>NC_092875.1:467886881-468486881 GCF_028372415.1 Notamacropus eugenii
CAATTAAGTTCACAAAATTCCATAATAAAGGTAGGCTCTGTCAGAAAGAGTTTAAAAAGCAGTCAAATTCTGTACCCATTTTAAGTCATTATGCATAAAAATTACCTAACCTTCCCCAATTTTTACCCACAAGACAATTCCCACACACATAAAAAGTGGCATTTTAAATGGTAGTCGTATGTAAACCAGGGCAGATGTAACAAAAGCTCTGATGGGTTGAATACAAAGTTTACTTTTTTTTTCCTGAAGAAATGCTTACAATTCACTTGAGTATACAAGAGTTAAAAACAATCATGAATAGGTTTCCATTTCTAATCCCCAGCGATCATATACAAACTATACACTGAGAAAACAATTCAGATGAACGCAGCTTTCCAGTTTGCAGGTTTGTAAACTTAATGACCATGTGCACAATGAACAGAGAACTGACAAAGCAGGCAGAATCAGAAAGGACCGCCCACACTCTCTGTAAGCAAATCAAAATACATTAAGAACAATGTGTAATTCACTAAGAAAATGAAGAATAAAGAAGAAAATATCTAACAATTTAAACTATTTAACTATAAGACGAAAAGGAGGTTCTTAAATTTACTTCAAAATGAAAAGGAAATTCTGGATTAAAAATGTAACCTAACCAATTTACAGATCTTAAATAAGTGTCACCTATTGTGAAAGTCTTAACAAAATATTCCTAATCAATTATAAAATATATAACTGAGAGAAATGATTATTAATAAGCAATGATTTGGGAAGATCCAAAATGTCCCCCTTTTTTCTAAAGTCCTGATTTGAAAAGCTCAGTCTCTAGAAGGGCATTGCTGATAAGGAGTGCAGACTAACTTTTCTGTTCAGACCCCACCCAGGCAGGGTAACTGCTCAGGCTTGGGTAGGGTATAAATTCTTTGAATAGACAACCCAGAGCTGGGATTAATTTAAGAAGTAAATGGCTTAAACAAAGTTCGGGTCCAGTCCCTCATTGTAATATTCATTATCATTAATTATTAACCAATCAAGTTGATTCCCAAACTAGGGAACACCTACCTACTCTTCAAAGGGTATATAAACTGTGAACCCACCACCATGGTCTTTGGTCTAAGAGAGATGGCCAAACGACCACCCTTTTATTAATAAATACGCTGGCCTTATTAATAAAAACATTAAACTACCCAGAAACTTTTTCTCAAACTTTTTTAATCACCACATTTACGGCAACCATGAAAGGATCAAAGCCTTGCACTCTAGATTCTTAATAAAAAAACCTCTCCTATCTTAGTCCATGTAGAGTTCTCCACAATGAGTTTTGTGTTAGGACTCTGGCTGTGATCTGACTTTTCCTTTTATCAGTAATTAAATTTTATATAGGTCATAAGTTTGTATGTTGGGTCTATCTGTTTTTAAGGCTGCTGCTCTCTATTTTTGCCGTCACTAACATGAGATCCTCTTGCACAGATTCATGGGGACAGAGTTTGTGAACAAATAAAAGGCTCAGCCAGAGAGCTTCAAAAAGAAATTCTCTTTTTAAACTGAGTTTCTGGGGTGTTCAGGGGGTGAGCTAGCAGAGATGTGGGCAGCCACCTGAGAAACTCTGGGGTCAGAAACCTGGCCATTCCAGTCTTCTTATTAACTTTAAAGAGTTAATAAGCTGTGGTCCCAAATTTCTTGCAGGTAAAAGTTTCATTGAAAGCCCTAAGAGGGCTTGATGAAACAGGTAAGCTGTGAGAGTACCAAATCTTGTACAAACTGCAAATTTGGGGGAAACAAATTAAAGTTCTGTCCAAGAGGGCTTTGAAAGAAACCCTCTTAGGGTTTTCAGGCAGAGGCGTGTCAGAAGAAACTATAAGAAGGAATTAGGCTAAATGTAGAATTGGGTATGGCAGTGGGAAAAAAGTTCTGCTCTGAACAGAAGTTTGAGGCAGACAGGGACATAAAGCAGCAGCATAAAAGCTCTCCCAAGCAAGTAGTCTTTATCCCAACTTTGATGTCTAGATGTTTTTGTCTGTGTTTTGTCCTTTCTTAGGATACAGACTGTATTTTCTAGGTGGGAAGAACTATAAAAGGAGAGTGAGACTCAGGAGTTTACAGTTTTGAAGGTGGAATCAGAGAAGAGGATCTCTCTTAGGAAAAATGCTAAGCTTTTATTTTCTTGGATTTAGCAACTTTTTAGACCAAGCAGTGCAAAAATAGCAAGGGCTGATGAGAGAAAGCTAGGAAGCACGTTGCAAAAGGGAATGTTTTTGTTACTCCAAAACTGAACTGTATACTAGAGCTAAAGTTTATAGATTATGTTTAAATTAAATCTAGGGGACTGTCTTCGCCCCCTCAATATATCTAGCATCAGGGCAATGTGTTTAAAACTACAAAAATGAAATTTTTTTGTCTTTTAAGATACTTTGTTCAGGGCTTTTCTATCACAGCCTTAAATGGGATCACTTTAGAATTTCAATAATGTTAATACATATTTTAAACATTATTGAAATTCTAAACATTGTAAAATCTGTTTTTATAAGTAATGTTGATAATAAGTGTTAACTCTCTAGATTATAAAAGGTGAAGAAAAACTGAAACTTTTTCCTGTTATAAATACTTTTTGACTAGAGGTGGGGTTCTACTTAGGAATTTGTGATTAGAAATTAATTTTGTTTTTAAGACTTTGGGGATTTTTTTCTTACTTAAAGACAATCTGTGCCAACTCAGTTTTTATGAATTCCAGTTTTAAAGATTTATTTTTGTTTTAAGGTTGAATAACAGACATCTGTCAGTTTAGAGGTTTCCAACTAATTTACTTCCTAAAAGTCTAGTGATTACCTTTTTAACATCAGGAAAATTTTAAAATGTTTTTAAGAAGTTACTTTTCGGAAAAAAATATGTAAGTTTTAAAAAAAAATTGTAAGTCACTTTATTGCAATAATTTGATGATATTGATAATTAGTGTGTAATCAGTGAGACTTTATTTTGAGGAGAAAGCTTTTTTGGGTCTTGAATATTATTATTTTTTTTAATGAGGCAATTGGGGTTAAGTGACTTGCCCAGCATGTCTGAGACCATATTTGAACTCAGGTCCTCCTAACTCCATGGCCAGCACTCCATCTACTATGCCAACTAGCTGCTCCTAGAACGCTGAATATTCTTTTTGGAGTTTCATTCTTAGGTCTGGATTGGCCTTAAATGGGAGCTTTAAAAAAAAACCCATCACATCAGTAGTTCAATGGAAATAACATTTGAGATCTAAAGCTAGTGAATATCTATTTATATGTCCTTGGGAGTAAGGCAGGGAGGTTGGACTCGTCAATTCATTTTCCCTGTTTCCACATGCCAGGCTACTTACAGTGGTGTAGACCGGTTTTTATGCTGTTATAACCATGTCCCTGATTATAACTCTCTTAGCAAATTTCTATTATAAGGGTAGACAAAGTGGAAGCTGCTCATGTAATACTGAATCTATTTGTTATTAGATTAATACTAAGGCATCTGATTTAGGATATTAACCTGTAAGGTGGAAAGATTTTGCTATTTTGATCTTAATTTGTTGTCCTTCCATAGTCTAAGCCAAGAGTTAAACTAGTGCTTGAACTTGTCATATGTATAAGATTCAGTTCCTTAAGTATCACACTCTTTCATAATGATGAATATAATTAAACAAAGGTAAAGAAGATTGGGAATCAAAGATATAATAAATTTATTAAGTTGTGAGGTTAAAGTCAGGAACCTCTTCTGTTTAATCTTTTAAAGAACAGGATTTCAGTACAGTTATGTTAGTTGAAGAGTAAAAACTTACGAGCTATCTTGTGTCACCTTAATGGGAAATCTGTCTTTACTTAGGTTTGTTATTTAATCAGGAATTAGAACATAGGAATGCATGCAAACTATGTAAGAGTCACTGTAAAGATGTTAAAAGGGATACTGAGAGTATTCTATGTTTATGTCCATTTGAACATGGTTAATAACTGAGTATGTTTTACTATAGACTTTTCAGATAATCTGTTCTTTGCATACAATATAGGATTATTAAATTTATACATCCCATCACCAGTCTTTGTTATTAAGCATCTTAAAAGCAAAATCATTTGTGTAATGTTGAATTGAGGGATGGAAAAGCATCTACTTACCATGAGTACTAGTTATGTCAAGATAACATGATTTTTCATGATGTATCCCTTACTGTTATCAATGTAAGATTATAGTTAATACCTGTGATCTAAGATACATGATCGATCCCTGAGAGCAGCTGCTCCGATTATTGGAACTTGCTATTTAAGACCCTATGGGGCTATAACTGATATTATGCTGAGTTTGACTCCAGGTATGACCATCAAGGAATGCTACTGAGCCAATTAATCTATGATGTCAGCAACACTATGGGGTTTGATTCTGTGAACAGTGGGTAGAGTTCTTAAGGGAAAGGCTAGATCCTAGCTGCTAGGAGAACAAATCTTGGCATGGGCTGAGGTAGGATTCTCCTGACTCAATTTCCCCAAGTTTCTTCTTGAATGGAAAATATCCCACCTGGCTGATTTTAAGCCTGGCTCAACGCAACTGGCAATCTATATAACTTCTGCCTGGAGCTGACTTAAAGTTAGGGAAGCATTTTCTCTTATGTCCCTATTCTTTTATGGCAAATTTCTACAATCACATCAGATGGTCAGTATGAACACAACATTAGATCTTTAATACTGAAGCACATCTGAGCCGCTATAATAAGGTGAGGGTATAAGACTTGAACCTATAATTTTAGTCTTTTCCAACTAAAGCAGATGAGTGTTTGGCCTTGTCATCTGTGTGTTGCTTGGAGGTGTGTTTGTGTATAAAATAAGGTCCTTAAATGTTTCAAAAATATATAAGGATATTTGGGTATTGATTCAACAGTTTATGGGACCAAGCTGCATTCTATTAATTATTAAGACTAGATCAGAAACATCTTCAGTTTTATTTGAAGGAAAGAATTTTGGTGCAATCAATTTCCTTATAGGAGAGTAATTTATGGCACTTATTTGATATGCATTGTTTTAAAATCTAACACTCAAAATATATTTATATATAAACATATCTTTATATATGGAGCCTTTTGTTACAACTGAAGTTAATCTGGCAATTTTTAAATGAATTCACTTTTGCATCAGCGTCCATCTTCCTATAAAAAGTGTCCTCTTATTAATTCCTTAGCAGAATCTTATCCTCCTAATAAGGGAATGAATAATGCCAAGTATAAAAATTGGGTTCTAGTTTTCTGTTTGTATCTGAGTTTCCTATATATATATCAAGATGACAATTGCCCAACCTAAAACTATAAATCGTGTGGTCTAAAAATTTCCAAATTTGAATTTCTCATAATAGAGACATAAGGTTTAAGCTTTCATTATTTGACCTGGTTATTAGCAAAGTAAACTTAAAATCTTTTTAAAACCAATTGTAAGTAGAGAAGAAAATCTCTCCAAGTGAACTGAACCAGAAAAAAAAATTCAGACTGCTCTGAGGCCACTCCCAGAGAGCTGTGTCAGATGTTTCCCAAGAAGCAGAGGGACAAGGCTTTTATTTTACCGTTGTAACTCTTGCACCTTTTTACCTGTTGAGGTCTACTTTTGATTTTCTCAAAGCATCTACCTTATCTGGTCATCTTACGTGGTCTCCCCTCACAGGTCCCGTACTTAGAAACCCCTGATGTCTCAGTTATTGATTCATGGAGGAGGCTGTGCCTCTCATAGAATCAAACGGGGGAATGAGAGAAATGATTTTTAATAAGCAATCATTTGGGGAGATCCAGCTTCTAAAGTCCTGATTTTAAAAGCTCAGTCTTGAAGGACATTGCTGGTAATGAGACTGGGCTAGCTTGCCAGTTCGGACCACATGGCTTAAACAAAGGCCAGGTCCAACCCCTCAGTGTAATATTCATTCTCTCGTTAACTGTTAACCATTCCGGGTTGATTTCCAGCCTGGGAAACACGTACTCTTCGAAGGCTATATAAACTACGAGCCTACCACCATGATGGTCTTTGGTCTAAGAGAGATGGCCAAATGACCACCCTTTTATTAATAAATGTGCTGGTCTTATTAAAATAATGATTAAATTACCCAGAAACTATTTCTTGACCCTTTTTAATTGCCACATAACTATGGGATGGGGTGCTGCTTATCTTTGATTGATACACCATTATTAGTCTTAATCATTCAAGATTTTTTATTTAATAATCATTTGTTAAGAAAACAGATAAATGGCCAAAAATCTGGCCCATCCCTATACAATAAACGGTGAACATTTTGGATTTTGAACACACTCTACCCTTTTTCAATAGTTTACTTGCCTTGAATATCTCTGATCTCTTCAATTTTTCCAAAATATGAACCCCCAAAGGTAAAAAGGCATTTTGTTTAATCAACATTATCTAAAATAGATTGAAGAAAGCTTCCCAACTGAACTTCAGAATCTCTTGTAATGATACAAAACCAAAAAGAAACCTAAACCCAGATGGACCAAATGGCTTTACACATCCACCATACAAGAACTTCTGCTGTCCAAAGTACAGTGATATTGACAAAGAGTGATTAATGTGAGGCTTGGTATTTTAAGATTATTTTCATTTCTAACAGAAAATGTTAGATAACTAAGTCACAATTTGAGGGTGGGGAATAGTCTTAACTCCCTACGATGAATTCAGCACTAAGTCCCCAATGACTCATCTGCCTTACCAGGACAGCGGGACACAAGCAGGAAAAGAGTGAGAGCTGAAGTTTCCAGCACAGTTCGAAACTCTGGCATCCATGATAGATCCTGCAGCCCCCTCACACCAAAGTGAGCCTCGTTCTGTAACTACAAGACATGGGGCAGGTGGGTAAAATTCATTGTGGGACAAAGACAAGACCCCAGAATAGCTACCAAGGACTGTAAGGCAAAAAAGGCAGTAAGAGGAAAATTTTCTGATAGAGGGGAAACTCATCCCAAAGGTTTAAAGAGCTGGTTGAGAACCATGGGAAGACTGGGCTAGAAAATTTCTGTAGCTAGGGTTCCATAATCAAGTCAAGGGACCTCATAACAGTGGGATTTCATTGCTCCTGAATTCAGGTGACTTAACAGTGAAGTAGGAAAAGATATGCTACCAACTGGGCTGGTAACCAGACTCAAAGGTGGTACTTCATCCCTAGCGTTTTTGTCTTGACTCGTGGGACAAAGATCTACCTGACTCAACCAAAGTTACGATAACTCTAGTGAAACCAAAGCTAAGGTTTTGAAATGAGGTATACAATTAATAAGATATTTTAACATAGTACAGGATGGGCTGAAAACTGAAACTCCCTTTAAGGCTCTTAGCATCTGATAAATTCAAGTGTTAGGGAACACAAAAAATAATTTATAGCAAAATAACAAATTTAATATAATTTAAATATAATTTGTTTACCCAACACCAAAGGACTAATGCTCCTATTACTGGGAGTATCAGATCACAGCATAGAAGAATGACTCAGGAATTGATGTGTGTGTCTATACACCAACACAAATGAATAGAAGAATGAGCTTCCATGATCAGAATCGGAAGTCAAAGTAACACTATTTCCATGCCTTTGACTTCATAGTTTCATGGTCATGCTTTCAGCCACTTGAAGACGATTACCTTTCTAATTCTAGTGTGGTGATATTTTTAGATTAGTTGTTGCCATTTTAAGCATTCCTATCTTTTAAAAACTGCTTGGAAATGAATTTTGCTATTTAAGAGTAAGACTGTGAAACACTTTATTTTGTATGAAAACATCTTAGTATAAAAGTATAACCTGTAGTACAAAAGATGATTTCTGTGATAAGCAGTGGAAATTCTGCCTCTTTCACAGCAGCCTTTGTATTTATCATACAGTTAAAAAAAAAAAAAAGAAATAGCCATTTATCTCCACCTGCTAAAGATGAAATCATCTTTTTTTCCCCTAAAAAACAGATGAAATCACACTCTGATTTGGTGATCCATAATAGGAATGTGGTGGGTTTAAAAAAAAAAGTTTTTATATATAGTGCAGAAACTGTCTAGAAAAAACTAAGAAGAAAAATGGTCAATCTTGGTTCCTACAAGAGGGAAAAAAATGCATCACAAGTAATTCCAACCTGAAATTTTGGAAGAACAAATGTGTTTATCCTTATTCCACTTGGTTTTGTGAACTGCTATCTTATAAAAAACTACACCAACTTTGTAACAAAGAGAATTTTTAAGACTGGATGTTTCTTCCACCGTTCAAGCCAGCTTGGCCTTTTTCTTAGCGGGTCCTTTGTACCCTTTGACCTTTCTTCTTAAGATCCGCCTGTCTATTACTGGTACTTCAATTTCTACCTCCTCCGAGCTGCTGTCTGCAGCCTTCTCAGAGGCCTGGGTGAAACGATCCAGGGGCTCCAAAGATGCTGCAGACTGTTCTTCCGACTGATTCTTTTGTCCTGTAGTTTGGATTTCTTCAAGTTCAACCACTACCGAGGAACTCTGAGAAAGGGGTGGTGTTGTTGGGTTTTCCTGAGAGTCGGGGACTGCTTCCTCCCCTTGATCTTCCAACAAGGAAGATGTATTGGGAGACACATTTTCAGAAACAGATTCTTCTGATGCTTCACCTACCCCAGAGTTTGAAAGACCATTATCCGATGGTTCTTCCTTTGGCGTGGTGGCGACACTATCAGAACCCACCAAAGGAGGTTTCTTTTGTGGAGCTGGGAGAGATATTTCTTCGTGACTCTCTTTCTCTTCATGTGGGCTTTTGTCTGCCATTTTGGAATCGATCACATCTGTGGCCTTAGTGGGGGGGAAGGAACAAAATTAAACACTAAATAAATGGATAGCTCAATTCAGCTCTAAGAAACTATGATTCTCAGACCCTGATAACTCTTAAAGAAAGAACTAGACTCCGGCATCTCCCCTTTCCCTCCACATTTCTACAGCCTGAGGCTTCAAACTGAACACCATCCTAATTTTCTCAAAAAACTGATGGTTCACAGAAATGGAAATATAACAGAAGCACGATAAAGAAATAAAGAGGTATCTGGAAATGTAAGTTTCAAAAAGAGCCGTGATCACCACAAAAACAAGTTAGAATCTGATTCTTTAAGAAGGGGTAATATTTCAACAATGTGGATTATAATTTGAAGGAACTTGTAGGAATCTGAAGGTAGGCTCAAGCTCAAATTTATCGCTACCCTACCTACAAAGTAAGGATTCGTTAAGCAAAATGAACTTACAAGCAGACGGCAGGGAGAACATCTGCATCTCCATCCGCAGGAAATATAGATAATAGAAGGATATATAGAATGTTTACATATATGTGTGTATGTATATGTGTGCACACACACACACGGTAGCCCATCTTTATGACAAAGGTGGGAGGTGGGAAGAAAAAAGGAAAAAAGTTACATGATAACTTTAAGTATTTAAAAGGAAAAGCAAGTTGTCATAATAGATTCGCAGTTTTGTGCGCAATCTTCTTTTTCTGTCCTATGTTACAAAAATGTTTACTTTATTTTTTTAAGTTCAGAATAATAAAAAAATTTTAAAAATTAGTTGACAACACATTTTTCAAGCACCTATTTATATTCAGACAATATTCCATTTCAGAAAAAAACTTTCCTAATCTTTTAAAAATGAGTATCTTAAAGCTTTCTCCTAACACCTGGTCATATTCCTTCCTAACTATTCCAAAGTACTACTATACTAACCAAAATTCAGCTTGATTCAGCTCTCTGTAAAACTTTTACAGGGGCAGCTTGGTGGCATAGTAGATATGGTCAAGGTCCCACAGTCAGGAAGACCTGACTCAGAACAATCCAGCCTCAGACATTTCCTGTGTGGTAGTCAGCAAGCCACTTAACTCCTGTTTGCCTTGGTTTCATCTTTAAAATGGGAATTACCACAGCATCTCAGGATTATTGTGAAGACCAAATGAACTGATAACTGTAAAGTGCTCAGCAAAGTTCCTGAACATAGTAAGCATTTATATAAATGTAAGTTATTTTGCATAAATAGACTCTTCTTTCAATTCAACATTTATTAAGGACTCATTAGGTTTTACAGTGCTGGGGATGCAAACCCAAAAATTAAACAGTGTTTGACCTCAAGGAGCATACATTCTATGGGGAGGATCCACTATGCACAAAAATAAGCATAAGGAAAACTGAAGATGGACAGAGTGCGAAGTGGAGGAGGGGATGAGCTCTCAAAGGAAGGCAGAACTGACTTGAGCTATAAAGGAAGGTAAGGTTTCTTGGAGACAAGAGTTGAGGAGAGAGCGCACTCTAGACAAGGTAAATGGTTGTGAGAATGCTAGGAGGTGGAAACTAGGGCACTAAGTTCAGGGAATGGCAGAGTTTGGCCAGAAATTAGAGTTCGTAAAGGGCAGTAGCTGTATGAAAAAATAATGGAAATTCTGGCAGCTTACTTCACCCTCTCAGTTTCCTCCTCTGTAAAAATGGGGAATAATACCTGTATCTATACCACAATCATGGTGTTGTTACTAGGACGAAAGATACAGAGGGTATCCCAAAAGTCTTAAGGTCATTAAGCTATTAAAGCTTAATTTGATGAGCTATTCAAGCACTAAGACTTTTGGGACACCATGTATGTAAAGTACCATGTGGATTTTCAGCTGTTATTAAGAAACAGGATTGCAGTGATGATCATCTTTCTATGTGATTTTGTTACTACATTAGCCAGAATATGATCAAAGCACAGAGCAGACCATGGTGAAGGAACCGCATTATTGGGAATTTCCCTAATGCAGGAAGCCTGTAGAAACAGAAATTTTACTACAAAGGACAAGGATCAGTTACAAATGCCAAATACGAGTCCGTGAGTCTCCCAAATGTGGCAAGTGTCTTTTTTAGCTCTTTGCAAACTGTTGACTGAAACTGATTTAATACCCATTTCATTGTGCTGAACGAAAATAATGCTCAAGTGCCAGTAGAATTTGTAGTCTCCTTAAGGACTTTTTTATGCATCTCTGTATTTCATGGTACCTAGCACATACAGCAGGTGTCTTCAGATTGGAGCCAGCTTGTGGACAGCCTTAAGCACTAGGCTAACAATGAGCCACTGAGGGTCTCTGACTAGGACAGTGACATGTAGGCTCCAATTCTTAGAAGGATTATTCTGGCAGCTGAATGACGGACTGATTAGAGAGGAGAGTCCCTAGCAGTAGGGAGATGGACTAGGGGCTATTACAGTAGCGCAGGCAAGAGGTGCTAGGGTCTGAACTCTGACGACAGCTGCTCCCCTGAAGAAGAGAAAAGACAGAAGAGATATTGTGGAGAAGGAAGTGACAAGGCTTCCGACTGAAAAGGGATCACTATTATTGTCTCAGGGTTCTGGAAATATCAAAACACCTGCCGATCTGTTTTCTTGGTCGACTGATGCTTTAAAATTTAAGTTAATGCAAATTCTGAAGCAACGACAACAGCCTCAGAAACACGTAATGGTTATGACCTCACTTCCTCATTAGGAAGGGAAAGTTAGGTGTTTCCCCTACCTTATCTGGTGCTGCGTCCTCAGGAGCCTTGGTAGATTCAACCGCTGGTGAAACAGATTCGTCACTGGAATGACCAGATGGCCATTCTGAATTTCCATCCAAAGCATCATGAGCAGTGTCTTCTTCAGGTTTTAGTGAGGCCTCTATGGAATCTTCCATTACCTCACCATTCAGGGGTTCTAATTCGGATTCCTGCAGCATCATTAATTTTTTTTAAGTGAAAGCATACACAATTACAGACTACCTTCCTAAAAACAGGAAAGGACCACCCTGATAATTCAGTGTAAAATGAACTGTTCTTGTTATATCTAATGTTACTAATTAATTCATAAGATATTCTTATGAGGTAACCAGGGAGAATTTCACACCCATTTTAAAAATGAGATCAAGGCCTTCTGAAAATCCAAGAGAAGCAGAGCCAAGTTCCAAAATGGGGGCTCAAAAATGATTCAGGGCAAGTTTAACCTTATCTTGATGGTGACAAGGAGCTATTAAAAGGCCTTGAGTAAAATAGTAATATGATAAAAACCGAGTTTTAGAAAAAGAACTCCATTCTGCACATTGCTTTCCGATTAGGCCAGTTGGGATATTATAGTAAGCCAAATGTCAAGTGATAAGATCCGAGAACAGAGTGGCAGTAAGTAGGAACAGAAATGAATGACATCTTTGAAAGGAAAAGCCATAATAGAATATAGCAAACGATGATAAAGGGAAAGAGATGAGGTAAAAAAAAAATTACAGCAATGTTTTGAGCCTGATTAAGAAATATGGAAGTTGAAGACACGCAGGCAAAAATGAAAAGTTTAATTTGAGACATAAAATGTCCACGAGGTAACCAAGGATGAAATGAGAAGCATGCCTGATTTAAAATAAGGGGCATAATAAAGTTCAGGACTTGGCCCTCCTACTCATTTAACCCTCCCAGGCCTCACTGTACTTATTTGCAAAATGAAGGGGTTCCAGAACAGAGGATCTCTAAGTTCTCAATCCTATCATCCTATGATCTGGGATTTGTTCACAGGTCAGGACTGGAGGCAAAGATCTGGAAGCGATCTACATAGAGCAGAAATGAGGTCAGAACAAGAGAGGCACTTTTACAAACCAACCAGGAAAAAGATACTGTGCTCAGCAAATGTCCACAGTTTAAAAACTGTAAAAAGATAGAAAAGAGTGTGGAGAGGAAAAAGAACTATAAAGGAGTATTATGCCAGGGAGCCAAGGTAGAGAAGAGGGCGGCCCACACCTGAAAATTCAAGACTGACTAGGGACCTTAGAGCAGGGTGGAAGTCCAATATAATTTCAGCAGAGTGGTGGGGATGGAAGCAGGATTTCAAGGAGGAAAAGGAAAGACAGATACCACAGACGACTTTTCTAGCAGTCTGGTATAGAAAACAAAGAGAAATAGGACGATAAAGAAAAAAGCCAACACAATCAAATGAAAAACTTTCCCCAAGAAAATGAAGCTTTGAGCATCTGCTGAAGAGGAAGAGAAAGCTGTTGAAGAAGGAAGACTGCGCAAGAGTCCATCACACCGAGCTGTCCAGGGATACAGGATGAAGAGTGAGTGACAAGACTGACTGATACCACCTTCCTCTAAGCCTGCCAGAAGCGAGGGCAAACGTGGTAAGTAAAGTTAAGAGGGAAGAAACAATAAGACGAACAAGATGACAAGTAAAAATGAGGATAATGAACAGAGGTCATGCGGATGAACTGGTAAATGATTCTTGCTTTTCATAGCAATTTTCCCATGTTTAATTATGTCCTATTCCTTCCACAAAATAAGGACACCAACGAGGGCTGAAAGTGCCTGATGGCTAGTAACTGTATCCCACAGAAAAGTTGTTTGCATAAAATTTAATGCATATTTTTAAAAGCTGCTTAGAAACAGGCTCTAGATATCTACTTACTTAAAATATCTGATATACTAATACTTCAATGACTAGTGAATCACAAAACAATAATATTTTTATGATCACATGATATTGGAGTTCAAAAGAACTCTTAGGCAATGATAAGAATAAGAAAATTTACTTCTGAGTCATATTTCAAAATTATTTTTCAAAAACAAAAGAGAAAAGAATTATTTTTCCTCTCTACAGGCCTGATTTAAGGTCCCTAGAAAAGAGATTTGACTATGAGTCTAAAACATGACAACACCTTCTTCTGGTATCAACAACAATATCCACTGTCACTTGGAACAAATATGTGCACATATATACTCCAAATTTTATATAAGATGTACTGAAATGCCCTTAATTTTATAAACTAACTTGGTTTATAAATGCATTTGGGGATCTCATTGTTCAAATAAATCCTAAGGCAAATCTTTTTAGAAGTTGTATAATTACCCCCCCCTCCCCCAATTTATCTTTTGATTTCATTCAATTTTCATTGGTAAAGTGTTATGGGTTTTAGTTTTGGGTTTGTTTGGGGGTTTTTGCTCCAAATCAAAGAACCTCTGTTTCTGCCCCCTTATTAAGTTATATTCATTTTATTATATGGATAATAAAAATTATATCTATATTATAACATCATATGGCTACGTAATTCTATTACATGAATAAATAATGGCAAACAATAGAACTTAAGTTTATTTCTTCACTGTATTTTATTAAGAGGAGCAAAATAAGTTTGACTTTTATGTTGTGGTCTCATACCTCTTCGTCATCTTTCTTCTCCGAGACCGATTTACTCAACCCTTGTGTTTCTAGGATGTGTTGGTCTTTATCCTTTCTTTCCTGCTCAAAATCAACCACACTCTCATCTGGTTCATCTTCAACTAACTCTTCTGAGCTCTCAGATGTATATGCAGTAGATTCCAGTCTGGGGAAGAAAGTTATTTTTGTTTTGTTTTCTTAGAAAGGGTGACAGAATAGAGATCTTAAGAAGTGGATGTGGCCTGAGGAGCCAAGTTGTTCCATCCCTGCCCTCCCCACGAAGAGATGAACCCTCGCCTATGAAACTTCTCATTCAGCTCTTGCCTACAAACCTCTAGCAATAGGGGCCTCGCTATCTATAGCAAACCAACTCGTTCCATTTTTTCAATTTCTGTATATTAATTTTCCTTTTCTAACACAAACAAAATTTTCATCCCTATAACTTCTATGCAATGATCCTAGCTCTGGCCTTCTGCAACCAGGCAGAAGTCAGTTCTTAGAAAGTCTTCTATGCAAAATTACTCATGGCAACAGGCTGCAAAATAAGGAAAACAAAGTGGATACTCACAGCTGGGAAATAACTGGACAAAATAATACATGAGTATACTGGAATAAAAAACAATAAAGATGAAGCACAGGGATACCCCACTAGAATTGGTGCTGAATGAAGTAAAGGCAGAATATTGACTGTGACTAAAATAACGAAAATAAACAATACAGAGTGTTGTCAGTAACTGGAATGACCTATCTGGACCCCTCAAACGAGATGCAAAACATAATCCCTTCATTCTGTCAAAAGCAAGGGAGAAAAAAACTCACGAAGAAAATGCGAACCACATCCAGAAAAGAACTGTGGAGTCTGAATGCAGATCAAAGCACGTTATTTTTTTCCCTTTTGTTCTGATTTTTCTTTCACATGAATAATGTAGAAATATGTTTAATATGATTGTACACGTAATAGCTTACATCAGATTGCTTGCCATCTTTGGGGAGGGGGGGACATTTGGAACTCAAAATCTTATAAAAGTGAGAGCTGAAAACTAAAAGTAAATAAGTGAATTTTGCAGAGTGTTGTACATATTGCCAGACTTGGTTTATACTGATAAATTTTGCTTAAATGATTTTTCTCTACTAAAAGCAAGGGTTCAATATTGGTGTGGGGAAGTTGTGTGTAGTGGGGGATGGGGATGTGTGCATACTATCAGGAAATTACTATTATAAAAACAAAAGCTATCAATAAATCACCTCCTCCCAAGTCCTTCCCCTCTTGAGACAATAATCCATACAATAATCCTTCAAATATCAGAGGATAAAACTTATGTCTTAACTGTGTTCTCCCTCCCCTCCAGCAAAAACTCCCTAAGTTCCCTCAACTGATCTTTGAGATGGCTTGATTTCAAGGCACAATTCATTCAAGAACATCCTTCCTTGGTCAGTGTCCCGGAAGCTTGGCTACTTAATAAAAAATTCTTGGAATATACTGCCTGGCAGGCACTGTCTGTCCTCAATTGTGTCTTCATTTTGATGGAAGGAATAGGACCTAGCTGAATGGGGGGAAGGGAAGGAAAGGATTGCCATAAAACGCAAGAATGCTCAGTCATTTGTTAATAGCTTTGACCACTGCTGGACCACCCACTCATTCTGAGGAACACAGGCTGTCACCATATCTCCCCATTCTGTACGGAAACATGTGGGTTGGTTATAGTGCTCTTAATCAGTAAGTCTGAGGCTCTTCATAAAAGACATGATAAATGCAATTAAGCTGCCTGTTTGAGAGAATACGTACTCTCAACAGTTTGGTTTTCTGCTTTCTGACCTGTTCTGTTGTATCAATGACTGTTCCTAAAATATGATGCTCCAAACTGAACACAAGACTCCAGATGGGAGCTGTGCCCTTCCTCATTCTGGACACATTCCAACAGCCCTGCCCAAGATTTCATTAGCTTCTTAGACTGGCATACAAAACTGCTGACTCACTGAATTGCAAAATTCAATTATGTAATTTCTACTTTTATACACACACTCACACACACATACATATACATATGTATGAATGTTAAGGAAATTTAAGCATTTAAGAATACATACACATTTACACAATTATATATATGTATACACACATGCAGCATTAAGAAAATTATCTACACATACATGTGTGTATGTATATGTATGCTTAAATTTTCTTAATATTCTTATTAAGAATAATTATACATAAAATTGACTGCTTTCATAATAAAGTACAGAAATTTTCTGAAAATCTGAACAGTATCATGAGTATACAAGAGGATCTTGAGAACTGAAGGACTCCTATAGCAGCGATTCACCAAAGTAGGAAAACAAAAGCAAGAGCCATAAGATAAAATGGAAATCAACATTTTAAAAAATAGCCAGTTTTCTTTCCCATCCAAGTATACGTTATTAATAACAAAGAAAGGAGAATAACATGTTCATGGATTAAGGAGTAGATAAAAAAAAACGGTGGCCCATGAATATAATAGAATATTACTGTGCAGTAAGAAATCATGAAAAAGAAGAAGCATGGAAGACTTATAATAACACCATATGAACTGATGCAAAGCTGAGTAGAAAACTAGGAAACCAATTTATATAATGACAACAGTGTAAACTGAAAGAACAAAAACAAACTCAAAATGAACTCTATGAAATTATAACGATCAAGATTACTCCCAAAATAGAAACGAGAAAATGTCATTTTGTCTTCTTCTTTGCCGAGGCTGGGGGGGAAGGGATGGGGACAGACTATGGGTGTGGAAAACTGACTGCAAAGACTATCAGATCTGGGTAATGTTGTTAATTTTGCTGGACTCCTGCTTTTCTGTGGCTTCTTAAACCTTTGTTACAATGGGTAACCCCTGGGTGGAGAATGAGGAGGGATATGGATGGAAATGGAAGAAGTGTGTTCTCATCGCTCTTCTTTGGGGGTTAAGCTTGGCTATTATAAATTTTTTTTTGGAGGCAATCAGGGTTAAGTGACTTGTCCAGGGTCACACAGCTAGTAAATGACTAAGGCTGAATTGGAACTCAGGTCCTTCTGACTTCAGAACTGGTTCTGCATCCTCTATGCCACCTATCTGTCGCTTGGCCATTATAATTTTGAAGTATTCAATAGCAATGCTTTGGTTGTTATTTTTTTTTTTAACACTGTTGCAGTGATTCAGTTTTCCTGGTTCTACCAGCTTCTCTTTATATCAGTTCATAGCACCCTTCTTCATATTCAACATGTTCATCATTTCTTCAAGTACAGTGACATTCCATTACACTCATGTCCCCTAACACATTTTTTAGTTGATAGACACCTACTTTGCCTTCAGTTCTTTACCATCACCAGTGCTGCCATAAATATTTTGATATTTACATTTTGATATATTTATCAAATATATTTATATGGAGCCTTTCTTTTCATTTATGGTCTTCCTTGGGCACAAACCAAGTAGAACTGCTGGATGGACATTTCAGAAACATTCTTCACCCCATTCTGAACTGCTTTCCAGGATGGTTGAACCAATTTACAGATGTACCTAGGATTTCACAGTTTGCCGACTGTTCTATATGTATATGGGCAATTGACCATTTTTTGCCAACTATGCCAATCTCCTGGGTACGACTTAGATCAGTTTTGATTTGCATTTCTCTTAGTAGTAGTATATTTGGTGCATGAGAACCATTTATATCCTTTAACTTATTGGGAAGTGGATTTGGGTCTTACATACTATATTTCTTCTAGAATTTCCCCATTAGATTGTGGGCTTCCTGAGGGCAGAGATTCCATATTGCCGATTTTTGTATTCCTTAGTGCTTAGCATAGTGTTTGGCCCACAGTAGGCTCTTAATGAATCATTACTGACTGAGCAGTAGCAGGTAAGAAAATATTTTTAAACCTGTAAATTCTTTAATTTAAGGGAGTTCATGATTGATCAATATCTGCTCTGCAAGCTGACATCTCAGAAAGCCTGGGCACTTGACAGATGAAGTGACAGCCCCAGTGTTATTTAGCTGGTATCTGTCAGAGGCAGGACTCAAAACCAGGTTTTCATGAGAAGAGCTATATACTCTGCTCCATACATATATAATAAAAGTATGTGGTTGGTCCTTTACCTGCTTATTGGAGCCATAGATGAAGCCTGGGGAGTGTTTTCATCCATATCTTGAAGAAGGTCAATTTCTGAATCATGAAACCTCTTTCCAATCTTTGGACGCTTCAAATGAATGCTTCTAGTTTGAGTGTTAATAGATGTATTATCAAGTCCTAAAAGACAAAAAAGGGTATCCTAAAGTAGATATCTAGGATGACACACTTCCAGAGCACACTGAAATACAGGGACTGGATTTTGTTTATATATTGACTCTACATTTCTCATTTATGCCCAATTAGTTGTTCAAAAGTAACAAAGACAATTATATCAAAAACATTCATGGTCTACCTTACAGGGATAGCGCTTCATGATTTTCAGTTTTTAAAAAAAATCAGATTTTATTGATGTTTTTTGCTTCTTACATCACTCCAGTTATCCCAAATATCCTTTTTCTCCTTCTCTTCCCAGAGAGCCATCCCATGTGACACGAAGTACTTATATTTTAAAGAAAGAAAAATTAGCACAACTGGTAGATAATCAATATGCTTCTAAATGCTACTTCATTATTTGGTATCTCTAAGTCAGGGGATGAGTAGGGCAGGTTTAAGCATTTACTTTACAAAAGAGGAAACAGAGGCTCAAAATTATTAATTGAATGACCCAAATTCACATTTGCTAGTTCAGTGGTAGAGACAGAATGAAAGAACCTCCAGGTCCTAGGAGAAATGAAGAGATGCTAAGAACACAGGAAGGTATCAAACATTTGACAACTGACTGACCAGTAGTATTTCTCACCTTCAGATGTACTTGCACTGGGGTCTGAGATACCTTTTTCTCTTACAGGATCAACCTAAAATAGAGTGATGGATTAGATTTTAAACTTTTTTTAACCAAGATTTTCCTTCTTTAAGGAATATGGGTTTCTCCAACCGCAACTGCTTCATATATAATTGTCTTATCTGCACCTTTACGATTAAGTATAACTGCACATCAATCTGGGTTGTTCTAAGAAGAGTGAGGAATCTCTTCTAAGACATAATTCAAATGGTTATGATATTATATTGACTTTTAATATACATATTTTATCAAGTCACTATGCTATGAAAGTCTTTTTCTCCCTACAACATACACACATATGTATATCCACACTCCTACTTCCAAGACTCCTGAGTTGGATTGTTAGTGGATTTCAAAAAGCTACAAGGAACTCTATTTTATTTCTTTCAAATTAAGCACAAAATATCTAGGAAAGCTAAGTCTATCCTAATAAAAAATTTAAGGAATATTTCTAGAGGAGCTTCTGTGTTTATAAACTCAAGCAGCATATTTAGTCTAGTTATATAAATATATGGCCAAAGACCATACAACTTAGTGTAGAAGCCATAATACGTATGTTGTTAATGGGCTCATATAATATTAAAGAAAATAAAAACTGTAACCTTGCATTTTGGTTACAGAACAGTGCAGAGCACAGATTGATTGATACAAAAAGACTCTACAAGTGACCTAAGCAAAAGAATTATCATTTCCTATACATGGTGAACATGAAGTTTGGATAAATTCACAGAATCTCAGAAGATGGAAGGGACCATAAGGCCATCAAGTCCAACCCATATTAAAACAAAAATTTACTCTACAACTTTTCTGATAAATTGTGGCTTTCAAGATCTTTAACAAAAAGGAGGTGGCTATTTATTACCCATGAGCACCTGTTCCAAATGCAAATTAATCTGTCTAATTTTGTATAGCATGTCAACTCAGGTTTATCCATATTCACTTTTCTTAAAACAAAGAATGCTTCTATTTCTCAATTCCACTATTATCTCTTAGAATAACATGTAACTTAGCAGTGATACCTGAAAACCTGTTGCATTCGTTATGCTTTCCTCCAAATGACCATTTTCATTAGAAGATACAAGAAGTATTTGCTGAATGTATTACAACATTCACAACCACAAGCTGGACTGAGTACTTTTGTCACACACACAAATAAGATCTTACTTTTAGAAACAAAAGTATCCACCTACAGTTACCTGCATTTCATGAGGCTGGTTTTCTCCACATCCTATTTCATCTTTGGAAGTAGGTGCAGTGTCACAGTCTTCAAATGTCAGTTTTCTCACTTCACTCTGAGACACCCCTGTGCTTAGAAGAATTGAAAAACAGAAAAAGCAAGTCCACTTAACATATGTAGTTATAACATCGCCATCACAACTGTTACAATGTTACAATAACATTTAGTTGTAACAACCACCCAATCTTTAGGAGATCTTCTCTTCCAACTAACTAAAAGAAAAGATGCCCGTAAGGATTCTTAAGGAGGTATTTTGCACTTTGTGAATTCCAGGAGAATTCATAAATGTGTAACTTCCCTGGAGACTGTGCCCTTAGATCTCAGATGATAATAAGCATGCATGTTATATCTTCAGCATCCTCTCTCTCCAGCAATTCCTAATTAGCCTATTGAGTAGTTAGCTGAAAAGATGAACAGGGCCACTGGAATCACTCAGGTGCTTAGGAGCCTAAAGGTTTACATACCGGAACAGTGAAACTTCAGAATACCTTTGTAGTATCTACTGTTGTACACACTGTATTACTGATGGACGTTGGCTTTCTAAACTAGAGTGGGACTGTAATCAACTTGTCAACATTCCTACCTGCATGTCTGAATGCTTCTCTCTGCAGTGCGCTGGTGATGGGGATTCTCTGATGCCACTGTCCAGTTCCTTCAACCTCCCAAAGAAGATCGTGATCCCCTGGGTACTTCTCAAAATATTGTCTACAAGCTACAAAACACACATATAATGACTTTTTTTTCTTTTTTAAAAAAATCTAGACATTTAAACCATAGCTTGTGAAGAGTATAATAAGAAAAAATCTTGAACCAAGTGAAAGTAGGCCATAGAAGAAAGAGCAATGGAACTGGAACTGGCAAGTGGTTATATTAAAATGTACAGGGAAGATTAAACTGGTTATGTATCATTTTTTATTGATTCTATTTACAGTTAATTGATTTTGTCCTGGAACCGCCACAAATCATAGTTCTTGGTCTCTGAACTTAGTTCAGAAATTCAGCTGGTCTATAATGAGTGAAGTTTAACAACCCAGGGCTCTTACTAACAGTCCTAATCTTGCCTCAAGGAAATCTGCTACCTTGGGAGAATTTGGGTGGACACCCGGGAGTCTGGCTAATATCTTTATACCATCAAATTATACTTCAAGGATGTCCTATTTGCTCTCTAAAGAAGTCTGGTCCACTATCTTTAAGCTGGAAAGTGAACTCAAATAATGAACACTTCTTAGTCACAGGAGGGAAGGAATGAGTTATCACAAGCTCCTCCCTCCCAGCTTCTAACCAATCACACTGTTCTCCACGCCCCAGCTATATAACCAGTCATGTTGTTCTCTAACCTACAGTCAGTTGTAGAATTTCCCCACCTCCCCTGTTCTACTCTTTGTTCTACTTTTATATCTCTATGGCACTATATGGCAAGAGAAGGTCAAAATGAGCACATGATTTAGGCACACAGGATGATGCCACAGGCAAATTAGGGGAACATGGAGTAGTTTATTTTAACCTGCCAGATCTATGAATAAGAGAAGAATTTATGACCAAACAAGAGACATAAATTATTATGAGATGTAAAATGGATAATTTTGATAATATGAAATCAGAAAAGTTTTAGCCAAGATTAGAAGGAAAGCAGTAAACCCAGGGGAAAATCTTTACAGCAAGTATCTAATAAAGGCCCTGTTTCTCAAATATATACAGAATGAAGTCAAATTTATAAGAATATAAATCATTCTCTAACGATAAATGGTCAAAGGCTATGAATAGGTAGTTGTCAGATGAAGAGAACAAAGCTGTCTACAGTCATATAAAAAGTGCCCTGAAACACTACTGATTAGAGAAATGCAGGATTAAAAAACTCTAAGTTACCACCTCACACCTATCAGATGACAGAAAAGAAAAAGCACAAATGTTGGGAGGGGGTAGAATAATTGGGACACTAGTGCACTGTTGGTGGAGTTGTGAACTGATTCAACCCCTCCAAAAAAGCGAAAAGGACCTACATGCACAAAAAATATTTATAGCAGCTCTTTTTGTCATGGCCAAGAATTGGAAATTGAGGGCATGTACCTCAATTGAAGAAAGGATGAACAAGTTGTCGTATGTGATTCTGATGGAATACTACTGTGGTCTAAGATAGGATGGTTTTGGAAAAAACCCAGAAAGACTGAGTGAAGTGATCAGAACCAGGAGAACATTGTACAAAGTAACCGGACTATTACATGTTGATCAACTGTGAATGCTTAGCTCTTCTCAGCAATACAGTGATCCAAGACAGTTACAAAGGACTCATGATGAAAAATGACAAAGAGCTGATGGAGTCTGAATGCAGACTGAAGCATGTCATCTTTCATCTTTTTTTATTTTTTCATGTTTTTTTTAAATCTGTATTTTCTTTCACAGCATGATCACTAATATGGAGATGTGTTTTGCATGACTACAGTTGTATAACCTATATCAAACTGCTTACCATCTCAGGGAAGAAGAAGGGGAAAGAGTGAATTTGGAACTCAAACTTTAAAAACAATGAATGTTAAAATTGTTTTTAATGCAATTAGGAAAAAATAAAGAAAGAAATAAAAAGACAGCAGCTTATAAACCAACTTTACTAAACCTGTGATTCATTATCTATTACAGTTCCTTAATTTATGACTTATTATACTCCTAGAAAGGCAGCAAGGTTAGGATGGTTAGACGTGAGGGGTGGGGGCGGTAAGGGTAGCACAGAATTCCCTCTCAAACAATCAAAGCTGGGGTAGGGTAGATTTAATCACTGTAGGAAGTAGTTTAGAGCACCTGTCACTCACCTGAGCTCCAGATGCCATTTCAAAGGTGAATAGCATTTGGAATGGGCATTCCATATCTGATCCCTCCACTGCCAGCAGTTAACACAAATCCTTTCTAATAGCAAGCAGATGGGCTGCCTTAGGATAAAAGTGTTTTCAGCGAGAGTGATTTTCTGACATTATAGTGGAAGTCAATAAGAAAAAGTCTTATTTTTATAGACCTTGCTTTATAAATTACCTTTGTAGAATGCCAGTGAACCCTAAAAGGCTGTTTTAAAATATGATAGTAATATGCTAGGGAAATAAATTAAACTCTGACTTTCCCAAGAACCTAGTATATATCATAAATTTTTTAGGAGAAATTTTAAATTCTAAATGTTAAAACTGAGATTTAAGAGATCCTTTCAGCGTATAAACACTTCCACAGAGTAAAAACATCCATTTACCTGTATGCATAAAAGAAGATAGTGGAAAGCGTAAACCAAGTTTGTCTTCTGTAAAGGAATCAACAAAGTCTTCCAGCATCAGTAGCCCCAAGTCTTTTCCACGATATTTCTTTCTTACAAACATTGTATCAAGCACTGGAAGCTGATAACTTTGAGTAAGATAGGAGGTACACAGGCTTCCTGCAATTATGAGAATGCAAACCAATATATCACTATTTTTAAACCAGTTTAAGACAAATATATGTGTACATATACATACACACACATATTCATACATACAGAGAGAGTAAAAATCTATTGAATACAATGAAGACAAAAGGGTTTTTAATTTAACCCCCCAAAAATCAGTAAAATCAGCAAAGCAATCAATTGTTGCTCAAATGCTATTTGGCACCTTTGCTAAATATCAATTATTATATTGGACTTTTTTTTTTTTTTTACTAAAGGGCATATCCTGCCAGAATTAAGGAAACGTCTAGATACATGAGAGGAGGGTGGCTACAAAGTAGTTCAACCACAGAGCCAGTTCTATCAAAAGTGAATTGGGAGACAATATCCAAAGCTCACAGAACAAGACTTGTAATAGGTAGGGAACAAGGTGCTATCACGAGAGGGGGTAGGAACAGAAAAAGGCAGGAGGAGTGGCAATGACAAGCTCATGGAAGAAGGTTTCTGAGGTGGGAAGACCCAGAAACTGATGGGGGCAAGGGAAAAATGGAAACTGCAGTTCTACTAATCCTTGGGGCCAATGACAAAAGAAATTGTAAGAAGAAAATAATTCCCATGATTAACTAGAAAGGAATACTTTTTTATTCTAAGAGAATGAACAGAAAGAGGACAGACTTGAACCCAGGGTGGAACCTTGAACTCGTTCTTTTTTAAGTTTGGTTTATTTCCTTTATTAAAAGTTGGCTCCTAATAACACAACCAATCTTTCAATTCTCAATTGCTCCACAGCAATGCCACACAAAGCATTTGTCTAAACTCACCACCAAAACTGAGACATTTTGAAAGACATGTTCAATTATTTAAAGAATATCTTCTATCGTGTAAAACTGTTACAACAAAAACAAGTAAAGAAAATATTTACTACCCCAGCCTTCAATATCGTATTCCACAAATAATCTTTTCTATATTCCCTCACTCACCTCCATTTTCATTTGCTCCAAAATGAAACAAATATCTGGTATACATGGTTTGGCTTACAATTTTTAAAAACTGGAATGCAGCATAGGAAAAAGTTTCCAGTTAATAGGGTGTGGAATTCTACTAAATGCTGTGGATATCATTGTTCCTAATTGAAATTCACAAAGAGAACAAACTAAATGAGCTTAAAAGGAGATGATACTTTAAAAAAAAACTTGTTGATAAAAAAGATTCCTTCTTAGTTCTATGGATTATTTTTTTAAAATGCCCTTAGCAAATACTAAATAAAATAACTTCACTTAGAATTCAAGCGAATAATTTAATAACACATTTGTATTAAAAGGACAACCTACTTGGGCAGACATAAACAATATACTTTAAAACACTCACCTGTAGGTTTAACAGAATAAAATCCAATAGCTTCACCTTTCTTCCACAAAATTTTAGCATAATCCGTACTGCTATGGCACAGGAAGGGGACCTCATTTCTTTCCATTTCCCGTTTTCTATAAATAATTCGATTCAAAACATACAGCACCACTCTCTCCCCAAGAGTGCTCACCTAAAGGGAAGAGTTAAACAGCAATTCTAACAGTCAGATGAAGAGTGTGAACTCACCTTGCTCTTGGCTCCAATTCACATATAAGTTCTAATAAATAAGGGCCCACAATGAATGGTTACACATACTGTCAGGTGCGGTCACCATGTCAGCTGTTAACTCTTTGTTATAAAGAAGGATTAAATTCCCAAGGGATGATGCTGGGAAGAGCTTTCTATTTATTTGTTTATTTATAGTTTTCAACATTCATTTCCACAAGGTTTTGAGTTCGAAATTTTCTCCCCATCTCTCCCCTCCCTCCCACCCCCAAGACACTGTGCATTCTAATAACCCCTTTCCCCAATCTGCCCTTGGTTCCCTTATCTCCATCTCCTCTAATTTCTTGCAGGGCAAGATAGATTTCTATACCGTATTACCTGTATTTATTATTGTCCAGTTGCATGTAAAAACATTTTTTAACATGTGTTTTTTAAAACTTTGAGTTCCAACTTCTCTCCCTTCCTTCCTCCCCACACATCCCCATTGAGAAGGCAAGCAATTTAATATAGGCCATATCTGTGTAATGATGCAAAAGACTTCCATAACAGTCATGTTGTGTAAGATTAATTATATTTCCCTCCATCGTCTCCTGCCCCAATTTCTTCTATTCTCTCTTTTGACCTTGTCCTTCCCCAAGAATGTTTACTTCTAATTGCTCCCTCCTCCCATGTGCCCTCCTTCCCACTTGTCCCCTTCTCCCCTACTTTCCTGTAGTGTAAGATAGATTTTCATACCAAATTGAGTGTGCATGTTATTCCCTCCTTAAGCTAAATGAGATTGGAGTTAGCTTCACTTTTTCCTCTAACCTCCCCCCTTTTCCCTTCCAATGAAAAAGCCTTCTCTTGCCTCAAAAGATAATTTGCCCCATTCCATTTCTCCCTTTCTTCCCCCAATATATTCCTCTCACCCCTTAATTTTATTTTTTTAGATATCATCCCTTTCTGTTCAACTCACCCTGTGTCCTGTCTATATGTATATAATCCCTCCAACTACCCAAATACTGAGAAAAGTCTCTAGAGTTACAAATATTATCTTTTCATGTAGGAATGTAAACAGTTCGACTTAAGTAAGTCTCTTATGATTTCTCTTTCCTGTTTACCTTATCATGCTTCTCTTGATTCTTGTATTTGAAAGTCAAATTTTCTATTCAGCTCTGGTCTTTTCATCAAGAATGCTTGAAAGTCCTCTATTTCATTGAATGACTATTTTTTTCCCCTTTAGTATTATACTCAGTTTCGCTGAATAGGTGATTCTTGGTTTTAATCCTAGCTCCTCTGACTTTTGGAATATCATATTCCAAGTCCTGCAATCCCTTAACATAGAAGCTGCTAAATCCTCTGTTATCCTGACTGTATTTCCACAATACTTGAATTGTTTCTTTCTGGCTGCTTACAATATTTTTTCCTTGACCTGGGAACTCCAGAATTTGGCTATAATATTCCTAGGAATTTTCCTTTTGAGATCTTTCAGGAGGTGATCAGTAGATTCTGTCAATATTTATTTTACCCTCTGGTTTTAGAATATCCAGGCAGTTTTCCTTCATAATTTTATGTAAGATGATGTCTAGGCTCTTTTTTTGATCATGGCTTTCAGGTAGTCCCATAATTTTTAAATTATCTCTCCTGGATCTATTTTCCAGGTCAGTTGTGTTTCATACTGTCTGCAATTTTTTCATTTCTTTGGTTTTGTTTTATAATTTTTTGATTTTTCATGAAGTCATTAGCTTCTATCTACCCCATTCTAATCTTTAAGGAATTGTTCTCTTCAGTGAGCTTTTGGACCTCCTTTTCAATCCGGCCAATTCTGCTTTTTAGGGCCTTCTCCTCATTGGTTTTTCAGCTCTCTTTTGTCATTTGGGTTAGTCTGTTTTTTAAAGTGTTATTTTCATCAGCATTTTTTTGGGTCTCCTTTAGCAAGCTGTTGACTTGTTTATCATGATTTTTTTGCCATCACTTTCATTTTTCTTTCCAATTTTTGCTCTACTTCTATGGTCTAAGACCAATTCATATTTTTCTTGGAGGCTTTGAATAGGAGCTTTCACCAAAGTAAGATTCTATAGTCTGATTCTTTTTCTGGTTTTTTCTCATTTCCCCAGCCATTTACTTGACTTCTGAGCTCTTTGTCCAGCTAGATCTCTGCTTCCCGTGGGGGTGGGGGGTGTACTGTCAGCTGTTTGATCCCCCCTCCCCCCACAATCTGTGGGCCTAGAGCTCCAGAAACAGTGGCTGCAGCTACCCCTGCTGCTCCTGTGGCTGTAGACAGACCGCTCCACTCTCCTGCACTGGTCCCACAGGATTTTCCCACTGAACTTCCAATTTATCCTCAGTGTTTTGGGGTCATGAAGTCTGGAAACCACCACCAGTCTCCCCAAGGCCTGCTCAGGTGTTGTCTGTGCTGGCAGGGACCATGCTGTACTGAGCCCTGCCCCCTGCACAGCGGGAGGAATGAGTGGGAGGAGTGCTCTAGCAAATTCATGCTTTTATACTCTGCCATCTTGGCTCTGCCCCTGATTATGATAATTTTTAAAAAGACATTAACAACTTTTTAAATACTCATTATATTTCACTAAACTACAAATAAACACATTATCCATCCATCCATTCTAAGTACTACCTATTTTAACATACTGATAGGCACCAGTCACATTTAGAGACCTGATTCAAGAAAAAGTTTCTCTTAATTATGTTCATCTTCCTTCTTTAGTAACCAAGGTCTTCATCTGCCTCCTTGGTTGTCCATACAGAGGTCCCTACATTAGCTGTCCTGGATACTCTCAAATCTTTTCCAACCCCTCCCCCCATGCTCCTACATTCAAACAAATACTTTGCATGCCTTCCCATGAACACATGGATTTCTGCTTTCTTATCAACTAAGGACCATTACAAATTAATTCATGTTGGTATAAGTGCTACTGTGAACAGGTATGCTGCCTGCCCTCCCCATTTACATCACAGTGGCCTTAAAACACTATTACTACCACCTTAACATGCAATTCAAAGAAGGAGTTCTAAAGTAGGAAATTTAGTTTAGATAAAGGTGGCACCATGGATGGCAGCATGGCAGCACACACTTTTTGAACAAGCAGACCTTGCATTACTGATCAACACATGCCATGTAACAAATCCATTCAAGATGGCACGCATTGTCTACAGACATGACAAACGGCTGTGTCCCAATAGTCGAGCTCAACTTTCTTCGGAGATTTCTTTAGAAATACTGGCCAAGAGGCAAATGAATAAAGTAGAAAGAATAAATAAATAAAGAGGCAAACAGTGTCACCCACAGAAATCAAATGACGCTTACATGCTCCTCCCCCATCAGTGTAAGTGTTTGCCAGGAGGGATTCTCTCATTCTCTGTCCTTGTATCCACAGCACAAAGTAGGTGCTTAATAAATATTTACTGAAGACAATTACAAAACCTCCCAACTCCGAGAGTGACACTCCCTGTCTTACGGCAACGTCTCCATTCCACCCTGTACTCCTACCATTCCTGGGACCCCGGTTGGAATTGTCCATCTATACCCAGGAGCTGTTTCTCTTGTACTGTTAAAGAGGACTATAAATTGTCCGTAGCTTTCTAACTAAGGGCTGCCACTGCTACAACTACAAATAGCTTTGGTCCAGGGTCATCCTAAACTTCCTCCCTTTTGTACTGGACCATTCTAAATCGCTTCCCATCATGATCAGCCTGTCATTAGTAGACTTTGAGGGAGGATGACAATTTCCTAAAAGCAATGGAAAAAAGAGAGTTTAAAAATAAGGAAGAAAAAGTATCTGAAATAGCAGAAGGGAATCCTGCCTCTGGAAGGAAATTGGAGGTTTGAAGAACATGACATGATAAAGAGAAGAAAGCCAAAAGAATGTGGAACTAAATAGTAGAAAGGGCCTAATTACACATCACCACCATGGACCTCTGAGGCATCCCACAGCTTTGATCCTTCTCAGACTTTGTTACAAGATTCATAAACACAGACATGCTGGGAGAACACTGGTATTATAGGCATCGATGATCATGTGGGAAGTGGCTTGTACCACTTCTCAAACACAAACCAGTTTGATCTCTTCTCCCTATCCAATTCTGGGCCCAACTCCCTGCCTATCTGTAATAACTGTCTCAGGTATAGAGGCTGATGTACTAACCCAACCAACTAGCCATCCAATGGCATCTCAGTCTGGGGATGAGATGCATTTTTTTAAAAAACCATCTTTTTGGAGGCGGAGCCAAGATGGTGGAGTGAGAGCAAGGACTCACCTAAGCTCTTGGACAAACTCCTTCGGATACCTCTGAAAGGAGAATTTGACTAAATTTTGGAGGTGCGGAATCCAGTGGGAGACAGACTGTGATGGATTCGGAGCCCAGGTTGGACTGGAAGGTCCACTGGAAGGATCTGTTCCCCGGGGGTGAGCCCCCAGCACACAGCTCAGCGGAGTGGAACGGACCCAAGAAACCTGAGAGCAGCAGGTGGAACTGGCAGAGCGGGAGACAACCCAAACCGAGCCAGTGAGACCGCTGAGTGCCAGATATCAGTGCAGCAGCTCTGAGATCTTCAGCCTGAAGATTAAACTTCAGTAAGTCACCTACTTGAACTTCTGGGAGCCAGGATGGTGGAGTGATCAGTAAATGCTCTCTCCTCCACCCATCCCCTCCCCCCCATGAATGTGAAAGAACCATAAAATATTTCCCCAGAAAAATCCTGGATCGGCAGGAACAGCAGAGGGGGTAAATAGTCTCATAACACCTGAGGCTAGGAAAATAGCTAAGGGGGATTCCTCCTACTGCAGCAGAGGCAAACCGGAAGGACAGAGGACCCAGGGCAGAGAAAACTCCCTCTAGGATCCAGGCAAGCCTCAGCACGAGGAGAGGAGCCCCAGGAGGGGTGGGAACAGGCATTAGCATCTAGGCGTGCCTCAGCCCTCCAGGGGAAACGGGAAGACAACAGGGAAGCTGGGATCACCATCCCCTGAGCTTGCCTTTGCCTCAGTTCAGCTGAGGAGATCTCCTGTGACCAGACCACTCCTCCCACACACTTAACAAGCTAACCCCAGGGTTGATTGGGGAAACACAAAACAAAAACCTGCTTTTAGCTTTTTCACACATCAGCTCAACACAAAGTTCTGTAGCTACTGACTTAAAGAACCAGAAGCTACAACACTCAGTCAACATCATGAACAAGAAAAGGCACATGAAGGGTGAAAAAACCATAGAATCTTTCTATGGGGATAAGGACCAAAACACAAACACCAAAGAGGTCAGAGCTGAGACTGTACTTCCATCTGAAACTTCAGAAGAGACTATGAACTTCTCGCAAGCACAAGCAGCTCTCCTGGAATAGCTGAAGAAGGAAATAGAAGAAAAACCTGCCAATGATTTTAAAATTATAAAAAAAGAATTCACTGATGAGAACATCACTTTGAAAAGGAAAATTGAACAGAGAAATAATTCCCTAAAAGGAAGAGTTGATCAAACAGAAAAGGAAACCCAAAACCTAATTGGGAAAATTGGTCAAATGGAAAAGGAAGTACAAAAATTAACTGGAGAAAATAGCTCCTTAAAGGGAAAAATTGGTCAGATGGAAAAGGAGATGCAAAAGTTAACTGAAGAAAACAATATGATAAAGATGAGAATTGGGCAAATAGAAACTAATGACTCAATGAGACAGCAAGAATCAGTCAAACAAAATCTAAAGAATGAAAAGATAGAAGAAAATGTAAAATATTTAATTGGAAAAACAACTGACTTGGAAAATAGATCCAGGAGAGAAAATTTAAGAATTATTGGCCTGCCAAAAACCCATGATGAAGAAAAGAGTCTGGACAACATCTTCCAGGAAATCATCAAGGAAAACTGTCCAGAAGTGCTAGATTCAGAGGGCAAAATAGTCATTAAAAGAATCCACCGTTCCCCTCCTGAAAGGGATCCCAAACTCAAAACCCCAAGAAATATCGTTGCCAAATTCCAGGGCTATCAAGTGAAGGAGAAAATACTACAAGCAGCCAGAAAGAAACAATTCAAATATCAAGGAGATAGTCAGGATTACACAGGACCTTGAAGCTTCTACATTAAAAGATCGAAAGAATTGGAACCCAATATTCTGAAAGGCAAAGGAGTTGGGACTTCAACCAAGGATCAATTACCCAGCAAAGTTCAGCATAACATTTCAGGCAAGGAGAAAGTCATTCAACAAAATAAGGGATTTCCAGAGCTTTCTGACCAAAACGCCACAACTCAATAGACAATTCGATCTTCAAATGCAGGTCTCAAGAGAATCATAAAAAGGTAAACAGGGGGGAAAAAAACAAAAACAAAAACAAAAACTTGTTACTCAACTAGGGCAAACTGTTTACCTCCCTATAAGGGAAGATGACACCTATTAATCTTGAGAACTGTGCAGCTATTATGATAAAAGGGATATACATAGAGGGAATGGGTATAAAGTAAATGATGTCATGTCAAAAGTATGATTTAAGTATGAGAAGGGATTGTAATAGGATGTGTGAAAAGGAGGAAGCAGAAAATGGCAAATTACATCACAGGAAGAAGTACAAAATTATACTAGAGGGAAAGAGGGGAGGGAGATGAGCATTGTTTGAGAGGTACTCTCATCTGATTTGTTTAAAGGAGGGAACAATAAACTTAAGTAGATAATCCTAACTAGCTCTATAGGCAGTAGGAGGGGAAGGGGGAAAGAAAGAGAAGGGAAGCTAAAAGGGAGGGAAGAAGCAATAAGAATAAAGGGGAGTACAAGGGAGGGGGGCTAAAAGAAGGAGAGGAAGGCTGCAGGAGGAGGTGGTGAAAAGTGAATACTATTGAGGAGGAGAAGGGAGATGGGAGAGCTAAAAGCACAAACGGTGGGAAAGAGGATGGAAATACACAGACTGTAATCATAACTGAATGTGAATGGAATGAACTCTCCCATAAAACGGAGACGGATAGCAGAACAGATTAAAAGCCATGATCCAACAATATGATGTTTATAAGAAACACATTTGAAACGGGGGGATACACATAGGATAAAGGTCAAAGGATGGAGCAGAATATATTGTGCTTCAGCTCATGTAAGAAAGGCAGGAGTAGCAATCTTAATCTCAGACAAAGCAAAAGCAGAAATAGATCCAATTAAAAGGGATAAGGATGGAAACTACATCCTGCTAAAAGGCACCATAGACAATGAAGCAATATCATTACTAAACATGTATGCTCCAAGTGGTATAGCATTCACATTCTTAGAGGAGAGGTTGGGGGAGGTGAAGGAAGAAATTGACAGCAAAACTATACTAGTGGGGGACCTCAACCTCCCCCTCTCTGAACTCGATAAATCTAACCTCAGAATAAACAAGAAAGAGGTTAAGGAGGTAAATAAAACTCTGGATAAGGTAGATATGATAGATCTTTGGAGAAAACTGAATGGGAATAGAAAGGAATATACCTTTTTCTCAGCGGTACATGGCACATTTACAAAAATTGACCATGTACTAGGACATAAAAATCTCACAACCCAGTGCAGAAAGGCAGAGATAATTAATGCATCCTTCTCAGATCTTAATGCAATAAAAATTACATGTAATAAAAGGCCATGGAAAGATAAACCAAAAATCAATTGGAAACTAAATAATCTAATCCTAAAGAAGGAATGGGTTAAAGAAGAAACCATAGAAACAATCAACAATTTCATTCAAGAGAATGACAATAATGAGACAACCTACCAAATCTTATGGGGTACTGCAAAAGCAGTTCTTAGGGGAAGTCTTATATCTTTGAATGCCTACATAAATAAAATAGAGAAAGAGGAGATCAATGACTTGGGCATGCAGCTGAAAAAGCTAGAAAAAGAACAAATTTAAAATCCCCAAGTAAATACCAAATTAGAAATACTGAAAACCAAAGGAGAGATTAATAAAATTGAAATTAAGAAAACTTGAATTAATAAACAAAACCAATAGTTGGTTTTATGAAAAAATCTGCTAAAACTGATAAACCTTTGGTCAATTTGATTTTAAAAAAGAAGAAAAGCAAATTACTAATATTAAAAATGAAAGGGGTGAACTCACCCCCGATGAGGAGGAAATTAAAACAATAATTAGAAACTACTTAGCCCAACTTTATGCCCACAAATTCGATAATCTAAACGAGATGGATGAATATTTTAAAAAATACAAATTGCCCAGATTAACAGAAGAAGAAGTTGAATACTTAAACAACTCCATCTCAGAAAAAGAAATTGAACAAGCCATCAATGAACTCCCTAGGAAAAAATCTCCAAGGTCAAATGGATTCACAAGTGAATTCTATCAAACATTTAAAGAACAGTTAATTCCAATACTAGATAGACTATTTTTGAAAATTGGGGAAGAAGGAGTCCTCCCAAATTCTTTCTATGATACAAATATGGTTTTGATACCCAAACCAGGAAGAGACAAAACAGAGAAAGAAAATTATAGACCAATTTCCCTAATGAATATAGATGCAAAAATTTTAAATAAGATTTTAGCAAAATGAATACAGCATCTTATCACAGGATTAATACATTATGATCAGGTAGGATTCATACTAGGAATGCAGGGCTGGTTCAGCATTAGGAAAACTATTAGCATTATTGATCACATCCACAACAAAGCTAACAAAAACCACATGATTATCTCAATAGATGCAGAAAAAGCTTTTGAAAGAATACAATGCCCATTCCTATTAAAAACACTGGAGAACATAGGAATAAAGGGAACTTTCCATAAAATAATAAGCAGTATCTATCTAAAACCTTCAGCAAGCATTATATGCAACGGGGATAAGCTAGATGCATTCCCAATAAGATCAGGGGTGAAACAAGGATGTCCATTATCACCACTATTATTCAATATGGTACCAGAAATGTTAGCTTTAGCAGTAAGAGAAGAAAAAGAAATTGAAGGAATAAGAATAGCCAAAGAAGAAACTAAGTTCTCACTCTTTGCAGATGATATGATGATTTACTTAGAGAATCCCAGAGATTCAAGTAAAAAGCTACTTGAAATAATAAACAACTTTGGCAAAGTTGCAGGTTACAAAATAAACCTGCACAAATCTTCTGCATTCCTATGTATTAGCAACAAAGTCCAACAACAAGAGATAGAAAGAGAAATCCCATTTAAAGCTAGGGTAGACACTATAAAATACTTAGGAGTTTACCTGCCAAAAAAAATCCAGGGATTATATGAACACAATTACAAGACACTTTTAACACAAATAAAGTCAGATTTAAGTAAGTGGAAAAACATCAGTTGCTCATGGGTAGGCCGTGCTAATATAATAAAAATGACAATTCTACCTAAATTAATTTACTTATTTAGTGCCATACCAATTAAACTATCAGATAATTATTTTCTAGAGTTGGATAAAATAGTATCAAAATTCATCTGGAAGAACAAAAGGTCCAGAATATCAAAGGGACTAAAGAAAAGAAATGCTACAGAAGGTGGCCTAGCGCTACCAGATCTCAAATTGTATTATAAAGCAGCAATTATCAAAGCCACTTGGTACTGGCTAAGAAACAGAAGGGTAGACCAGTGGAATAGGTTAGGTACCCAAGACACAGGAGGCAATGAACCTCCTCTTTGATAAACCCAAGGACCCCAGCTTCTGGGATAAGAACTCACTGTTCAACAAAAATTGCTGGGAAAACTGGATAACAGTGTGATGGAAACTAGGCATAGACCCATGCCTGACACCATACACAAGAATAAAGTCCAAATGGGTACATGATTTAGGTATAAAGATTGATACCATGGACAAATTGGAGGAGCAAGGAATAGTGTATTTATCAGACTTATGGAGAAGGGAAGAATTTTTGACTAAAGAAGAGACAGAAAGCATTATGAAGTGCAAGATGGATAATTTTGATTACATTAAACTGAAAAGGTTTTGCACAACCAAACCCAATGCAACCAAAATTCAGAGGGATGTAGTAAATTGGGAAAGAATTTTTACAGCTAATCTTGGGGATAAAGGCCTCATTTCTAGAATATATAGAGAACTGACCCAAATGTATAACCATACAAGTCATTCCCCAATTGATAAATGGTTAAAGGATATGAACAGGCAACTTTCAGAAGAAATTAAAGATATCTATAATCATATGAAAAAATGCTCTAAATCACTTTTGATTAGAGAGATGCAAATCAGAACAACTCTGAGGTACCACATCACACCTATAAAATTGGCAAACATGACAGAACAGGAAAATGATAAATGCTGGAGAGAATGTGGGAGAGTTGGAACACTAATTCATTGTTGGTGGAGCTGTGAGCTGATCCAACCATTCTGGAGAGCTGTTTGGAACTATGCCCAAAGGGCTACAAAAATGTGCATACCCTTTGACCCAGCAATATCACTACTAGGACTGTATCCCCAAGAGATCATAAAAATAGGAAAGGGTCCCACATGTACAAAAAAATTTATAGCAGCACTCTTTGTGGTGGCCAAGAACTGGAAGTCAAGGGGATGCTCATCAACTGGGCAATGGCTGAATAAATTATGGTATATGAATGTAATGGAGTACTATTGTGCCATAAGAAATGATGAACAAGAAGACTTCAGAGAAGCCTGGATAGACTTATAGGAACTGATGCTGAGTGAAAGGAGCAGAACCAGGAGAACTTTGTGCACAGCAACGACCACAGCGCGAGAGTTTTTTCTGGTAGACTTGGAATTTCGTAATAACGTAAGAACTTATTAAAAAAAAAAAATCCCAATGGTGGTTTTCTAAGGCAAAATGCCTTCCACACTCAGAGAAAGCAACATGGAAGTCATTTGCAGACTGTAGCACATCATGTTTGTGTGTGTGTTTTTGTGTATCATGTTTTGATTGTTATACGATTTCTTTCATTTATTTTAGTTCAACTACATAGCATGACTATAGTGAAAACGTACTCAATAGGAAAGTATATGTAGAATCTATACAGAATTGTATGCGGTCGTGGGGAGGGAGGGGGGTTGTGGGGGGGTAGGTGTGGGGGGGATTGATTGTAAAACATTAAAATAATAATAATAATAAAATTTTTAAAAAACCATCTTTTTGATTTTCACTCTCTGTTAGGCTATTCTCGAGTAATCATGGATCTCACTAAGACAGACTTTTAATGTTCTTGGGTGGCAGTGGAGTCAACACAGTATTATATACAAAAAGGAGTATCTGTAGAATGTTACGATTTAAAGGGAATCCCTCTTTCATTTAGAGAATATTCCTCCTGACAGTGTCCCATGCTTATGAAGTGGCTAAGGTGCCTAATGGACCCAGGTTTCAACTCTAGGTCAGGCTTGATTTGAAAGCCAGGATAAGTAAGAATACAGTAAGAGTCCATCTCGCTGCCCTTGAGATCTAATTACCAGGCCCAAACATACTATCTGGCCGGGGCACTTTCAGAGCACTAAAAGATCTAGTCTGTGACTTTTAAAAGATCTTGGAGAATGGGAGAGGGGATGCCACAAAAGTGTGGAGGAGGAAATGCTGTCCTCCTTTTCAAAAAACCGCCAAGAGTAAAGGGTTCAAACCAGAGACCAGAGAACTTCATTTCACTTCCAGGCAATATTCTATAACACATTAGAGATGGTTTAGGAACATTTAGTAAAGGGAGCGAGGGATAATAAAGAGCTACCTAGCAGGACTTCATCTCATTTTTGTTTTCTAATGGGAACACTACACTGACAAATCAGGAAAATGCTCTCTACATAGTGTACCTGTTGTTATTTAGTCAATTAGTTGTGTCCAACTCTGTGACCTCATTTGCAGTTTTCTTGGCAAAGATCCTAGACTGGGTTGCCATTTTCTTATCCAGCTCATTTTACAAACAAAGAAATTGAGGCAGACGGAGTTAAGTGACTTGCCCAGGGTCACATAGGTAGTAAATGTCTGAAACTGGATTTGAACTAAGGTGCTCTTGATTCCAGGCCTGTCCACTGTGCCACCTACTTTGCTAGTTAACATTTTTATTAACAACAACATAGATGGCATGCTTATCAAAAATGTAAAATTTAATTCACAGTTTATTAAGCAGATATGCTGCAGCACACCACTGTGCTACTAAGTTCTGGGCACACAAAGACAAAACTAAAACAGTCCTGGCTCTCCAGAAGCTTTTATTTTATTTGGAGGTGGCAGTACAGGGGGGAAGGATACATACATAAACATGTACATGGATGAAATGAATCCGTTTTGGCATGACATCTTCTCCAAAGAGATGTGCAGATAGCAACCCTGATCTCGTTAGTCATTCCTGAAACTCTAAAGAAAAGTGTGCTTTTGCTTTACAATTTCAGTGGAGCTTCATCTTCTGTTTCTCAACCGCTACAAAATGTGATCTAGGAACTCCCTTGTGGAGGTGAGGAAAGGAATGTTTGTCCTTCTGATGTACTAAGAAGAACCCTGCCAGTCAGACCTTTTCCCTAAATAAATAAATAATATCTTTGACAGATCTGGCTAAAAGAGAACCTCTTATACTAAGGCATGATAGGAAAGGTATGAAGTTTTCTAAGAGAGAAATTCAAAACTATCAAAAACATAAGAAAAATGCACCAAAATATTAATAATCAGAAAAATGCAAATTACAATAACCCCTGAGGTTCAACTTCACACCCATCAGATTAGCAAAAAAGGAAAATGAGAAATAATTGGAGGCTCTGAGGGAAAACAGAAACATTAATGCACTGTTGCTAGAGCTATGAATTGATTTAGCCCTTTTAGAAGGCAACTTGAAACCATGCCCCCAAAGTCATTAAACTGTACATATCCTTTGACTCAGTAACACAGCCATTAGATCTATACTCCAAAGAGATCAAAGAAGAATAGATTCATATGCACAAAAATGTCTTTCTGTAGTGGCAAAAAGAAAGAGGGTGGAGGGAATAAGGGCATGTTCAGGGGAACAGCCAAACACCTCGCGGGATGTTAACGTCATGGAACATTACTGTACCATCATAAGCAATGACAAAGGTGGTTGCAGGCAAAGCTGAGACTCACAAGAGTGAAGTGAGCAGAAGCAGAACATTTTATACAATATCCATCATTCAAAAAGGACTCTGAAAGACTGATGTAATACCACCACAATTTCAGAGGACAGAAGACACAGCTGCTGACCACTTCCTGACAGAGAGGTGATATGTTAAAGATGGAGAACGAGAGGTGCATTGGGGCAGCTAGGTAATGCCATGGGGAGAGCAGCAGCCTGGCAGTGCCAATGTGGCCTTGGGACATTTTACTAGCTGTGTGACCCTGGGCAAGTCATTTAACCTCAAATGCCTCAAAAAAAAAAAAAAAAGAATGAGAACTACATGTTTGGACATAGCTATGGTTGGACTCTGCTTTGATTAGTTTTTAGCGTTCAGTCCTTTTCAGTCGTGTCAGATTCTTTGTGACCCTATTTGGGGTTTTCTTGGCAGAGACACTAGAGTGTTTTGCCAGTTCCTTCTCCAGTTCATTTCACAGATGAGGAAACTGAAGCCAACAGGGTTAAGTGACTTGCCCAGGGACACAGAGCTAGTAAGTGTCTGAGGCCAGATTTGAATCAGGAAGATGAGTCTTCCTACCTCCAGGACCAGTACTCTATCCGCACCACCTAACGCAACAAAAGAGTTGGAATCTACTTAGCTTGACTGGGCACATTTATAATGAGATTTATTTTCCTTTTCCTTTGACTCATAATGGGGAGTACGGGGAGGAAAGTAAATGTCTGTTAACTGAAAATAAATTTAATTTTTAAAAATAAAGGAAAGAAGGCGGGAGATAAAATGTCACACAGAATAGATGTTTAATAAGCTACAGAGCAACCAGAAGGAGAGAACCAAGAAAGTGAAGGGCCCCAGTATCATGATGCCCTTGGTGAGGAGGAGAGGATGAGGAGAGAGAAGTGAGGACAGGATGACACACACGGCAATTATTTTCAGACCCGTGAAGGGGTGGCCATGCCCTCCTGGGCCCAGAGGGCAAAATTAGGCACAATGGGTTTAAGTTTCCAAGAGGACCACCTCTTCAACTCTTTGTAGGGAAAGATTCTATTCAAATTGAGCCGGGGAGAGAAGACAAATGCCACTGGCGATAATAAGTCTACATCAAAACGCTGTATTAGTAGAAAAGGTCTTAATAAAGGAACGGAAGTAGAAAATGTGGGGGTCTTGTTACCTGCTGAAGTCCTTCTCTAGAAGGGATTGATGTTTTCACAATGTCATCCACAGCCCACCACTGTTCAGCAAGGTACAGAGCCACAGCTTCAGAGGAAACAGAGCAAAAAGGAATTATTATTATTGATAATTAATCAATACTCTTCATTAATGATTAAATCTAAAGTGGTATTTATTGCACTTACTTTTGCTATTTAATGGTAGGGTTTTTTAAATGTTTACCTGTAAGACCATTAAAGAAACTCAAAATCAAACCATTAACTACAACTTCTGTAAATATGTTCTTGGGAATTTAAGTCAATATCCCCAAGGTGGCTTATTCAAACACTCAGCAAAACAAAGCCATCTTGGCCAGCTTTCCTCAGTTAAGGAAATTAATTTCATACACTGGGGTAAGGGATAAGGAAGTACCAAAAAAGGAATAGGAGGTAAGTGAGGGTTTCTCTAAATTATAGTTAGAAATATACTGTTATAAATATTTGTAAAAGTTTGGAGGAAAATCTATTAGCTTATAAAAAAACAAACAAGAAATATACCTGTGAGTGAGTCCTCTGGTGCAAAAAGGGCAAGAATTTTGTGGGTCTGATCACCACCATAAAGAGGGATGAAGCCAACAGTGGACAGGCTGATTGGAACCTGAAGGAAAGAAGAAGGGTTTGTTATGAGCACCTAAGGGGAAAACGCAACAAAACCAGTCAAAAGGGTAAGCTTTTATTTACTACCCCTGCGAACATTTGTTTGTGATCAGGTGGGTAGGTGGCACAGCGGAGAGAGAAAGGAAAAGGAAGGGGCCCGAGTTCAAATCCTGCCTTGGACACTAACTGGAGAACCATGGGCAAGTCACTTCACCACTATCTGCCTCAGTTTCCTCATCTGCAAAATGGGGATTATAATAGCACCTACCTCACAAGTAGGATCAAATCACTTAGCATTGGTTAAGTGCTTTGTCAATTTTTTAAAAACTACACAAAATGTTATTATTACAAAGAGGCTATCTACTCAATTTTAATAAAATTAACCATTTTTTCTCATATTCATTCCAATTACACAAGGTCTTTGACAAAGTGCAAAATTAGGGAGAAGTTTATTAAAAATAATCATAGTTTTTCACAAATCACACCCCAAAAAGAAACAAGTTAGGGACAGAAAGGAAGGATTTTTTAAAATCACTAATGCAGTTGAATAAATGAGTGGTCTTTTTTCAGTATAATGAGCACTGCTTATTGGCTTGGCATCTCTTTCTGTTATCCAAAGAGGAATTCCCCAAGAGGCAGAAAATATAACCAGAGGATTTCAATCGCTGAAGCACAGCCTGAGGGGTCAAACACATCACCAGCTGCAGCCAGGATCCCCCTCCCTCTACGATGTTCATGACCTCCCATGACAAGGGCCTCCATCTCCTACGCGGCCTACATACCAGGCAATTCTATATCATCCCTTGACCAAAATCGCTCTTCAAAAACATAGACCCCTTTTTGCTCTATAGAGTCAAGCAAACCAAGCTTCTCTATGAGTCAGTCCTTTAAGTACTCAAGAGGATGAACACATCCCTGGGCTCCAAGTCCTCTATTGAACAACAAGGGCTCAACACAAGCTTTTCTATTCATTTCCCACTGGAATACTTCTCAACTTCGCTCCCTCTCCCCAACACAGACACACACAAACACACAACACACATGCACATGCACAACACACACACACTTCTTCCTTCCATCCTTTTCAGCTTCTTTTAGATTTTAAGATCATCGAAAGCAAGACTTGATTGTTATTTATTGTATCCCCAGCCCTCTGCAACCAGCTTGACATACAGTAGATGCTTAATTTGATCGATCTGATTGATATACCCACTGAGTGGACTCTTTGTTTATGAGAGGAGCACAAGCCTAGAGGTTAGATGGCCTGAGCAAGTCCCATCTTTGCCACCACCAGTGTGACCTAGGCCAAGTCACCTAACTTCACTGACATTGTTTCAAAATACTCCTGCCTACTTTCAAGGACCCTAATAAGGATAAAATGAGCTAAGGCATGTAAGGTGCTTCATTGCTATGCAGCGACGAAAAGGGTTTGGAGAGACAGTGTGGGGGCAACTTACGCATTTTATGAATGAGGCTAGCACATTTACGAATATAAGGATGGTCATTTGGCCTTCTCTCTTAGACCAAAGACAGTCATGGGGGAGGAGAGACAATTCATACTTCATACATGTGCTTTGAATAGCAGGTGTTCCCCAGAGTGAGAATCAACCTCGACTGGCTAACAATGAATGAGAGAATGAACACTGCCACGATGGGCTGAGAGTGCCGTCCAAGGCACCCAGACCACCGCAGTCTTCAATCTATCCTTGTTGGGTCTAGTTTACCATGCAAACTTCAAGGTTTACAAAGAGGCTGCTTTCCTCCAGAAGCACTTCTACTCGCCCGGTCCCCATATCTCACTTTCACAGAAGCAGGTGTGTGTTAGGAGTCACCTCTAACTGGCTAACTCCCAGGAGCCAACAGATTTTCAGAAATCAGCAAACTCTAAGCCAGCGCTTGATTTATTATTGTGTTGATTGTCTAAATTAAGTGACGGGAGAAAATGTTTATAAAGCATATTAAATTTAAAAGTATGTCATGTGTACATCTTTTATTTTCCAATACACTCCTGGCTGGCAAGGACTTTAGATATAACCCCATCTGGAGCCCAGGTTAGAGAGGTTAAAGGATCTGCCATGTTTACACAGATGGCATCAGAGACCAGTCTACCAATTTTTGCTTTTTTTCCCCACTTTATTACATGTTGTTGTTATGCCTGGTACATTCAGTTCTTTCATTTTTTCAGTCATGTCTGACTCTTCATGACCCCATTTGGCATCAGAGACCTTACCAATTTCTGGTTCTTTTTCTCCCCCACTTCAGCACACATTATTGTTATGCCTGGTACATTAAGTTCAGTCATTTTTTTTTTCAGTTGCATCTAACTCTCCATGACCCCATTTGGCATTTTCCTGGCAAAGATACTAGAGAGGTTTGCCATTTCCTTCTCCAGAACATTTTATGGATGAGAAAACTGAGGCAAACTGGGGTAAGTAACTTGCCTTGGATCACACAGTTAGTGTCTGAGGCTGGATATGAACTCAGGAAGATGAGTCTTGGTAATTCCAGGCCCAGCACCCTGTCCACTGAAGCCCTTATCACACATGGCCACATATGAATTACCACTTTGCTTTATTTTTCTGATGAGGCAAGCTCTTTTTTAAAAAAATTATGAATATGTATTTTTTAAACACTCAAAATTCAAAATTTGAGCTTGTTTTCTTTTTAAAACTATCAATCTTATGGCTCACAAATACCTAAAAAGCATTAAATAAAACTTCTGGTTAAAGTATCAAAGATTTACGATCAGCATTTGAAAACTGTAAATTAAACAATCCAACACCTTCTGGGGGACACTCCTTAGAAACATGGTTTCACTTCTAAATTCATCTATTATTAAATAAAAACCAGAATGAGAACACCTTACCATATTGTTGAGAAAAGAAAAATGTTCTGGGTTCTCCGGGTCCCCACACCTGAGATCTAACAAGTAATCTTCTGCAGAACTTTCTAATTCTTCATGACTACAGTTATTCAGCATGTCCACAGGAAATGCCATCCCCTTAAAAAGAAAAATAACATGGATTAAAATTTGTAAAATCACCAAATGATCAAATATAAAACATGGATTTCTTTTAAAAGCAGGAAGAAAAAGGGTAGCATGTTTCTGCTGTAACTTTTTTTTTTTAAATCAATGAGGAGTTTCTTTGTTGCAAGGGATCGTTCAATGGTTAGGAAAGTAGAGAGCTATCTATTCAGGCAGAAAAATAATGTAAAAACAGAAAGTATAAATAAAATCCAATTCTGAAAATAAATAAAATCAAAGTCTATTCTGAAAACTTGAGCTACTGAGTCAGAGGACCCTTTTAAAATAAGTCATGCAGCTTAATCAATCAATAAACATAGTAGGTACCAGCCTAAGTGCTAAGATCTACTTCTACTGCAGCTGATGACTCAGAGACGGAAAGACAGACGGAAGCAAAGAACCTCAGGAGCGAGGTAATTAAAGGTGAAGGTCTTCCCTTAGAAGACAGGGCTGGTACTTCAGAAAAAGCATCAGTTTCAAGGGCTCTAAAGATGATGGGGAGAAATCTGGCCCCCAGGGAGAAAAAAGAAGGAACTTCTGTGACTCCCAATTTCCTCTAGGCTAGACTATCAATTCTTCTATTAGCATTTAAAATCCTTCACCATTTCTCAAAGCAATTTTTCCAGATTGATTTCACAATATTCTCCCTTAGGCAGGCATTCCACATTCCACATTCCATCCAAACTGAACCACGGACTACGCCATCTCCCCTTAGGAATGTACTCTCTACTTACTTTTACATTTCAAAATCCCTAGCTTCCTTCAAGGTGGCAAGCGCTGAAACCAACTACTGACTCTTACTGGCTGTGTAACCCCGGGGGCAAGTCAGCCTCAATAGCCCCAATGAGTAAAATGGGGGCAAGGATGCTAGCACTACTTCCCAGTGTGGTAAAGATAATATGTTTGTGTTTTGCAAACCTTATGGTGATACACAAATGCGCTAGCTACCATCGTTACTATTAAAGGATCAGCAGTATTTCATTTGTAAATATTTTCTGCTGATTCCTTCCATAAACAGCAAATTCCGTGTGGCTAGAGCAGGGGCGGGGAACCTGTGGTCTTGAGGTCCTCAAGTGCGGTCTTTTGACTACAAACTTCACAGAACAAATTTTGTTATTAAGAGGATTTGTTCTGTGAAGCTTGGATTCAGTCAAAGGGCTGACCTTAAGGACCTAGAGGGCCACATCTTCCCCAGCCCAGGAGTAGAGGTTATCAGGTTTTTATATCCAGTCATTCAGTTGTGTCTAACTCTCAGGAATCCCATGGATTTGTCCATAGGGTTTTCTTGGCAAACATGCTGGAGTGGCAAGTGCTACTTGTTCATTATTATGACCAAAAGGCCTGGTACCTCCTGCTCCTCTTTCCCCTAAAGTGAAGGGATGAAGGGACAAAGCTCAAGGAGTGTGAACATGATAAAAGGTCTGAGTTTCCTTAAATCCCAAACACTCCCCCTGATCACAGTCATGCGCATTTCTATTATTTTACAATTATATTAAGAGCTTATTGAAGCTCTATACCCTGTGCTCAGGTCATACCTTGGAGGAGTCTACGGTCTAGGCTAAGATGTATGGACCAGTGAAATAGTTACCCCCTTTTAAAACACAGATCAATTCTGAATCAAAATCATCTTGCCATGTTAACAAAAGAAAGCAGCCACCCAATCCACTGCTGTCCCTGGTTTGGGCAGAAAGGGGGGTGGTGGTGGTAGACTGTTACTATGGCCTCAATCCAAAGAGTTAGAAGGAAATGAGGTATCAGTTAAAGATAACGGTGAAGCAAGCAGATGCCTAACACCTACCTCCATATGGGGGAAAACCGGAGGAGCACAAGACAGGTATCTATAGCACAAATATACGTTACCACAATCAAACCCACTGCTCATTCTGCTTTCTTTTATGTAGTCAAGCTTCTCTGTTGCATGACTGCAAATCTGTCAGGTCAAATGCTTGTCATGTATTGTTGTTTGGACTGTTCAGGAGATAAACCAACTGGACCAACTAAATTCATACTGAAAGACAAAAGCGCACTGTAGCCTTAGGCAAACTAACTCATCAAAAGTATTTATGTGGAATGGCCAGTGAAGTGTGGAAGAATGTCCGAATTAATTTTTAAACAAGTGGAAAACTCATTAGAACAAATCTGAATCTGGTAAAAATTCAATGCAAGACCTCTTACATAAGAGCATTAAGATGCTCACTAGCTTTAGTATATACTTCACACGCAAATCAGCCTTTTGCTTTCATCCATTTTCCCTTGAAAACACAGCAAGAAAAAAAGTAATTCTGTTCGTGGGTATTTGTACCACAGAAGGTACACAGGGAGGTGGAAATGAAAACCCCTCTGAGATGCCACAGAAAGGTTTCAGATGCACCGAAATATTTTTAGCAATGCAAACTGAGACTGAAGAAACAACGATGAATGAAAATGCAGAGAAGCCTGTAAAGACATTAACCAATGCAGAGTGAATTCGGCTGATGTAGGAAAACAATACGTAATATAGGCAGTGACTACAATATAAATGGAAAGAACCAGTAAAAAAGGGAAAGAATGTAAGTGATAATAAGCCTAGCCAGATAGACCAATAAATAAAACCTTTCCTTGTCCAAAAGAAGACTGCACTGTAATAGTGGAAGACAGAAGACAAAGGAGACCAAGCAGCTAAGAAAGGAAGCTGGGGAGAAGGCACGGTACAAGGATGGTTGACAAGTGGTGTGGAGATCTGGCTCCACGCATAATAAGGTAAAAATACACTTTCAAAGTCCAGTGTCCCAACAGTAGAGTCTAGGAGCAGACAGAGAAGAGAGCAAGAGGTGGCACAGTGGCTAAAGCACCAGGCCTGGAGTCAGGAAGACCCGACTTCAAATCTGGCCTCAGACACTTCCTAGCAGTGTGACCCTGGACAAGTCACTTATTAAGTCTGCTTGGCTCAGTTTCCTCATCTGCCAAACAAGCTGGAGAAGGAAATGGCAAACCACTCCAGTTTCTCTGCTAAAAAAAAAACCCGAATGGGTTCACAAAGAAGTTGGATATGACTGAAAATACATGAACAAGATGGCTGGGAAGTGGTCAAATAAAAGAATACACCTCCCTCCCTTCACTGGAGAGATGGGGTTCCTACAGCTGGAGAAAAGTGTTGATGAGTTAGTTTTGCAGAACTGCTTCCCCCGCTTTGCTATTTGCTGAAAAGAAATGGCTCAGGTGGAAGAGACAAGTGGGAACACATTTGAAGATGAAGATAGAAAAGATTTTTTGAAAAGAAAAAATGTGTTTATTTTTCAGATTTGTTGTATTCAATGGCAGGAGTCACTCACTGCCAGAAGTCGATCACACATTAGGAAGGAGACCAGTTTCACATATCAATTTTTAAGAACTGTCCCAAGTTTCATTTATTTTCGTACTGTTTCCCTACTGAACTGTACATTTAGTGGTCAGTTATGAAATTAAGATGCAAAAAACAGGTGGCAGGGTTTAGAAATAACACTTGGCCTGAAATCAGGAAACCTGGTATGGCAAGAGGTGCCTAATATTGTAATCACCGGCTGACACCCTACTGACCTCATTGATGAGTGGGGGTTCTAACACCTGGGGAAGCCCTCCAGCCCTTCAGTTGCAGCCAGGAACCAGGCTTTGGAGAGCGGCTTTCTGTTGCTACCAGGGCAGGACCCTCTCAATTAAAACAAAACACAAAAACTGAGTCCTTTAAAACGAGCCCCCAAATGCTTGTCATATTTGTCCTACAGCCTGAAAAGGCAGTAAGTACAACGTTACCTTTAACCCTCATGAGGGTGGAGAGAGGAGAGAAGCTAAGGAAAATGGATTGTAGACACCCTACCCATAGAGAAGGGAAGTATATGTGAATTTACCAGGCTACAAATTGGGGGAGGGGCTTTTGGGAAGTCCTCCAGGGCTTTCTTTAACAGATTATCCTTTTCTTTCCTCTCAGCCTTTCATCTCTGGCTGTGTCAAGGGCCACAGCTCTGGTCCACGTGATTTCGTGATTTCGTAGTCAAGCATGCTCCCAAAGCACCTGTCCTCAGTCATTTCTGTTGTGTCCAAACCTTCATGACCCCATTTGGGATTTCCTTGACAAAGATACTGGAGTTGGTTTGCCATTTCCTTCTCCGGTTCATTTTACAAATGAAGGAAATGAGGCAAAAAAGACGTGCCCAGGATCACTCAGCTAAGTATCTGAACTCCTGCAGCCTAGCAGTCTACCCACCGCATCACCTGGCTGCCCCTGGACAAGTGGCCTCTATTTTAGCATGAAAGTAAGGTCCTCTGCTGAGACTGTCCTTTGCAATGTTCAAATCACAGAGCGATTTTAAAAGCTGCAAGGTTTAATTTCCCACATTCTGAAATACCTTTAGCAATAGCTGGAAATTGGGGCACCTAGGTGGTGCAGTGAACAAAGCACCAGCGCTGGAGTCAGGAGGCCCTGAGGTTCAGACACTTGACACAATTACTAACTGTGTAACCTCAACTGCCTCCAAAAAAAAGCAGTATCTGAAAATGTATAGACACCTACTGTTTCATAATTCATTTCTCAATTCACAGGCCCTAAAAGCGAAAATCGTTCCTTAATCATTAAATTTACATAGTCAAAAGAAACAGACTGAAGGCAGCCTGAAGAGAAAGCACCATGTATGACCTGATAGAGAGCTAATAGATTTGTTATGAAAAGTGCTACTACAGGTCTAATTAAATGGCATTTGGTTAAGTCAGATATAGGGTATCCCCAAAGTCTTAAAGTTAACAAGCTTAAAACTGCATTAAGACTTTTGGGACTCCCTGCATAATACTACGATAGTCACCTGGGAAATGTTTGGATGCCTGATGCTTAACAATAATTATGAGACAGTCTAAAACTGTCACAAAACTTAGTGTTACTAAAAATCTGGTCTTGGATACAGCATATTCATCATTTATTTTAAAAAAACCAACCCTATTTTTCCTGATGAAGTTAATAGTTATATCAAACTAGAAGAAAATGCATTCTTTCCTTAATTTAGAAAATGATACTTAAAAACAAAAACCATCTTTTCCCACCTCTTAACACTTTTCAAATTTCTGTAGCAGGTATGAGGATGGGAGAGGCATACCTGTCAGCAGGTCAGTGATTGGGGGTCAAAGACAGGCGCTAGGTGGCGCCATGGTGCATAGAACCCTGAAGGCGCTCCAGAAAGAGGCTTCCAAAGTTCAAATCTGACCTCTTGGGACTTCCCAGCTGTGTGACCCTGGGCAAGTCGCTTCACTTTGTTTGCCTCAGTTTCCTCACCTGTAAAATAAACTGGAGAAGGAAATGGCAAACCACTCCAGGATCTTTGCCAAGAAAACCCCAACTACGCAATACCTTACAGCAGAGGCCCGATGCCTGCCGGTCCAAGTTAGGAGACTAAACTGAAAGCAAAGCAATGTATTACAATGCTAAGGAAGACGGCTGATTTCCCAGGCTACAGAGGTAGTTTTTCTAATTTTTCAGACATGCTTAGAGTACACAGCCGGTTAGAAGTATTCTGCGGCAACCTAGGATGGAGAGCACAAAGGAGGAATCATGCAAGGGAAAAAAGCGGGGCTTCCAGGGGAGTATGACATGAACCTGCTAAGATTTAACAGAATGGGAAGAAACTCCCTGTTCACGGGCAGAAGACAAGGGTAGGTTGGCCAAACACTTTTATGATAATGAAAGAACCACTTAGACAAAAGTGCAGGGTGAGGGTAACCATTTAGACAAGAGGTCAGGTGTACCTTACCCAAGAGCGACAAATAGTGGTTACAGTGGTGGATGGCACCAATGGTTTTACCATGTCCCTGCACAGTCTGCCCTGCGTTACTTCTCCTTCAAAGTTATTAGGGACTTTATTTAATATCGGGTCACAAGAGCTTGGGGATGGTGCTACATCAAAACATCATGACTTTGGTGTCTATTTTTCCACCAAATGGACTACAGTGCCGAGCTGAATTTGCTCTTCCAATCCTGCTTCTAATCTCATTACTGAACAGAAACTATTTTCTTTAGATTTATCAATGATTTCTTAATGGCCAAATCCGATGCTTGAAATACTTCAAAGTAGAGACTGAAAAAGATATAGCTAGACAATTCCCAAGGCAGCTAGGAAGCTCAGCGGATAGACTGCTCAGCCTGGAGTCAGGAAGACCTCAGACACTCACTAACCTATGTGAACCTTGCTTGCCTCAGTTTCCTCATCTTTGTATGTTTGAAAATGGAGGTAGATTTTTCTTTCACAAAAGACTGATGTGAAAACGTTTAATATGATTGTACATGTATAGCCTATGTTGGATTGCTTGCTGTGTTAAGGATGGGGGAGAGGAGGGACAAATGGAGGAAAAAAAATTGGAACTCAAAATCATATGGTAGTGAATGTTGAAAACTATCTTTACATGTAATTGGAAAAAATAAATACTATGATTGAGTGGGAAAATAGACCTAGAATCAGGAAGACCTGAGTTCAAATCTCACCTCTGACACTGTAACAGCAAGGACCCCAACATACGTAGGAGGGCCTGCTACCGCAGGTTCTTAGATGTGCTTTTCTAGAAGGAAAACAACTTTTGAGGCGTCAGCAATCACTTTAATATCAAGCACTTCTATCATTCACTTAGTTCAGGGGGAAAAGTCAGCACCCTAAACTTCAGAGAAAATATCAAGAAATAAAAACCAACAGACAGGCTTCCAACTGTCTGACCATAAGCAATACATACACCACAGATCAACACACAGATCCAACTGTCCAACCAAGCACACAGTTACCAAAGACAGAAGAAGCACCAACACCTGGGTTTTTATGCTCCTCAGCAGCTGCCCAGTGTCTCATCTGGCCAAACCAACACTTCCAATGCGTAAGCCCCAAAGTAAAACTCAGTACTTATACACTTCTCAAAGCCAGAGGGCATCACAACCCTGGAGAACCAGCACCTCATTGGAAATGAACAAAAGGTAAGCTTCCCTTAACGGGCAGACCCAATCATGGGAGGGGAAGATCTTTAACTCTCATTTAGCACGACTTACCAGTTAGGTGAAGCATTTAACTCCGCTATGCCTTAATTCACTGGAAAAGAAAATGGCAAACCTCTCCCACAGCTTTGCCTAGACAACTCTGGACAGTATTGGTGTACCATGGTCCACAGGATCATGAAAAGTCAGACACACCTGAACAAGAACATTCCCATGAACAAGATCTCAGGGCTTCAGCAAATTGCAAATTCAAAGAGCTTGGGTGACTCGACAGGCAAAAAGCTCATTCTGGTCTGCCCTAGGACAGGCACCACAACCAGAAATTCCACAATATCCTGCCTGGTTCAGTTCTCCTCTGGAGCACGACCTTTAGCTCTAAGAATCACATTCTAGGAAAGATGAGGTACAACATCCAAAAAAGACAACCAGAACGGTGAAGAGACTAGAACATGCCACAAAGGAAAACTGGCTGAAAGAAATGAGGATGTTCGGGTTGGGAAAGAGAAGATCTTAGTGAGGGCGCAGTGGATGTTCTCGGGAAGCCAAAGTCGTGGAACAAGAAGGCTAAGATTTGAAGGGTTCTGGGAAGATGGAGGAGGAGGTCAGAAAATTCCAAGCTCAAGATTCTTCTCCACGAAAGAGGTAAAATAGCACCTTGGGGAGAACAAAGTGTGTACACTGGCACAACAGGGGCCCTCCTGGGACAACTGGAGAAGATGCAAAGAAAAATCCAGGAGAGTAAACATCTCCAGGCTAGGTTTTAACAAGCAGCACGTCCTGGGGTTATCTGGTTCGGGAGGGTGCTGGGCCCAGCAGATAGTGGGGGGAGTGGGGCGTTTGAGCCCGGGGTGATGGAGGGAACCTCTGCTGATAAAGTGCACCAGACCCAGCTGTGCTGTGAGGAACAGAGGGGAACACAGCAGGAACCAGCACAGGGGGTGCATGCCTCTAGCTGTAGGCATTTACTGGAGATTGGAGATCTGTCTGTGGTTCCAGGCTAGATGGGAGAACTGAAGAGTGGAAGGCACCATTTTCCATACCCTAGGGCTAGAAGTGATTGCAAAAATCAAGCCATTACCACAAAAAAGAAAACCGCCCAGGCAAAGGAGAAAGAACCCAGCCACAGAAAGTTATAATGGGAGCAGAGGTGATCAGGGTTCATCTCCAGAGGAGGATTCTGAAGCAAAGAACCCTCCAAAGAGTTAAATGGTCACCTGCCCAAAGAGAACTGATAGAAGTTCTTGGAAAAGAGATTAAAAATCAAATGACAGAGATGGAGGAAAAACTAAAAAAAAAATAAGAAGAACAAGAAGAAGAATCCAAGAAAAAAGGTTATGAAAGGAAAGTCAACCAATTAGAAAAGGAGATCCAGAATCTTAAGGAAGAAAATGACACTTTGAAAATCAGAACTGGGGAAAGAAGCCAGAGAAATTATAAGAGATAAAGAAATAATTAAAGAAAATGTGAATAATGAAAAAAATAGACGAGAAAGTGAAACATCCTATAAGAAAAACAACAGATTTGAAGCACAGATCAAGAAAAGAAAATATAAAAAAACTGGACTAACTGAAAGTTATGATAAGAATCTTGATACAATAATACAAGAAATAATTTTTAAAAATTGTTCTAAGCATCAGAACAAATAGAAAGAATCCTTCAATCACCACTTAAAAGAGATCCTGAGGAAAACTCATAGGAATATCACAGTCAAATTTCAAAACCCCAACTCAAGGATAAAATATTAAAAGCATCAAGACTGAAACAATTTAAACATGATGGAGCCCCAATCAGAATCACACAAGACCCAGCAGCAGAGACAATGAAAGTCTTAGAACACAATATACAGAAGAGCAAAAGAACTGGGGCTCCGTCAAAGTTAAGTATTGTTTGTAATGAAAATAAACTCTCAGGCTTTCAAGACTTCGTTAAAAAAAATACTGAACTTGATAGAAGATTTGACATACAAGAACCAAGAGAAATATCGATGATTATATGGGATTCTTAAAGACAGTTTATCTTTTACATGTAAAATATATGTCTAAGAAATCTTATTAATAAGTGTGTAGCTCATAAAAAGAGTGGGATAAATCTGACTACGATATTAATTTAAAAAGTAAAACCATTTAGAAATAGCTAAAAAGAGTATTTTCTATAACTGAGGTGCAAAAGGAAGAACTGATACAGAGGAATTAGATGGGGGAGGAGGGCTGGTGGTTCTGGTAACCTACTTTCATCAGGAATGGGTTTGAGAGGTAACAATACATATATATTTAGAAGAATATAAAAACCTTCTAAATTCAGAGGAAATAAAAAGGTAGGGGCATAGGGAGGGGGGAGAGTACAAGGGAGGGATCTTAAGAGAGGAGGGTGAGGGAATAGATAAAAGGGTGTTTAGTTTATGGGAATGGGAGGATAAGGGAGGGATCCTTGGAGAGGGAAGGCCAGAGTGGGTACAAGTAAAGTAAGGAGGCAGGAGGGATAGGAAAGGAGATATGCACAAACCTAAAAACCACAGAGAAGGTGTAAAACAGGTTTGGGAAAGTGTGTCTATATATGTATGTATATATGTATATGTGTGTGGCTGTGTCTACAGCTATGGAGAAACACATCTAAACTTCATTGCAGCCTTGTGGGGAGCTGAGGAGAGAGGAGAACAGACCAAGGTCAAAAGCGCACAGCACAGAGCAAAAGAACTCACAAGGAAGCAAAGAAGAGATGGACATTTTTCAACACAAGTATCATTTATCATACAGGCTTTTTTGAAATGAAAATATACCGTTACATAATTTGAATCCTCTTATGTTCTGCTATGGACATGACATGCTTTTCTCTTTTTAATTTTGTATTTAAATTCCAATATTTAAGTTCATGATATGTTTTTACTTTTCTCTATTCTGTATTTGTGTTCTGGCGTTTGAGTCTAAAATAAAATTTAAGAAAAAAAGTTAAGACTTGCTCTGCTTGGTCTACAGGCAGAACTAAGAATGAGAGGTGGGTGGTGCAGGGACACAGATTTAGGCTTGATGCAAGGAAAAATTCACAAGTAGAAACTGTTCAAAAATGGAAGGGTTACCCAACGCAACCAAGATTAGGAGGGAAGCAGAAAACTGGGAAAGAATTTTAGCAACGAGTATCTGTGATAAAGGCCTCATTTCTGAAATACACAGAGAACTGAGTCAAATTTACAAGAACACAAGTCATGCCCCAACTGATAAACGGTCAGAGGATATGAACAGGCAATTTTCAGAGGAAGAAATTAAAGCTATCTATAGTCATATGAAAAAATGCTCCAAATCACTATTGATTAGAGAGATGCAAATCAAAACAACTCTGAGGTACCACATCACACCTATCAGATTGGTTAATATGACAAAACAAAAGATGATAAGTGTTGGAGAAGATGTGGGAGAGCTGGAATACTAATTCATTGTTGGTGGAGCTGTGAGCTGATCCAACCATTCTGGAGAGCAATTTGGAGCAATGCCCAAAGGGCTACAGAAATGTGCATACCCTTTGACCCAGCGATATCGCTTCTAAGACTGTATCCCCAAGAGATCATAGAAATGGGAGAGGGTCCCACATGTACAAAAATATTTATAGCAGCTCTCTTTGTGGTGGCCAAGAACTGGAAATTGAGGAGATGCCCATCCATTGAGGAATGGCTGAACAAGCTGTGGTATATGAATGTAATGGAATACTATTGCAACATAAGAAATGATGAACAGGAGGACTTCAGAGAGGCCTGGAAGGACCTGTATGAACTGATGCTGAGCGAAAGGAGCACTTTGTACTGTGCACAGTAACAACCACAGTGTGCGAGGAATTCTTCTGGAAGACTTAGTCCTTCACAGCAACGCAAGGACCTAAAAAACTCCCAGTGGACTCTTGAGGCAAATCACCTTCCACATCCAGAGAAAGAACTATGGAACTGGATTGCAGAATGAAGCAGACTATTTTCTCTTGTGTTAAAAAAAAAGGGGGGGGGGGCTACCTGAGGTCAGTGAGGAGGAGGAGAGTGGGGTCCCCTTCTCTGGAGGTCTTCAGAAGACCAAGGCAGACAAACACCATTTGTTGGGGCTGTCACAAAGGGAGATCTTACTCTGGCGCAGGGTGAACTAGAATGACCAACTTCTGAGGCTCTTCCCCACTTTAGGTTCTTCTATAAAAGAGAATGCAAAGTGACAAATGCACTAAAACAAAGAATACCAAAATCTCTACCTACTTGCAATCAATATAGCTTTGCCTTACAAGAGACCTATATGACAGAACAACTAGAGATGAGCAAAATTTAAGGTTAAGTCACCTGGGCAACTTGAAAGGACTAGGAGCCAGGCCTCAAGGCTGAATCTTCTTATCACCACGTCTAGCGCTCGTTCCACTAAGCCACACTGTGTAATAAGGTTGCCTTTGGTCAGTTCAAGTTTTAAAAATCCTACATATTAGGACAGTAAAGTCTTACTTAATGGAAGGCACATAATATAAGCATTTAAGGGTACTCAAATCATTGATGTATATAAATAACATTCTATCAAAGTTTGCAAAAAAAAATTATGTGTATCAAATGACATTTTGCAAATAAATTTCACTTAACCATGGGAATCACTGGCATAAGCAGAGGAATGCTAGTAAATGTTAAACAACTGGCTCTCCAGAAGAAAAAACATGTACCTATGGCCCACCTTAAAAAAACTGAATCATTCACATTTTTTTCCATCAGTTTCTTAAGTCTAGACCAGGGATAGGGAAATTGCTGGCCTCCAGGCCATGTGTCCTTCTAGTTCCTTGGGTGCCTGCTGTTTGACTGAGTCCAAATTTTACAGAACAAATCCTTTTCTGTGAAGTTTGAATTCAATCAAAGGACTGCACTTAAGGATCCAGAGGGCCACATATGGCCTTCAAGGCTGCAGGTTCCCCATCCCTGGCCTAGAAAATCAGTAAAACAATAAACTGAGATCCAATTTCTAATGACAGATTTTTGAGGTGTAAATACAATGAAAATTTCACAATCAGCTGTCAAGGTTCTAACTGGCTTCAATAAACTCCTGTATTAGGGGAGAAGTAGCTGGATAACAGAGGGTCCTGGTGCCCCAAGAAGATACTAGACATCCCCTCACAATACAACTGTGTTCTCTGTGTATACCAATTCCTTTTTCCAGACTGAACCCCTCACATGGGGCCTCCCCAAGCCCCCTACTCTCTTTCTTTTGATCAGTCATCACAGAATAATCTCTAACCCTTTCACCATTCCAGTTCCCATCTTTTGGACAAAGTCTAACTTGTCTTTCCTTAAATGGTGCCTAGGACTGAAACACAGGACTGCACTTCTGTCATTCTTGGCCATTTAAGAATCAGTCAATGAATGCTGTTGAGCTTCCTGAGAAGCCCTGTGAAGGTGAAGTCTGTTGGGTAATAAGATACCCTTGCTCCATGGCCCCCAATATCAAATATGCGGACCCCCAGATATTGGGGGACAGGCTACAGTGGCACCAAAAAAAACCTCAAGTCTATGACAAAACAAAACAAAAAAAACTAGCCCCCCTCCCACCTGGTTTCTTTTCTGTTGTAAGTCATAGAGATTTTAACCATCATAGGACTAATCATTTTTAAAGTAAAAAGGGGGGGGGGTAAGGGGAGGGGGAGAAAAGGAAGTGAATAAGCTTTATACAGTCCTTACTATGTACCAGGCACTGTGCCAAGAACTTTACAAATATCATCTCATCTGATCCTCACAACACCCCCATTTTACAGAAGAGGAAACTGAGGCAGACAGAGGCTAAGGGATCTGTCCAGGATCACACAGCTAGTAAGTACCTGAGGTCAGATGTGATCTCCAAGGCTACTACTCTATGCATTGTGCTACCCAGCTACCAGGATAACTGACATTTATACATATATACAATTGTGTGCTAAGATTTACAAAGCCCTTAAAATACATGATCTCGTTTGGTCCTCAAAGCAACCTGAAGCACTACAGATACTATGATCCCCATGGATAGACAAGAAAACAGGCTCAGAGAGATAAAAGTTGTCACAACTAATAACTCTCAGAGGTGGAATCCCACTGTCCACTACGCTATGCTATGAGTGGCTACTGGGCACAAGGCACCGAGTACACAAAAAGGTAAAATAAAGAACAAGTCCTACCACATGTATTCTACGGGGATGAATAGATATACAAGCAGAATTTGGCTTGGATCATCTGAAGATTTCATTCCAAAATATGTGATTCCCTGATCAATCAGTTTAATAATGACAACTGTACCGACTGCCATCCCCAGACACGGATGCTAAATAGATCCTTAGCTTACATCAAACACTGTAACACTAGTTTGTCACACTGGCATGGGCATTAATGACTATCTAGACAGATAGGGTGAATATGCATAATATTAGTAAGAGGGAAATGTACTTTATACCTGAACGGCCCTGCATTTATCCCTTGTACATGTGATATTATGGAAATGAAAACAACATCCTTTATCATGAAGACGTCAGCAACTACTGCATGACCTAGATTACTGCATAGTATTTATGTAATCACTTGGAAGCAGCTTACAACGGCTCAGAAAAGCCAAGTCAAAGCGACTAAACCCATTACCCCATGCAATCCCACCCCTTCTCTTTACCCTGTTCTGTTCAACATTACATAATTAATCTAAAATTATCTCTTTCTTAGTCCAAGGATATCCAGACTTTTAAGATATATACAATGTATCCGACTCACAATGCTTTCTCTCTCTCTCTCTTCAACTCAAAATCAGGAGGAGCTGTGTGTGTGTACTCCCACCCAGTACCCAGATACTGAAATGTTTCAAGAGTTACAAATATTGTCTTTCCATGTAGGAATGTAAACAGTTCAACTTTAGTAAGTCCCTTATGACTTCTCTTTGCTGTTCACCTTTTCATGGTTCTCTTCATTCTTGTGTTTGAAAGTCAAATTTTCTTTTCAGCTCTGGTCTTTTCATCAAGAATGCTTGAAAATCCTCTATTTCATTGAAAGACCATTTTTTCTCCTTAAGTATTATACTCAGTTTTGCTGGGTAGGTGATTCTTGGTTTTAGTCCTAGTTCCTTTGACTTCTGGAATATCCTATTCCATTCCCTTCGATCCCTTAATGTAGAGGGTGCTAGATCTTGTGTTATCCTGATTGTATTTCCACAATAATTGAATTGTTTCTTTCTAGCTGCTTGCAATATTTTCTCCTTGATCTGGGAATTTTGGAATTTGGCCACAATGTTCCTAGGAGTTTCTCTTTTTGGATCTCTTTCAGGCAGTGTTCTGTGGATTCCTTGAATATTTATTTTGCCCTCTGGTTCTAGAATCTCAGGGCAGTTTTCCTTGATAATTTCATGGAAGATGATGTCTAGGCTCTTCTTTTGATCATGGCTTTCAGGTAGTCCCAGAATTTTTACATTGTCTCTCCTGAATCTATTTTCCAGCTCAGTTGTTTTTCCAATAAGATATTTCACATTATCTTCCATTTTTCCAATCTTCTCGCTATGTTCTGTGATATCTGTCTTTCTCACAAAGTCCTTAGCGTCCATCTGTGCCATTCTAGTTTTGAAAGAACTGTTTTCTTCAGTGAGCTTTTGAATCTCCTTTTCCATTTGGCTAATTCTGCTTTTGAAAGCATTCTTCTCCTCATTGGCTTTTTGAACCTCTTTTGCCAATTGAGTTAGGCTAGTTTTCAAGGTGTTAATTTCTTCAACATTTTTTTGGTTCTCCTTTAGCAGGGAGCTGATCTGCTTTTCATGCTTCTCTTTCATCCCTCTCATTTCTCTTCCCAGTTTTTCCTCCACCTCTCTAACTTGATTTTCAAAATTCTTTTTGAGCTCTTCCATGGCCTGAGCCCACTGGGTGGGCTGGGACACAGAATCCTTGATTTCTGTGTCTTTGCCTGATGGTAAGCATTGTTCTTCCTCATCAGAAAGGAAGGGAGGAAGTGTCTTTTCTCCGAGAAAGTACCCTTCAATAGTTTTATTTCTTTTCCCTTTTCTGGGCATTCTCCCCAGCCAGTGGCTTGACCTCTGAATAGTCTCCTCACACCCACCTCACCTCCTGATCCTCCCAGCCAGCGTTTGGGGACTGAGATTCAAATGCTGCTTCCCGCCTTAGGGCTTTTGGCGGGGGCAGGGCTGCTATTCAGTGTGAGAATTAAGTTCAGGTGGTCAGGTCAGGGCAGGGCCACCTCTCAGGCTCAGTTCCCTCAGGGGGTTTATGTACAGACCTTCCACAATGGATCCAGGCTCCCGCCCGCTTGGGGAGTCCCTGTCTGCAGCCGCCTCTTAGCTTCTATCTCCAGGGGGGGCCCGAGCCATGGGGGCACCCCACTCCCCTCTCGACCCGCCAAAGAGACTCTCTCACCGACCCCCGTCACCTGTGGGTGGAGGGGCTTGTGCCGCTGCTGGAGATCCCGTCCCTGAAGCCTGCTCGGATCTGTACCTCTCGGAGCCGCAGCCGCCGCAGGTCTGGGCTGGGCTCCGCGTCTGCAGCGCAATGGACCTTTTGCGAGAGGTTTGCAGGTCCCTCTGTGGGTGGAGTGACCCGCGTGGCCGCTGGAGATCCCGTCCCCGTAGCCCGCTGGGATCTTTTCCTCACGGTGTCACAGCTGCTGCAGGGCTGCCCTCTGCTCCCAGTCCCGGCGCCCAGTCCGCAGTGCGAAGGACCCCCCGCGAGAGGTTTGCAGGTCTCTCCGGAACAGAAATCTCCCTCGCTCCAATATTCCGTGGCCTCTGGGTGCAGAATTCACCGTGAGTTGGTCCCCTCTAGCCGTTCTGTGGGTTGTGGGTTCGGAGCTATGTGTATGTGCGTCTTTCTACTCCGCCATCTTGGCTCCGCCCCCAGGAGGAGCTATGTGAATGTTTAGCAGCCTTGGATAATTTTAAGAGTTTAAACAGTAAAGGCATTGTTTCTAAACATCTTCAACCCAAGATCACAGGGATTCGTTTTAAGAAAATCAAATTCTTAACTGAAATGCAAAGAAAATAAATGCTTACAGCAGAAATGCTGGCTCAAGACAAGATAAAAAAGGGGTATTTCAATGCTGAAAATTTTGTACTGGGTTGCACAAAGTCTTCTGTATCAACTCACCTAAGTCCAGATACCTATATTCTAGGACTAGAATAGTTTCTCAGATGTCTGCCTACCCACTGCTACCTTCTGGTCCATCACCAGTAGTTTCAGCTGTGTTTGACCCTTCATGACCCCGTGTGAGGTCTTCTTGGCAGTGATACTGGAGTGGTTTGCCATTTCCTCCTCCATCTCATTTTACAGATGAGGAAACTGAGGCAAACAGGGTGAAGTGACTTGCCCAGGGTCATACAGCTAGTAAGTGTCTGAGGTTGCCTTTTGCAGGACCAGTTATCTATTTTTCCTTCCTCCCACTTTAGCTGTGCCTAGCTCCTACTTCCACCTCCCCATCGGTTTTTATAGTGATTCTTACTTGGCACCATCATGTGAACTTGCCTATGCTTCCCCAGTTAATCTTAGATTCCTTTTCAACTTCTTTTGCCAAGGAGAAACTTCTCCTGGACCCCCTTGGATTCAACCCTTGATGAGACAGAGGGCTCTGTGGAATTTGAAGAGGATGGAGACCCATAACATGTTATTTCTGAGTGTTTAAAAGAGAAATGAGAATTACCAGAGCAGAATTCATGTCTTATCCCTGATAAGTACTAACACAAGGCCTCACCACCTGTAACCCCCAGCAATGATGCTCCAAATAACACCTTGGGTGACACTCGTGACAGCATAAAACCTTGAAGGGAAACAGATCTGCCTCAACTGGACATCTGTGCCTAGGGCATCAAATGATAAAGAAGCACAGGGGAATACAGTTTTTTTCAATATTGGATTCCCATACCTACAAATCTAAATACTACAAACATCCCTGCCTAGAAAACCACAAAAAAATTTTCCATCAGCCTAAAATGAAAACATGTTTTTTTGTGGGAAATAAGGCTTTTTTCCAATGCATCAAAAACAGAGTACAGCAGAAATCAGCAAATAAGTCAAGCAAAAACAGCATTCGACGTACTTGTGCAAAGTAGTAGTAAAGCATTTTTCAAATAGAGGGGATAGCACAAGTTGCAAAAGGGACGTTTCAATGCTCCATTTCCAATAAGAAAAATATACATTAAAACAACTGAACATTAAAACAACCCTAGAAATTAGCAAAGAAGGACAAAAAAGGGTATGGGGAAACACTCAGTGGAGGGATAATAGGAAGCTAGGCACACTAACACAGTTGGTAAGGCTATGAATTTGTCCAACAGTTCTGGACAAAAATTTGCAACTGTACAAGAAAAGTGACTAAATTATTTGCAACCTCTGAGCCACAAGGTCACATAAGCAACAAGACAGAGCACTAACATTTTCCCTGGATCTCTACAACCTCTCAAAACCAGAAGATAAAGCAACTTCAGCTGTCTCTCTGGTCTAGAATACCCATAATCCAAAAGGGTTAAAAAACAAACCCAAAACCCAGGAACTGATGGTGAACTGACCCTGATCTCACTCAGCACCCCTTCCCCACCTCAGTGAGAGCTAGTGAAGCTGTACTAGGAGAACCAAGGGATAAGACACAGGCTCAAAACTTACCCTTTCAACCCAGTCCCCCTTCCTTTTCTCCAATACCATGGAGACACTGGCTTCAGGCTAAGAAAGTTTGAACTCCAGCTTCAAAAAGCCAGCTTGGCCATGCCTTTCAGGATCAAAAGCCTACAGGGGGCTGCAGCCCAGCTGTACCAGTGCTGCAAGGCTCTGGAGGAGCTGAGGGAATGGGACAGGGCACCAGGACAGGATGTCACGCATGTGGGGAGCTATGCAGCATTCCATCAAGGCTGAGACAAAGAGTGCACCACCAAGACGGGGTTAAACAGAGTCAAGTGGAGCAGAAACAGGCTGGTGAACTGCCCAGGATGGAAGAAGCTGAGATGCTTTGAGATCCAGCCCCCAAGGAAATCACAGAAAGGAGGAATCAGGAAGTAAGGGGGAAAAAGCCTCTAAGTACCAAAGATTTCAGAAAGAAGAAAACTCAAAAGACCTTGAACATAAACAGATAAATCACTGGGAAAAACAGTAACAAAAGGAAACATGGCCTCCAGATCTAGTAAATGAGTTCAGGCATCCATTAATAAATAATGCAAAATAAAGGAAAATGATCCAACGCTTGATGAGACGGAGGGCCCTGTGGAATTTGAGGAGGACAGAGAACTATAACATGTTATTCCTGAGTGGTTTAAAAGAGAAACGAGGATTATGAGAGCAGAATTTATGTCTTATGCAGCAAAAATAATGAACAGAACAGAAAAACTTACATCTGTCATGGCAAGCTTCACCAAAGGAACAAATAGAGAACAGAGTGAGAAAGCAAATATACAGAAGGCAAACTAATAGAAGCAAAAAGCAGTAACGTTAAAAAAAAATAGGCTCATCAATGCAAGCAAAACATGCTGAACTCAAAGACAAGACACACAGAGACCACATCATAGGTCTCCTAAAAGAGCACAGATAAAAAAAAGAAAAACCTAGTACCATAATGAAGGAATAGAAATGAACTGCCCAGAACCTCCAAACATAGAAAGTGAAATTCTAAATAGAAGAATTCACAGATCTCCCCCACAAAAATAAAAAAACCAGGGCTACAAATTCCAAGTCACAAGTCATTAAATCTAACAATTCAATTCAGCAAGCCATCAAGAGAAAGACCTTCAAATACAAAGGAAAGGACATTTAAATAAGGCAAAACTATTCTGCAGCCACTAGAAAAATGAAGGGTTATTCCAATAGCGTTCCAAAGAGCAAGGGTCATCACTCAGGGTGACCTCTCCTGCAAGTTGGAGCTTAACCACTCAGGACAATGACAAGGAAGAGTCTGAAACATTTTTAGAAAGAAAACCAGAACTGAAGAGATCCTCTGTCTTTCAAACACCCCAAAACAACAGAAATGCAGGAGTGACTAATAAATTCAGTAGGCAACGACAGCGGAGGGACTGACTTCTTTCCACATGAGACAGGGGTAAACGTGGAAATCTTGTAGAGGTGACAGTAAAGGGGCAGATGGTGGCATTACGGACAGAATGGAGTGACATCTTGTCTACTAGTGAAAGCTTCTTTTGTGGGACTAGGTTACAAAATGGGAAAGGTATATAAAGGAGGGTAGGGGAGTAGGGAGATAAGAGTGATTTGTAAGGGCGAGGGTCAAATCAAGCGCTAGCAAAGAGGGGGAAAGTTGACCTCTGTGGTCTCGGAAGAAGAACCTGGGGGGAGGGGCTGATTTGAAAAGTGGGGGAGGGAAGGAAGTAGGCCTTACTTTGGAAGTGAAAGAGGATTCCACTGACCAATGATCCTGCGGCAGAAGAGAGGTGAGAACCTTACGCTGGATGAGGTCTAGGAGATCTGGTGCTTGAAAAGTCTGGGGAGGAGGAGGAGTAGAAGGCTGGGCCTTGGGCAGCTAGAGGAACACACAAACCAGATCTCCAGACAAAGTAGAAAAAAGTCTACAAGCTCAGATATAAATCCTAAGTGGACTGAGTAACAAGGGATATGGTGGGAGAGGGGGCCTATAATAGGGCAGTGTCTATTATGACACCTACAATAATGGGCACTGTTCTGCAAGTGAGGCCCAATGGAAACCGGGTAATCCATGGAGGACTGGGGGACTACAAAAAGGCAGTGACTGAAAGTGTCTAGAGGAGATCCTAGAATGAATAATGAATACCTTGGAAGCTTTGCTTGCATGAAGAAGACACCATTTTAGGGGTGAAAACTCTGAGAGTGAAGGTCCAGCAAACAGAAAGAGAAGATGGAGAATGAAGAGGGAAAAATATCTTTTGAAAAGAAGCACAAAGGAACCAGACTAGGTGAAGGAAAGGCCAGGAAGGGGAAGTATCAAATACAAGGAGGGGGTTTGGTGAGGGGAGGAGAGACAGTGTGAACAGAGGCACCCTAAAAAAACATTTCTCAGTGCCTCTGACTCACTGCGACTCCATTTGGGGTTCCCTGTTCCCCCCCCAGCCAAGACACTGGAGTGGTTTGCCATTTCCTTCTCCACTTCATCTTACAGAGGAAGGAATGGGGGCAAAGCTAGAGAATATCTGAGTCCAGATTTGAACTCAGGCCAAAGACTCTGACTTCAGGCCTGGCACTCTATCCACTGCACCACCTATTACTTTATTTACTTATGAAGTAACTAAAAGAACATAATACTACGTTTACAGCAGAAGAGGGAACTGAAAAGCTTCTACGCAGACAACATTAATGCTTCTAGGATAAGAAACAAAGCGGTCAAATGGGGAAACGTCTTTGCTTCAAACTTCTCTGATAAGGGTTTGATATCCAAGATATATAAACGCTTAATAAATATGTAAGTCTAATATTCAGTCCCCAAAAGATAAATGATCAAAATGATCAAATTTTTTGCTCTCAAAAAGATTGCAAAGTATAACCTCTGACCCAATGATTTTTCCAATGGGTATATAGCCCAAGGATGTCAAAGCCAGAAAGTTCCAATACATACCGAAACATTCACAGTAGCACTTATGTGGCAGCAGGGATGGCAGCAAAGTGCCCATCGCTTAGAGAATGGCTGAGCATGAAACAGTCTATGAATGCAATGGGATATTACTATGCAGGAAGAAAGGACAAAGGAATTCTGAGAAACATCAAAGATGCAGAGTGAAATAAGCAGAAGCAGAACAAAACATCCAGCATGACACAACTAGGAAAATCCAAAGATCAGTGAATAAAAGAAGTAAAATTCCAAGGAACTGAAAAATCAATAATGGGTCTGATGAACAAGAATAAACTGGTGTAAAATAAATATAGTAACAAAACAGACCCCCCTTTCTCATAAAAGAAACAACAGACTTTGAGGGCTGAACAAAACACATGTGTATTGCCAGAAGCAGCCAGGGGACGGTTGCTTTTCTGTACAGTTTTCTTTAAGAAAGAATATTCCATGGGGAAGGGGACGGGGGGGAGGGGGGATGCCCAGAAATCCAGAAACGACCGTGACGTAGAAACAAAAGGTATTGATATTTTTCAATATTTTTATATTTTTTTAAGGTATGTTTCATTCTGATTTGAACCTCTACAGTGATCACCTCCTTTCTACTCACATGAGTACAATAACATAGACCCTCATCATCTGGACTCTCAAATAACCTCCATACTACCTGCATCTTCCATCACTCACCAATCTAGTCTTCACTCAGTGGCCAAATAATTTCCCTAGGTACAGCCTGGTCTATGCCACTACCTGCTCCACAACCTTCAATGGTTCCCTATTACTTCTAAGATAAAATATGACTGCTAGGTGGGTACTAAGAAGCCCTTCTGAAAACCATTCCAGTTCTCCTATCACTTTCATGGCTCATACCTGGTATACTTGCTTTTCCTTGAAGTCCACATTTTCTCTCCCTATCTCTTCATCAATAGAATATAACCTCCTTGAAGGACAAGAACGATTTCATTTTGTCTTTGTAACCCCCATATCACAACAGATGCTCAGTTTGAGTTCCTCCTACTCTGTAAGACCTTCTCAGATTTGACAGTACTGTCACTTCTCTGACTTTCCTGGTGGTTTTGGTTAGTCTCTCCTTCCTGGCCTTCTATTTCCTACCCTGTTATTATATTTCCCTATATACATTACAGAAATAAATTCTATAACTATCAAGCATTCCCAAATATTTACTACCAAGTGTTTATTTATACCAAAATATTACCAAATATTTATTAAAATCTATCTAGGCTCCTATGATCATACTCTGCTTCTCAAGAACCTTTAACAGCTCCCCATTGGCTAGAGGATAAAATAAAATCCTTTGCCTTGGCATTTAAGGATCTCCACAACTAAGATCCACTTACTCCAGACATTTCACAGGATCACACACTTGAGCTGGAGGGGACTTCTGAAGCTATCCAGTCCAACTCATACCCCAAAAACAATCCCAACTATACCAGACCAGATAAGGACCTATATACACAGTCTTTGCTTGAAGGCTGCCAATAAGGAAAACCCACCACCTGCAGAAGATGCAGGCTTACAATTCTGGACAAGCTTTCCTGACTTCAAGTCTAAATTTGCCTCTTTGTAACTTCTGCCCACTGTTCCTGGTCCTGCCCTGGCAGATCAACAGGTGGAGTTCAACCTCTTCCACACAGATAGACCCAAGTACTTTAGAGATATCAAGTACCCTCCCAAGTCTTTTCTCAGTTCTTCGACTGATAATAGCTTCCCTCCTCTGGACACTCTCTGGCTGACCAATATCCTCTCTCAATCGTGCAGAAAGAACGCAGTAAAATACTCCAGCATCAAACGAGCTAACACATGTAAAGCACTCTGCAAACCCTTTGCATTCTGGGGGTGGGGGGCAGGTAATCGGATGGGCAGGTTATAAATGCACGTAAAAATGCACGAATGTATTAAAACATCTTAAAACACAAAAAGTGACCTGGATTAAGGCATAAAAAAAGGGGAGGGAAGTGGGAACGTCAGGCATGGGAAATGCCAAGCAGGCCAATTTGGCCAGGCTGTAGAGTATGCTAGGGGGAATAATGTGGAATTAATCAGAAAAGACAGGTTGGAACCAGGTTGTGAAGTCTGAACCACAGGATTTAACACTCAATTATAATGTCATCTTGGATTCTGTAATTCAGAAGGACAGACCTAGAGACGGACTCCACTTCAGGAGCCACCTAGTCCAACACCCTCATGTTACAGAGGAAACTGAGACCCAAGCAACTGGTGATTAGTGCAAGGTCAGAGGTGGATTTGAACCTAGGACTCTGACTCAAGAGCCAGTGTTCTTAACACCATCTTTACTACTTCCTAACTGCTTTCATGTGTAAAATGGAGTTAGAAAGAGGACTTGAGTTCCAGTCCCAGCTCTGCCTTGTTTGTTAATATGACCACTGGCAAAAATCACTTCTCTGGACTTCAGTCTCCTCATCGGTAAAAGGAGGAGGTAACTAGATGGGTTCCAAGGTCCTTTGCTGCTGTAATCTAACCCCAGCCCCTTTCCTGCCTCCTTGTGTGTTCTCTCCCCTTCAGACTGTTAAGCTGAGGGCAGGGACAATCTTTTTATTGACCGTAGGTGTCCTCAGAGCTTAGCACACAGTAGGGATCTGTGGCTGTGGCTGAATTCTTTCAGTCCAACTCTCTGTGACCCCATTTGGGGTTTCCTGGCAGAGATACTGAAGTGATTTGCCATTTCCTTCTCCAGCTTAGACACAAATTTTTAGTTTTGTATAAATGAATCTACTATTATCTTATCCTCAATGTTTCTACATCATATTTCCCTCTGTACCCTGTTAAATAGGCAGATCTTTACAGATGAGGAAACTGAGGCAAACAGGGTTAAATGACTTGCCCAGGGTCACCCCGCTAGTAAGTGTCTGAGGCAGGATTTGAACTCTGGTCCTGATGCTGGAGAGCTGATCACCTGACTGCCCCTAGTAGACATTTAATAAATGTTTATTGGATTGGGTCAGTACAGTACTGGACATACATATAGGTTAGTGCTTAATCAAAACTGTCAATGACTTTTCATTTTAATTGAAAATGAATCTAATTCTCATGAAGATCACTCGAATAAGAGGCAAGTAAGAGAAAACTTCCAAGATTATTTCACTTCTTAAATATTTGGGGGGAAAGAATGGAAAAGGAGGAATTCAAAGTCAAATGGATTTTTCCCAGTTTGTCAGGGTGAGCTATAGCCTGACAATGTTTGACTCAAGAAAAGTCAAGCAATAAGTTTTATAAAATCATGACTCCTTCATCTTATTCAGAACCTTTTCAAAGTGGTTAGCAGGAAAAGAAATCCTTTCCCAATTTATGGAAAAACTTATCTTTTGGTACAAAGGAAGAGGAAATACAAAAGGGCAACAGAACACCACTGACAAGTCATCAGTCAGAGACCCTCCCGATGCTTCTCAATCTACTTATTCCAAAACGGAGCCCAAAAGAACAAAACAGCAAAGACAGTTGTATTTGTTGCATCACTACTAAAAAATGTAATCCTGAATATTTAACAGGGTACAGAGGGAAATATGATGTAGAAACATTAAGAAGACAGTAGTAGTAGATACATTTATACAATAAAACTAAAAATGAGTGCTTAAATTAAGATTAAATGCAGACATTTGCAAATGTTGTACAGTTGTTTCAATCATGTCCAACTCTCCATGACCCCATCTGGAGTTTTCTTGGCAAAGATGCTGGAGCGGTTTGCCATTTCCTTCTCCAGTTCATTTGAGAGATGAGGAAACTGAGGCAAGGTTAAGTGACTTGCCCAGGGTCACACTGCATTGAAGTATCTGAGGCTGGTTTTGACTTCAGACCCAACATTCTATCCACTGTTATTTAAAGGAATTTTATAAGGGAAAGAAAGCCCTATTTTGTCGAAGTATGAATCTTCATGAGTTTGTGGCAAATCACATCTACCATGATTAAAAAATTCGTAGCAACCAAAATAACAAAAATTCCAAACACTAAATTATATTACACAGAATAACCTTGAGTCAGATGCAACGTTTCTCTATTTTCTAATTTATCTTAGAGTACTCTCTTTGGGTAAGGCCATTATGAGGAACCTGAACAAAACTGACGGCAACAACTCAGTAATAACATACTGTAGGACAGAATGGATCACATTCAGGAAACAAATTAGAGGCCCATTCTCAGTGTAAAGTCTGGCTGTATTCTAAAGAGACTGGTTCTAAATGAAATTTCCATGTAACAAATCAGATTTCCCTGCTTCCGTCCAAGTAAAGCAGGTGTTCTCCAGTCCGGTAAAGAACATAAACACAGCTCTTCCCCGCTGGGCTGGGTTCTCTTTTACTCAATTCTGGAGAACATTCATGCCTGAGATTGGGTAAGACCGGCCCCTTCACACCGTCCATTTCCTCTCCTTCTCATCAGGGGTCTTGGCATGTACCAGAAGTGAAGGAAATCCATTTAGTGGAACATTTCTGACAACACCTTGGCAGGTTCCTGATTTCTGTACTGCTATAAACTAGAACCACAGATTTAAGGTTGAAAAGTACCTTCAGTGAGTGAGTGGTCAGTGAGTCCAATTCCATTATTTTACACAGGTGAAAACGGACGCCAAGACGCACCGAGTGACTTGGCCCAAAGTCACCCAGCTTGTAAGTATCTCAAGCACGGTTAAAACTCAGGTCTGCTTAGTTCTTACGTCCATCAAGCCATTCACTACGCCCTGATTTTCTTTACATATTGAACCATTTGTCATTGATGTATATTAACGATTTTTAAAAAATCAGAAGTCCATTAGAAAAAGTGTTTCATTGAGTTCCAAACACCCTAAGAAAAGGTGGCTGGGTGTCGCAGACTGATCCACAGAGTTTAACAACTTTCAGATTAAACATGTATCCAAAGTCTACTATGTACATAACAACATGCTGTGATACATGAGAAAACAAATCTGAAGAATGACAAGGTCCCTGCTCTTAAGGGAGTCTACATTTTGTAGATCGAGACTTCTTAAAGGGTGTGCCCACTAGGTTTGCTAGGTGAGCCGTTAAATTCTGGATACCATATTACTGCAGATAAAATAATAATTTTAATATAACTTTTACTTACTCAAGCACCTACGAGTTGGTACAGAGGTAGGGAACTTACAGCTTTAAATGGAGGTCAGGCAGTAATGGTTCTGATGATTTCTAGATCCAAGTGTCCATTGTATTCACCGTCTAGACAGTCAATCTCATAAAATAGCACGGATTCTTTTTATTAAAGATAGTGTCTAAACTTTTTAGAATTCATGATAATTACCCACATATAAAAAAGCCACCATTCCAAGTTAGCAACGTCTTAAGACACCATCTAAACAACAGTAACTTCAAATAAAAATCTCAGTTCTCAGCAGGAAGAGACAAATAAATTGCTTCAATTTTTGCATTTTATTATTTTGAAAATACAATGTTTTTGTCTTGAGTTCAACATGCAAAAATTGTCATAATTCCTGCGAAATTTTTGTAATGTAAAATTTGAAATGTTATTCAAAAGTCCTATTTCCAAAAGCAATGAAATGAATATTTTAAGGTCAATATAAAATTTTTCACTGTCTTTTAAGAGCCATCATTATCCTACTGTCAGATACACTCAGGGGAAGCAAAACAAACCTGACCAAATCAACTTGCCAGCTAAGACGCTCGTACAACAAAACATTATGGGATTTTTTCTTTAGGAATTTTGCTATAGGAGAACCACTCACAATTAAATATCCAAAAATAAGCTCCCCCAGATGTCAGATGTTTCCTTCTTGTGGAACAATCCTAGAAACTAATGAAAAACTTACAAATATAAATATACCACTACAGTATGGTCCAGGGAGCCTTCGGGGGATCCACAAGGTCAAAAATATCATGTGACTAAGATTTTTTATTTGTAATGTGGTAAATATCAATAAATATGATCCATATCAACGAGAACTCTTTGGGGAGGTCCTCAATAATTTTTAAGGGTGCAAAGGACTCCTGACACCAAAAGCTGAGTACCACAGCCGTATAAAACACTCAAGAGACTATGGCTCTTCATCTGCTGAGGAATATACACCACCTAAGACTCCCCTCTAATCCTGAGTCTCCTAAGCTGAAACAGTAACAACCGCCCACATTTATGTTTCCCTTTGAAGGTTTACCAAGGGCTTTATTTGATTCCCACAACAATCCTGTAAGGAGAGGCGCTAGCCCCATTTTACAGATGAGGACATTAGGGCTCATACAGACACTTCTTGAGTTCCTGAGACAAGATTTGAACTCCAGATTTTCTGACTCCAAATACAACAATCTATCCACAGTGCCAGTCAGACCACAACTGAGGAAGGGCCTACTTACTTCCCAAACTTGGAAGGCAATAGTTTAAAATTTAACAGAATACACTTTCTAAGTGGGATTCAGGAAAATAAAATCCCACCTAAAATTAGATACTAAAACTCACCAGTTTTATGAGTTTTGCCTTTCTCTGTATTGTAAACACAGTGCCTGGGATACAGTAGATGCTTAATAAATGCTTGTTAACTGACCAATCAGATGGTCTCCAACTCCCAGCCCTGAAGTCATCCATCTCATAGAGTTCTATAACGGAAAGACTATATACATGTGAGTTATTATTATTTTCCCAGTCATTTACAAATGATGCTTAGTCTCTAAGAGAGTTGAAGAAAAACATTTCCAGATCCCACAGACAACGCAGTAGCACAGATGTCATTATGTTAGTCATTCTACCACATGGCATACAATGAAACATACGGCTGACAGAGCACGGAATTTAGTGGGAACAAAAAGCTTACAGATGCAGAAGGTCCTACCCAGGGCCAGCCTTTAACCAGGGAATGAATACCTGGGAGGCCAGAGCAGTTCTAAGCTGTCCTTGTTACTGGCTAAGAAATCACATGAGATAACCTATGTACAAAGCTGTACATATGCTGCACAATGCTTAAAGCATTATACAAGTCTTTGCTATCAGTTATTCCTGATTAAAGATAGGCCTTTGCAACCTTATTTTTTTCTATTCTCCCTCTTCTTTTTTTGAGTATTCATTATGATAGGGGATGGCTCTCACGGAGGGGCTGAAATGCAGGTGATGTGAAAACAAACCAAAAAAACCAATAAAAATTTAAAATTTAAAAAAAAATTAAATTTAAAATTTTTTAAATTTAAAAAATGAATCCCCTTTCCAAACATACCAAATACTACTTTTTTCACTCTATGCTAAGAGTTAAGAGTCAGAAAGACAAAAACATGAGGTTCTCATCCCTCAAAGGTGGAGTGGATGGAATTTTAGATCTGGAGTCCTTAACACCCAAGTCCAAATCCAGCCTCAGACCCGCTAGGTGTGGGACTCTGGGTGAGCCTTAACCACCGTCTGCTTCAATTTTCTAATCTATAAAATGGGGATAATATATCACTTATCTCCCTGGGTTATTGCAAAGACAAAATAAAATGTGATAATATTTGTAAAGCAATTTGTAAACCTTAAAGTAATATACAAATACTATCATCACCGTTATCATCATCATTTATTATGTTCTCCTGTGAGAAGGACAGATACGAACCATGTCCTACAAAAACACACCTATTTTTTCATTCCCTTACCCCCAAAACACTGCATGAATCACCACCCTCTCTGGTATGGGATGGCCCTTCTCTCATGCCTCCAAAACAACAGGCAAGAAGGAGTGAAGCATCCTACTAACTTGTGGTTTCTACTGCCAGATCATCGCTCTGCTGCTTCATTTACCAACCTTCCCTTTTCCAAGGTTCGCACCAACTCAGATTTCATATACATATGTGTATGTGTATACATACATACATACATACATATGTATGCATATACATCGACACACACAAATACATATTTATATTTCTATATATTTATCTCACCCCATTCAAATTTTGGTAGAATGACACACACACCCCTCCTCCACCCCCATCATTCTCTTTCCTTTGTCAAGGAGGTCAACATCAGGCCTGGTCTTCATCTTCACTTTACCACCTCCCTTTATATTTGGGGACTTCAATACGCATGTCGATGCCTCCACATACTATGGTTTCCCAGTTCAATTAACTTTCTCAACTCCAAGGACCTCTGCCTTCACTCTATCTCAACCACACACACATGGTCATCCTTGATAGTATCAACCACAAATATCCCAACACCAAAATCCAGAATGCTGAAAATCCTTTGACCATGACCTGACATTCTTCTGTCCTATTCTATGCCTCACTATTCCTAGTTCTCCTCAAAACCTCTCTGGTCATTCTACCCCTCTCCATCACCCCTATTGGAGTCTCCCTTTCCTCTCTTCAAAATCTTTGGGCTGAGGGCTAAGATGATGGAATAGGTAGGAACTCATCTGAACTCTCCCAAGTTCCCCTCCAAACAACTTTAAAATAACTCCTCAAACTGAATTCTGGAGCTGCAGAACCAACAAAAGGTCAGGGGGAAACAATTTTCCAGCCCAAGGCAACTTAGGAGGTTGGCAGGAAAACTGTCATACTGAGGTAAAGGACAACACGGGCAGTAATAACACTACCTCCTCAATACCAGCAAGCCTTAGAGATGGTTGTATCGGTGGCAGCAGTAGCTTCAGAAGCTCTCAGCAGAGGGTGGGGCAATTAGTCAGAAAGAGATTACAGGGGAACCCTTTGCTGGCACTGGGTTCAAGATCCTACTACATTCCTCATCTGTAGTTCCAGGTAGCAGTCCCAAAGTGAAGAAGAGCATTATGGTGTGTGGCCATGAGGGACCAGGGGTCCTAGTCACAGTTCTAGGGCAGAGAACAGTGCTTGTGGTCACTCACAAGGCAGCAGGGACCCTAGTTTCAAAAATCCACTGAAGAACCCCTTAAAAAGTAGAACTGGCTAAATGGAAAAAGAGGTGCAAAAGCTCACTGAAGAAAATAATTCCTTAAAAATTAGGAGAACTCTAATGACTCCATAAGACATCAAGAAACATTGAAAAGATTTAATAAGAGAAAATGTGAAATATCTCATTGGAAAAACAACTGACCTGGAAAACAGATAATAATTGAAAAATTACTGGACTATCTGGAATCCATGATCAAAAAATAAAGAGCCTACACATCATCTTTCAAGAAGTCATCAAGGAACACTGTCCTGATATTCTAGAACCAAAGGGTAAAATAGAAATTGAAAGATTCCACTGCTCACCTCCGGAAAGAGATCCCCAAATGAAAATTCCCAAGAATATTAAAGCCAAATTCCAGAGCTCCCAGGTCAAAGAGAAAATTTTGTAAGCAGCCAAGAAGAAATAATTTAAATATTGTGGAGTAATAGAATCACATAAGATTTAGCACTTGCCACATTGAAGGATCAGAGGGTTTGGATACGATATTCCAGAGGACAAAGGAGCTAGGATCACCTACCCAGCAAAACTGAGTACAGAACTTTGGAGGAAAAAATGGAAATTTAATAAAATAAGTCTTTTAAGTATTCCTGATGAAAAAACCAAAGGTAAACAGAAAATATGACTTTAAGTAGAAGACTCAAGAGAGGCATGAAAAGGTAAAAATGAAAAAGAAATCATAAGAGATTCAATAAAGTTTAAACTGTTTACATTTCTATATGGGGAGATGATTCTTGTTACTCTAAGAACTTCATCATTATTAGACAGAAAAGCATAGAAGACAAGAGATATTTATTTGATTGTCTACCATACTGAAGGTCTACAAAGCCACTGTGCTGACCTCATTGGTGTATGTCTGTAAAATCTGGAGTCTATGAGCACCGTGCCAGGAAACTGAAATGCTTCCATGTGAATTGTCTTAGCAAGCTTCTGAAGATCAGCTGGCAGGATAAGGTACCAGACACTGAGGTCCTTTGGTCCCTTCTCTAGCTAACTGCCAAACATTCAAACTCTAATGCACAGAGTGCAACTCCAATGGGCTAGCCACACTGCTCAAATGCCAAACCTTCGTTTGCTTAAGAGACTAATCTACAGAAAACTCACACATGGCAAGTGCTCACACGGAAGTCAGAAGGAGTGATACAAGGGCACTATCAAAGTCTTTCTGAAGAACTTTTTGAAACAATTTTAAGACATGGAAGACACTTACATAGGAACCCTCCCAGTATGGCATGGCCACGTTGAAGAAGGTACTGTGCTCTATGAGGAAAGCGGAATTGCAGTAGCTCAAAAGAAAATGAAATGTGTAATTTAGAGGCATCTCCACTCATATGGATGACTTGTGCCCAACCTGTGGTACAGCCTTCCCAGCTTGCATTGATCTGATCAGTCACAGCTGGACACCATGACCTTGTGATGTCATTTGGGTTCTCTTTGAGAAGGATGGACAACAACCCAAGCAACAAAGACAGAGCACACATGTGTGGGCTGCTTCTGTGGGATAGGACTATGATGGGATAATTTCAAGAAATCTTAAGGTCATAAGTAACTAGCTCAACTTATGCTGTCCTCTACTCCTGTGCCTCTTGCCCCCTTGCCTTATTCACTACTACTCATCCCTTTCCACATTCCAATCCTAAACTATTCCTACCAGGTGACTTCCCTGCTCCTACATAGGAGATGCCAGCCACCTCTGAAAAGAAGTCGCACAACTGTGCTGTTTACATCATCTTATTTCAACTGAACCACCATTGCCATACAGCACTTCTTTGTACTCTTTCCTGAATGACTTCTGCTGCACGCTCGCCTCAAGCTACCTACCCACCCATCACCACCTCTCTTCTTCCTCTCAGCATAAAGCATCACCTCATGTGTACAGAGAAAGTTAAGGGCATCCATGACTTCCCTCTTCTTCCCAATTTTACATTTTAAATCTCCTCAATAACATCCTCAAACTCCTGCCCCTTTGTTCCAGCTTCTGACATAAAGATGGTCCTTCTCTTTGCCAATGCTAACCTGTCTAACCTGCATTTGGTTCCATTTCTTCCTGTTTCCTCTAGGAGTTTATCCCTTCGATCATCCCCTCTCTAATCTTCAATCTCTTTTAATCCATTAACTCTTTCTCTGAGATCTACAAACATACCCAGATATGCCTCCTGGTAAAAAAACAAAACAAAACACCCTTCACTCGACCTTGACAGTCCCTCACAGTATTCTGCCTACTTCTGCTCCCTTACATAGCTATACCCCATTGGGAAAAAACCTGTTTACACTGATTGGTTCCTCTCAGTCCACACTTCTCTACCCCTATCATTCTGGCTTTGAATGTCAACATTCTACTCTAAACCAATGACTTTTCCTAGTACTCACCCTTCTTGATTCTCTGCACTTGTGTGACACTGCTGACCATTCCTTCCTCCTGGATATTTCCTGAGTTTTTTTTTGCGACACTACTCATTCTGATTGTATAGGGCCCACTGTGTGCCAGGCACTGCACTAAGTACTTTATAAATATTATATCATTTGATCATCACAATAACCCTAGGTGCTATTATTATCCCCATTTTACAGTAGAGAAAACTGAGGCAAACAGAGGCTAAGTGACTTGCCCAAGATCACACAGCTAGTGTGTATGAGAAGTAGTATCTGAGGCTAGATTTGAACTCAAGTCTTCCAGACTCTGGGTACAGTGCTCTATCTACTGCACTACCTAGCTGCCTCCAAGAAGGCTATCTCTAAGCAAATGATTCTTAAATCTACATATCTTTCATCTCCCCAAAACTCCAGTTCCCCATCATCAACTGACTTCTGAAAGTTTCCAACTGGATATCCCACTGACATTCCAACATTTTCCAAAAAAAAAAAAAAAAAGAAGTTATCCTCCCCTAAAACCTACCCCTCTTCCTAACTTCCCTGTTTCTTTCAAGAATACCAACATCCTCCAGCTCCTCTACCACAGAAGAATTTGGAGGCTTCCTCAACTCTTCCCTCTCCTTTGCTCCCATATCCAATCAGTTGCCAAGTACTGATTCTACCTCCACAACAGCCCTAGAATTCATTCTCTTCTCCCCTTGATACCACCTCTCTCAAGAACCTCTCATCACCTCTTCTCTGGATTATAGCTATTTCAATAGTCTGCTAACTGATCTGCTTTCAGTCTCTTCTCTCTATAATCAATTTTCCACACAGCTGCCAAATTGATATTCTTAAAGCACAGCTCTGACCATGTTATTTCCTTGCTCAAGGAGCTCCAGTATCTTATTACTTTTATGAAAAAAATACAAAGTTCTACATCTGGCATTTGAAAAGCCCCTCACAATGTAGCTCCACCTTATCTTTCCAGACTGAATCCACATTACTCCTACACTCACATACTCAAGGGATCTAGCCAAACTGCCCCTGCCTCTGCACAGTCTGTCCTTGATGAGGCATGGAATGCTCTCTTGAGCTTCTTCAAGGCTCAGCTCAAGTATCTTCTCCCACAGGAAGCCATTCCTGATCCACCAAATATTATTGACAGCCCCCTCCCCATTTCTTTATTACATCTATGTACAAATTGTATTTTCTCCCAGTAAATTGGTTTTAAGAAATGACAGGGGCTGTTTCATTTTGTCTTTATTCCTAGCATAATGCCCCCAAAAGAGGCATTTTATAAATGTACAGACTCTTTTCGACAAGCAGCAAGTATTAATCTACTTTACACCTACAAAGCATAAGGTAGTAGGACAGAAATTTTTTTGCCTTCCAGTAGCTTACCTTCTACAGAGGTATATAACAAGAGGGAAACACAAGATAATTTGAGGAAAATATTAACAATTGCTCTATGAGCTGTTGTTTATTCTACTTTCTTGAAGAGGATCGTAACATCAGGGAGGTGATGCCTTGACATGCAAGTGAACTGGATTTAAGTGAAGCAGGGCTCTGCAGTCACCAGCTTCACTTTCTCCTCCAGAGCCATCTGGGTTCCATGGCCAGATACACATCAGGAGACTGGAGATGACCCTGGATGCAATATGGGACTTTAACCTATTTAAGCTAAGGTCTTTCCCAGGTCCCAGTTTGACAGAGGCAGGCCCACTCAGTGATTAAGGATAGGTAAAATGTGAGGCAATTCAAACCCAAATTAATCTGGCTCTCAAAGATTGGCAAACAATAGGTCCTAGCCCAAGTCTCATTTGGTTATTGTTTGGGCTCTCTCGACTGAGAGCAGAATGTAAACAACAATTGTTTAGGTTTCGGTGGTTAACCAGAAGGGTCTTCCCTTCCCAGATAGATCCTTTTTTTTTTTTTAAACTATGTAAAAGAGTAGTTAGGAACTCAAAGAGGAGGCAGTAACAGAGATTATCTCAAAGCAAGATAAGAATTCTAAGAAACTGAGGAGGAAGAACTACATTCCAGGCAAAAGACAAATGCACCAAGGGAAAAAATGGATAGCTATTAGTCTAGTATGTTTTTAACATGCTGGATATGAAGACTAATGAGAAATTTGGCTTGAAAGGTAGGCTGAAATCAGACTGTGGCAGGCATAAACCCAGGCTAAAGAGTCTGGGCTTTTTAACTAGACAGGGAGCCACTGAAAAAAGTTTTTGATCAGGGAGATCAGACCTGTCTCTTGGGAAAATTATTTGACATCTTCATATAAGAAAAATGAGAGATTGGAAGCAGGTGACAAAAGCACTATTCCAAGAATCCATGCTAGAGAGATGAGGGGGCTGATTTAGTATTTGGGTTTGGAATAGGAGATGTTTAAGAGCTAATATTAATCAACAAGACTTGGCAACTTGGAAATGGGGGAAGGGGAGGATGAAGTAGAGGAAGTCAAGGATTACTGACTCTGTGGTTAGGATCTGGGATGATGGTGATCTCATGAGCAAATAGCAAAATTTGGAAGAGGGGCAGTTTAGGGGGACAAGTAAGCAGTTCTTTTTTGATATGTTGAGTACAAATTTATATATTCCCACTTCAAATTCATATAATTATTCAATTTTTATCTGGGAAAGGGTACCATCTGTAAGACCTTGGACAATAAAAAAATCTCTTAAGAGTCAAGCTATTAGAATTATCCCTACGAAAGGTCAATATGGCCACTCAGAGCTTATTTACTATTTCCTGGGTTGTTTACAAGATGGCAGCTTGGCATAATAAAACTACAAATTTTTGTCAGAAAATTATAGCATGGTAACTTTGTACTTGGAAGTCATCACAGTGGAATTTTCCCTAAGTCCTCTCACTTTCCCCTAACCACTAAAACCAAACCAAAATCTATCTCAGCAGGTTCTGCCCTATTAGTAAAGAATCCTCCTCATGTAAAACTCCAGAATGAAACCAAGATACCATCACTTACAAAGGTCAACCATGAATCTTTCTAATGCAGAGTAACAGAAACTAACAGTACCTGGAACACTGATTTTGGTGAATCTTTCATAAAACAAACCTACACAAAATGCAGGCATTATGCAACAGCCACTAATCAACATTCTAAAATTTAAATTCTGCGCACAATTCCAACTCTACGTGACCAGATATAATCCAAATCATGGAGCAGAAAAACAGAAATTAATCATCTCCTGGGTAGCCCAACGAATTTAGGAGGGGCGTATAAAGAAACAATACTACATTTAAACATGAACTGCAAATATTTCTGGAACCAAGCAAATGGCGCTTGGTGGGTTCATGTGCTAAGACACACAAACTTTTCCTTGGAAAGGTCCCTAAATTTGGACCAGTGAATTTTCATTCCAATTCCTCTCTCCCCTTTCAGGAGGTAAAAACCAAACCTCCAAACCCCAGCAAGCCAGATGCACATTGGGTGGATTCTACTTCCAAGAAGCCCGGAGAGTTAGGGGGCAAGGGGAGATGGGGAGAGTGGAAAAGACAGTTTACATCCGTTTCCTGTACTCTGACCGCTTCAGCAGAGCTGGGGCAGGACTCCTCAATCCTTTCTTTCCACCCCAACTCCCAAGTTCGCCCCCAAAGTCACCCCGAGAGCTCGGTGCGTTCCGAGAGGCAGCAGGCACTCGGGACACGTTCACTACGTGCCAAGCACCGTGCTCGCGGCTGGGCGCACACAAAAGGAGAAAACAAAACGAGCGTGGTCCCGGAGGCACAACCGGAGGGGAATCGGGGCTTCGGAGCCCAGGCCAAGCCGAAGTGGGGTGAAGGAGCCCCTCTCAGAATGCTTTAAACGTGTATAAAATACGGAGGATTACAAAGGAAGCCGATCCTATCGGGAGCCTCATCGAGATGCTGCTAGAGACCAGTTCACGGAGCCCAAAGAACCTCCGGGGGACCGGCGACTGAGCCTCCAAGGGGACCCCGAGCCCAGGCGGGGTGGGGGGAGAAGGGGGGCCCGGGAGGAGACCCGGCTGGAGGAGGGGACGGGGACGGGGAAGGAGAAATTCCCTCACACAAAATGGTGGAGCGTCCCCGAAGCCGGGCGCACCTGGGCCGGACGCACGGCGGCCCCTCGCCCCCGCAGCCTGGGGCTGGCCCCCGCAGCCCGGCCTGGACGGCCCGGAGGCCCAGGCGAAGGGCCAGGCCGGGAGCAGGTGCGGGGCTGGGGCCGGGGGCTGGGGCCGGGGAGGGCTCCCTTACCTCGGCTGGGCGCGCCCTCCGGACGCACGGGAGAGGAGTCGGGGAGGAGGCGGAGCCTCGGAGAATGAATGGAGCTGGAGGCGGCGGCGCTGCGGCAGCGGCGCCCGGCGATGGCTCCCGGCCGGGCCGGCCCCTTCCTCCGCCGCCGCGGGAGGGTCGGCGGCGGCTCTGCGCCCGCCCCCCGTCCTACCCCCGGGCTGCGCCCGCCCCCAACCCCCCAGCTGGCTCCGTTCCACGGTCGGTCTGTCTGTCACTCAGGCCGCCCGCCCGTCCGTCCGTCCGTCCGTCTGTCAGTCAGGCGGCTTGTGCCCACCGCTCGCCCCCTCCGCCCGCCGCTGACGCACACTCGGCCACGCCCCCAGCCTTTAAAGTCGAATCTCTCCCCCCCGCCCCCACCCACCCCACCGGCGCCTCCCATCTCCTTAATCCCCCAATTCCCCCCCCCCCCCCCCCACCGCGGTCACGGCCGTGGTCACGAGGGGATGGCAGGCTCGGATACACTCCCAGCCCCCACGCGAGAACCGGCCCGTGGGAGCTACCGCCCGGGAGGAAGGGAGAGACTTCAGCATCACCACTGTCCTGTAACGCCCACTCCCCACCCCCTGGACACCCCCTGCACTGGGCTGCAGCCTGGAGGGGGGAAACGACCGAGGCGTCGGCGCAGAAATAGACGGGAGTATGTGGCGTTGGATGTTGGGTCTGATCCGCACGTTCTTCGCTGCAATGTCAGCGGGTCTGGGATGTCCGCCCTTCTCGGTCCTGCTGCGCAGAAACAGATACATGTTGCAATGGATACAATGCTACTTTGTATATCCTTCCTTTGAGGTCAGCGCGCCTAGGATGCCCATCCTGCTTCTGAGGCTTCCCTCCCACATCTCCCAGATCCCTACGGCTGTGTCATAACCCACTCCTCTGGCAGCGAAATGTCTACTCAGGAATTCTCCCTCCGTCCGCTCAGCCTCGCCTGCTGCGCTGTCCCCAGCCTCAGTCTCCAGATGGGAAGAGTCCTTTCTGCCTTCGCCAGTGGGATTAAGGGAAGACACAAAGCGTACTGGAAGACACCCACAACTTTAATCAGAATGGGAGGAGCAAATCCAACTTTCATCTTGGATACTTAAAAAGAAGAGAAATCTTGGGCTACCTCTGTGTTTACGAAGGCTGAAAATGCCTTCAAAAAAGCCCCTCCAGCCTTTCTTTCAAATTCAGGTGACTTTCAAAGTGATCTTTCCTCAGAAAAGGCCCCATAGTCTTCTAAATTGTACTCTTGAAAAAAAAGAATTTTAAGAAATGCCCTACAGGTAGATGGTCATGAGAGTAACCATGATTTTTTCAGGTAACATAAGTTTTATTGAAAAATCAACATGTGTACATCGTCACACTGAAATTTTATTTTTAAAAATCTACTCACGTGTAGTATGGCTACAGAAAATTAATTTAACTTGGTGTCAAAGTCAGTTGACTGAAGCTGACCCAATTTCAGGACTCATGAACTGCCTGCGGTTAACCAGACTTTTATCACTCTCAGCATTTCAGTATTTTATAAATCTCCTAAACTCTCTCCTCCAGGATTTCCCCGCTTTCTCCTTGGACTTTAAGCAGTTATGCAAAACAACTTACCTTGTGAAACCATGGAAGGTCCACCCCGCTACCATCTGCAGCCCCCTTCCCACTGCCTAACCTCTCCCACCAGCAGGTGGGCCATTCTCCCTGCCTTGGTAACCCTATGGAAACCCTATTCCCAGCCCCTCTTTTGGTACCCCAGAACTTGCTATGTGACAATCCAAGCTGCAGCTCGCTGGCTCTGATCAAAGACCTCAATTTTGCTATATTGGCTGTTTTCTCTTGAATTCAGGTTGACACAGGCATCGAAGAGCCTCTCTTGTTTTCAGCCAGTTTGTAAATAAACTCTTTGTCCTGAACTGGAAAGAATTTAGAACTCTATATTTCAAAGGTCAAAATCCTAACTTTCTTTGAATATTTTTCAGTGACTCCAGTAATATGTTAAGCATTCAAAAATATTTAGAGTGTTTAATGTTAATCCAACTCTGAGTTTTGTATTTTGTAACATAATTCTGTATGTACACACACTGTACAACTTTTAAATTTGGAAACAAAACTCCCAAATCTGTCATTTTAAACTTTACTTCTTCAAGACACTACCCACTAATAAACTTTAGTCAGTAGCAATTTTGTGATCTTACAAGTTAATATTTATCATTTTTTAAAGAAAGGGAAAAACAGTATAATGGACCACATATTTGAGGGTCAGATTGAATGACCCTGCCTCTGTGCACCCATATCTCCAGCTATAAAATAATCATACTTTCTATCAAAATATTTTGTAAGATTCTTTGAGGCACTTCAGAGCTTTATAATGATTGCATTTGTTTTTATTGCATGTTTATTTTCACTGTTCTTGTGAACAGTGAACTAAAAAGCAGAAGTGGATGAAAAGAGCTTTTGGGATCTCCTTTACTGCTAGTGCCTTCTCTCTGATCATCTCTGATATATCCTATCTGTATCTTGTTCGTACATAGTGGTCGCCATGTTTCTCCCATTAGACTGTGGGCTTCCTGAGAGCAGAAACTGGGTTTTGGCTTTTCTTTGCATTCTCGCGTTTTAGCGCAGAATCTGGCACCAAGGAGGTACTTCTTGGTTTGAATTGCTAAATAGTTAAACACCTTTAGCTGTCTGGTATGTTGGAGCTCTTTTCCCTGAAATTATCTCAGAGTAAGGAGAGAAAAAATGAGCAGGGCAGTTGATCATGAATGTTATTTTCACAAGCAAAAATACAGAGATTCTATGGTGATCCCTAGGAAAAGGGTGTTGGGGAAGCTAATTGGAGAAACAATCTATGGGCTAGCAAAAAGGCTTCAGATCAGAGAGAGCCAAAAGGTTCATTTTAGGAGTGGGAAGCTCTATCAGAATGACCAAGTATTGGAATTTAAGGCAACAAAGACTTTGACTCAGTTAAAAAATCAGAAATGATATCAATTGGAGTAATACTTAAAGGTCTTAATTAAGATTGAGGGGGGTGGAAACAAGATCAATTAGGTCTCCCTCCCATAATTGTGCCTTTATCCCACTTTACTTGGTGATCTCATCAGCAACCATGTTTAATTACTATTTCTGTGCTTGTTATGTTTGTCCTTTTCAAAGAGGACCATGACATCAAGATGATGACATGACTTGCACTTGACTTTGATTTGAGGGAGGGAAGGCTGTGTAAGGTCACCAGTCTCACTTTGTCCTCCAGAGCCATCTGGGTCCAGTGGCCAGATTTTCATCAGGATGACTGGAGATGGCTCAGGATGCAATGGGAGACCCTGGCCATTTTAGGCTACGGTCTTATCACATTCTCACTTTGAGTGAGATATACCCCTTTGATGAATAGGCTTCTTTAAGTAGCTACTCAAGGGATGGCTCCTTTAATAAAAAAAGAAAATCAAACTGGGAGGGGAAGATCCTCAGAGTTACTGGGTGAAAAAAGAAGCCACTATTTAATATTTACATTGCTATGCTATTGATTGTCAAATCTATCCTGCTCCAGCTTTTCTTATGATCTCCAATCTCATTCTAAACTGAATGTCTAGTATACTTCTTAAACTCAGTATGTCCAAAACAGGACTCATTCTCTTTATTCTAAACCCACCCCACCCCCTCCTTTTGTTGTTTAGTCATTTCAGTCTTATCTGACTCTTCAAGGCTTCATATGGGATTTTCTTGACAAAGATACTGGAGTGGTTTGTCATTTTCTTTTCCAGCTTATTTCACAGATGAGGAGATTGAAGTAAACAAGGCTAAGTGACTTGCCCAGGGTCACACAGGTAGTAAGTGTCTGGGACCAGATTTGAGCTCAGGTCTTCCTGACTTCAAGCCCATTGCACTGTGTCATCTAGCTGCCCCTTTCCTACCTTCCCTGTTATACTAGTGGTATATGTTCTTGGGGTAGACAACCCTATAATTTCCACTGGCAGAATGAGAACAATTTGTTCCAAAGGTCATGAAGGTGGCTGAAGCAGGCAATGTGGAGAACTTAGAACTTGGTCAAACGTAGAAGATGCAAAGGCCTTCCACTGTATTCTGGACCATTGCCAGTCATCTTGAGTTTTATCCTGCCACTGGACTTGGATGACCCTGGAAGAGAGTGAGGTTGACAGCTTCATGTAGTTCTGCCTCACTTAAATCCAATTCTTGCAGAAGTCAAGACATCATCCTGTGATGTTATTGGTCCCCTTCAAAACCAAAGGACGAACAACAATGCAACATCATCCTCTCAGTCCCTCAGATTAACAACATAGATGTCATCCTGGGTGCCCACTTATCTCTCAGCCCCCACATCCAAGCTGTTGCCAATGCCTGTCAATTTCATCTTTGCAACATCTCTCAAATACTCTCCCTTCTCTCTCCTGACATTGCTACCAGTCTGGTGCAGACCATCATCACCTCACACCTAGATTATTGCAAGAGCCTGCTAGTGGGTCTGCCTGCCTCAAATCTCTCCCCAATAAAATCCATCCTCCATTGATTCAGTATTGTGATTTTCCTCAATTGAAGATTGGATCTTGTCACTCTCTCCGAATAAACTCCAGTGGCTCCCTATTGCCTCCAGAATCAAATACAAACCTTCTGTTTCTTGTTCAAAGCCATTTTTAATCCCATCTTACTCTCCAAAACTACCCTTCCAGCCACTGACATTGACCTCCTAGCCCTTGAACCTTGCATTTTTGTCTGGCTCTCCTCTATGTCTGGGACGTTTTCCATCCTGAATTTTGCCTGCTAACCTCCCTGGCTTCCTTTAAGTCACAACTAAAATTTTACCTCCTGCAGGAAACTTTCCCCAACCTCTTTTAATTCCAGTGCCTTCCCTCTATTAATTATCTCCAATTTATCTTATATATAGCTTGCTTATTTGCATATTGTCTCCCCCACTAGATTATGGGATTCTTGAGGACAAGAACTGTCTTTTGCCCCCTTTTTTTTTATTCCCAGTGCTTAGCACAGTGCCTGACACACAGTAGGCAATTAATAAATATTTATTGATTGAAATAATATTTGTATACTTGATAATACCAAAAAAAAAAAAAAAAAAAAGGAAAAGAAGAGAGGGTCAAGAAGAATTGTTTCTTTTTGAGCTCCACACAAGCAAGAAGAAGAGGGTAGATAAGTGAATAATTTTAAAAGCAATGTTAAGATGGAGAAAAGGTAGAAGGAGAAGAAATTAGGGTAAAAAAATCTTTAAAAGGTCATAGGGCACGGGCTTTTTGCAGGGGGATATGTAGACTTGACCTATTCAATTCGAAACCTGGTATTGGTTCTTCTATTGGATTTGCTAATAAAGAAAGGGAGTGGGGGAGAGAATAAGGGAAAAGCAGAAACACATAAAAAATTCCAGTGGCAATAAAACTGAGACCCCTATTCAATGTGAAATGCTTGACAACAACTGTTTCTTTTTTTATTTTTGTCTGTGCATCCCCAGCACCTGTTAGACGCTTAATAAATGCTTGATGATTGATTGAAATTAGAAATTCTTTTGGTCCATTGGCTATAGTAAGATGCATGGTTGGATGTCTTTGTCAAGACTGCAAAGTGAGACCACTGGACCAAATATAGTCTGAGTGATTTCCATATTTTAACTTTGCTCCACATCTGGGTAGCATGCCCACCCAGACTACAGGCAATGGGGATAGTCCTCAGGGACCAGGATTAGTCTGCAGACAATGGTAACTTTAAGAACCACTTTTACAGGAAATAATTAATGGAGCGTCCCTGTCTCCTTTAAACCAGGAGACACTATATTATTGCAACAAACCACTCTACCCTTTAGGAGGGATCTAGTCAACATCATTAAGAAAATTCAGACCATTATAATAGAAACCATAATCCTACTTATGGTTCAGTTTTCTTGCAGAGTGGTTTACCATTTCCTTCTCCAGCTCATGTTATGGATGAGGAAACCAAGGCAAAGAAGGTTAAGTGACTGGCCCAGGGACACACAGCTAGTAAATGTCTGCACTCCTCTGACTCCAACTTGAGAAGATATTGATGAATTATTAGATGTCTTTCTCACAAAGGATGAGAAGGCTAAGGTCCTGTACTGTGCTATAAATTCAGAGGATGAACAGAACAGAATCACAGAGCCCAGAATGGTCCTCATTGGAATTGTAACAATGAGAGGGACTGGAGAACATTCAGTAATACAAAAATCACCTTCAATGACAATCTAGAGCAAGAGGTACAGAAACCAATAGACTGAAGAAAATTCCATGACACTGTACAGAATTCAGATGTGCATCCCGATGCTTTCTCTGTTCCTTTGTATGCTGCCACCCAGAAATTTGTGCAGTTTGATCCAGAAAATAGTTGTGATCTAAAAGTTATCTTTTCAGCCTATGTTAATCATTTGGCAGCAGTCAATGGTGATGACTTTCATCAATCCTGCCCTGGCTGGAATGGGAAAACTATTAGTGAACTTTGGGGAAATTGTGTCAAATACGTTTAGTGGATAGGAGTGGGAACATGAGAAAGAAAAGGAAAATAAAGTTAAGGAAGTGAGAATTTTGGTGGCAGGACCCCACATCAACTGTTCAATGTCTTGGAGTGTCAAAAAAACCTCTTCTTTGTCTTATTTCCTGAGTTTGCCTTTAATTAGCCAGGATGTGGCCTAAACCAGGATTTTTCCTTTAATAACTAGCATTTTATTTGTATCTCAAGTTCTGGGTAGAATAATAGAGAGTAGGGTTAAACCCAAGTTTGTTGTTCAGTCATTTTCAGTTGTGTCTGACTGTTCATGACCCCATTTGGGGTTTTCTTGGTAAAGAAAATTTCTCCAATTCATTTTACAGATGTGGAAGCTGAGGGTTAAATAATTTGCCCAGGGTCACATAGCTAGGAAGTGTCTGAGGCCACAGTGGAATTCAGATCTTCCTCACTCCACACCTGGTGCTCTACCCATTGTACCATCTAGCTACCCCTTAAACCCAAGATCTGGGTTTAAATTCTGCCTCTGATACTTACTATGTAACTCAGGGCAAATCTTTAACCTCTCGATCAACTTTCTGAGACTATAAACTCAGAAAAAGCTGCCTTCATGAATGATCAAAGGAAGTTTCTTCATCTGGAAGTTCCTTGTACCAATGAAATCACAGGTCCTTGCAGGTGCTTAATAAAAGTCTCCAAAAATAAAAGGTACAGAAGACATATTTTTTAAGTTTAATTTGCATCATTAAAATTTTCTTGTCTAGATAACCAACAAAAAAATAAATCAAGCTATTTTGTAGCATTTGTGGATTTCTGAAGTGTAACTAAAGGTTCAACAATGCACCCTTATAAGCCAGTTTGAGCTGGCTGTAGCATACCATCCCACCTGTTTGGACAAGCATTTTGGCCAGAACCTGGATTTTTTTGACTCACATGAACACTATAACAATGTAAACAGAAGGAATGAGATAATAACACTCTATGCTATGTAATCATAATGACCAAGGTTGGTCCTGATAGCGTACTTGGGTGCTTGTGCTTGGACCCCAGTTTCAAGATTACCCTATCCCTGACAGTTTTCTCCCCAGCCCAAGAACACTATGCCTGGCAATTACTCATGAGTGGGCCCCAGTAAGACAAGCTACCATTCCCCACAATTACTCGTGAGTGGGCCCCAGTAGAACAAACTGTCTTTCCCCATCACAAGGACACGCTGACCTCTGAAGAAATTCTCTTGTAAAAACAGGACTGTCTTGTAACCACAGAATTATCATATATTGATTTCCAAAGTTATCCTATTCAATCCAGAGGTCAGGCTATAGACATCAGCTCTCAAAGTTATCTTTCTGCAGATATAACAGACCAAAAATATACCCCTGAGAAACACCTTCCCTTGGTTTCCAGGAGTGAATGATGCCTGTGACTAAAGTTGTAAGTTATCACCTAATTAGCATATCTGCCAGATAATCCACTACTTTTCCTACGTAAGTTTTCGCATCACTCATGCTAAGTTGCGAGTTTCTTAAGGAACTCTTAAGGAGCCGTATTGTTGTTACAATAAACTTTTGCCAACTTGACTTAAAGAATGCTTGAGTTTGTGAATTCATTCCAGACGACCCTCTCCTGTACTTCAGTCCTTGAGGAGTCTCTGAACCCCTTAAACCTCCTCAGTCCCTGAGGACAGTTGAGAAAATGCACCTTCCTTCTGTCTTTGCAGAATTGGGGACCATACGTATGAAATATTGCTTATTCTGTCAAACATAATATATTAGTTGGTTTTGAAGTAGTTTTTTCTCTCCTTTAAAAATGCTTGATATAAAGGGATGGCTTTTTGGGTAGGAGAGGTAGGGCGGCATATATACTCAGAAATAAAAGTAAAGTTGAAAAAATATGAATCAAAATAAGATTAACAAACAATGTCCTTTTTAGATGAACTTGGTGAGAAAAGAGATTAGTGGCTGAAGTAACCCAGAGCCTTTGTAATGTAGAGGGAATTCTGATTTTTATAATAATAGACATATGTGTAATGAACATACTTATAGATTAGACTTTTCAGAACTGTCTCTTTTGTGAGAGAACTCACAGTGCAGCTTGAACTGATCAACCAAACTTTGACAAGGCACACAGTCACTGGCACCCTTCTGCCTACATACCTGAAGTAAAGCAAATCGAAGACTGCAGAACCTGTTCCTGTCAGAGAACTCTGGTCCTGTGACCCACTAAATAAGGACCCACGAGGCCTCAAGCAATACTGTTCCCCATAGGACTTCAGAGTTGTATTATCTTCCATTTGTAGGTTTGTTGTGGGAAATCACTCTGGCCCTAAGAAGGATCCTTTGTAATCCACCTTCTCCCCTCCCTTGCCACTTGTGATTTACTTATATAATCTTGTCTTCACTTCAGCAACCAGGAATTCCGATCAGGAGAATTCCCGGATTTGCAAATCTGTTCCTTACAATGAATAATTAATTAAACGGTGACCTGATTACTGGCACTTTGTCTCTGGCCTGTTGTTTCATCATTCTCCTGTCAGAGACTTGCTCGGTACAACCCTGTTAACAGTAACCTTGATAAATCAGTTAGCAAGTATAATAAGGTGTCTGTCCAGTACTGGAAACAAAGATCCTTTCAATGAAGGGAACTTGGGTACAGAGAGAGTGAGAGAGACCCTGCTATGGCACCACAGGGAGAAAGAAGAGAGGGAATACTTCCTGGAATGTTTCCATATACAACCAATGCTATTTCTACCTCTAGTGTTGAAGGTTCTGATAACAAAAGGTGAGTTTGAAATGCATCCTCTTTATGAACAGAGGTACTGCTGTTTTCATTGAACACTGACTCTGTGGAGATATTGTCCTGTATGTCCTATGAGGGATTCAACAAAGTATTTATACACGGTCCATGCCCTTAGTGAATTTACAGCTTCCTCGGAGAGATATTCCTAACATACATGATACAATGAGAAAACGTGCTAAATGATAGTATCGCGGGAGATCCAAAGTTAGGAAAACAGTAGAAGAAGCCCTATCTTTCTGCACGTGTTGTCGTCGTCCTGTAACCTTACTAGGGAGGCTACCTGTTCATTCAGGGGGAATAGATGTAAAGATTAATAAAAGCTTTCCTGACTTCATGATATTTCCTGATTGTTCTTTGTTTAAGGTGAACATGTTTCTCACTGCTGGGGGCTTGTTAGACGGGCTCACTTCTACATGGGCTGAATCCCCAGGCTACAGGTTTTTGTATGGCTGCAAGTTAAGATAAAATATTCATCCCTTATTTTTATTCCCTCATATACCCACGCTCTCCATGGGGCAGCTAGGTGGTGCAGTGGATAGAGCACCAGTGCAGGAGCCAGGAGGACCTGAGTTCAAATCTCACCTCAGACACTTGACACTCACTATGTGACCTTGGGCAAGTCACTTAACCCCAATTGCCTCATCCTGGGCTGTCGCCAGTCATCCTGATGAATACCTGGTCACTGGATTCAGATGGCTCTGGAGGAGAAGTGAGGCTGGTGACCTGTACAGCCCTCCCTCACTCAAAACAAAGTTAAGTGCAAATCATGTCATTATTTCTCTGATGGCATGGTCTTCTTTGGCAACGAAGGACAAACACACAAATTAAGAATGTTTTTACATTTTATTTTTTTTTCCCACTTAATAGTATTTTATATTTTCCAATTACATGTAAAGATAATTTTAAACATTAACTTTTATAACATTTTGAGTTCCAATTTTTTTTCTCCCTTCCTCCTTTCCTTCCCACCTTCCCAAGGAAGCAAGTGATCTGATATAAGCTGTACAAGTACAATTATATTAAATATATTTCCATATTAGTCATGTTGTGAGAGAAGAATCAAAAGAAAAGGAAAAAAAATTATGAGAAAGGAAAGAGAGAGAGAGAGAGAAACTAGTACGCTTTGATTTGCCTGCAGATGCCATAGTTCTTTCTCTGGATGTAGACAGCACTTTCCATTGTCAGTCTTTTGGAATTGTCTTGCATCATTTTATTGCTAAGAAGGGCTGTCTATCAATAAAAATGGTCATCACACGATGTTGCTGTTACTGTATACAAGTTCTCCTGGTTCTGCTCACTTCATATATCAGTTCATATATGTCCAGGTTTTTCTGAAATCTGTCTGCTCACCATTTCTTATAGCACAATAATATTCCATTGCATTCATATATCACAACTTGTTCAGCCATTCTCCAATTGATGGACATCCCCTCAATTTCCAATTCTTTGTCACCACAAAATGAGCTGCTATCAATATTTTTGTACATGTGGGTCCTTTTCCCATGTTTATGATCTCTTTGGGATACAGACTAGAAGTGGTATTGCTGGATTAAAGGACACGCACAGTTTTATAGTGCTTTGAGGCATGATTCCAAATTGCTCTCCTGCGTGGTTGGATTAGTTCTCAACATCTCCAACAATACATTATTGTTCCAGTTTTCCCACATCTTCTCCAACTTTTATCATTTTCCTGTTTTGTCATAATAACCAGTCTGATATTAGTTTTAATTTGCATTTCTCTAATCAATAATGATTTAGAGCATTTTTTTCATATGACTATAGATCGCTTTAATATCTTCATCTGAAAACTGCCTGTTCATATCATTTGACCATTTATCAATTGGGGAATGATTTGTATTCTTACAAATTTAACTCAGTTCTCTATATATTTTAGAAATGAGGCCTTTATCAAAGACACTGAGTGGAAAAATCGTTTCCCAGCTTTCTGATTTCCTTCTAATCTTGATTACATTGGCTTTGTGTAAATGTAATATAATGTCATGTAATCAAATTTTTTAATATAATGTAATCAAATTTTGCATTTCATAATGTTCTCTATCTCTTGTTTGGCCATAAATTCTTCCTTTCTTCATAGATCTACAGGTAAAGTATTCCTTGCTCTCCTAATTTGCTTATGGTATCACCCTTTATGTCTAACATGTATCCATTTTGACCTTATTTTGGTATAGGGTATGAGATGTTGGTCTATGCCTACTTTTTGCCATACTATTTTCCAGTTTTCCTTGGAGTTTTTGTCAAATGGTGAGTTCTTATCCCAGAAGCTGGAGTCTTTGGGTTTATCAAACAGTAGATTACTATAGTCATTGACTACTGTGTCTCATATACCTCACCTATTCCACTAATTCACCACTCTGTTTCTTAGCCAATACCAAATAGTTTTCATGATTGCTGCCTTGTAGTAGGGTTTTAGATCTAGTATGGCTAGACCACCTTCCCTTGCATTTCTTTTCGTTAATTCCTTTGATATTCTTGACATTTTGTTCTTCTAAATGAATTTCATTATTATTTTTTTTTAGCTCTATAAAATAATTTTTGGTAGTTTCATTGGTATGGCACTGAATCAGTCAATTAATTTAGGTGGAATTGGCATTTTTATTTTATTAGCTCAGCTTACCCAGGAGGAACTGATATTTTCCAGTTGCTTAGATCTGGCTTTATTTATGTGAAAAGTGTTTTGTAATTGAGTTCATATAGTTCTTGGGTCTGTCTTGGTGGGTAGACTCCCAGATGTTGATATTGTCTAAAGTTATTTTAAATGAAATTTTTCTTTCTATCTCTTGCTGCTGGACTTTGTTAGTAATATATTGAAAGCTGATGATTTCTATGGGTTTATTTTATATCCTGCAACTTTGTTAAACTTATTAATTATTTCATGTAGTTTTTAGTTGATTCTCTAAATATATCATCATATCATCTGCAAAGAGTGATAGCTTTGTTTCCTCATGGCCTATTCTAATGCCTTCAATTTCTTCTTCTTCTCATTGTTAAAGCTAACATTTCTAGTGCAATATTGAATAACAGTGGTGATACTGGACTTTCTTGTTTTACCCCAATCCTATTGGGAATGCTTCTAGCTTAACCCCATTGAATATAATGCTTCCTGATGATTTTAGATAAATGCAACTTATCATCCTAAGGAAAATTCCAACTTTTTAATTGGAATGGGTACTGTATTTTGTCAAAAAACTTTTTCTGCATCTATTGAGATAATCATATGATTTCTGTTAATTTTGTTCTTGATATGGTCAATTATGTTGATAGTTTTCCTAATTTCAAACCAGTCCTTCATTCCTGGTATAAATCCCACCTAATCATAGTGTATTAAACTTGTGACAAGTTGCTATAATGTCTTTGCTAATATTTTATTTAAAATGTTTGCATCAACATTCATTAGGGAAATTGGTCTATTATTTTCTTTCTCTGTTTTGGCTCTTCCTGGTTTAGGTATCAGCCCCATGTTTATATCATAAAAAGATTTTGGTAGGACTCCTTCTTTGCCTATTTTCCCAAATAGGTTACATAGTATTAGAATTGATTGTTCTATAAATGTTTGACAGAATTCACATAAATCCATCTGACCCTGCATGATTTTTCCTTAGAGAGTTCATTGATGGCTTGTTCAATTTCTTTTTCTGAAATGGGGCTATTTAAGTATTTTATTTCCTCTTCTGTAATTCTGGGCAACTTATATTTTTGTAAATATCCATCCATTTCACTTAGATTGTCAGATTTATTGGCATACAAGTGGGCAAAATACCTCCTAATTATTGTTTTAATTTCTTCTTCATTGGTGGTAAATTCACCCTTTTCATCTTGAATACTAGCAATTTAGTTTTCTTCTTTCTTTTTAAAAATCAAATTATCCAAAGGTTTACCTATTTTTATTGTTTTCTCATAAAACCACCTCTTAGTCTTATTTATTAATTTAATAATTTTCTTACTTTCAATTTTATTAATCTCTCCTTTGATTTTCAGAACTTCTAATGTGGTATTTAATTGGTGATTTTTATATTTTTTCTTTTTCTGATTTTTGTAGTTGCATGCCCTTGATTTCCTCTTTCTGTATTTTATTCCTAAGAATTTATCCCCTAAGAATTGTTTTGACTCTGTCTCATAAGTTTTGGTATGTTGTCTCCTTATTGTCATTCTCTTGAGTGAAGTTACTGATTGTTTCTATGATTTGTTGTTTGACCCACTCACTCTTTAGGATTAGATTATTCAGTTTCCAATTAAGTTTTAGTCTATCTTTCTATGGTCTTTTATTACATATGCTTTTTATTGCATCATGTTCTGAAAAAGATATGTTTAGTATGTCTGCTTTTCTGCATTGGATTGTGATGTTTTTATGCCCTACTACATAGTTAGCTTTTATGTAGGTGCCATGTAAGTACCACTAAGAAAAAGATATATTCCTTTCTGTCTGCTTCAGTTTTCTCTAGAGGTCTGTCATATCTAAGTTTTCTAAAATTCTACTCACCTTCTTAACTTCTTTCTTGTTTATTTTGTCATTAGATTTATCTAGCTTTGAGAGGGGAAGTTGAAGTCCCCCACTAGTATTGTTTTGCTGTTTCTTCCTATAACTCACTTAACTTCTCCTCTAACAATTTGGATGCTATACCACTTGACTCATATATGTTTAGTATTGTTATTGCTTCGTTGTCTATGGTACCTTTTAGCAAGATGTAGTTTCCTTCTTTACCTCTTTTATTAGTTCTATTTTTGTTTTTGCTTTGACTGAGATCAAGATTGCTAACCCTGCTTTTTTTTTTTACTTCAGCTGAAGCATAATATATTCTACTTTAGCCTTTTACCTTTACTCTGTGTGTATCCCTCTGCTTCAAATGTGTTTCTTGTAAACAACATATTGTAGGATTATGATTTTTAATCTGCTCTGCTATCCACTTCCCTTTTATAGGATAGTTCATTCCATTCACAATCACAGTTATGATTACTAGCTGTATCTTTCTCTTCATCCTATTTCCCTCCCCATTTGTACTTTTCCATCTCCTTTTACCTTTTCCCTCCTCAGCAGTTTTTCCTTCTGACCACCATCTCCCTCAATCTACCTTTCCTTTTATCAGCCCCCCTCCCTTTTTTCTCTTTCCCCTACTACTTATTCCTCCCTTCTATCTACCCCCCTCCCTACTATGTACCCCTCCCTTTCCTTTCCCTTTTCTTCTCCTTCTTCCTTGTAGACTAAAATAGATTTCTATAACTAACTGAGTGGGTATGTTATTCCCTCTCTGAGACAAATCTGATGAAAGTAAGGTTCAAACAATGCTCTCCCCACTTTCTTTTTTCTCTCTACCGTAATTGGTCTTTGCACTTCTTCATATGATGTAAATTATTCTATTCTATCTTCCCTTTACCTCTTCTTGCAATACAATCCTTTTTTCACCCATTAATTATTTTTTTATCATCACATCAAAACCAACTTATATCCACATCCTCTGTCTGTGTATACCCCTCCTAACTGCCTTAATAAAGATATAATTCTCAAGACTTAAAAGTATGATATTCCTGCATAGTGATCTAAACAGTTTAACCTCATTGAATATGGTTTTTTTTTTCCCTTTCCTTTTTACCTTTTAATGCTTCTCTTGAGTCTGGTATTTGAAGATCAAAGTTTCTATTCAGCTCTGGTTTTTTTCATCAGGAATGATAGAAAGTCCCCTATTTCATTGTATGTCCATCTTTTCCCCTGAAAGATCATGCTCACTTTTGCTGGGTAGTTGATTCATGACTGCAATCCAAACTCCTTTGCCTTCTGTAATATCATATTCCAAGCCCATTGATACATTAATGTAGACACTGATAAATTCTGTGTAATCCTGACTGTGGTTCCACAATATTTAAATTGTTTCTTTTTGGCTGTTTGTAGCATTTTCTCCTTGATCTGACAATTCTGGAATTTGGCTACAATATTCCTTAGAGTTTTCATTTTGGTATCTCTTTAAGGAGGTGATCAGTAGATTCTTTCATTGAATATTTGCCCTCTGGTTCTAGGATGTCAGGGCAGTTTTCCATGATAATTTTTTGAAAGATGCTGTCCAGGCTTTTTTATTTTTTATCATGGCTTTCAGGTAGTCCAATAATTCTTAAATTATCTCTCCTGGATCTGTTTTCCAGGTTGGTTGTTTTTCCAGTGAAGTAGTTTACATTTTCTTCTATTTTTTCAGTTTTTGATCTTTTTTTTTTGACTGATTCTTGATGTCTTATAGAGTCATTAACTTCCACTTGCCCACTTCTAATTTTTAAGGAATTATTTTCTTCATTTAGCTTTTATACCACCTTTTCCATTTGGTCAATTCTACTTTCTAAGGAGCTGTTTTCTTCAGTATTGTTTTTTCCATTTGGCCAATTGTATTTCTTCAAGAATTGTTTTCTTCAGTCAATTTTTATCCTTCCTTTTCCAAACTGTTGATTTTCTCTTGCGTACCTCTCATTTCTTTTCCCAGTTTTTCTTCTATCTCTCTTATTTGACTTTTAAAATCCTTCTTGAGCTCTTCAAGAAGGTTTTTGGGGCTTGAGATCAATTCATATTCCCCTTTGAGGTTTCAGCTGTAGGTATATTGACAATGTTATCCTCTTTTGAATTTGTTATCCTCTTTTAACTTTCCCTGTCACCATAGTAACTTTCTATGGTCAATATTCATTTTTGCTTCTTACCCCAGACTAGCAATACTGAGAAAAATGAAGTCACTAAGTCAGCATGACTTTCACTAATTCTCTCATTTTCAGGTGAGAAACGAAACTGTCTTGGGTGAAAATACCCTCATAGTTGCCTGCTACACAAAGGGCAGCCTATTGTTTCCCCTCCAATTTACACAGGAAATTTACATTTCCTTCCCTCCCTCCTGCTTTACATATGACAATCTAAATGGAAATTTGGACATCTTTCCAGGTGTCTTTGAAGCACATATAGCATACCGAATCAATTACAGGTGGAAGAGATATTGGAAACCAAAAGATCAGACCCCTTCATTTTACAGATGAAGAGACAGTAAGTATCTAAAATAGGATTTGAATTCAGGTCTTTCCCAGTCCAAATTCAGCACTCTATCTACTACCACAGAGGAACAACACTCTTCCCTGCAGGCAGAACCAGATTAAAATATAATTGGGAAATATTTAACAAAATAAATAAAAATACAAGAAAGCATAGATAACATTACATTTTAAAATTAAGTCAATATGTAGCCCACAGGGATTCTTATATATCTGTTATGTATTGCCTTTGCAGCCCCCTTTCTATTTGGTACCCCTGAACTACACAATGTCTCTTCTTCACTGATGTTAGGACAAGCAGGCCCAACTTAAAAGAAAGATATAAATTCAGATGAACTTCAAATGTAGAGGAACTCTCAAAAAGGGATTAAGCACTTGAGGTTCATTGGAGTCAGTCCCTCTGATTCCAGAAAAGGAGAAAAGGGGATCTTTTCTAGCTCTATTGTTCATAAGTCACCATCCATGGTACTCCTCCTAATGACTTTCAAATAGCCAACCAGAATTAATTGGCTTTTAGAAATTTGCATTTACTAGGGTAGTACAGTAAGGACATGGCTAAGAAAAACATTCTCCCAACTGGGGGCATATTTCTCCCTTGCATCCACATGGTCCCTAGAGAAAGTGAACTCAAACCTGGAGAGCACACATGAGCACATTCCTAATTGGATGTCTGTCCTTTTCTCTCTTACTATAGTGTCCATAAAATTTCTCTGAGATTCTTCTCTTCCTACTGGCCTCTAAGCACTTTGTCAGGGTCCTTTTAAAACCTCAACGTTACACTTCTCTTTGCTCATACCACTACTATGTCTGTATCCCAAAAAAGATTGTAAAAAATGGAAAAGGACCCACATGTACAAAAATATTTATAGCAGTTCTTTTTGTGGTGGCAAAGAATTGGAAATTGAGGGGATACCCATCAGTTGGGGAGTGGCTGAACAAGTTGTGGTAAATTAATATAGTGGAAAACTATTGTGCTATATGAAATGATGAGCAGGGAGATTTCAGAAAAACCTAGAAAGATGTACAGGAACTGATGCTGAATGAAGTGAGCAGAACCAGAAGAACACTGTACACAGTAACAGCCATGTGTGCGATGATCAGCTTAGTTCTTCAGCAATACAATGATATAAGGACAATTCCAAAAGACTCATGATGGAAAATGCTGTCCACATCCAGAGAAAGAATTGTGGAGTCTGAATGCAGATTGAAGCATACTATTTTCTCTTTTTTGTTTTTTTTATTTCTTGTGGTTTTCTTTTTTGTTTTGTTTTTTCTTTTACAACATGACTAATGTGGAAATATGGTTAATATGATTGTACATATATAGCCTATATCAGTTTGCCTACCATCTTGGTGATGGGGGAGGGAAGGGAAGGAGGGAGAAAAAGACTTGAAACTCAAAATTGTATAAAAGTGAATGTTGAAAACTTTAAAAAAAAAAGAAATTTAAAAAATGAAGAGGTAATACTCCTGGAAGTTGTCTTTCCTCATTGTGTGTGTTTGTCCTCTCTCAGCTCTAGGCTGAATGCATTTTTTGTTACTAGTCTAGTATCTCTGATAACTTAATCAATCATGTCCTCTCCAACTATAATATATAATTCTGTATAGTGCAAAAGATGTATTATATTTCTTTTAACTTCCCTCTGTTAATTATCTCCTATATATAAGATTTATCCTATATGTAGCATGCTTTGTACATATTTGTTAGGATGTTGCCTTCCCTATTACTTCAAAGCAATTTGCTGTTCTCTCTGAGCTTTCCCTTCACAAGGGCAGAAAGCAACCAAGCAGCAACATCGGAGCCATCTTTGATTCTTCCCTAAGCTTCACCCCATGCCTATATCCTATGCATTACAAGTATTGTCATTGCTCCCTTCACAGCACTTTTTCCATCCTACTCTCTCTTTCCATTCATATGACAGTGGGTTTGGACCCTTCTCAGCTCTCATTATTATTATTGCATTTGCTTCCTCGCCAGATTCCCTCTGTCCAGTTGTAATAGCAAGCACCCTGGCACACCCAGGATGACCTGCTTCTCTTAAAGGAAAGCAACTTTTAAGGGATCAACAACTGTCTTAAATTACATTCACTAGTTCAGGGGAAAAGTCAGCACCCTGAACATCAGAAAAAATACAAGCAGAGAAATTAGCATAAAAATCAACAGATGGGGCTCTAACTGCCTGAATCAAAGTAATATGGCTATGCCCTTTACACATACCACTGGATTGCGAGAGCCTTTACATCTGAGCAGTAGAATTTGGTTTCTTGGAGTCTTGAACAGGGAATCACAAAGTCCTTCTCATAAGTGAGCCCCCAAAGCAAAATACCAGCTCAGAATACATACATACATATGTACATACATACACACACGTGCATATATTATATATGTATACATATATAATATATATGTATATATACACTTCTCAGAGCCAGAAGGCATCACAACCCTCCTGACTCAGTGTCTAATCAACTTAGTACCAAAAGATGTAGAAGTTTTCCACAAACAAGCCTCCTCCTAAGCAAGCTTCTCCTTAGTTAAGTTCCTCTCCCCAGTGGGCTTCACATGAAGCCTATTAATGGGTGGGGAAGATCTTATTATCCCACTAACATTATACAAATCTATCTCAATCAATAAACATTTATTAAGCACCCATTATGTGCCAAGTGCTATGGTAAGTTCTGGGAATACAAAAAAAGAAGCAAAAGACAATCCTTGCCTTCAGAAGAGGAGACAACATGCAAACAAATATATACAAAGCAAGTTATACACAGGATAAGTGGGAGATTATCAACAGAGGAAGGCAGTGGAATTAAGAGGAATGCGGGGAAGTCTCCTCTATAATCATCCTTCACATAGCTACCAAAATAATCTTAAAATTCAGGTCTGACCTTGTCCCTTTACTGCTCAATGACTCCCTACTGCTTCTGAGACTTAAAAAAAGGTCTTCCATGGTTGGCATTTAAAGCCCTTGCTAGTGACTCCTGTCTACCTTTCCAGACTTATTTTGTAATTCCTCTTCACGCATTCTATATAGTCTTGCCAAACCAGTTCCTAAATTCAACTTTCCGTTACTTACAAGCTATCTTCAATTCTGGGAGTGTACTTTCTCCTCCATTTGTCCTCTCAGAATCCATAGCTTTCTTCAAGACTTGAGTCAGGGGCCAAATGAAATGGGCACCCTTCCCTGATTCCCATAGCTTCCATTTTCTCCCTTCTCAAATAATTTTCTATTTACTTATTGGTGCGTATGGTGTTTTCTTCTGGGAGAAAGGAACACATTCACTTCAAATCATTTCAACAGTCAATATGCAAAGCACTTTTTCAAAATGCAAAAATAATACTGAATTTGCTCTCAAGGAACTTAGATTCTGATCGAAGAATTCAATACGTACACAGAAAAGTAAATACAAGGTGTATGCAAAATCACTTAAAGTAATCAAGATTGAGAGTGTGGTAACAAGCAGAGGTGAGGATCAAGAAAGATTTCATGTAACCTGTGCTTTGAAGGGAGCCATGAATTCTGCAAGGAGGTGGTGAAGGTGGCAAGGGTCCCCTAAACTAGGGAAGATGGAATGTTGAGTCAAATTTGGCTGGAATGTAGAGTACTTGAAGGGGATAAATGTGAAATGTCTAACTAGGAAGGAAAGGTAGCTTAGAACTAGGCTATCAGAAGAAAAGTGATATGTATAGGGAAAAGCCAACAAGCCAATTTTTCTGAAATGGTAAGTGCACGGAGGGAGTAATATGAAAGAACATTAGAAAATTGATGGGGGAGCCATATTGGTCAAGGCTGTAAATTCCAGAGTGAGGATTTTGCATTTTATCCTTAGGATAATCTTTGAGCGACCAAAAATATTTGAATCAGAGCAATACGTACAATCATTGTCTCAATTAGATAGTTGTATGGAGAGAAGAATAAGAGAAAGGAACAGATGGAAATCAGGAGGCTATTACACTTGTCTTAGCTCTAGTTACACCTTGCCAAATCCCAGTCTTGTGTCACTATCACCATCTTGCCTTCTTTGGTCTTATCCACATAAGTTGTAGATGCAATATCTTAACCCACTCCTATACAAATTAGACTAGCTTTTCCTTAAAAAGTATTGAAGCCATCCATCTTGGAGATTAAATTGACTCAGGGCCTGTCATTATTTTCTGGTCATTTGAGTACAAATAGACACAAGGAGCTCTAGGTGAGCTCTGAAACTTGTTTGGAAGACCACCAGGGGCAACTCAGAAACAGGGGAGTTTTATTCTTCTGAATCAAATTTATCTGACCTCCCGTGCTTATCCTTGTTGAACATCCTTCCCCCGTTACAGCTATGTAAATCTCCTTTTGTCAACTACTGAGTGACCTACAAGTATCTCATTTCATTACAATGTTGACTCTCAGAAAGAAGAGCAAGACTGACTTTTCGTTGAACTAAAGAGCTATGTAAGCAAAATGAACTTGTTAGCAATGTCAGCTAGAGAAAGTATGAAATAAAATGTTCTGGAAACTGTTTCTTTTCTGTTCTATGATAAGATAAAATCCACAAACTGTTTTATGCACAGTATGTATTTTCCTTATTGATGTGGTAACATTCACTATAGAAACCTATAAAAAGTGTGTCTCTATTGGAACAATACTCAGAGTAGTTTTGATGAGGTTTAGGGGTGCTGGGGACCCCAAAATACCAACATGCTGGGTCCTGCCTGAAGGAATTTGACTCAAGCCTTCTTAAAGTCAAAGAAAAACAAAGATTCACCACCTTGGATTGACTCTTAAGGAGCCTAACTGTTTGTAACACTCATATTGACAAGAGGACCAGATAGAATCTGACAGAGTCAGAGCTGCATTAAACCTGAGAAACTTCATGGAGGCAGATGGAACTTAAATACAGAAAAGACTGTAGGAGGGATCTGGGGGTGGTCTGGTAGTCTAGGGTGATGGGAGGAGGGGTTTAGGGAGGGTCTTAAGGAGAAGTCCAAGGAGGGGATGACTGGTCAAGGGTTAGAAGCAGCTGGAGGCAATCAGGAGATATCAGACATCAGCACATGGAGCATGTGTGGATACACTGGGAGCTGTAGTCATGACTCTGCACACAGGTGGCCCAGGCCATAGGGCTATTTCTCACTGGAAGCAGTAGTGGGACTTGGCAGCCCTCCGTTGTCTGAGCAGCCTTTTAAGGATCACACTGCTCACCTCCTGGTGTGAGCAAGGGGGCTAGAAAAGGTATCCTAAACATTCCTTGCTTACTTAACCCTGGCCTGATTACCCCAGCAGGCATGGAATCCCACTATGTGGTCGAAATACAAAAAAATGTACAAAAACATGTGCAAAGATAATTCCACTCACCATCAGTACATGTAACTTGCACACACTAATAGATAGCACAAAACCCAGTAGACCTGAAAAAAGAACTGCTCTTGTTGCAAGAGAACTCAACAGGTATCACATCCAAATAGCAAACCCTGAGTGAAACAAGGTTGGCAAATGAAGGCCAGCTTACTGAAGTTGGAGCTGGATACACTTTTTTCTGGAGTGGGCGCAGTGAAGGGGAGCACCGTGAAGTTGGCGTGGGTTTTGCAATCAAAACTAATCTAATCAGCAAACTGGTATGCCTGCCAAAAGGAGTGAATGACAGGCTCATGGCAATGCAATTGCCACTCGTAGGAAAATGCCATGCCACCATCATCAGTGCCTATGCTCCCACCAGACAAACCCTGATGAAGTCAAAGAGAAATTTTATGAAGACCTAGCGACACTTATCTTCAATGTGCCAAAGTGGACGAGCTTATCATTCTGGGGTACTTTAATGCTAGAGTAGATTCAGACTACCAGACCTGGCAGGGAGTCCTAGGGAGGAATGGAGTTGGAAACAGCAACAGCCATGGTCATTTACTGCTGAAGACTTGTGCATCCCATGACCTTCTCATCACCTCAGGATTGCCCCACCTGCTTCCCACTCCAGCCCTTCATTGTCTGATACTGATATTGCCTCCAGCTGTTTCCCACCCTTGATCAGTTACCCCAGGCCCATTAAGATCCTCCTTGGACTCCTCTTCAAGATCTTCCCTAAACCCCTCCTCCCATCACCCCAGACTGCTAGACCACCTCCAGATCCCTCCACGGTCTTTCTGTATATAATTTCCATTTCACCTCCATGTAGGTGCTCAGATTCAATTCAATTCTGATTCTGTCTAACTGAGATTCTATTTGGCCTACTTGTCAATACAAGAATCACAAATTAGGCTTTTAAGAGTGAACCCAGTATGGTGAATCTTTAATAAACTTTGTTTTACTTTGGCTGGAAGAAGGCTTGAGTCAAATTCATTTGGCAGGATCCAGCATGTCGTATCTTGAAGTCCCCAGACCTTAACATTATGGTTCCCTGACCTCATCAGAAGTGGATAGAATTTTTCATCAGGGGTCCTTTGGAATTCTCTTGGGTCATTGTATTGATCAGAGTAGCTAAGTTTTTCATTTTACAATATTGCTATTACGGTATACAGTAATCTCCTGGTTTTGCTCACCTCATTCTGCATCAATTCACATAGATCTTCCCTGGTTTTTCTGAGTCCACCCTGCTCATCATTTCTTATAGCACAGTAGTTCTCTATCATAATCCTATACCACATGTTCAGTGAATGGGAACAGATTTAGTGAAGACTTCTCAGGAATGTGGAGCCTTCTCCCTGGAGTGGAGGAGACCTTGGGCCCAGGTTTCCATTCCTCCAGAGTCGGGTGATTTCCATATAAGGCTATGTATTTCTTTAGGATCAATGATTGGATCTGACTCACTAACTCCTCAATGACTAATTTGCATATAATGATGTGTATTTTCGCGGGCTCTATAACATCCAGGAGCAGGAAATTTGAACTGGGTTTCTAAAGGGATTGGTTAGATTTCACGCCTAGAATGTAAGACCTTGCTTCTCAGCCAATGAGAATAATGGTCAGTGGTGGGAGGGGGATGTCAGGGTCTATATAAATTGCCATTCTGCTTCTACAAGGCGCCTCCCTACTCCCGCTTTACTGGTGGAGGGATGGCTGGTTTCTCACGAGAACCAGATAAAGGAGATTTTCTGTTTTTACCTTGAGACGCCTCTGACTACTCAATTTGAGTAAGGGGGTTCGTGCTTCCCCCCCCCCCCAATCAGTATTTCTCAAATTGATGAGCATTCCCTCAATTTCCTATTCTTTGCCACCACAAAAAGAGGTGCTGTGGTAATGCTTCTGGTGATGTATGCCTTTAGCCAGAGTTACTGCTTACCATGAGCCAACTCCCTTCTAGGAGATTGGAGAGCAAACAATCTGGCCATTCAGCAAAGAGATACCATTGAAAAGAAAGAAAGAAGGGAGAGCTGGTTCAAAATGTGAACGAATTCACTTAGACTTTCTCTGTAGACGTTGGGAGCAGCAGGCCTGAGATTTAGCAAGGAGCTAAACAAAGGCAATGATATAGGAAAAGGACCAGACTTACATAGGATGATTTTAGGGTTTCCTTGTGGGGGTTGGAGATCTAGGGTAAGTCATGCAAGATAAAGGCACAGGTGAGGACTATGAATCACACAAAATAAGGAAATCCCATTCCCAGGATGAGGGGTGGGGACAGGGATTATATGCTGCAGGATAAGGGGAAGTTGTGGTAAGGGGAGACTTTAGGGCACCAAGGGCTTTACAAAGTCAATATTATTTTTAACTAAAAGTATTGTTTCTATCCACATCAGTACTGATGTGAATACATTCTGCATGATTTAGAACGGTATCTTGAAGATAATTGTGGTAGACTGTCTTCTAGGGACATCAGCCATGTTGTCTATGCACCTTCTAGTCTGACAATTTAATCTCTCAATGTTCAACTAGAGAATTTCCTCAGAACTCAGTTTACCTTGAAAGCAGCCTAGAGGAATCCAATTGGGCAGATTTAAAGTAGATTTTTTCCCAGCAGGACAATGAAAGGTGCATTTCTTGGGACCTTCTGTTGTTGTTCAAACATATCCCCTTCTTGGCAAAGAGACTGGAACGGTTTGCTGTTTCCTTCTGCAGCTAATTTTACAGAAGAGGAGCTGAGGCAAAGGTCCTGGGTCACACAGATAGTAAGTGTCGGAGGCCAGGTTTGAACTGAGGAAGATGAGTCTTCAGGGACCAGCCCCACATCCACTGCTCCACCTAGCTGACCTAATGCCTTTGTATCGCTCATGGATATTACTCCATTGCCTCCAAGGAAGGCTACCAAAATAATGTCCTCCCAGCTTTAATAGAGTTACCTAAAATGTGTATTTGGCATCAGACTATCTTGGTAGTTTAAAGCTAATGTGATTTTTGTTCTTTACTTCTTACTGGGAATTATGGATATACATGGAGAAAAAATTGCTTGCTTTTGAATGTCTTTTTTGAAATGGTGATGCATGTGAGCAAGTGGTCCTTAGTTTTGTAACTGTATATGAAAAGAGCCAGACAATGGAGAAGTTGTATAAGGGACCCCAGCAAAAGTAAACCAAGGTGGATCCCTGGAATTTTAGGATTGTGTAACCACTATGCTTTAAAGATATATAAATATATATAGGTATATACCCATATATGTATCTCTATACATATGTACATATATATTGCATACATGTATGTTTATATGGAGACATACCTATAGCTCTATAGAGCTATAGATATACATACACACATATATACACATATTAATATTGTAATGAACATGCCATTGGGAATTATGCCACATGCACTTAGTTGTGATTCTTTAGTATAAGGCATTAAGGGAGGTTATTCAAAGTGTGATAAGAGAATTTCTGACAGGTGAAATAACTAGCTAGAGCCCACAGAATTTAGCTAAGACATCAAAATTTGGATCAGCTGATTAACTGGTTAGTGCTAAGAGAATTTCTGGCTTAGCTTTTGTTATTTCTAATTACTTAATATGAGCATGTCACATAACTAGCTGTAGTTCAGGTGCTGTCTTCAAATTCCACCTAAATCCTCAGTGTTTACAAACCAGTTTGTTACTTTACCTGCTATACACCTCTCTCTTCTGCTATGTGTCCTTTAATGTAAAATTTTTTTTGATGTGTAAGCCTTTGCCTTCTACCCTCTATAAAATTCTATTGCATCCCTCCTGCTTATGTAACCATAACCTGCATAATGTAGGTTAAGACTGCTTGCTCCTCAGGACCCTCTAATTTTCTCTTCTGTTTTGTAAATTTTTTATTCATTTTAAATTTAACTACAAAACAAGAAAAGAAAAAAAAGAATATTTCCATGGACACAACAGAACAAAGGAGAGGATTCAATAAAAAACAATAAATTTCCATTTCAAGAAAACCTATATAATAAATATTACTATATGACAAACACTTTGCTTCTTTTTAGGTTTTCTTTGGTTCTTTGCTGTCTACTACATATATATATATATATATATATATATATATATATATATCCACATAGATAAAAACATATGCATATATACTCACATTTTTATGTGTGAAACTGCACTATGCATGTTTCTGCTTGTTATCTCTTTCTCTAGAGATGGATAGCATCTTTCTTCATTGGTCTAAGTCTTTCCATGTTTTTCAGAATCAACCAACTCATCATTTCCTACACCACAGCAGAATTCCAGCACTATCATCCTCTATTTGAGAGATCGTCTATGAAAGTTTCTTCCCAGTTTTCTGTATTCCTTCTATTCTTGGCTACATTGTTTTATTTCTACAAGAAATTTTTAATTTAAAATAATCCAAATTATCCATTTTACACTTCAACAATACTCTCACCTTATGATATAGTTTAAGGTCTGATTCTGCTGAATCTCTTCCCTTTATATCTTTGCCCCCCAATTTCTTTGACATTCCTGACCTTTTGTTCTTCCAAATAAACTTTATTATTTTTTCTAAGATTTTATTTTTTAGTAATTTAATTGGGATGTCATTGAATAAATAGATTAGTTAGGTAGCATTGTAGTTTTTTTAGTACATTGATTTTACCTACCCATGAACAATAAATGTTACTCTAGTTATTTACATCTGAATTTATTTGTAGAATAATTGTTTTGTGTTTATGTTCATGTAGTTCCTATGTCTGTTTTGGCAGGTATACTCTTGCGTATTTTATACTGTCAAGTTATTTTAATGGTCTAAAACAATAGTGAATAATATTAGTGACACAGTATAGTTTCTCTATTTTTTCACTATTTTTTAATATTGTGGGCCTATGCGCTAAGCATATAGTAAATTGTTTTTCTCCAGATATCTTCCTGTGAATAGCTTTTGATTGTAGCAATATTTATCAATAATCTTTGAATAATTTTTGCATCAAAAGGAAGATATTTCATTCTTCCCAGAAGCCCAGGTGTCTTTCTGGAATGGTGTCAATTTCACCCCACTTGATTTGCTGAGGACAGGTTGAGTAGCTTCAGTTTATTTATTTATTTTTTTAAAAAATTAATTAATTTATTTCTTTTTCAGTTTTCAACAATCACTTCCATAAGTCTTAAACTTCCCCTCCCTCTTTCTTCCCTACTTGAGATGACATGCAATCTTATATGAGTTCCATACATACATTCTTATTAAACACATTTTCAAATTAATCATGTTGCAGAAGAATTAAAATGAATGGGAGAAACCTTGAGAAAAACCAAATGAAACCAAAACATAACACAACAGAAAATAGTCTGCTTCATTCTGCATTCCAATTCCATAGTTCTTTCTCTGGATGTGGATGGCATTTTTCATCGAGTCCTTTGGGAATATTTTAGGTCTTTGCATTGCTGTGAAGGGCTAAGTCTATCAGAAACAGTCTTTGCACACTGTGGCTGTTACTGTGTATAATGTTCCCCTAGTTCTGCTCATTTCACTCAGCATTTCTTTGGGATACAGCCCTCGAAGGGATATTGCTGGGTCAAAGGGTATGCACATTTTTGTAGCCCTTTGGGCTTAGCTCCAAATTGCTTTCCAGAATGTTTGGATGAGCTCACAGCTCCACCAACAATGAATGTGTTCCAACTCTGCCACATCTTCTCCAACATTTGTCATCTTCCTGTTTTGTTGCATTAGCCAATCTGATAGGAGTGATGTGGTACCTCAGAGTTGTTTTGATTTGCATCTGTCTAATCAATACTGAGTTAGAGTATTATTTCATATGACTACAGATAGCTTTAATTTCTTCCTCTGAAAACTGCCTGTTCACATCCTTTGACCATTGATCAACTGAGGAATGACTTGTATTCTTGTACATTTGACTCAGTTCTCTTTATATTTTAGAAATGAGACCTTTATCACAGACATTAGTTGTAAAAATTCTTTCCCAGTTTTCTGCTTCTCTCCTAATCTTGGTTGCATTGGGTTTGTTTGTATAAAAACTTTTCAATTTAATGTAGTCAAAATTATCCATTTTGCACTTCTTAATGTTCTCTATCTCTTGCTTGGTCATAAATTTCTCTATTCTCCATAAATATGATAAATACACTATCCCTTGCTCCCCTAATTTGATTATAGTATCAGACTTTATATCTAGATCATGTACCCATTTGGACTTTATTCTTGTGTACAGTATCAAGCTTTGATTTATGCCCAGTTTCCACCACACTATTACCCAGTTTTCCCAGCAATTTTTGTCAAACAGTGAATTCTTATCCCAGAAACTGGGGTCCTTGGGTTTATCAAACAGTAGCTTGCTATATTCATTGACTACTATGTCTTGAGTACCTAACCTATTCCACTGATCTACCTCTCTATTTCTAGCCAGTACCAAGTGGTTTTGATGATTGTTGCTTTATAATAAAATTTGGGATTTGATGTGGCTAGGCCACCTTCCCTAGCATTTCTTTTCATTAATTCCCTTGACATTCTAGACTTTTGTTCTTCCAGATGAATTTGGATATTATTTTTTTCTAGCTCTAAAAAATACTTTTTCTGGTAGTGTGATTGGTATGGCACTGAATAAGTAAATTAATTTAGGTAGAATGATCATTTTTATTATATTAGCTAGGCCTACCCATGAGCAACTGATGTTTTTCCAGTTACCCAGATCTGACTTTAATTGTGCAAAAAGTGTTTTGTAATTGTGTTCATATAGTTCCTGAGTTTATTTTGGCAGGTAGACTCCCAGATATTTTATAGTGTCTACCATACTTTAAATGAGATTTCTCTCTCTATCTCTTACTGTTGGGCTTTGTTAGTAATATATAGAAATGCAGATGATTTGTATGGGTTTATTTTGAAACCTGAAACTTTGCCAAAGTTGTTTATTATTTCAAATAGTTTTTTACTTAATACTCTAGGACTCTCTAGGTATATTATCATATCATCTACAAAGAGAGATAACTTAGTTTCTTCTTTGCCTATTCTAATTCCTTCAATTTCTTTTTCTTCTCTTATTTCTAAAGCTAACATTTCTAGTACCATATTAAATAACATTGGAGATAATGTACATCCTTGTTTCACCCCTGATCTTACTGGAAATACATCTAACTTGTCCCCATTACATATAATGCTTGCTGGTAGGTAGATAGTACTTATTATTTTAAGGAAGGTTCCATTTATTCCTACGCTCTCCAGAGTTTTCAATAGGCATGGATGTTGTGTTTTGTCAAAAGCTTTTTCTGCATCTATTGAGATAATCGTATGGTTTCTGTTAGTTTTGTTGTTGATACACTCAATAATACTGATAGTTTTCCTAATATGGACCTAGCCTTGCATTCCTGGTATAAATCCTACCTGATCATTAGCATCAGTTTAAAAAGTTTTTAAAAGAGAGACAGCTTCCAGTCTCAAATTATGAACTCTCTTTCAATTTCTGAGAGGTCCCTGCATAGCTTAAGTCCCCAGACATCATTACCACTCTGGCAAAAATGGATTCTGCTTAGATAAAGTTTATGTCTAGAGGTGTCTCTGGTTTTGTGCCTTTTTGACTTTGCTTTGTGTCTCTTTCCTAGGCTTAGATCTTGAGTTGATGGCAGCCTTGAAATTTCAACATATCAGGATTTCCTGTGTTCCTCACTAGGGGCTGACTACCAGTATGAGGAATTTTCTGCACTGGAGAGCATGATCACAAAGAAGAAGAACCCACATCCTGCCATGAGTGTCCAGAGTCATCTGGAATTTCCTGGAGCATCCTATGTGATGGTTTTTAGCTTTATCAACAATAGTGGACCAGCCAAGGACACCTGCAGCACCTGGCTAAGAATGGGGGAGTAGAATCAGGCCTGAGCATAGAGTGATAGAGTCATGCACCAGGGCTGGAGAATGGAGTCAGGTGTCAGTGGGAGCAGCAACCAGAATGCTCCTGTTCCAGTAAAGCAGGACAGTGGGAGCACAGACCTTCTACAATGCTTTTCCATAGCAGAGAGAGGTAGAGGGAGGCATAGGTGCTAGCAGTTATCTTGTTCCTAAATAGGGGATAAAATGTAACCCTGGCAGAATAGATTGCAGAGTGAGGGGAAACATGAGTCCCAACAGGGTGGGCACTGGCATATGAAGTGGCAGAAGGCCTACTGTGGCTGACTGCTTTCTGTGATCTAGAACTGATTCACCCTTCTTCATTGTTACTGATACAGTGCCTAGTGATCCTATAGAACTCACTAGGAAGGGCTTGGGGGATGATGGGGTGGCATTGCTGGGAAAAGGCTTGCTTTTTGGACACCAAGGGGAAGTGGTCCCCAAACATGAAGGGAGGCAGCCCCTCAGAGGCCTGTACTGAAGCAAAGATTTGTCATTCCTTGCTCCCTTGGGGTCCTCAACAGGAGGAGGTCTTGGCTAATGGACCAAGGAAGACAAAGTAAATGGTGGTCTAGGATAATTTCACCTGACCTATAATGGTCAGCGATTGTACAGGAAGAGGCATCACTCTTCGTATAGCTCTGATATTCTGGATGCTACTCCTGCTCATGTCCACCTCAACGTCAATCAATAACATTTAATAAGTGCTTACTACATGCCAGGCACTGGCCTAAGCACTGGGGATACAAAAAAAGGTGAAAGACAGTTCCCATCCTTAAGAAGCTAACATTCTAGAGGGGGAGACAACATGTAAGCAAATCTATAAAAATGTATACAAACAAAAACATTTTTAAGTTGTTTGGATTTTGAACTAAGTAATTCTGGAGCTGGGGGAGAGAGCGAAGTCTAAGATTTCTGGTTTTTGTTCGATATTTGATGATTTCTTTGGGGGATAGCTACAATGTTTTGATTTTGCTATCTTTCTGTTTTAGCTTTTCTCCTTCTCCTTCAGTGATGTCTATGTCAGGCTTCTTGTATACCCAAGGTGAGGGTTGACTAGTAACGTTCCTAGTCATGAAAGAGATGAAAGGTCCTCTAAAAGACCTTAAGGATCTCACCACCAAAATGGTAGAATATTGTAGGAGCAATATCCTATCCTGTAGTTGCTTTCCTGCAAGTGGGGCTAATTTTTCTTTACAAGAAACGACCAGGGGACTTAATTGGCTAAACGGACCAAAGATTCAGGTCACTGACATCCCTTCCTGGTTGTCTGAGTAAAAAAAAGCCATAAGGAGCTGTAGCACCACTCAGATGCTTAGCTGGAAGACCCTCATCTGAATCAACTACTATTGTCCCTGATGCATATTCTTGCTCTGATACAGCACAGTAAATAACCTTTTGCTAACTACTGAATGATCTGGAAGTACCTCATTTCATTCTGATATTAATTCTGAACTTCCAGGAGACCAACATAAGTCAGACCAAGACCAAACCAACTGAATGTTGCTAAAGAAAAGTTATGCAGTGTTTCCAACCAAGTTCATTACAGAAAAGCTATTGTTGAAGAGTTGACCTTCAACCAATCCTCCAGCCCAAGAACTGACCAAAAAAAGTTAGGGGGCAATAACAAAATACTAAATTAACATTAAAGATGTGATTCCATGTAATAATTAATTTATGTAGCATGAACAAATTTTCCTTGATTGAATTGAAAGTGGCAGCACTATTGGCCAAGCAATGTCTGGCCATGCCCTTGGCAGCTCTTAAGAGCCAGTGGAACACTTCAAAAGTCAGTTCACAGGCGTCCAAGCTAGAAGCAGTTTTGAGGAATATGGCATGTGAACCACTACTAGGGAATGCAAGGGTTTGTGGAAATGTTTTCTCTCTGCCCCCCTTTCACCAGCCACAGCATCTAGTATTAGAGCTACTTGCCCAGTAGGTGACACCCCATCCTTCAGGTCAGTAAAATTCAAGCAGAAAACAGCAGTAGAGCGGAGACTTTTTTGTTTAATCATTTTTTTAATATGAAAATATATTTCATGCAAAACACAAGCTTGATAAGATTATCAAATGTAGAGGCATTTAAATTCAGCAAGGTGTTCGGCTACATTAGCACAGATCTTTCCATTCATACTCTGCAATGTGTATTTCAAAGGAGTGGTGTGTTTATACACTTTCTATAAAGATACAGGCAAACCATGTTGTGGCTTCAGTTTCAGACCACTACAATAAAGAAAACATTGCAATAAAGTGAGTCAAACAAGTTCTTTGGTTTCCTAGCTCATCTAAAAGTCATGTTCACACTATACTATAGTCTATTCAGTGTGTAATAGTATTATGTCTAAGAAAAAAAATGCACATACCTTAATTACAAATACTTTACTGCTAAATAATACCAAGCATCGTCTGAACCTTCAGCAAGTCATAATCTTTTTATCGGTGGAGGGTCTTTCCCCAGTGTTGATGACTGATCATAGTAGTGATTGCCGAAGGTTGGGGTGGCTGTGGCAATTTCTTAAAATAAGACAATGAAGTTGATTTTTCCTTTCACTTGAACACTTAGAGGCCATTGTAGGATTATTAATTGGCCTAATTTCAATATTATTGTGTCTCGGGGAATAGGGAGGCCCAAGAAGAGGAAGAGAGACAGGAAGAGCTGGTTGGTGGAATCGTCAGAATACACACATTTTTTGTTAAGGTCATCATCTTATATGGGTGGGGTTTGTGGTGCCTCAAAGCAATTATAATGGCAACCTCAAAGACCACTGGTCACAGATCACCGTAACAGATATATGAAAATGAAAATGTTTGAAACATTGCAAGAATTACCAAAATGTGACATGGAGACAAGATGTGAGCACCTGCTGTTAGAAAAATGGCTCCAATAGATTCATTCAAGGCAAGGCTGCCACAAACCTTCAATTTGTCAAAAAATCTCAGTATCTGCAAGGCTCAGTAAAGTGAATCATAATAAAACAAGGAGGTAGCTTCAAGAAACATATCCACTTACAGAAGAGAAGAGAACTGGGCATAGATTCAAGAGAGATTTGAGAGGTGATCTGTGGCAAGAATTCCATAAGGAGAGAAAGGACACTGGGCTCCTGGACTATGGGATGCACAAGTTGCTTTGGCATATGTATTCCCTTAATTCCCTTTTCTTATTTGACTACCAATGAACTAGATGAAATGAACGATTCTAGTCTATCAGAGTGTAAGGATTTCAAAACCCATAAACAAGCATTGGTTTTAATTTAAAATCTCTGTCATTACCTCCCAATAAAAATGTTAGGTTTATCCTTATGTTGGGGTTTGGAGGTTCAGGGTGTTATTGTTTTACCTATAGGAGCAAGGCCAGACTCTTGAAGAACCTGAGCCATTGACTAAGGAATCTGAGAATTTGTGAAAGTTAAGGTCTGGGTTGCTGGAACCCCAAAATTCAAGGGCAAATGATGTGCAGGTTCTGCCTCAAATGAATTCAACTCAAGTCTTCTTTTAGCCAGAGATAAGGTTTATTAGAACATGGGTCTAGGTGGGCAAGATTTTAAGAATTCACACATTTGACTAGACTCTTAAGGTTTTTGTGACGCTTGTATTGCCAAGTGAGCCAAATTGAACCTGAGTGATTTAATGGGGGGCAAGATGAATCTTCTATACAGAAAGACTGTGGGAAGGATCTAGGAGTGGACAAGTGGTCTGAGGTGACTAGGAGGTAACAGAGAAGGATCTAGAAGGACAGAGTGCCCCAAGCGAATGCCAGGGACCTAGGCCACATGGGAAAGTCCAGGGCCTTTTTACTTTTTGGGGTCCAGAACCCAGAGATATGGTCTTTTCCTTTTGGAGGTTCAGATCCCATCATTATAAACTTTAAATCCAAGTTGAGTTTTTTCTTTCTTAGAAATTCTTAGAATTTCTTAGAAATTTAAGTCCTTTATCCAGAATAAGCCTATTTCAGCCATATAAAAAATTTGTTGTGCCTTCATTGATTATTTCCTTCAAAACAACAGGATTTTAGGATATTTAGAGTTCTCATCTGCTCTGGCCACTTCTCTAATAATTTTAATGTTATGCAATTGAACTAGATTTGTAGAGTGATCACACCCCAGAGGTCCTAAAATAACTCCTGGAGAGTAATTTCTCCTACCTGATCTGTTTCACTGGAGGTCAATACATTAAGAGACAAGGCTAGAAGATAAAAAGTTTAATTAGCATCAGCTGATTAGCAGTTGCCAAGTAGATAGCAATTATAAAAGATACAAGTATACAAGGTATCATGAAATCTTGGAGAGACATGTAGTGGCAAAGGGAAGGTTCAATCAACCCTTTCAGGTGAGGATGCTTAGGTCTTTTCCTTATTTGGGAGGTTGAGTGATATGGACAAGATTTCAGGAGATTATAGGAGTAAAATGTTCACCTTGGGGTGTCAGGAGTTGCAAAGATCAGGTTTGTTCCTGTGTGATAATGCATTTTTCTGAGGAGTCTTTTATCAGAATATCCTGGCAGCAAAGATTTAAGATAGAGAGGCTTATCCTATCCTGACCAGTGTGTAGGCCCATCTTTATACAATCCTTCACTCTGTTTCTTTGACCTCTCAGGTTGCTAAGGTTTCCCCTCCCAAACCACACTACATAGATTTTATCTATTCCCTCCATGCAATGAACACCCAGCAGTAAAAGTTTCTTCACTATCCACTTCCTTTCCATTTTCTTTAAAATAAACTTGAAGATTCTGATGAGGGCTGAAAGGGGGTGTGAGACCCCCACAAAGACCAGGGTACCAGGGACAGGTCATCTGGAGAAGAATTCACAGACTCAAGCATTGTTGAGGTCAAGGTAAAGATTTATGAAGCTTTTCAGCAGGCAAGAGGGGAAACTGAAACCTTAGAGGGGTACAGGGAAAGTTTATATAGGATATTCTATAGGAAATGTGCTAAATAGGCTAACGAGGTGTTTTGGTGTGGGATTAGGGAGTTGTTAAGGAGTGGTCAATTCTTAAACGAACATACACTTTTGGTATCTACTGCACTGGTATTTTACCCAAAATTCATTGGGAAATAGCCCAAGGCAGGGCTACCTGGAGGTGCGGTTTTAGGCCTGAAACATCACTAAGTCAACTAGCGATTAGGGCTGGCTCAGAAATACCAGGCTGCTCTCATCAATGTCTTGTTAGACAAGATAAATGTAAGGGAGTGTAGGGATGTCTAAGTCTAGGACATATGTGATTGGTTATAAATGTTGTTGTGACCCAGTGCACAGCCCCCTCAGCCAGTACACAGCTGGTTCAAACTAATGAGCTCATAGGTGCAACTGGCTACTTCAGCAGGAAGGGAGATAAGGTTGTTGCTGGGGCAGGCTGTGTCCGTGGGCTGGGGAGACACTGCCTGGGATAGTGTTTTGAGACTAGAGAGAAATGTGATTTTAGAATTGCAGCCCAAGCACATGCACCCAAGCTCCCCATCGATTCTACCTGAATGGCTGTTCTACTAAGAGAAATGTGTTTTTGATTGCAATTTTCAATTAATTCAGCTAAAAGATGCCTCAATTTCTATCATTATAACAATTCTGTTACTTGTTTGCAAACCACAAAAAGCTGATGCAACTTTAACTTTTATGTTGCCTGTGTTTTATAATAGTCTGTACTGTAGATTCTGGTCAGCTAAGTGGCACAGTGGACAGAGCCCCCAAGGTCTGGTATCAAGAAGACTTGAGTTCAGATCTGGCCTCAGACACTTACTAGATGTGTGACCATGGGTAAGTGACTTCACTCTGTTTGTCTCAGTTTCTTCCTCTGTAAAATGAGCTGGAGAAGGAAGTGACAAATCGTTCCTGTATCTTTGCCAAGGAAACCTTAAATGGGGTCATGAAGAGTCTGACTCATGAAGAGTCAGAAATGACTGAGCAACATAGAACCTGGCATATTTCATTCTATTTTAAAGTAACTATGACCACATTCATACAGTTCAGCTACATCAAATTTTTGTTCTCATCTTCTTTGCACTGGTAGTGTTTCCAAGTGAAGTATTCTTTTTCTTGTCCATTTTGTAAGGACACTTAAAAAAACCAACCATTATTACCAACAACTGTTGGTAATATGCTACAAAACAGCACTTTACCTCCACATTTATAATAGACAAGTGAAGATTGACGACAGCCAGAGTTAAAACTTTTGACTAGCTCATATTCATTGCATTAATTAAATTGTAGCTGGAATTATATGTGACCCAACATCAGCTTATCATTGACAATCTGTAAATCAAATTTTGTTCTATTTGAACTTGATATTAATCATGACCTAGCAAACTGTACGTTTTCAAGTGCAGCTACTATATATGACATTTTGACTTCACTGTTTTCTTTGCAATAAGAGAAGATCTAATCTAGGTAGAGTTAGGAGGTCTAGAAATGATGCAAAAAACCCCATAAAAATATCAAAATAATTTTTTAAAAGGACATGTACAAAAATGGAAGCAAGAATGGATAACAGAAGATGAATAAAGGAAATTGACAAACTAATGTAAAGATTGTGTCAGGGATGATAAAGATCAGAATGAACTGAGTCTGTTAAGGACAAGATAAGAACTGACCTTAAAGCTAAACTGGAGAACTAAGAGGATCAAAGCAGGTATGGGATCAATCCTTAGGGTAGATGGGATTATGCTAACTAGAGAGAAGGCAGATCTGCTCAATCTTATTTTGCTGGTTTTCTCTGACAATGAGACTGACCTTTGATTGGGAAAGGTCAGAATTAAGATAGCTGGTAGGGAATTGATAACCAAGAAAGGTCAAAAGATTCTAAAAGAGCTTTAAGCTTCAGATTCCTTGGGACAGAAGAATTACATCATCAGCTAGAGAAAGAACTGGTGGATGTGATGATAGTTGTCACTTTGATATATGAAAGATTATGGAGAACAGAAGTACCGCAAGATTGGAAAAGAGCAAATATTGACTTGATTTTTAAGAAATGTGATGACATTTTAAAAAACTTCTGTTTCAATTTCTCTAGAAATTTTAAGAAATGTTTTTAATGTTCTTTAATGAAATTTTAAGAAACATTTAAAAAATTTTAAGGTCTCTAGTCTAAAAGCTCTTTTGTCTCCTTAGGCGGGTTTTCTTAGGGAAACAAATTGAGGGTGAAATCAAACTTTTTTTTTTTTTTTAGAAATAATGTTTTATTTCTTATTCCCAATTACATGTAAAAGCAAATAATTTTTAATATTCATTTTTAAAAATTTTGAGTTCCAAATTCCCACCCTCCCCTTTCCTTTCCCTGAGACAGTAATCAACTTGATATGTTATACATGTGCAATTATGTGCAACATATTTCCATATGAGTCATGAAACCAAACTTTTTAATAAATGTCACTTCTAGTTCAGTTAAGATTTTTTTGTCACACACTCTCTCCTTTCCCCCTCAGGAGATTGATCTGAACTAAGACCTACCTAGGACCAGTAGCCTCTTTATTCAGAAAGGATTGACTTTGATCAGAGGGAAGAGGTCCCTTTGTTTACTCAAAGAATTCTTGAGAATAGTGGCAGAGAGAATATTGACTATTGTTTTGAAATATCAATCCCAACCCATATTTTTAATATATTATATAATCTTTTCCTTGTTCAAGATTCCTATAAATTCTACCTCATATCATCTTGGGTTAGAGACATGCTCAAGAGAAAGACATGCCAGTTTTGGACATTCCTCTCTGAGCAAGAATGCTTAGATAATGTTGAATTGATAAATAATGACTAATGCACAAATAATTCAAATGACAATGTTAAATTAATAAAAAAAGTGATTTCTGGTACACTCGTGCATAGAACACAGAAGACAGCATGGTTATTGTTTTCTATGACAGAACAGATTCCACAAACCAAAGACCAACAACGCCTACAGCCATTGGTAAAATTCTGGAATAGAGAATTTAAAAAATAGTTCCTGAGCATCTAAGAAGGAAGACGTCACAAAAGGTCAGCAGGTTTCATCAAGAAAAGTTCCTGCCAATCAACCGGCTATGATGAACAGAACTGGGCTGTATCACTTTATTCAATCTTTGCCTTCTTTTTGGTAGCTGAAATGTCCTTGGGATTCTCTCCTTCACGTGCCTTTCTCAGTGCGTATGTGTGTATGTGTGTGTGTGTGTGTGTGTGTGTGTGTGTGTGTGTGTGTGTGTGTGTGTGTGTGTGTGTAATATGTAATGGCCACTAGGTCACCCCAATATATGATAACTCAGTGCAAATTAATTCATTATTCCAGGGCACCTCAGTGAATGATCTCTCCCCTCTCTGTTCTCAGATATTATTAGAATAAACCTTCCTCTTTTCTCTATTTAAATTTTGAGTCCCCTGCTGGCAGGTTTCTGGCAAAAAACCCAAACAAACCCAGTGTAATCTCTTTTCTTTCCAGGGGTTCCCTCTCTGATTGCTTTCTCTATGCTGCATACAGACATGGATACAACAGTTTAACACATAAACATGGTTCTTTAAAAGGATAGAAGTTTAAGCTAATTCTAGACCTAAGAAATGGCTTCCTTGGAGTAAGAAATGGGGATAAATCTCTCTATACTTTGGTCCTCAGGGAACGAGGGGATGAACTTGTATAGTGCATGACAGTGGTTTCCCAAAGTTTTGTCCCATGAACCCCTTTCGACAACAATAAAAATGTGCTGTGAACTTCCTGGGATAATTTATAACACTCACTTTTTCATCAAGGGCTCACAATAACTGCCATGATAAATTTGGCCCCCTCCCAAAGTTTCAAATTAAAATTTATATCATATAATTATAAAATGAATATTTATTCTACCTATGGTGATGAAAACTCTAAATACAAAATTATGTGAATATTTTGTGTGGGACATTCTATAAGAATTACAAGAAGTAACCCAACAAGATTCCATATGCTTACTGTTATCTGCAAGACTTCACATTAAACTGCTTTACAAATTTTGTTGAACATAAATATCATTTTAATGCAAAAGTTACAATTTGGAAGATGGTTAAAATAATATAATAGTCATGTGAAACTATTTTGATATGGGACTTTTTTATTTGAACAAAGGTTTGCAATATTTGTCTTAACGTAAATCTGGCTCCACATCAAGTTTATCACAATATTTTGATTTAAAATAAGAATAAAGTGAAAACACACAAATATGTGGTGGAAATGGTAAGATATTACAAGGTCGCTTTTCTACTGGCTAATGACGAGTGCTGTACTAAATGGTAAATGTACTTAAAGTTCAGGGGCATCCAGTGCATTGAGTTTAATAACGTTTATATATAAATTTGCCTTTTTAAGAAAGGGCTTCAGAGATTTGACCGTCTTTTCTTCTACCGTTGGCACACTGGCTACGGCCTCACAGAAGCTCCACCGACCAATGTCGGCAAAGATTTGAAAATTTGCCCAATAGAAGAGTCAAGTAAGTGGAAGATAAGTCTAAATCAGGAGATAGCTTTCCTACGGCAATGAGTCAATGTAAGGTTCACTTCTGTAGAATGTTTGTTTGTGATGGTCTCAGATAGTCTCAAGATGGCTTGTAATGCCTATGCCCAGTGATTATGATTTTCAAAAAGGCATTTGTGCTGCAGGAACACAAACATTTTAATATTTTTCCTCATTCCCCTCCTGATTGCCCTTCAGATTCTCCCACTGTGCCCCAGAGACCTCTTGTGCTGCAGACTCACTGTAACCCTGGAATTCACACATAGAAGTATCTTCTGCCTCTGTGGCCTTTCCATCGGAGTGGATGGCTCCTCCCAGAGCTTCCACTGAGGGGGCCAGCAATGCCTTATCCTCTTGTAGGCTGAACTCCAGACATTTTCCCACTATGCCCTCCTGGGGTGGCCCCCTCATCAAAGAGCCTCCCTCATTTCAGTTTCCTTTTATTTGTCTTCCTCCATTAGGATGTAAGAGTTCCTTAAGGGTGAGAGCTGCCTTTTTTCATATTTGTATCTCCATATTTTCATATTTGTATTCTCATATTTTTATATTTAGATCATATTTGGATTCATATTTGTAGCACAGTAGTGGCACATAGGAGGTGCTTAATAAACGTTTATTGACAGACTAACAGAGCCTTGGATCTGTGTCTCAGTCTTGGTCTCCTCACCCCCTACCTCGCCTTGGCCAGAGGCGCCTTATGAAACTTGAAAGATATGAAGAATTTAAACTTTTTCATCAACACCCTATCGGAATCCCAAGACAATAATGGGCACCAGGAGCTGAGAAGAAGCAGCCTGATGAAATAAGGCAGATAGAGGTTCAACAAGGAGCCCAGCAGAAAAGTTAGATCATATTGTGAAAACAAATACTATATTATTTCTCATTTATTAAGATTACTTGAACCTAGCTTTATGTAGCCAGAAATGATCTAACCAAAAGCTGATTGTAGAGGTCAGGCTGACCTCAGAGAGGCTCCAGAGAAGCTGAATGGATGTAAGGAATGGTTAGATCCCACGTGGAACTTGTTTTGGGTCCAGGGTCTGCTCACATCTTATTTTGGTGTGAGCTTGTGTTTCGGGTTCCCCAAGTTAGATTGAGTTACCTGCTAATATACATCTCAAATTGACCTTCTCTGGAGACTACCTACTGCCTATGTGAGGCCAATCAGGAAAATATATTTATGCCCTTGTCTGAACTCTATACAATGTAAATCTCAAAGGAACTTGATAGAGGAACCACATCTTCTTCTAGCTATCTCCTTTGCCAAGTGATCAAATAAATTTCTTTCTAAAAGTATTTTAAATTTTGAGGTTTGTTCAGGTAACTAACAATACCTACTAATTAACTTACTAACAATAAGTAAATATAAAAGCAATTCCTGGGGAGGGGCGGTGCAGATCTAATATAAAGGGCAGTTTGTTAAAAATAGAATAGAGGTTCCAGAAAGAACAATGGAAGAGGAGGAATGAGGCTAACATGAATGGGTATGAGGGAGCCAGGAGTGGTGGTTAAGAACCTTGGCTGTCTATGCCAGAACTAGAGGGAGGCTTGGGAAAGTAGATTGTCACCCCCTTCACGGGAGAAAACGTTGATTATTGCCCCCTGAATGGAAATGCCAGTTGTTGTTCTTGCCTGGTGGTCAAAGCAAGAGTTGGTGGAGTCCTGAGGCAAGGCTGGGCATATCTGAATTACTCATTCTCAGCCAGGTCAGCTTTGCCCCAGGACTCCAACGTTGAATGAATTAATACAGATTGGGAAGGGATTGGGAAGTGGGGAGGTGGAGGCAGGAGCAACCTTCTGTTTCTGGACTGGTGACTGGTGTGGAGTGGGAGGGACACTGGGGCAGATGTCCAGTCACTGGACTTACCTGACAATCAAGGCAGGGGTTTCACACACTTCCTTCCACACTTAACAAATATCCTTCAAATTCATATACTTCTCTCCTAGCTACTTTTAAAAACTGGTCTCTCATCCCTGTGCTTTCCTTCTCAAGGCAGTAGAAAATGCCAGTACTTGTTCTTACATAATGAATTCCTGTTTATACCATGTTTTATACCTATTTATACCCTGTTTTTTCCATATGCTATATAAACGCTGGCTATTCTTCTAATTATAATTCTTGGATTGTAGATGCTGAGAATATTTTCCTATTTCTTTTACTTCTAATTAAGTGTTTTATTTTAAAATTCATATCTAGTCTGTTAGCCCGTTGTGAACTAAATTTAGATTACCTTGGAAGTTCCCAGCACAGCTGGAATGGGCACTTAAGACAAATGATTTATTCAATCCCTTACACTCAACCCAGCAACTCAGATGAAACCAGGACTGAGTGGCAGGCAGTTCAACACAGATTTTCAGTACCAGAACAGAACTGGCCATGCATTGTTGGGGATTGAGACCTGGGCTCTGTGTCAAGAATCTTGAGAATCAATCCCAGTGATGCCACTTGCTAGCTATGGTAGTCAGTATCATGCCATTTCTTGGAACCTCAGTTTCCCCATCTGTAGAAAAGGGAGGAAGGGAAAAACTTTATGCTTACCTAACAAAGAGTTTTTATTAGAAAACTGAAAATGTGAGCCATTATTATCATTGGGCTCAGAAGAGCTCTGTAGTCTCCTCTTACATACACAAAGGAAAGCAATAGCAGCAAGTGAAAATCCCTGTGGACTTTTCAGAATGTTGGACTAAGAGTCAGAACAATTGTTTTTATTCCCTGCTGCTGAGGCTGGCAAGTAAACTGGGCTGGACCACAGCTTCCCTCAGCATTTGCAAACTGCTCAGGATAATGAGCACTTGCCTTTATCGGGAAGTTAGCAGGATAAAGCTAAGGGACATATGTGGCAGTTTCAAATCTTGGAAAAGACAAATTCTAGGGTAATTAAAGGTCACCTTATGCTTTATCATGGTATATTAGGTCAGCAATAATTTCTATGTCTAAAAGAAATCACTCCCCTGTTTGGAATTGAGGATCATTTTAATGGCTTTAACAGAAAACATACCAGGGCTTTGTGAGCCGTAGCAAATGGGAAAGAGAAGCTAGGCAGTTAGCCTGATGTGAGCAGATGTTCTTCAAGGAGACTTGAGTCAAGGTCATCTTTAATATTCTTCCATTTTTTGTTCAGTAATTCAATTGTGCACAACTCTTCTTGACCCCATTTGGGGTTTTCTTGGCAGAGACACTGGAGTGGTTTGTCATTTCTTTCTCCAGTTCATTTTACAGATGAGGAAACTGAGGCAAACTGGGTGAAGTGACTTGCTCAAGGGTCTCATAGCTAGGAAGGGTCTGAGGCTAGATTTGATCTTGTTTTCCTGACTCCAGGCTATAATGATTAAAAAATTCTGAGAGGGTTTCTGGGTAATTTAATCATTTTATTAATAAGGCCAACATGTTTATTAACAAAAGATTGATCATTTGGCCATCTCTTAGACCAAAGACCTCTAATGACATTGGGCTCACAGTTCATATGCCTTTGTAGAGTAGGTATTCCTGAGGAGCACCAGTCAACTCTGGTTGGTTAACACAATGGGAGGTGGGCTATATTAAAATGAGGGTCTTGGAATAGCAACTTGGGTCACCCAAATCTAGGTCAAAGAGACTTATCCACTTCCATTTCACCTGTCTGACAAAAGAGAGATCAACATTTTCCCAGACCTGTCTGAGCAGAAATGCACTGTTAGCCTAAACCTAGAATTTGTTTTACATTTTGATTAGATCTTGGCCTGGGTAAATCTTTAAGAGAAATTCCCCACACTGGTGGGTTTCTGGATGAAGTAGAAAAGAGGAAAAAACTTGGTACTGATTCAATAATTAGCTATTAAATACAAGAGAGAAATATTCATTTCTCACAAGGTCCGGTGCTCTCTCCACGGAGACACCTAACTGCCAAGACTTTGTTTTGGGGAACTGTAATGATAATAATATAGTCAGTATTTAGATACTGCCTCAAGCTTTGTTAACATTCACACGTAATATTTGTGCCCACCCTGTGGTAGAGCATTCCAAGCTTGTCTGGGTCTGATCACTCACAGTATGATATATGATAATGATATGGATTTCATTATATTGAAATGTGACTCCAGCACACAGATGTCATTTTGGTCCTCTTGGAGAACAAAGGACAACAGCCATAAACCAAACAACAAAGTACTTTACAAATATCGTCTTGTGTTATTCTTACAGCAACCCTGAGATGTAGGTGCCATTATTGTCCTCATTTTATAGATGATCAAGGCATTTGCCCAGGGCCACACAGCTAGTAGAATTCATGTCTTCTTAATGCTGCATCCAGCATTGTAACCTTTGAGCAACCCTAGCTGCCTCATTATTATTATAGATTCATAAATCTAGAAGCTGGAAAGTACTCTAGCAACAAGCTAATCCAAAGCCTTCATTTTATGACTGAAGTCACAGAGGTAGCAGAACATTCTAGGTCAAGGTGCTTGCCCAAGATGGTATAAGCAGTGAGACAGAGTTTTGAGGCCATACTCTCTGACCCCCAAGCCAGTCCTCTAGACACTGGTTCAGATGCTGTCTATCAGTATTATTTACTGGACACTAAAAAAAATATACACAAGGAAATTAAAACCAGGTAGAGGATTTGTGGGATAAGAAGGTGTTATCAGTGTAGGAAGAAGAGAAAAACTGAATTTTAAATTAAAAGGAAGCTTTTATGTCAAAAATTAATTTCAAGTTTGAAGTGATTTCATGTTCTAGGCATATATACATACATATATACACACATATACACCCATATATGATATATATATATATATATATATACATATATAAAATATACAGGATATGTTTTCTTCTGGATGTTGGTGACTTGCCCATTATACCTTTCTATATATTTTAAAATTTTACTTATTACAAGAGAACCTGAGTTCAAATCCAACCTCAGACATTTACTAGCTATGTGACCCTGGGCAAGTTATTGCTCCCCACAAAAATGACTAATCTGTGAATATATTCTCCTTTAGTAGAATGTTAGCTCTTGAGGGCAGGGTCTCTTTCATTTTTGTCTTTTTCTCTCACAGTCTCACTGAGTGCCTGGCACATAGTAGGCCCTTGAATTCTCACTATATTGAACTGGCTTATCATAGCAAAAATTAAGATTAATTTGGCACTTTGATTCAAACATTTTGAGTCATAGAACAATGGCCAGCATGACCTCAAATGTTAATAATAGATCACTGTGAAAAACAGGCAACCTGTATCAGTTGAGGAATGCCTGAACAAATTGTGTGATGGAACACTATTCTGCTATAAGAAAGGAAGAGGGAAATGGTTTCAGAAAAACTTGGAAAGATTTGTATGAACTGAAACAAGATGAAGTGAGCAGAATGCTGAGAATATTGTACACAGAACAATATATAATATTGTTATAATATAGTAATTGATCAGCTGTGAAAGATTTAGGGTAATCTGATCAAAACAATTGAGAATTCCTAAGGATTCATGATGAAAATGCTATCCACCTCCAGAGAGTGAAGTGATGAACTCTGGGTACAGATTGAAGCATCATCTTTTTTCATTTTTTTTTCTTTTTCTTGCTTCCTCTCCCTACCCTCCATAACATGGCTAATGTGGAAATGTTTTGCATGACTTCATTTGTATAATGGGTATCATATTTCCTGCCTATTCAATGGGGAGAGGGAGAGGGGATAGAGGGAGGGAAAGAATGTAATAGTGTAAATAAATAAATAACACAAATAAAAGAATATAATAATAGAAATAAAAATTTTAAAATAAAAAAAGGAAAATAAGCAGCTTCTCTCTCTCTGTCTCTCTCTTTCTCTCTCCTCCTCTCCCTCCCTCCCTCTCTCTCTCCCTCTCTCTCTCTCTCCTCTCTCTGTCTCTCTCTTTCTCTCTCCCTCTCTCTCTCTCTCTCTCTCCCTTTCTCTCTCTATTTCTCTCTTTCTATTTCTATTTCTCTCTCTCTTTTTTTTGTTGTTATACTTTGCCTGGTGCCTGGTTCACTCTTCTTCTGTTTCCTTAATCATTACTTTTCCCCCCCCTTTTCTCACTATCCAACTGCCTTCTATCAGGATAATCCCACTTTTCAGTCTGGGAATTACCAGTCAGTATCAGTTTTGTTCTTCTAGTTCTTTTGATGCTCCCATTGGCTCTTTCTCATCCTCATTTCCCTTTGCCTGGAGTGCCTTTATGGCAGAAGCCATGTGGCAGGCAAAGAGTAGTGTAAGTTAGCCTTAGGGAGCGGGAGAGCTGGCTTCATTCAGGTACTGTCTGTGACACATTTAAAAAGAACCCTTAAAGTAACAAGTCTGTGTCCACCTCACTACTTTCGCTGGGAGCTGGAAAGATGATAAGCAATTTCTCTAAGAGGAGTGATGGTTTGCCAGGAAATGTGACCCTGGGCTAGTCACTGATGTCCGCTAGACAAGCAAGACTATAAATCACAAGTAGGAGAAATGATTATGAATAACCAAAGATTTAGGGAGATTCAGATTTCTCTCTTTTCTCTCTTTTCCCTCATTTCAAAGACCTCAGTCTCCAACAATTGAATTAACTTTCTTCTTTATCCAAGCCCACCCAACCTTACAAAGAATGTCGTCTAAGGTGAATTTCATTCAATCAAGTCTGGGTAGAGACAGACCCCATTGTCTAAACTGCCCAAGGCTGAGGGTGATCTGATTATAGAGATTGTCTCTCTGTCCAAGGGTAACATAATGTCTTAGCCTCTCATTGTAATATTCATTCTCTCATTAATTGTTAACCAATCAGAGTTGATTGCCATCCTTTTGAACACTCCTCTTCCAAAAGGGCAAAAAACTGTGAGCTTGCCGCTGTGACTATCTTTGCCAAATGATAGTTCTTTATTAAAATGTTGGCATTATTGATTAAATGATTAAATTACCCAGAAATTATGTCTCTTGAACCTTTTTTAAAAACCACACACTAATCTGCTACACACTAATCTGCTACGCCAGGGAGAGACTAGTTTATTTACTTATCAGCACATGTGTTCTCCCCTAGTAGAATATAAACTCCTTCAGGGCAGTCTTCATTTCATTTTTTTCTTTGGTGAAATTTCAGGACAAAACAGGAACAAAAAAGTATATTTGCATTATGCTAATGATTTTTTATTTCAAATTTTCATTTCTGTCTTTTGTTTTTATATCATAGTAATTTCATTTTGAGCCTATTCCCCATTGAACTGTCCCTTATAACTAACAAAAAACATGTAGGAGGAGTCAGTGGACCCCAGACACTCAGCCTAGCACATTCTATACCTGTAGTCCCAATTTACTAAAGTTATTTAGGACTGAGATTATTTCACTAACGTTCATCATTCTACTGTTTTTTATGTGTGTTGTTACTCTTTACGTTGTGTTTGTACAGCTAAGCTTTGGTCTGAGAATCTTAGGTGTGCATTGGATAGAGAACCAGCCCTGGAATCAGGAGAACCTGAGTTCAAATTTGACTTCAAATCCTTACTAGCTGTGTGACCCAGGGCAAGTAACAACTCCAGTTTCCTGAAAGGAAGAAAAGAAACTTAGGGGAAGGAACTGAATCATAGTATGCATGGTTACTCATACTTAATCTTGACCTTGGAAGAGGTCCACTAGAAAGAAGTGGCAGGAAGCCATTATAAACTGGCAGGTGCCTCAGAAGAGCTACAGGACAAACTACCTAATGATAAGCCACAAGGATGTTCTTAATGGATGGAGTAAGACAGGTAACAAATGATGGTCAGAGGAAGTGACACAAGGACACTTTCAAGGTTCCTCTCAAGAACTTTGGAGTTGACTGTGAAGCATGGGAGACACTGGCACAGGACCACCGGCATGGCATGCCCACGGCAGAAAGGGTACTGTGCTCTGTGAGCAAAGCAGAATTGAGACAGCACAAAGTAAATGCAGGATGTGCAAATTTGGAGTGTCCACCCCAAATATTCACATGGACCATCTGTGCCCAACCTGTGGTAGAGCATTCCGAGCTCGTGTTGGTCTGATCAGCCACAGTCAGACACACTGAAACTTCACTTTATCATGGTGATGTCATTTTGGTCCTCTTCAAGAATGAAAGACAACCAACCAAGACAGACAACATTAACACACAGGAGGGCTGCTAGCACAGGTTCACTCTTGATCTAGTCAGACAAGAAGACAGCTTCAGAGGAGATAATAATCTTACTTTATTCTAGTCTAGTCTTCTTAAGAGGAGTTGTTGATAATGGCAGCCTCAACTTCTACAGCATTCTCTAATCACCCTTCTCACAGGGGCCTGCAAGAAGGGGGGGGCAACTATTCCTACATGATGGGGTCAATTGAGACAGGCACAGCTTGTGCTTCCCCTAAATCTCCCCAAGCCTCAATGGGGGCTGGTTGAAGCAAACAAGCCTTGATGGGGGCAGATCAAGACACACATGGCATTCCAGCTTCTACACTCAACCTTAAGGGTTCCCCCCTCATTGGCCAACATCCACCTGCTTTATAGGGCAACAAACAAAGAGGGCATATTGCTTACAGTAATCTCCAAATTTACATGACCTCATCCCTGTATCTCACTGAACAGTCATAGTGGATATTTACAATTTAAGCACTAATGTTGATATTTATCATTATATAATGCTGTGCAATTATGATGGAGATGCTTTGAACCACATTCATGAGAACTCATATCCAATACCTGGGAACAAGAGATTGTTATGGCTATGGATCCTAGGAAACTAAACTCTAAGAAAGAATAACAAAAATCTACTTTACACACTAAAATCCACCTTCCTTATAGATGGGCCAGCAAGAAACAGAATCATGGTGGGCAGCAGGCAGTTCTCAGTATAGACTGAGGAACTTGGGTTGATCCTGTGTTGCAGCCAGGAACCAGGAGGAAGAATAGGGCCTTGGATCTGTAGCAGTGAGGGTAGTAAGAAAACCATTCACCTGACTTTTGTCCTTTCTTTCTCTGTTCCCCCTAAGAGAAAATCACTCTTGTGGGAGCTGGGAAATCCTTTACTCCTCTTAGAGAAAGCTGCTTATCACTTTTCCAGCTCTTTCTGTAAATAGCCGGAGGTATACGGATTTGTTTGTTCTTTATCATTTTACCTTTTAAAATTTCCTCTTCTAAATTGCACTGGCTGGTGAATCTTACTCTGCTTATTATGCACCACTTGCAAAGGACAAAAATCAAGATTATTATTTTTTTGTAATTTTTTAATGTAGTTTTTGAGTTTTGTGAATTCACTTGTGGTGTGCCAGTGCCAGCTGGCTAGGGTGGGGTGGGGTGTAATTCAGAGCTATGTATTTAATAGAGAGAAGAGTTTATTAGGGCATTTTAATGAGTGCCTTGCAAGAGAGTGGGAGACATTTCCAGGAAGATGTCTCTTGTTAACATTGTCCGATAAAGTCCCAGCAGCAGAGGGAATAAGTGAAATAGGTAGCTATTTTCACCTTCTCCGGGAAGGTACAGTTTCTTCAGAGTTTGAAAGTAAGGCCATGGTCTGAGTGAGTTGCTAAGGAAACCCTGCCTACGCAGAGCGGATAAGGATGAGTCCCTCTGATATGCAGATAAGTCCCTAGCTCAATGGTGATTGACAGCTCCTTTACCTTGCTTGCTAGCGCCACCAGGTGGTTATATGGAGATGTTCTCTTAGCTTTGCTTTCTTGACTGTATCACTTCATACAGGTTTTCCCACATTGCTCAGAATTCCTCATGGCGTTGTTTATTATAACAGCTAGCATTGATGTGGCACTTTAAAGTCTGCAGTTTGTTTTACATGTGTAAAGGGGCAGCTACAGATGAGGAAACTGAGGCAAACAGGGTGAAGTGATTTGCCCAGGGTCCACAGCTAGCAACTATCTAAGGCAGCATTGGAACTGAGGTCTTCCTGACTCAGGCTTCAGACCCTTACTAGCCCTTTGATCCCGGGCAAATCACTCCTCCCTGTTTGACTCAGTTTCTTCATCTGTCAAATGAACTGGAGAGGGAAATGGCAAACCACTCCAGTATCTCTGCGAAGAAAACCTCAAATGGGGTCAGGAAAAGTAACTCAACAACAATTCACATGTGTTACTTCGTCTGACCCTCACCATCTCCTTGTAAGGTTGGTACTCTTATTAATCCCATTTTACAGATAGGGAAAATGAGGCTGAGAAAGACTAAGTAAACTGCCCATTGTCACGTGGTTTCTGAGGCAGAATTTGACCCAAGTTAGCATACTATCCTCTGCACCACCTGGCTTACCTCCAATGAAGAGGGTAAAAAATGTGGAGATGAAGTCACAGGCCAAAGGTCTCCTAGGAAGTAAGAGTTGTCCAAATCCTCCGACTGTCCTTTGCAGTATATTATACTGATTTCATTTAATCTACTCTAATAATACAGGTAACATGAGGGACAATGCAGAAGAGGAGCTGATTAGATGTGAAGTTTGAAGAATGGAGAGAAGCTACATTGGAAGAGCAGCACAGAAGTGTTACATAACTTGTGTATGTGTAGACACCTATAGATAACACCATGGAGATATTCCAAATCATTCAACCACTTCCCAGTTGATGGACACCTATCTTGTTTCCAGTGTTTTTTTTTTCTTTTATTTTTTGCTACCACAAAGAATGCTTTATGAACTGTGACATTTAAAAAGTTCAAGAGACATAGTTTCTGGGTTATCATTTTATTAATAATGTTAACATTTAATTAATAAAAGAAGTGAATGGCCCTCTTGAATGCCAAAGACTTCTCTTAGGAAGCCACTTAGGGTTTATTTGCCCTTAGAAGAGTAGATAATCCTGAGGCTGGCAATCAACTCTGATTGGTTAACAAGTAATAAGAGAGAATAAAAATTACAATGAAAGGTGAGCTATATTGCAATGAAGGTCTTAGGGTTTGTGACAATGAGTGCCTGAATCTTGGTCAAAGAGACTTATCAACTTCCATGTCACCTGTCTAACAAAAAGGAGAATCCACATTTTTTGGGGAGTAAAGAAACCTTTATTCCAATAAATAAATCCATCAAGGTGTGGTTATTTAAAGGTTAGTTAGTAAGGGTAATAAGAGTTTTTACTCCATTGCCCAGGTGTTCCTGCAAACTCCATTCTGCCAATGCCCTTGAGATTTTCATCTCCATCATTATTAGTTCCAGAACACCCTTATTGATTGTAACTTTTGCCTGTTCCTTCTGCTGTTTGGCCTTCTGCTCCCAGGACTGCTGGTCTCCAATCACTGATGTTGCCATCTCCAGGCTGGAGCTCTGGATCTCCTTCTCTTCTGCATAGTCAGTCACTCGTTCCAGGTTGGCCACACCACTGTCCTGTTTCCCACTCAGTTAGGTCTTTAGTCCTCGTTCTGCATTGGCTGTCATCTTGTCCCCAAGAATCCACATTTCCCCAAATGTAATGAGCAAGAATCTACCTCTTCATTTAAACTTAGAATTTCTTTTACTTTCTTTGATTAGATCTTAGCCTGGGTAAATCTTTGTCCAAGATTTCCCACACTGGTTGATTTCTGGATGAGAAAGTAAAAAGGAGGGAAAACCTTGGTCCTAATTTGTTATTAATATAACAAAGAAATAATTATTTTTCTCAGAACAATTTGTTTTATATGAAAGTTTTCTGTCATTGACCTCATAGGAAGCATATGGTCATTATTATATTATATCCCACTAACATAGGATGATTGGATCAAAAGAGTACGAACAGTTTAGTGACCAATATAGTATCTTTCCAAACTGGTTTTCTTGTGATGGGTTAGGGTTAGAATCGAATCGAATAGTATCAGAGTGCAAAACTCACTGTCATTTGTGGAAGTGGTTCACGATGCTGGTAGCAGGTTTTGGGGTGCTTTGATTCCTATTAGTGATTTAGTTGTGAGACCTCTTTATCACTCTAAACACAGGCTCCTCGGACTCTGTTGATCATTCTGGGTCAGAATGACAAGAACAAGTTCCACTGCAATGTTCTGATGCCTCAATGGTACAAGAGATTGCTAACTACCTCAGATAAGCTCTGGGAAGACAGTGCAATTCATATACAACTGGTAGGTCATGCTAGTTCCTCCATCCTACTCCATCTTTTTCCAGTCTTACTCATCACTTCTTTTGTTTTGCCTGGTGGATCAATCCTGTCCTTATCCCCATGCTCCCTGTCATCAAGAATCTTGGGAAGAAAAGGCAAATGACACTGCAATGGAAGGGACTACCCAGACAAATTTGAAACTACATTTATTCATCCCCTCCTTCTATCTAGAAAAGCAAATGGTGATCACAAAGATCCATCATGGCTTGATCAAGAATTGTTCAGTTGAGCCTAACTCTTTGTGACCCCATAGACCATACTGTCCGTGAGGTTTTCTTGGCAGAGATGCTGGAGTGGTTTGCCATTTCCTCTTCCACTGAATTAAAGCAAACAGAAATTAAGTGACTTGCCTGGGGTCACACAGCTAGTAAGTATCTGAGGCTAGATTTGAGCTCAGGTCTTCCCAACTCCAGACCCAGTGCTCCACCTATTGAGCCACCTAACTGTCTCCTGATCAAAAGTAGATTAATCATTCCCTCTTTTGACAGGATTAGTAAGCTAATGGGAATGTAGTAGTTACTTAGATGGCTTACTTAGATTTTAGTGAGTGAATGGATGAATGAAATATTTATCGAGGATTTACTATATGCAAAACACAAAGCTAAGTTCTGGGGAATACAAATCAAAAAGCAAAACAGTTTTTGTTCTTGGGGTGCTCACTCTAATTCTCACACATGTGGAAGGTGTCAGCTGCAAGTCAGATGGAAGAATTCCATGAGCCTTAGTGCTCTGGAGCAAAGCAGATGGTAATGCTTTTTATTTAATGTCACTTCCACAATAATATCATGTCAGTTTCGATGCTGAATTGTTGGCTAGGACCAAGGACTTTTGTAGCAAGAAATTTTCCTTTTTGGATTTTCAGGAGCTGTGAACTGTAGCATCTGCAGGAGCATTGCCGGGTTGTATCATCACAGAGGTTACTTCTAAAGAAATGCTTCCCAGTGGAGCGTTTGATGTTATTTTAGTGAAAAAGCTCGAGAGATGTGGGCTAGATGACAATACAATTGTTTGTTTAGTTGTTTTTCAATCATAACCAACTCTTTGTGACATCTTTTGGGAATTTATTGGCAAAGATACTGGAATGGTTTGCCATTTCCTTCTCCAGCTCATTTTACAGATGAGAAAAATGAGGCCAACAGGCTTAAGTAACTTACCCAGGGTCACACAGTAAGTGTCCAGCATCATATTTGAAGTCAGGTATTCTTGACTCCACTGTGCCACCTACCTGACCAGTATGATTCTTTGAATTTGGAATTGTTTGAATGGCTGAACTTGAACTTGAAGAATTGTTATTAATTTTTCATTGTTAGTTTGGAAGGAGATTTCTAGTAGAGTTCTCTAGGGGAATCTGTGGATAAATTTCATTCTAGCCATATTCCAGTGACTTGAGTAAAGGTATAAATGACATGCTTATCAAATTTGCAGATAGTAAAAAGTCAAGAAGGATAGATAAAACTCTGAATGACAAGAGTCAGTATTAAAAAAATCTTGATGTTCCCTTGGGACGTAAACAGTTAACCATATTTCAAGTTTTTTATAGTCTCCCCTGGTGCAAACTATGAGTCATTCTTTTATTTCATTGGAACTTATTTGGGCCCTCTGATAACCTTTCTTGTAAGCATGTTAGCACGGTTCTGTTCCTCAAAGTTTATGGTAACTAGATGATCACTGGACAAAATTCACATTGTGAATATAAGATGGGGATAAAATCTGGATGTATGATTACACTGGTTTAGGGAGCTCCCTGAGGAAGAAAAATCTTCTGTTGATGCAGGTTGGTACCATCTCCAAGACAGAATCTAGAACACTAAGAGATTACTTGATCTGGCCAGAATTGTGCAGTTAGTACGTGTCACAGGTGGGACTTGAACCCTTGTTTTCCTGGCTCTCAGGCCAATTTCCAATCACTAAACTGCATACTTCTCATCACACTGAATACTAACAGACAATCGTATTTCTAGATGGCCTAAGGACCACAGCTGCCTCTGGTCCCTTTGGCTCTCTCTGACTCTGTGGCCAACATTATAAATGCAGAAGGGTGCCAAACAAGATGGAGAGCCATTTTGTCATTTTGGACATATCATGCATCACCACAGCCAAAAAGTTCATTACTTATTGGTCAAAGTTATGGTGAAAATAGTCTTTTTAAAAATTGTTTATTCTATTCTGTAATTTATAGAATAAAACAAGCATTTCCATAATATAGTATAATAAAAAAATGATTGCACATGAAACTGCAAATCTATTATGTACAACATGCTATTCTTTTTAAATATATAATAAAGTTAAGAGGTAGAAAAAAATACAAAAAAAAATATCTTGATAGGTTGGCCCAGGGGTGGAGAACCTGCAGCCTCCTTTTAGGAGGCTTTTATCAAGGTGATTTGTTCTGTGAAGTCTGGATTCGAAAGACAGCACTTGAGGATCTAGAGGGCCAGGTGTAGCCTCGAGGCTGCGGGTTCCCCACCCCTGGGCTAGAACATTGGCCTAAATAGATAATAATATGAAATTTAAGTAATATAAATATGAAGTCTTACATTTTGGCTCAAAAAAGTGAGCTTCATAAGCGCACTGTAGGGTAGGTGAATGAAATTTGTATGAAAAAGATCTGGGGGTTTTAGTAGACGTCAAACTCAGTATGAGTCAATAATCTAATAGGGCAGCTCTCCTCTCCTCTACCCAAGAACGAAATCTTAGGCTACATTAGGTCAGGCCAAGGACTGAGGTTTAGGGATGGGGAGGAAAAACATTTCTATCCTTTGCTCTGGTCAGACTACATCTGAAATGTTGGGTTCAGTTCCGGGTGTTGAATTTAAGGAAATAAACTGATAATTTGGAGATGATACAGAAGAAGGGGAGAAAAATGGTGAAAGGAAATATTAACACATATGGCAAATATTCTTAACTTGGGGTCTGTGAAAATGGTTTTTAAGCAAGTTTTAATAACTAATTTTCAATATAATCACCTATGTATGTGCTTCATTTCAGTATGTTCCAAGTTTGCACCCACTCTTCCCACAGATGCTATAATATTCCTCCTTTTCTCCCTTCTTTATCCCATGACCTACCGTGGAGACTTGTAAGTGGTGAGTTGGGAAGGTAGCCTGGGGATGAAGGCACCATTTGTCGAATATCTCAAGATTTTTCATTGTTGTAATGTCAAACTTAGTGTCTCATATTTAAGAGATGTTAAAATAAATGCCAATTGTTATGTTTCTATTTTTAAAAAATTGAATGAATGCAGGATGAAGGAAGCATAATTAGATAACAGCATGTCTGAAAAAACATTGGGAAGGTTTAGTGAACTACAAATTCAGAATCTTTGCCAAGAAAACCCTATACATAGTATTGGCATAATATTTTCCACAGACTCACAAAGAGTGGATAAGACTGAATGACTGAACAACACATGCACATAAGACATATTCAGAATAAACTGGATATAATCAATAGAAGGGGGGCATTAACTTTAAAGAGGATTAGGAAAGGGTCAAAAGTTGTGAAAAGTTTCATTAGTCTCCTTGCATAATTTCAAATTGATAACCAAAATGGTTGGAGAAATTCACAGCTCCACCAACAGGACTACTGGGCCTACCTTCCTACAGCCCCTCTGATGGGATACAGCCTCAGGGAACCTCCTTGAACTCTCCTTGAATCTTTGGGCAGTCTCTTCATTATCACTATTCCCAAATCTCTATTGCATTCCCCACCCTTGATTCTATCAAAATCCACTCCCATCAAGATCCTTCCTAGAGTCAATCTGTATTCACCCTATGGTACTGGTCATTCCCATCAAGAGCTCTGGACATTCCAGGTTGACCTCTCTATCAAGACCATCCCTGGGGACCCAGACTACTTGGCAGCACTGGGATTCTTCCTTTAGTCTTTTTCTGTATTTAAGTTCCATCTCACCTCCGTGAAGGCACTCTGATTCAATGCAACTCTGTCTAGCTGAGATTCTATCTGGCCTGTTTGTTGTTTTTTTCTTTTTTATTTTTTTTCTTTAAATTTTCAACATTCATTTTCACAAATTTTGAGTTCCAAATTTTCTTCCCATCTTTCCCCTCCCCCCACCCCAAAACAACGAACATTCTAATTACCCCTATCACCAATCTGCCCTCTCTTCTAACATCCCTCCCTTCCCTTATCCCCATCTTCTCTTTTGTCCTGTAGGGCAAGATAAATTTCTATGCCCCATTACCTGTATTTCTTATTTCCTAGTTGTATGTAAGAACAATACTCAACAGTTGTTCCTAAAACTGAGTTCCAACTTCTCTTCCTCCCTCCCTCTCCACCCATCCCCTTTGGGAAAGCAAGCAATTCAATATAGGCCATATCTGTGTAGTTTTGCAAGTGACTTCCATAATAGTCGTGTTGTGTAAGACTAACTATATTTCCCTCCATCCTATCCTGCCCCCCATTTCTTCTACTCTCTCTTTTGACCCTGTCCCTCCCCAAGAGTGTTGACTTCTAATTGCTCCCTCCTCCCATTGCCCTCCCTTCCATCATCTCCCCCACCCTGTTTATCCCCTTGTCCTCCATTTTCCTGTGTTGTAAGATAGGTTTTCATACCAAAATGAGTGTGCATTTTATTCCTTCCTTTAGTCAAATGTCATGAGAGTAAGCTTCATATTTTTTCTCTCACCTCCTCCCTTTTTCCCTCCACTGAAAAGTCTTTCACTTGCCTCTTTTATGAGAGATAATTTGCCCCATTCCATTTCTCCCTTTCTCCTCCCAATATATTTCTCTCTCACCCCTTAATTTCATTTTTTTAAAGATATGATCCCATCCTATTCGACTCACTCTGTACTTTCTGTCTGTGTGTGTGTGTGAGTGTATATGTGTGTGTGTGTGTGTATGTGTGTGTGAGTGTGTAATCCCACCAACTACCCAGATACTGAAAATTTTTCAAGAGTTACAAATATTGTCTTTCTATGTAGGAATGTAAACAGTTCAACTTTAGTAGGTCCATTATGATTTCTCTTTCCTGTTTACCTTTTCATGCTTCTCCTGATTCTTGTGTTTGAGTGTCATATTTTCTTTTCAGCTCTGGTCTTTTCATCAAGAATGCTTGAGAGTCCCCTATTTCATTGAAAGACCATTTTTTCTCCCTGAAGTATTATACTCAGTTTTGCTGGGTAGGTGATTCTTGGTTTTAGTCCTAGTTCCTTTGACTGCTGGAATATCATATTCCAAGCCCTTCAGTCTCTTAATGTAGAAGCTGATAGATCTTGTGTTATCCTCATTGTATTTTCACAATACTTGAATTGTTTCTTTCTGGCTGCTTGCAATATTTTCTCCTTGACTGGGAACTCTGGAAATTGGCCACAATGTTCCTAGGAGTTTCTCTTTTTGGATCTCTTTCAAGAGTGATCAGTGGATTCTTTCAATATTTATTTTGCCCCCTGGTTCTAGAATATCAGGGCAGTTTTCCTTGATAATTTCATGAAACATAATGTCTAGGCTCTTCTTTTGATCATGGCTTTCAGGTAGTCCCATAATTTTTAAATTGTCTCTCCTGGATCTATTCTCCAGGTCAGTTGTTTTTCCAATGAGATATTTCACATTATCTTCCATTTTTTCATTCTTTTGGTTTTGTTTTGTGATTTCTTGGTTTCTCATAAAGTCATTAGCCTCCATCTGTTCCATTTTAATTTTTAAAGAACTATTTTCTTCAGTGAGCTTTTGAATCTCCTTTTCCATTTGGCTAATTCTGCTTCTTAAAGCATTCTTTTCCTCATTGGCTTTTTGAACCTCTTTTGCCAGTTGAGTCAGCCTATTTTTCAAGGTGTTATTTTCTTCAGCATTTTTTTGGGTCTCCTTTAGCAAGGTGTTGACCTGCTTTTCATGTTTTTCTTTCATCTCTCTCATTTGTCTTCCCCATTTTTCCTCCACCTCTCTTACTTGATTTTCAAAATCTTTTTTGAGATCTTCCATGGCCTGAGACCTTTGAATATTTATTTTGGTTGTTTGGGATTACAGAAGCCTCGACTTTTACATCTTTCCCTGATGGTAAGCATTGTTCTTCCACATCTGAAAGGATGGGAGAAGATATCTGTTCACCAAGAAAATAACCTTCCATAGTCTTATTTTTTTTCCCTTTTTTGGGCATTTCCCCGACCAGTTACTTGACTTTTGGGTCCTTTGTCAAGAGTAGGGTATACTCTGGGGATCTGTAAGATCTCAGTTCCTCCCAAGTGGCACAATCAAACATGTACACTGGTCTGGGAGCAAGAAGAGATTTTTGTGCCCAGAATCTTAGCAGAGTTTCCTCTTCACAACCACCTGGCCTCCAGTTCAGCCAAGCCAGCACTGGGGGCTGAGATTCAGATAAGCTGTGGGGGCAGGGCCACCCTTCAGTGTGAGATAAAGATCAGCTGCCCCAGGGCCTCTACACAGGGCTGAGGTAAAAATCAGCTGCTCAGTGCCCCCAGGGGTTTTACAATCCACAAATGGATGTGGGCTGCTATAGGGGTTGCTGTGGAAACTGCTGTCTCCCAATGTGGCCTCTGTGGTTTCTGCCTGAGGCCGGAGCTATGGGAAGACCCTTCTCCCTTCCTGACCAGCTGAAAAAAACCCTCTCACTGACCTTTGACACCTATGGTTTGAGGGATCTGCGAACAGCTGCTATTGCCACTGGAGATTCCGCCCCCGAGCCCTGTTCATATCCTCGTCCCAGAGTCAAGCTGCATGTGAGCAGCCAAGGCTGGACTGGGCTCCACTTCGTGTCCCATGTGACAGATGTTTCTTGTTGGCCTTTCAGGTCACCCTGGGCTGGAAATCTCCTCCACTCTGTTGTTCTGTGGCTTCTGCTGCTCTAGAATTTGTTGAGAGGCTTTCTTTACAGGTATTTTATGGGCTGTGGGGGGAGAGTAGCATGTGTGTGTCTTTCTGTTCTGCCATCTTAGCTCTGCCCCCCACTTGTTAATACAAATACAAATACAAGTTAATACAAATGCTTAGGCTCCTTAAGAGTCAACCCAATATGGCGAATCTTCAATGAACTTTTGTTTTTCTTTGATTTTAAGAAGGCTTGTGTTGAATTCATTCAAGCAGGACCTGGTGTGTGGATATTTTGGGGTCCCTAGCACCCAGAACCTCAACACCTCCAGCATTGGCTATTGATGTATTCTTCTTATCTTTTCAGGTTTACAGGGTGTGACTCAAAGATCTTTTATTTTGTATTTCTCTTACTATTAATGATTTGGTACTTGATTTTATAAGGTCATTTATTATATGTAATTCTTTAAAAAACTTTTCTTATCTTTTTGACCATATCTATTGAGGGTATGACTCTTGGCCTAGATGTATTTCATACATATCTCAGGTATCCATAATATTTGATGCAATTATTTCCTCATTATATGGTTTATTTGCTTATTTCATCTTTAATAATTCTCTGTGTGAAAAGCTTTTTAATATTATGTAATTGAAATGATTTTGACAGTTACCTCTTCTTATTTTCTTCCATTTAAAAAAATTATTATGATAGTCAAAGGATATGACCAGGCAGTTTTCAGATAAAGAAATTTAAGTTATCTATAGTCATAAAAAAAAATGCTCTAAATCACTATTGACTAGAGAAATGCAAATCAAAGCAACTCTGAGGTACCACATCACACCTGTCAGATTGGCTAACATAAAACAGGAAAATGATAAAGGTTGGAGACGATTTGAGAAAATTGGAACACTAACGCATTGTTAGTGGAGTTGTGAACTGATCTAACCATTCTGGAGAGAAATTTGGAACTATACTCAAAGGACTATAAGACAGCATACCCTTTGATTCGGCAACACCACATCTAGGACTGTATCCCAAAGAGATCATAAAAATGGGAAAAGGACCCACATGAACAAAAATATTTATAGCTGCTCTTTTTGTGATAGTCACAAACTAAAAATTGTGAGGATGCCCATCAGTTGGGGAATGGCTGAAGAAGTTATGGTTTTATGAATGTAATGGGATACTATTGTTCCATAAGAAATGATGAGCAGGTGGACTTCAGAAAAACCTGGAAAGATTTACATGAACTGATGCTGAGTGAAGTGAGCAGAGCCAGGAGAACAATGTACACAGTAACAGCAACAATTTGTGATGACAAACTTTTATAGACTTAACTCCTCTCAGAAATATAAGGATTTAAGGCAATTCCAAAAAAATGATGATGGAAAATGCTCTCCACATCCAGAGAAAGAACTATGGAGTCTGAATACAGACTGAAGTATACTATTTTCTCTCTCCCTTTTTGTTTTTTGTTTCTTATTTCTTGTGGTTTTCTCCTTTGGTTCTAATTCTTCTTTACAATATGATTAATGTGGAAATATACGTAAATGATTATACATGTGTAGCCCACATCAGATTGCATACTGTGTTGAGGAGGGAGAACAAAGGGAGGGGGAGAAAATTTAGAATTCAAAATCTTATAGAAGTGAATGATGAAAACTGAAAACAGACAAATAAAATTTTAAAAAAGAAAAAATTATTATGACCTTATATGTCTAGGTCACATATCTATTTTCAGGTTTTTTTGTGGTGTATGGTGTAAGATGGTAATCTAAAATTAATTTCTGCCAAAGTACTTTTTAGCTTAAATTTTTAGTACTTCTTGTCCAAAACGAAATTCTTTTCTCCTCTTCCTCAGCACCAGTTAGGTTTTTTTTTTAATACTGACTACTGTTTCATGAAGTTTATGCCCACTTCATTTATATGAGTTCTTAAAGGATAATTCCAGGAAAGCATAAACTCTAGAAGGAAATGCCAAACTGGAAAGTCTTTGAGCATGGACTTGGAGATTGACTATCACCTACATTTGAGAAAGTCCTAAGTTCAGAGAGGCTTACTTACTCAGGTTAGGCACTGGGTGATGAGTTTTGTGGTCATAGCAACTCTCAAAGATGGCATGCCAAGTCTCAAGAGGTTGTAATCTGCATTGGTGAAAGGAAGAACCAATGGGACAAAATCACAGATCCTTAAAATGTTGAAGTACTAAAGTCAGCTGTGCTGTGACCCCTGCAGAGCTGCTATGAAGTTCAGATAAGATCATGAACGTAAAGGGTAGATATTCCCTGTATGTCAACTCTGGCAAATGCTGCTTGGACTAGAGCAGTGTTTGCTTCATCTCTAGACTGTCTTCCCTCAACCCCCCAAAAGAGCTTCACGCTGTGCCTTGCACAAGGAAACCCTCACTACATGAACAGAATGGCTTTGGAAAAGCTCGGGAAACTCCAAACTTGTAACGTAGCCTCATTAATTAAAGGCAATTATGCTCGTGTTTTAAAATTTTAGAATGAATAAATACGGCAAAGAGAAATGAGTTATAGAAGATGTTTTCTTCTCCGCTTAATTGAAGATTAGCATGACACAATGTAGAATGAGTCTGTTACAGCGCTAGCTTTAATAATCATTGCCATACAATGACTCTCGTCCTTAAAGATTTCTCTTTATTATGTCTGCTTCATAGTAGAGGGCTAACTCTAATAAAGTGAATGAGCTGAACATTCTTGCCATAAGGACCATCCACCAGAATCACGCTCAGAACATCTCGCCTTCCTTAGGTTTCTATACAATTTGAGCTCTAGGGCCATCTTGTGGAAGCTGGAGGCACTGTTTCTTTGCTTCTATCGACGTCTCCTTGGCTTAGAGTCAGAGAGCAGCCCTGTGGTGGAAAAACGGACATTTGATTAAAGTTTTAAACAGGTTCTTGTTTCTGTTCCATGTCCCTTCTTCCTATGTTCCCACTCCAAATCACCTACGTTTGTGCTGGACCTTGAGTCAAGGAAGATTGTGAGCATCTTGAGAGCAGGGACTCTGTCTTTCTTGGACTCCCTAAACAAGCTTAGCACAGTGTGGTAATTGATTAATAAATGCACATTGACTTATTGAGGAAGACCTAGATTCATATCCTGCCTCTGATCATTCCTAGCTGAGTATCTTCAGGCAAGTGCCTCAATTTTCTCATCTGTGAAATGGGAATAAAATATCAGGCGTATTATTTCACAGGGATATTCTGAGGCTCAAGTAAGATAATACGTCATGTACAAACTTGAAAATGTTATATCTGAAATATTTTTGTTTCCTGTTAGAGGACTAGTCCTAATGAAGACAAGGAAACCTGTGATAGTTACTGTTCTTTCTAATACTGGAAGCAATAGAAACCTCACTTCCAACCAATGGTATCATTTCTTTTGTTTCCACTCTGAAGATGATAATACAAGATTGAAGCTGGGAGACAGCTATGCTGTGTCTTACCTTGGACTGGAAGCTCCTTACAGGCAGATGCTGTCTTTTGCCTTTCCTTGTATCCTTAGCCCTTATTACAGTGTCTGGCATATTTATGGTTTAGTCATCTTTCAGTCCTTTCTGACCCTTAATGACCTTATTTGGGGTTTTCTTGGCAAAGATACTGGAGTGGTTTGCCATTTCCTTCTCCAGCTCATTTTACAGATGAGGAAACTGAGGCAAACAGGGTAAAGTGACTTACCCAGGGTCACATAGCTATTAAATATCTGAGGTTGGATTTGAACTCAGGTCTTCCTGACTCTACTCTATCCACTGTACCCCCTAGCTACCCTAATATCTGGCATATAGTAGATGCCTAATAAATGTGTGACCCAAATACTGTTATTTCTGTTCTACTTTCACCTTCCCTCACAGTTCCCTGTTAACCTTGGAATCAGGAAAATTTGAGTGCTGATCTTGCCTCAGACACTTCTTAATTGTGCGACCACAGACAAGCAAAGACCACAAAAGACTCAATTTCCTCATCAGTAAAATGAATTAATAATATTTATAACATCTAGCTCACAGAGTTCTTGCAAAGCTCAAATGAGATGATATATATAAAGTGCTTTCTAAATGCTAAAACATTAGGTGAATATTGGTTTATTATTTTTATTATTCTTGTTCAGTCCTAATTTTCTCTTCATAAACCATAATTCTTTTATGTTGAGTGAAGATTATTAAAAAAGTGAAAATAACCCCTTAAAAGGAAGTTGTTAAAACATTATTTAATTGTCACAAAGTTCCTAATCTATAAAATGGGGATAATAATGACACCTCAGGGCTGTTATGAGGAATGAGTGAGAGAGGGTAAGTAAAGCATTTTGCAAACCTTAAAGTGTGATAGAAGATTAAGCTCTCATCATCATCATCAATTATATCTAGTTTTAGCATTGTCTTGAGACAAAGGCATTGGAGAGGAAAAGGAAAATTGTTCTCAGCTCTCAAGAAGGAAAAAAAAGCCTTTAGCTCCAATGTTCCTGAAGTTGACTAAAATTTTCCTTCTTGTTAATTTGGAGGTCTTAAGCAAAAATTATAAACACAAATGTGTATATGGATTTCTTACTGCATTTTGTCATGTAGCACTGCTCTTTGCTTAATATTTGCATTAGTATTCCCACAGGATACACTTCTAAGATTCTCATCCCCTAGGCTTCTTTGAGAGATTTTATTGTTATGGAAGATATCATTATCTTCACAGGGAGAGAAAGAAAGAAAGAAAGAGAAAGGAGAGAGAGAGAGAGAATATATATAGATATATACATATGTATACATACACACATATATAAATATATATGTGTGTATGTATACACACACACACAGTGCATTATCTTCAGTGAGGGCATTTGTTAAAAATCAGACAAGGCTGGAGAGTGTTGAGAAACCACTACTCATTGCCTCAGTCAGGGTTAAGGAAAGTGAAGGATACATATATGAGGGGGATGGGCCAATGAAGGTCCACTCCCAAGAGCATTGCTCAGATTTGCCCTTCCTGGTGGATCATACAGGGCAAACTAGCTCTGCTTCCAATCCACCACATAAAGCTTTGGGGAGCCACCTCCATCCATAAGTACATGAGGGGCTAGTATTATGTGATGATTAAAAAAAAAACAGCCTTCTAATTGGTTTCAAATCACAGTACCGATGATTTAGGAGAGGTCAGGTTTGAAGTAAGTGTGCATATAAGAGATTAAAGTTGGTGAACTCATAGTCTGAGAGGGAAAGTGAGTAGCCCAGGGGCACAAGGTCAGTAAATTCAGAAGCAGGATTTAAACCTGGGTCTTCCTGACTCTGAGACCAACTCTATACACCACACCATCTCTCATCACCTCATTATAACATAGTTTATCATACACTTTCAGAATGCCAGGCAAGTCATTCTATCAGCAGCATATAATGAGGTGTAGTGAGCAAGATATTGGACTTGAAATAAGGAAGACCTGAATTCAAATCCTACATTTATCACATTACTTTTGTGAACTTGGGCAAGTTATTTGTTACTCTCTCTGCCTCAGTTTCCTCATCTGTAAAATGAGGGAGTTGGACTTGATGGTCACTAAACTTCCTTCCAGTTGACATTTATGATGCTATGATGAATGTCTTGTAAATTGTTCAGGCTGCCCAATGTAACAGGTTCATCTCTGAAGTTTCGGGAACAGAATCCCATAGAGAGGAGACTACCATGGACAGCAGCTTGCACAGCTAGTAGAGTACACAGATAATTCAATTTTCTGAATCTGTAACCCTGAATCTTTCCATTAAACTTGTTTTGAATGTGTTTACCCTATTTATTTGTGTACTCTTTTCTTTCCAACATCTTTCCTTTCTCTGTAAAGACAATGAAAGCTACGTTCCTTTACCCCCAGTCATATTTCCCCATATCCTTCTGAGATTAGATCCCACAATCATGTGGATAACAATACCTAGAACTGGAACGGATTATGGAAGCCACATAATCCTAATTCAACTTCCTTTTTTAAAAATTTTTTTATAAATTACAGATGAAGAAGCTGAGGCTGAGAGAGATAAAGTGATTTGTCCAAAGTTCAAAGATACTGAAGAGCAGAATGAGGATTTGAACTCAGGACCTCTGCTACAAATACAGTGCTCTTTCCATTCCACACATCTGCCTTTTTGCCCAACAATTCAGTTTAATATTATGTGAGCCACAGTTGATGTATAAAATAATTTGTTTTTCCATTTTCTGCAAGAATAAAAATGATTTTAAAAAATCCTCCAGTTGTCTCTGATGTGTGTACATTACTTTAAGTCACCACTTATATTAGACTCTGCTGTCCTCTTGGACATTAGAGATTTTCTGGTGGTTTATTTGACCCATTTTTTTAACGTTTTGTTTCTATAGGAAAACACCCTGGCCACACTGTTTCAGTATTAGCCCTGGGAATTAGCACAATGTTGTTTTTTTTAAATGTCACATTTTATTTTTGAATTGGAGATGTATTTTCCCATAGAATTCAGAAGGTGGTGCACTTGTGTGAAACAGGGACTTGGTTTTAAGAATTAAGTTTTTAAAAAATCTCCTTCTGGCTATTAGAATGAAGCTGCTTATGATCAAAGAGGGATTAAGGGATACAGCAAATACGAGTCACTGAACACATTGCCATTTATCTATGATTAGATCATTACATACGATAGGATAAGTCACACTACTGAAGATTTTCCCCAGAGGGTTAGTGCTATCAGTTTTCTGGATTTCCGGGAGGCTGTGTGATTTTTGTAGAATTCATTCAGAGATAGATTTGTGCATACATGCACAGAACACATGTATACATTTTGTTTACTATGTGCATATTTATATGTAAAATAAAATTATGTATTTATAAGATTTATTTATATATAAACTTGTATTTATACATAAATATATTTCATATTACAATATAGTGATACAGATATATGAAATATTAGAACTGTGAGAACTTTAAAGATTAGCTAGTTTAACCTCCTTGTTAGAGATAGACCTGAAGCCTACACCCTTAGTTCAGATTTGATGTTGGGGCAAAATAAGGCACTTATAAGTCATTGAAGAGTTAACAAAAAGTTTTCTTAGCTCTAGTAGCAAGAAGCAGAAGCAGTTAAGCTTCTATAGATGTTGGGAAGCCCTCCTTTTCTCTATCTGTCATGGTCTTCTGGGCATGTACCAAAAGTCAGAAGGTTCCCCATATATGTGGGGTCTTTTATGTCTCTGGGGGCCAGGAAGCCTGCCAACACAACCAGAAATCTCTAGGAAACTATATCAAGGAAAGTACAGCTTGAGCCTTGCCTCACCCCAAAGCCTTGTCAGGACCCAATAAAGTCCTGTCTTTGTTATTTTTTCTTAAGAAATGTTGGTTGGGGTGTGGGGAAAGGAGGTCACAAACCCTGGGAGATACTACTCCTATGTGTCGCCCAGGCAATATTCATAGCACTGAGGGCGACTATGACTATGCCAGCATAGTTCATAATCATAAAGTATAACAGACTCTCCATATAGAAGGCAGAAGAAAAATATTTATTTAGACACCAGAAAGCCAGATTTCCAAACCAGAAAGTCAAATCAGTCATAGTGACCAAGAAGTCAATACACATTAGCACTGCATAGGACAAAGGCATTTCCAAGGCTCCTCCCCTGCTGGGTCCTTCCCATAAACAAACAAACATTCTTGAGCCTAGCTATCTGCCTCCTCTCTCTCCCTCATTTCTGACTGCTCTCAATAATTTCCTCTCAGTTTGGCTCCACCTTTCCTGTTCCACCCATTCATCAAACTCCTCCCACAACATGTGACTTAGGCTTCCATGTGATTTAAGCAAGTCACATGGGCCTATTAATGAATGGGAAAGATCTTCCCATTTAAATTACCATTACATTTGGTCACAAGATCTTTCGTATTCATTACATAGGTTGGTAGTACAACTGGTATCAACAGAATTGTAACAGGGATAACAGAAAATTAGCATATAAAACAATATCTTAGGCAACTGGGGTCATCAGAACTTTAGAATAATATGACAGTAATCACACAAAATAAGCGCATCAAACAATACCTTAAGGTTGGGCTTGAGCACAAGCACACCTTCATCTCCCTCAAATGAATGGGGCCTAAAATCTTGGGGTAAGGAGCAAAGTCTCTTCTTCTGTAGCTACTTCTTGCTGAAATTGGCTGTAGAACTGTCCTTGCCCCAAGAGGTCCCATTCAAGAGGTCAGTTCTTTAGCTAGCATCTGGAGCTTGGTTGATGCCAGGTCCAGGGGTGGCACATCACAGTTGTGGACAAGGGGTGACATCTGGCTTAAGCAGTCAGGCATCTGCAGGTAGAGGGTACTAAGCCTGCAGAAAACAAATCTAGCAAACAAGTTTAACAGACAAAAAACCAAAAATAAACAAGAAGATGGTAACCAGAAGCAGGAAGGATATAGGGCCAGCCATTCTTCTGGAGTCCATGAACCCACTATCATAGCCTCCTTCATGGTAGAAGAGATGAGTTAAGGGTATAATCTGGTAATCATCTTCTCCTGAATAAACAACAATTATAGTATTATCTTTCTGTTAATAAAATCTAGCCTCTCCTACTTACCCCTGCCAATTTTTCCCTGGTCTTATTGGTATTTCTTACAAACACCTTTCCAAATCTCCTGTAGCCTAACTTCCCAGTTTTCACAAGGTCCAGTACTTTTAGCCTGTTCCCTTGCTAGGGAGGAATATGGTAAATCCTCCCATCCTGGGATATTCATTTCTTCTTCTAAATTCTTTCTGCCTCCAAATAGAGATTTTATACTCTGCAGTCTTCTTTGTGATGCCAAATGTATCACCCAGGCAATATTCACAGCACCAAGGACCTGTGGATATGCCAGTGTAGTCAATACACATTAGCACTGCAGGAGACAAAGGCATTCCCAAACCTCTCCCCCACTGGGTCCTTCCCACAAACAAACAAACAAACACTCATGAGCCTAGGTGTCTGTTCCACCCTTCCTATTCTATCTATTCAGCAAGTTCCTCCCACTACATGTGACTTAGGCTTCCATGTGACTTAAACAGGTCATATGGGCCTATTAATGAATAAGAAAGATCTTCCCATTTAAATTACTGTTATATCCTATCATACTCCTTTTAGAGGATGAGACCAGATTTGTGATTTTAGTATAGGAAACATCAGGTAAAAAGACTCCCTCTGTCAATGCAAATTGGCACCTTTTCTTCAACTTTTCATCTCTATGAAATATACCTGAGACTTACAGTGATCTTCTCATGGTCACACAATAGGTGTGTTATGGGACAGAGATTTAAACCCAATTTCCTTATTTCAGTTCTAGAATGCTCTCTTTTTAAAAGAAATTTTTTTTAGTCAGCAAAAATCCATTTTCTCTCTCTGTACTCCCACCTCCACCAGAATGAAGGAAAAACAAAACCTTTGTTACAACCATGTATAGTTAAGTAAAACAGACTTCTGCACTGGTAATGTCATATATATGTATGCTAGGTGGCACAGTGGGTACAGTGCTGGGCCTAGAGTCAGGAAAACTCATCTTTCTGAGTTCAAATCCAGACTCAGATGCTTGCTAGCTATGTGAACTTGGACAAGTCACTTCACCCTATTTGTCTGTTTCCTCATCTGCAAAATGAACTGGAGAAGAAAATGGCAAACCACTCCAGTATCTTTGCCAAAGAAACACCAAATGGGGTCATAAAGAGTCAGTCATGACTGAAAAATGACTAAACAATCATGCACATACATGCATATATACACACTCACAAACATACATGTCCATATATATCTCAGTCTAGCGCTCTGGGTCCTTTACCTTCAGGAGGGTGGTAGCAGATTTCATCATTAGTCTTCTGGAATTGTGGTTGGTCATTACATCTAGCACTCTTTCTACCACATTACAGCCATCTCTTAATCCTGTTTCTAGATCATTTTTTGACCACTGCCGATAAATGTGCTTACTGTGTTTCTTTGCGTGCATGGGGTTCTGTTCACTGCTGGGCCTTCATGTGTACCCTCCTCTCTTGCTTATGTGAACCCTCCTCCCAAACTCTGCTTGAGATTTTTCTATGAAATTGTTTCTAGCCCCCCTCCCCCCCACTGAGTTCCAGTCACTGCTCTAGCATCAAGACCATTTATTTTGTCCATAGTCACCCTAGATTGTCCAGGCTGGTCTTACCAGTCTTGAGGATCATTAGGATGCCTCAGGAGCCATGCTTTACTCCCAAGCTGTTTGAGGCAGCACCCTTACTCCCCCCAGACAGTTTTCTTGTTTGGAGAACAGAGTTGTGGTCCCAAGGTAGCTGAACTAATTATCTAGCTTTCAGTTTTCCACTCCAGAATCCAGAATTTGACTGACAATTAAAAATTGGTAGGAATTGCCTTGATTTACAACTAGGTTTAAATATCTATCTAACTCTATACACACACACACACACACACACACATGTGCATGTGTGCTTGTGGGTCTGTGTGCATGTATATTTTTTTTATCTATGTTTATACTAAATATACTTTACCACCAACTCTACTTACTCAGACCCTCAGTCACTAAGCACTCAGCGTTGTCTCCACCAATCTGGAGTTATCTCTCTTGCAGGGGCAACAGCACACAAAATGTCTTAGACTAAAGAGAAAGCTGAATTTCATATATCTATATTCATCTTCTGTTAGTCCTATCTCTTTCATTAGATCAAGCCGCCCTGGTGACAGAGACTGAATCTTTTATTTCTTGGCTCTCTTCCCCCTGCACTTACCACAGTACTTCATACATGATGGGACATCAATAAATGTTAACTGACCCTGGGCCCTCTGTCTCAAAGTGCAATTAGTATTACATCCAAGATCATTTCTGAACATCTCAAAGCATTCTTTCTAAAGATTTGAGATAATACAAAATATTTGTTCTACTTTGAAGACATTGTAAAAATGCCAAGCTAACTTGATGTTTGCCCCTTCACTGCTTAATGCTGGAGTCAATGCAGAAATCTATATAAAAGAGTATGTGTCTGCAAGGAACTATTATTAAGAGAAAAAAAATCAATGAGATTTTTAGAACAGGAAGCTGCTCCTTGAATTATGTTGAAAAACTGTTAGATAATTGCATTAAGTTCTTTAAATAAGTCTCTAGGGATGGCCTCAAGGATCACCAGTCTGTATTTTTATCATATTAATTCTATCAGGGATTTAAAATTGCAGAAATGGTTTTAAGGAGAATGACATTGTATGAAAAGTGGTGAGGGATCTGCCATTTGATATATGGGGGATTTTTTCCTCGTAGGGGCAATAAAAGGTTGTCAGGATCATTGATAACTGACTAGAAGAGGGCAGTAAGTAGGCAGGCGTTGTTGAGGGGCAATGGATAGATTGCCAAGCCTAGAGTCAAGAAGACTCATTTTCCTGATTTCAAATCAGATCTCACACATTTACTAGCTGTGTGACTCTGAACAAGGCACTTAATCCTGTTTGCCTCAGTTTCCTCATCTGTAGAATGAGCTGGAGAAGGACATGGCAAACCACTCCACTATCTTTGCCCAAAAACCCCCAGATCCCAAATGGGGTCACAAAGAGTCAATCACCACTGAACAAAAACACTTATTAAACACCTACTGTGCTAAGCTCTTTACATATCTCATTTGATCCTGACCGCAAGCCTGGGAGTTGGGTGCTATTATTATCTCCATTTTACAGCTGAGGAATCTGCGTCAAATAGAGGTTAAGTGACTTGTCCAAGGTCACATAGCTAATGATTGTCTGAAGCTGGATTTGAACTTAGGATCATATATTTAGATGGAAGTTATATTGGAGGTCCTCTAATCTAAACCTCTCATTTTACAGCTGAGGAAACTGAGAGGTTAAAGATAAATCAGATAATGTTAGTAATTGACTTTTTTGTTTTGAAGCCAATGTGGTTAAGTGACTTGCCCAGGGTCACACAGCTAGTAAGAGCCTAAGGCTGGATTTGAACTTACGTCCTTCTTACTCTAGAGCCAGTGTTCTGTCTATCACAACACTTGGTTGCTCTGGGAGTTGACATTTTCAAAGCACTTTAAGATTGCAAAACACTCTCCTCAAAGCACTCTGTAGAGTAGAGATCCTATAAATGATGATCACCATTTCCCCAATGAGAAGACCAAATCACAGAGAGATGAAGTGGATCACAGTATGACAGGTAAGTCTCAGAGCAGGGACACAAACTCAGGTCCTTTGGCTCTGGCGTCTGGCAGAAAGATGGTAGGCGCTTGATAAATGTATTTTTTATTAATTCATGACTACTGCTTTTTGTTCTACGTTGACCTGGGCAGAAAATGGGAAGAATAAATTGGAATAAATCAGAAAGATGAAGGTTACGGGGAAGATGAGATAATGATGGTTACCTAGAAGAATAAGAAAAAAAAAATCTAGACTTTGATGTAAGGAAAAGCTTCCTAGCAATTAGGCTATCAAAAAGTGGAAGGGGCTGCCTCAGGAGGTGACAAGTTCTCCCTTAGACCAATAAAGTCTTTGAACAAAAAGCTGAATGACCACTTCTTGGGGATGAGATATTCTTGTTCAAGTATAGTTTAGGTCAGTTGTTCTCTGAGGCCCCTTACGTTTTAAAAAATTATTTGATATCTTGTTTTGTTTTGTTTTTTTCACAGCATTCTTACTATGACTAAAACTCATTTCATGTATCTTTTCTCCCGAACTCTCCTATCTTCCTAACTTCGCTATTACTATCAAGGGTACCACTAACCTCCCAGTCAAATGGACTCACAACCAAGGTGTCAGTTTACTCTCTCTCACTTCCCTCTCCCCAAAATCCAATTAGTTGCCAAATCTTGTCATTTCTACTTTCTAAAACATTCCTAGAATAGGCCGTCTTCTTTCCTGCGACTCTGTCACTGCTTTAGTTCATGCCTTGACTATTATAATAGCTTTCTGGTTGGTCTCCTTGTCACAAGTACATTCCCAGTTGAATCCATCTTCCAATAAATTGTAAAACGAGCTTTCTAAAGCACAGGTCTAAGCATGCTTAACACCCAATTCTCTCCTCTCCCCCATCCAATAAGCTTCAGTTGTTACCTGTTATCTCTGGGATTAAATATAAAATCCTCTGTCTGGTTTCTAAAACACTTCATAACCTGACCCCTTCCTACCTTTCCGGTCTTTTCTTACACCTTACTCTTCCCTACATACTCTGCAATCCAGTGACACACACCTCCCTGGTGTTCATTGCAGCTATACTCTCCATCCTCTAATCTAGGCATTTTCATTAGCTGTCCCCCATGTTGGGAACTGCTGGGATTAGAAGCTCAATTCCGTGTGGGCGGTCTCGGGCGGGTAAAGGTGGGAACTTCTAAATCTTAGAGTTCTCACGAGGCCCCCCAGGAAACGACTGGGAATCGAGGTGAACCGAGCTATCTCGTGTATTTCCACCTCTTCCCGTGAGAAACGTGATGGGAGAGAGCTCTCCCCGCCCTCGAGATTGTCCCGGATTGGAGCACACCTGTTGTTACCTAACAGGCTCGGTATTGACGTGCAAACTACTCGACGGGAGAGCTTAAGTAGGGTCAGGAAAGCCTGAAAGTTCTCTTGGGCAGAGGGGCCACGTGTGAGGACACAAGGCTCCGCTTTTCCTCTCTCCTCTCTCCCCTCCCCCTCTCTCCCCACTTACACTTCTACTTCCAATCTCTTATTGTAAGATCTTTGCCTCCTTGGGAGATTCTTTGCTCCCTCCTAAGGAAGAATTCCCCTGCACTTGTAACCAGAACCCTGAATAAAGCTCAACCCTTGTTCGACTCTGGAACATCCTTTCTCTCATACGAGCATCCGGCTTGGCCAGCCGAAGACCTCAGGAGGTGAGGTAAGAAGACTCGGGTAGCCCACAGGCCTCTAGGCCTGGCAGGGAACTCTCCCTCCTCATTCATTCCCACTTTCCGCCTTCCCTGGCTTTCTTCAAGTTGCAGCTAAAGCCCAACCTTTTTTTTTTTTTTAATTTTTTCCTTTTCAAATTTTTTCCCCTTCAGATTTATTTATTTATTTTCAATTTTCAACAGTCACTTCCATTAGTTTAAAATTTTTTCCCTCTCCCTCCCTAAGAAGGCATGCAATCTTATATGTAAAGCTCAACTTTCTACAAGGTCTTCCTGCAAGGTAATTCCTTACTACAGAGGAAGAATATTGACTTCAAAGGTAGTCACAAATATCCAAACATCTCCCAACTCATGGGAGGTACAATCCTCCTCTCCCCTTGTACTACCTAAGTCTCCAGGGAGGGGGAGGTTCCTAGTTTAGCTTGGTTCCCACAGAGCATGATCCCAGTTCCAAGTCCTAATCCCCTCAAGGCTTGAGTCCCAGGCAGCCTGGGTTTCTCAGGGCTGACACTCTGAGATGGCTGGCTGTTGCACCGTCCTGCAGGAACTCCTGGTTCCAAGGTCACAAGACTCGAACTCCAGCGAACCCATGGGGGTCCGCTCTGGAGTCTGAAACTGAAGACAAAGGACACAGAACAGAAACAAACACCCCCAAGTCCATTTCTTCAAGCTGGGGTAAAATCGAGGTAAGTAGCGAAGCAGAGTTCCCCAGAGGAAATCATCCATTCTTTACGTGCATACATCTATATTTGAAACAGAGGAAGTGCAGGGAGATCATCCAATTTACATTTATATGACTTCATGAGAAAAAGCAGACCAAGAGGACTGAAAAAGAGAGTGATGACCTTAGTCCTACCAGTTTTAAAGATACAGGCAGCAGCCACCCAAAGGAGGCCTTCCCACCCACATGTGCAAGGACTTATCGGGCTCCAAGCTAGGCAAACTGAACAAGCTCGAGGTACTCAATGTAATTTGTATTTACTCAGTTCAGTGTGATTTAATTAGTATCAATGATTAGTAGGATGGAATTACGTTTTAGTTAGCTGTTAGAATAAGAGTTCTATGTGTGTAAGAATTAATTAACCCACTAGGGATTGAGGATTATATTATGATATTATTTCCATTTGATTTATAGGGTGAATTTATATTTTCTTGGTTATAAATTTATACTTTGTTAGACTGATATTAACTTGTGCTTGACACACAAATTGGCTGTACTACCCACTACTCCTCTGAGAACAATGCTCAACAAACCTGTTTCCTTATGTTTCTTTGTTCTTTTGTGCCTCGTATTCATGACTACTCGTGGAAAGTCCCAGAATCATGGTGATGAAACATGGACTAAACACTGGTGTTTGATGAACATCTCCTTTAGCCCATCATGAGATTCCACCCACTTCTGGAACTGACCATTCATAAAATGTGCTGCTTCGTTCTATTTTTAGTGATCTGTCAATGTCCGTAAAAGCAATGGAGTCCAAGTAGAGAGATTCTTGTCCCAGAGGAAAGTCATGGATCCAAGTGCTTAGGGATCACTGGTCTCTCTAATAAATTGATACCTGCTTGGATCTCCGACTCACGTAACTTTTGTTGCCATTTGGAATTTGAGAGCCTACAAAACCGGATTACATTTGTGCATAGTTGTTTCTATGTTATCTCCCCCATTAGAAAGCAAGTTCCTTGTTTTTGCCTTTCTATCTCCCATGCTTAGCACTTTCCCAGGTTCATAGTAATTGTTTTTTGTTGATTTGAAATGATCAGAATTTCTTACATTATCCCTCTCTCTTCTTTCTCTCAGAGAATCAACTCATAAAACAAATAATATTTTTTAAGAAAAAGAGGAAGAAAAAAATTCAACAAAACTGAGCGGTATATTACCTGTATCTCCCATTACCCTCCTGGAAAGGAGTGGGATGAGGTATCTTCTCTAAGATCCCTTCTAACGCTGAGATTTTGTGATTCTGGGAGTTGAAAGCAGTTTGAGCTTTGGTTTTTGATGAAGCTCTGCATGTTATTCAAAGCTGATTTTGGCTTCCCCACAATCTGGGTCTGAATAGCAAATCAACCTTCTTCGCAAGCAACTCAGTCTTTGAACCAGGGCCTCTAGAAAATGATCAAGGGTTTTGGTTTTCTATAACCCAAAAAGAGAAAATCATCCATTCTTTATGTGCATACATTTTTATTGGAAGCAGAGGAAGTGCAGGGAGATCATCAAATTTACATTTATATGACTTTATGAGAAAAGGCAGACCAAGAGGACACAGTCCTATTCACTGACTTGTCTTTGCACAAGGCAACTTTAACTCAATGAAACAACCACTCTGTCATCCTAAACAATGAGGGGAAAGATTTATAAATAAGCAGAATGTTATGGCATTTTCCTGGACCATAATAGCTGGAATACTTTGCATGCATATTCATAAAACTTTAGGGAAGAAAGCAAATATAGGTTCTGGCTCAGTATTGCTTTTTTTTTTTTTTTTTTAAGAGAAAGACTTCATTTGGGTTTTGAAATCTTATTATCAGGGTGACAGGTGTTCTGACTTCTGGTTTTAGGTTAATTTGAAAGCACAGGGAAGAGCTCAGACAGTTCAAGAGACAACAATCATTGACCTCATGGTATAGTAGCATCACTATCCCAGCCTTTTGGCACATGCTATGTCTTGAGTGTCAACAGATTTCAGTGCCCCATCTCTGCAGAAGCACAAACACAGACACATTGGGAAAGAAACCTAGGTAACCAGATTCCTCAGAACTGCATTGCTTTGCCCCATAGAGACAAATGTCTCTGAGTTTTTTATACTTTCTCCCTCCTCCTCCTGTCTGTATCTCTTTGTGTCTCTTCCTCCTATCTACATCTTTCTTTGTGTGTCTCTGTCTCTCTCTCTGTCTCTGTGTCTCTATCTTTCTGTATCTCTGTCTGTATGTCTCTCTCTCCAACATAATCACCTCTATAAGAAAGAAGGCCAGTTTAGAAACACCAATGCAGGAGCTTAAAATTACTTTGCTTTTTACAGGCTAACTATAGACCGCCTTGGAGGAAGATAGAGGCTGGTGCTCTTGTCAGTTATGGGTAATAGCTGCTGGCTCATAGTTCCACCAATCAATGGCCCTGACTTCCTGATAGTGGTCACAATTTGTAAATATCAGAATTGATTCCTACTTGGCTTTGGGATGGGAAAGTGGAGGGGATTGTGGGAAAGTGCAAGATTAAGAACCCCTATTAAGACCAGAAATGAATTAAGTAAATTTTTAAGGCCACATTATTAGTATTTTCCAGTTAAAATCCCATTTTTCATATATGGTAGATATGTGGTCTGTGCCCAAGGTTTCTGTTTTTGTTTTGAGGCAGTTGGGGTTAAGTGACTTCCTGGGGCCACATAACTAGTAAGTGACTTAAGTTTGGATTTAAACTCCGGTCTTCCTGATTCCAGGGCCAGTGCTCTATCCACAACATCACCTAGCTGTTGCATGCCTAAGGGTTTCATGTTTTATGCTTTTATTGGGGATACTAACATTACCCTTTCTAAATTCCAGTATTACCCTGATGGCTCATGGTCAGTGCATCATCAAACATCATCATACTCTCTGCTACGTTGTATAAAACCAGTTGTGGTTATTTTTTTCAGTGTTCCAGCTCTTAGCAGAGTCTGGATGTAGTACGTACTTAATAAATGATTGTTGACTTCACTTATTTCTATATAGGAAGGCTCCTAGCTGCTGGGTGTACCTCCTCTGAAGGATTCATGGAAAGGCCTTAACAAAAGTTGCCCAGGATGAGGGGGCATAGATCTGCCTCAATATATCAATGCAGAGTGTGCCAAAATTAGAGTGCAGTTTGAGTTTTAATCAACTTAAGCTGCAATAAGACTTTTTGGACGGCCTTAAACTACACTAAAACTTTTGGGACACCCTGTAGCAATGAGATCAACGATCCATTGAGAACTAGCATAATACACTAGAAAGAACACTGGACTTAGGAGCTGGAGGATCTCTGTCATTTACTCCCTCTGTGATCCTGAGTTTGTCACTTAACCTTTGATCTTTGGTTCTTCATCTGCAGAATGAGGGGGCTAGCCTTTGAGATTCTTTCTAGCCTTTAGTCTAGGATCCCAAGTATCAAAGTAAACTTATGTCTATGAAAAAAAACCCCAGAATATTTGAAATTGGGACCATCTCAGAAAATCTAGTCTGTATGTAAGGTGTTTGTCCCTTTAGGAAAGTGGTTCTAAAAGTGTGGTCTCAGGGATCCCTGGGGGTCCCGAGACACTCTCAGGGACTTCATGAGGGAAAAAATATTTTCATAATAATACTAAGACTTTTAAATTTTTAATATGGTAAATATCAATAGACAAAAGCTGGAGGGTTCCTCAATCATTTTCAAGAGTTTACAGGGACTCAAAAAGTTTGAGAACCACTTTTATTTTAAGGTTCCCCACCCCTGGAGACCTTCTGGGATGATAGGATTGCTCACGAAGCCAAATCATTCATCAGATTATTTGGTGAGCATAAAGTTAAAGAAAAGAGAAGGAAAAATAAAAAAGAAATATGTTTTTCCTTTTCTGTTTTTTCCTTCACAACCTAACAGATATGGAAATGTTTTACATGATTGCACATATATAACATATCAAATTGCTTAATGTCTTGGAGGGGAGGAAGAAAATTTGAAACTCCAATTTTATTTAAAAAAACTTGAAAATTGTCTTTACGTGTAATTGGAAAAAAATACTATTTAAGAGAAGAAAAAAATCAAAGTAGGTAGTCATGAGGACAGTTCAAAGCTCTCCAGTAAAGTTTGTAGTAGATGGTCCCTGCTAATAATGAGATTCCGAAGGCCAGAAGTTTAAAAAAAAAGCCTCATGACACATTTGTAAGTTTAATCTGCATTATTACCATTTTCTCCATCATTTTAATCAACGAAAGACAATTGACACAAAAAGAAATCAAGCCTTGATTTGCAGCTTTTGCTGATTTCTGAGGTATAAAGACTCACAATGAAAATTCAAAAATCAGTTCCGGGGAGCTAGCCTGAGCCGGCTGGAGCGTCCCCTTGATTTTAAAGAATCTCTTTATGTTGATCAAAGCTGCTTCTTACTTGTCTACATTTCCAGGCTTGAATACAAAACCAAGGACCTGGCCTGAGATTTGGGAAGCCTGAGGTCTCGCCCTGGTGCTGTCACAGACTCAGTTTCTTTACCTGTAAAATCAGAGGATTGGAATAGATGCTATCCAGCATCTCTTTTAGCTCAAATTTCTTTGACCTATGATAGTGTCTTAAGCACAAGGTCCTCCTTTCTCCTTGTCTGTAACAAACAGTCACTGATGGATTCCTACCCTTTACTTCTCATTTTCTTTTTACCCTCTGGATTCCATGTTTGCTTCATACTTTCTGATTTAGTAAGCATTGAGAGGCCACTGTAATTGGTCTTTTGGTTTATGGGAGAAAGCCAAATGGCCATCCTTTTATCCTTGGCCACAGGTTACAACTATAACTGTGAGGGAATTGCTGGTGGTCTGAGATGCCTCCACTATCTTTTCTTCTCTGCTTCACTCCTGTTTCCCGTCTCTTTTCTCTAATGACCCCATTTCCAGGTAAAGAGGCTCACTTGTTGTTGTGTTTGTCCTTTGTTGCCATCAGAGAAATGATGACATGACTTGCACTTGACTTTGTTTTGAGTGAGGGAGGGCTGTGCAGGTCACCAGCCTCATTTCTCCTCCAGAGCCATCTGAATCCAGCGACCAGATATTCATCAGGATGACAGGAGATGACTCAGGAGGCGCACTGGGAGACTTGGCCCTTTAGGCCAAGGCCTATTTGGTACTCACTTAGGATGAGGTAAAGTCATTCAGTGAATAGGCCTGTTTAAGAAGTAGTCTGGGGATGGCCCCTTTAATGAGGCAAAGAAAAATAACTAAATCAGGCTGGGAGGGAAGCAGCAACAGTTACTATTGATAATCACTCTTAAGCCAGGAGGGCCCAGAAAACAGCCCCTAAGAGGAGTTTAGACAGGGATCTAGTGTGGTAATCTATGGGCTACAGGCTAAAGAGCCAGCCATGTTGCTTCAATAATCTGTTAGCTTTGGTGGAACAAGCCTTGCTGTTAAAATAAACTCTTCAACTGATATTTTTGTTCTAAGCACCTAAATTGTACACTTCATTGAATGCTAGACTTTGAGTTAAGAAGATCTGAGTTCAAATCCTGTTTCAGACACTTACTAGCTATGTGATCCTGGGCAAGTCATTTAACTTCCGAATGCCTCAGTTTCTTCAGTGGGGATAATAATAGCACTTAACTCACGGGGTTATTTCAAGGCTCAAAAGAAATAACTTGTAAAGTGCTTTGCATACCTTAAAGAGCTATTGAAATGCTAGCTATTATTACTACTACTATTGCTTTCTTTGGCTTTGATCTTTTTGCCTTTCTGGCCATTGAGTGATAAACTACAGCCAGGCTGAGCAGGCCTTTCCCCAGGCAAAGGGAAGAGGAAAGCAAATCTGATCATTTGTAGTAAGTACATACTTACTGCAGCAAAATAGAAGCCAGACATGACATTTCCACAGCTGCATCAACCGCACCAAAGATTTTTAGATAGAGGCCAGGCAGTGGAAGAGAGAGCCACAGGGAAATAGACATAGAACTAAGAGCTGTTCAGAACCAGAATGAGAAGAGGACATGTGCACAGCATCTCTGAAAATTTCCAGAGTAATTTCTTTACAACAACCTTGTTCTGCATGTAGTGCAAGAATTATTATACCCATTTTCCAGATAAGGAATCTTAGGCTCAGAAAAGTTAAGTGACTTGCCCATGGTCACTCAACTAGAAAGTGGAGAAACCCTGGCTCATTCTCAGGTATTCTAACTCCAAAAGTTCAGGTTTCTTTTTCCCAAAAAGAACACTCTCTATCCCTTTGTCTGGGTTATTGGAGAAAGCATGAAATAATGCCAGGTCCAGCAGAGATTTCTAGAGAGGTCCAGGCCCAGAGCCTTTGAATTAGAAGGAACCTCTAGTCATCTTGTTCAGTCTGAGTTCCTGAATGAGTCCACTCTTAACCATGTGCAGCAAATGGTCATCTAGCTTCTGCTGAAAGATCCCAATTGAGGGGAAACAATAATTTCTTGAAGCAATAATCCTACTTTTGGATGAGATGATATTAGGAGCTAAGCCAGCTCCTCAACTCTTCTTCCCTGAGGATTAGAGGCCTCATCCTATCTCCTAGATTCCAAGCAATGCCAGCTATAAATGTTGTCATATTTCTACCCTCCCTCTACATCTCATAAAGGGACAAGTCAGTTTTGAATAAATAAGGTTGATTAATTGATGAACAGAATACCCACCTTCTCAGTCCCATCAGCATGACAACTTGGGGGTCACTTTCCTGGTTGAGGCTGAATGAGGGATAAGTTCTTTTGCTTCCTCTCCCCTATTCCAAATGCTTGAAGATAACGGGGACTTAGCTGATAATTCACAGACAATGCTACCAAGGTTGGTTGAATAAGAAGGCTCCTAATCTTGGGAAGAAATTACCTTGTTTAAATCTCACATTTAAGTCTATTTAGGCATTCAGGCCTCTCAAGGTTCTGTTCTGATCATTAAAGATGCTCTCTTTCACCAGGAAAGAAGATACTGTTCTCATTTCTGTCTCCTCCCTGTTTATTCTAAGGTTAGTTCTTTTTTTAAATAGTATTTTATTTTTTTCTAATTACATGTCAAGACAGTTTTTAGCATCCATTTTTACAAGATTCTGAGTTCCAAATTTTTCTCCCTCCCTCCCCTCACTTCTTCCTAAAATGGTAGGCACTTGGATATAAGTTATACATGTGCTATCATGTAAAACATATTTCCATATTAGTCACAGTTATGAAAGAAGAAACAGATCAAAAGGGAAAAAAACCCAGAAAGAAGAATAAAGTAAGTGAAAAGCGTCGGCTTCGATCTGCATTCAGACTTTATCAGTTCTTTATCTGGACGTGGATAGCTTTTCCATTGTGGGTCCTTTGTACTTGTCTTGGATCGTTGTGTTACTGAAAAGAAGGGAGACATTCATAGTTAATCATTGCACAGTGTTGCTGATACTGTGCAACTGTTTTCCTGGTTCTTCTCATTTCCCTTTGCATCAGTTTGGACAAGTCTTTCCAGGTTTTTCTGAAATCTGCCTGTTCATCATTTCTTATCAAACAATAGAATTCCATCACATTCGTATATCATAGCTTGTTTGGTGATCCCCCAATTGATGGGAATCCCCTCAGTTTTCAATATTTTGCCACCATGAAAAGAGCTGCTATAAATATATATGCACATATAGGTCTTTTCCTCTTTTTTATGATGTCTTTGGGATACAGATCTAGTAGTGGTATTGCTAGACCAAAGGGTATGAACAGTTTGGTTCCCTTTGGGCATAGTTCCAAGTTGCTTTCTAGAATGGTTGGATCAGTTCACAACTCCACCAACAGAGCATTAGTGTCCCAATCTTCCCACATCCTCTCCAATGTTTATCATGGTCATTTTTTGTCTTGTTAGCCAACCTGATACTGGGCCATTTCTAATCATCCTGATGAATATTTGGTCACTGGATCCAGATGGCTCAGGAGGAGAAAGTAAGGCTGGTGACCTTGCATAGCCCTCCCTTACTCAAAACAAAGTCAAGTGCAAGTCATGTCATCATTTCTCTGATGTCATGGTTTTCTTAGAAAATGAAGGACAAACACGACCTGGGAGTAGACCAAACTGCTTGAATGGGGACCCAGCTAGTTGGGCAACTCAGCTCATCCTCTTCCTTCTGTCTGCCTCTCGCCTTCCTTCTCCTCTCCAAAGGAAGGTAAATTTGGACAGCCAGAGGCTGCCTAGTTAACTTGGGATTTACTGGCTAGATGTCTTCCTTCCTTCCTTCTTTCTTTCTTTCCTTCTTTCTTCCTGTCTTTCCTAAAACCTTAAACCCAATGCACACTGAAGCTTATTGATTGGACAACAATAGATCTCTGTCCAAGTTCCACTTAATGGCTGTCCTCTAGACTCTCCTGGCTTAGAGTGATTTGCAACAGTAACTGTTCCTCTTTCCCTTCCAGCTTGATTTAGTTATTTTTTTCTTTTGTTCATCAAAAGGGGCCATTACCTGACTACTTCTTAAAGAGGCCTATTCACTGAATGGGCATTACCTCCCTCTAAGTGAGCACCTGAAAAGGCCTTAGCCTAAAAAGGCCAAGGTCTCCCATTGCATCCTGGGTAGTCTCCAGTCATCCTGATGAATATCTGGTCACTGGATCCAGATGGCTCAGGAGGAGAAAGTGAGGCTAGTGACTTGTCATAGCCCTCCCTCACTCAAAATAAAGTCAAGTGCAAATCATGAACACAAGCCAATCTGATAGGTGTGAGGTGGTGCCTCAGATTGTTTTAATTTGAATTTCTCTAATCAAAAGTGATTTAGACCTTTTCTTCATATGACTATAGATATCTTTAATTTCTTCATCTGAAAACTGCCTATTCATATCCTTTGATCATTGGGGATCTAAGATTCTTTCTTTTTAAATTTGTGGTTGTTTAGTCATTTTCAGTCATGTTCAACACTTCATGACTCCATTTGGGGTTTTCTTGGCAAAGATACTGGAGTGGTTTGCCATTTTCTTCTCCAGCTCATTTTTGTACCCGAATAAAACTGAGGCAACTGAGGTTAAATGATTTGCCCAGGGTCATACTGCTAGTAAGTATCTGAAGCTGAATTTGAATTCAGGTCTTCCTGATTCTAGGCCTAGGGCTTTATCCACTACACTACCTAACTGCCTAACTAATTTTAAAATATTTAAATTATGATTTATCTTTTATTTTTACATCACCTTCACATCTGCATATATCCCTTTTTCTTTCTTTCCCTAGAGAGCTATCCCTTGTAATAGAGTGCAAAAAGATGAAACAAGTTGAGTAAAACAAAGCAACACATCAACTGAGTCTGACAATCCACGCAAAACTCATAGTTCTCTCCTTCTGCAAAGAAAGGCAGACCATCACTATAAGAATATAAGTTTCCTGAAAGCAGGCATTGTTTCAGTGCCTGGTACATTGTAAGAACTCAAGAAGTACTGTTGATTGAATGATTCCCATCTTCCCCCCTTTAAAATGGTCTGATATTGCCAAGAGATGAACTTTAACTGTGAGAAGTGGCCCTCCCTGAGATAGGCCTAGTTTTGTCTATGCCCAATAAACTGTTTGGGCACATGTACTGATTCTAACCATCCACTTTCCCCTGTACTTCCCTGGGTACACCCAGGCCTTTCAGGGTTCTTCATGGAAGGCTATCTAGATTATGGGTGGTACCAACCCTTCATACTCCTTGGTCTGGAGAGGTCATGTCAGAGGAGCCCTTTGGATGGGAACAGGGTTGGGAGTGTGGACGTCCTCTGTGGAATGGATAAAGGGCTGGGCTGTAGTCAGGGAGATATGAGTTCATAATTGGCTTCATATACTTACTAGCGGTATGACTTTAGGCAAGTCACAACTTCTGTTTGCTTCAGTGTGCTCCTACGTAAAATGGGATAATAATACTTTCCTCCTAGGGTTGTTGTGAGGAACACATGAAGTCATATTTGTAAAGTGCTTAGCCCATAGCAAGCGTTATTTATGTGTGTGTATATACACACGTATGTTAGATAGTGTTCTTATCATTAATGATAGAAAACAAGAAACAACAAGCTCTTGTACGCTTCTCCACGCTTTGCTCTCCTTCCCAGGAGACTACTATCATCCCTAACAGAGCTTTGTGATGCACACAGCCTGTTGCTCTGCCTGGATATTTTGTTATCTTTGTAGATTTCTCAAGAATTACAGTTATTGATTAACATAAACTGTAATGGAACTCGAGAGCTGTAGCCTTGCAGTTTCTTTGTCCCTTCCCAGAAATGGAAGATTCCCTTCTATCCAAGGGAGCATTGTTTCTAGAAAGCAGCTTTCATTATAGAGGTTCCCTACTCCTTAGCATTTTTTTGTCTATCTTGCTTATAAAATTGGTTGCAAAACTTCTCCTGGGAGAAGAGAATGTTGAGAAATCTGTGCTACTTGGTTACAGCCACACCTAGGAATTACCCGTCTGCTTTTTCCATCTTAAATGGAGACTAGCCGTTGAAGATCGGATGTATTCTGAAATGCTTTCTTTTCAAAAGACTTTCTTCTTGTAAATCAACTCATACAATATTGTGTTGTAGCAATGGGGCAGAGGAAAGAATTCCTCATAGACCAAAGACATTTCAACCGATCCGGCCACTAGAGGACAGCATGTGTCCTGAGACACAAGCCGGTCTTAAATGGAAATCAGCAACATTCAATTACTGGATGCCTAATGGATCTCTCAGAAAACCATACTTCCCCTAGTTTTCACTGCAGAATTGTGTATCAGATTTGAGTCAGGCAGGAAAATAGGTATAACTTAAATGCCATATGGAAGGAAAAAAAAAACCCAGGAGCTTCTTCCTCACAAGACCTACAACAGCAGCTGCTGTAGCAACAACACAACACAACACAACACAACAACTAACCACAACAAAGACACCAGCCATGGCTGAAAGTAACATCATCGTTTTGGGTAGAGAAGGGAAGGACCTGTGATTTCTTTGATCTAGGTAACTTCCAGCAAGGAGCCTCCTACAACAAATGAGACCAGCCCAGAGGACCCTGAGAGGTTAAGAAATTTACCAAGGAGTTAGAGAGGGTCTGGAGCCTTGGTCTGGTTGACTCTTCTGCCCATTCGCTAAGCCGTGCTGCCTTTCAAATTAAAACAGCAACTGAGGCTTATACAGTACTTTAAAGTTTATGAAGTACCTTACATACATTCCCACAACACCAGGTAGCAGTGTTGGGTTTTCATTCACCGAATTATACAAATGTGTGAACTCAAGGATGGAAACGTTCAAGAACTTGCTCAGGCTCTCATAACTTGAATCCGGCAGTAGAATTTGAACCCAGGCCCTCATGCCTACCATCATGCCTTTAGGTAGTACCTACCTTGCTGTCTTTTCACCCTACTTTACCTGGAGGGCTGATTAGCTTAGGTTAACCCAGCCAGGGCTGGAGGATGACCATGTATTCATTTTCTAATCAAATTTTTAAAAAGAATGCTTTATTGATTGAAGGCATCTGGACAAATATCATTCAGCAAAATAAAATGTAGGAAAACAATTCTACTACTTTCTACAGGTTGATGCTGGTGGGGATTCAGAGCCATCATTTACTTACAGATACTTTAAAAAATAAAACCCATTAGCCCTTAAGCTCTGCCCAACTCCCCCTCTGACTAGCTTGATTTTCTTTCTTTCTTTCTTTTTTTTTTTTTTACCAAAGGGGCCATCCCTTGAGCAACTACTTAAAGAAGCCTGCTCATTGAATTGGGTGTATCTCACTCAAAGTGAGAATGTGATAAGACCTTAGCCTGAAAGGGCCAGGGTCTCCCATTGCATCCTGGGACATCTCCAGTCATCCTGATGAATGTCAGGCCACTAGACCCAGATGGCTCAGGAGGAGAAGGTGAGGCTGGTGCCCTTGCACAGCCCTCCCTTACTGAAATCAAAGTCAGCTGCCAGTCATGTCATCTTCTTGATGTCATGCTCCTCTTTGAGAACGAAGGACAAACACAAGTTTGGGCCCCCCAGGGTTCTGCTACCACTCCTCTCCCAGTTCTGAGAGTAACCTGAGGAGTTGAGGGGATTTGTCTTTCTCCCAAGCCCCCATGCAGTGTGTGCTCCCTTCCCCAATATCATTGCTAGTTAATATCATCCATTCAGTTATTACTATCCTAATTTTTTTTGACCAGTTGGTATCTCTTCACTGTCAATGAACAATAGCTTTGACTAAGGAATTTTCCAAAGAAGACGTAATAAAAACCTAACCAGAATCCTAGTCTCCTCCATGACCATGGTCTCCGGGGAGGGACGACCTACACAGTGGGGACAACCAACCAAGGTCACTTTTTTTTTTGAGGTAATAGGAATGAAGTGACTTGCCTAGAGTCACATAGCTAGTATGTATCTGAGGTTTGATTTGAACTCAGACTCACCTGACTCCAGGGCTGGTACTCTGTTCACGATGCCGCCTAACTGCATCCCACCAAGTTCACTCTTGCTTGAAAAACTTGATGTCATAGTTGTTAGGTTGGTTCACTATGGATCTGGGTTGAGAAAGTCACCCATCAGGGCTATTTCCTCACTGGAGCTCGACTACTGTGGCTACTGTCAGAATCTTGTTCTGAATTCCAGTTGCTGGACCTCCAATGGATCTTCTGACTTTTTTAAAGCTCAGGGTTATAACTTGGTTGTCAGACAGTCAATAGACATTAAGTAAGTGCCTGCTATGTGCCAGGTATTGGGGATGCAAGTTTGAAAAAAAATCCCAGCCCTGAAGGAGTTTATAATCGAATGGGAAAGACAGCACACAGAAGGAAAGTGTGGAAGGAGAAAGGGAAAGGAAGGTATTTGGTGTGGGGGCTTGATGCAGAAATTCAAAGGGGGGCAGCTGGCTGGGAAGTGAAGATATGGCTCCTTAAATGGGGATTTGGGGAGGAGTTTTGTGATCTACTTGTCTAATTAGAGGGATGCCAGGAGCAGAGGGCACTGAGAAGGCATGCATACCAAAGCTACTGAGAGCCATCTCTAATAGTCATGCACTCAAGATCTGGAAAGAATTTATACAACAGGGACAAAAGAGTCACAGTCACCATGCATTAATGGCCACATGGCAGCCTGGGTGGGGAGATAAGGTAGCTGCAGCAGTGCCACCTAGAGGCCTGTAGGGTTTCTTACTCCTCACTAGACAGTTGCCTTGGGACAAGGACAGAAGCCAACTCACCAAATCTGGTAGGTGCCAGGCTATTGTACATTCTTCAAAGACTGGCCCCTCATTGTGTAGTCCCCATTACACACACACATCATCATCTTCATCATCATCATCATCATGATAGCTAACAATAAACATATACTATTTTCCAAAAATTACCTACTTTTATCTTTATACCAACTTGGGAGATAGGTGTTACTATTATCCCCTTTTTAATGTGAAGAAACTAAGACAGAGGTTAAGCCCCAGGGACACATAGTTAGTAAGTGTCTGAGGCTGGATTTGAACTCAGGTCTTCCTGACTCCAGGTCTACATTCTGTCTACTTGCTTGAAATGATTTCTACCTACTCTTCCCATTTTCTACTGAAGAAAGAAGTCCCGAAGATCAAACATACCTTCAGTAGGTCAAGAAAAAGTTGATTTATAAAGGCAACTCTAGTTAGACTACCTTTCTTCTTTTTGTAATTCCCACCAGAGCAGGTGGTATGTTTTAGTAAAGTATCAGACCCTTTAAATGTCTAAACCAAATGCTTAGTTTTGGGGAGGGTTTTTTGAGGCAAGTGGGTCACACAGCTAGTAAGTGTCTGAAAACCCATTTGAACTGAAGTCATCCTGACTCCAGGGTTGGTGCTCTATCCACTGAGCACCTCCTAGGTGCAAATGCTTGTTGACCAGTTGATTTATTGTGTGGCTGTAGAAACTTTGGAATTACTGGGCTTTTTTTTTCTTCAAGTGGTAGCCTTGGATGAAAGTTTATATTCATTGATTAAATTCTTCATTGCTTCCTAATGGATATTTAACAATGAGACATGCTTTTAAGGAAACAGCATTGCATTAGCACTATGGTACTGAAAGCTAGGAATCTTCCTCCTCCTCCGGATGTCAAACACAAACTGTAGCATTAACTGAACATCAATCAAACTGCTAGCTACAGTCACCTTACCATGAAGCTGGCCAGTTGTAAGCTTTGTCATAAGGGTTTACCTACCACCTTCTCTTTCTAGCTGCCTGCAGTGTGCTCAAGAAAGGCTAATCCAGCTACTGCTAACCTGTGGAACTGGGAAAGTAGACCAATTACAAAATGAAATCTGAGTGCTTGGCACGTGGTGCACTTCTTGGAATTATTTATGCCCTGATCCACCATAGGCAACATTGGCAAAGTGGAAGGACTGGTTCTAAAGTCAGAAAGACCTGGGTGAGAGGTCTGTCTGCCTGAAATCCATACTAGCTAGATGGCTGTAAGCAAATTATTGAACTTAGTGCCCCTAGGTTAAATTCTAAGACTAAAAATTACAAAACTCATTATAGTTGCTAATCCAGAGCCCTACACCGATGAAATCAGAGGCATTCATATCTCTTCCTCCCCGTCCTCATCTCCCACCTTCCTTTCCACAGCTCTCGCTATTAATTAGGAATAGTGGAGATCTGACCGCATGTTAGCTCCAGCTGAAGGGATGGGTGTGACCTTACACTGCACCTGGAAGCTGTGCTCAGACCCCCTCCCCCTCTTAGAATATATAAGCTCCCTGAGGCCAAGGATTGTCATTGCGTTTGTCTTCCCAGGCTTAGAATGATGCTGGACACATGGTGAGAGCTGAATAAATGCTTTTTCATTCATTCATTCCTTCATTCCTTCGTTTTTTCAGGTTAAGGCAGTGTCTACAGTTAAAATACAAATATCCTTGAGAGGGGCGATGCTGTATGGTTTTAATTATTATGAACACAATTTTGCTCAGTTTATTGGTGCCTTTTCGAATGGCCAATTTAGCTCAGAACCAGACTCTTTGGAAGAAGATGAACCAGACAATTTGCTGAGGGAGAGTAAGTAGGCCCAGGACACTGGGCACAATCTGGGAGCCTTTTTGGCAGCCTCTGAAACCCATGTCTTTTTCCCTTTAACTCTGTCCAAGTTAAGTGTCTACCATCTGATTTTGCGCCATTGACTTTTTACCCTGATGTTTATCATCCCTGTTGAATTTCACCTTGATGGTTTTGGCCCAGAATTCCAGTAAATAATTCACTGTGCCTGGTTAAAGAAAAATGCCGTCATGTTCTCTAGAGTCTGGTTTACAACAAACCTTCCTTTGCTAATGTAGATGGGTTGTGGGATAGGGTGAGTTGGTGACTGACAGGTGATAGTGACTATTTCAAGTTCTCAAAATGAGAACTTATAGAAATAGAGGCCCTGGAATGTGTTAAAAAATGATTTATTGCTCCATTTCTCTCCCTGTACTCTTCTTAAATCTCTAGTACTTCTGAATACTTTATTCATCCAGTCCCTGGGAGGCTTCCTCAGAAGTTAAATCTACTAATGCTCCAGGAATCTTGCAGGGAAAGGGGTTGGTGGAGGAGGGAGAGTTGGGTGCAGTGAGTATCTATCACTCTTCTCCCTATAGTTCAAGGGTGAGGCTTAAGGAGCTCAGTCTGCATCAGGCAGCTCATTCTCTGGTGATGGTTTCTATTACAAATCCATAGAAGGAAATCAAGTGAGCGAGCATCCGCCACTTAGCAGTTTTGATTCTATATTGAGCAGCTTTAAATTTATGGGATCCTATAAGTTAGGAATAGAATTCTGTGATCCTGTGAGGGATAGGGGTTATGAAGGGCTAAGGTTCTTAGACAACTCCTGGTTCCTTGGGCAAGGTGAATGAGGAAGTGGGAAAAGTGAGGGGAGAGGGTAGTTGAGCGGCAGCACTCAATCCGAACTTCTCATCTCCAGTTTCTCTGGTTTACAATATTCCCAGTTCAGGCCCGACTGTGCCCAGGCTACAGTTCCGAGGGTTCTATTTATGACGTCGCCACAGAATCGCTGAGTTATAACAGAGCGAGTCATTTGACCTTTGAAATAATACTTTATGTAATGGAAGCATGATGAGACTTGAGAGCTTTCAGGGCCCTTGAAGATCCTTAGAAGCCAGGGTGCTGTGTGGGCACTTTTCATGCCAGTTCTGCTTTTAGTGGGGTACCAGGATTCACTTTCCTTGGGCCTTTTATACAACCAGGCTTCTGTTTGCTGAATTTAAGAAATCAGTTGTGCTAGATGTGGATTGAGGAGATTATGTGGGGACCTAAGGGCTCCCTGCAAGACTTCATAGCTGTAGCCCAGGGGTACCAGATAAGGTTTTTGGAAAGTCTTCCCATTAGGCTAAGAACAGGCCTTTTCCTAGGAGCTCAGAGGATGAATCTGAGAAGCACAGACTTGCATTCTGACACCTCTGTGACAACGGACAAGTCTCTTAGCCTTTTAGTATTCCTGGCAACTCTCCACTGATGGGCAACTGCAGATCTACCAGGAGACCCCAATACTGATGAAACCATAGGTCTGGACAAAGCAAAATCGGAGCTAGGAGAAAAGTGAAGAGATGCGGGGTTCAGATAAGTTAACTGACTTGTCTAAGACCCTACAGATGATGGTAGGGATTTGAACCCAAATCTCTTGGCTCTCAATACAATGCTCTTTCCAATGGCCCATGGTTATAGAAACTGGTGGACAAGTGGATTCCTAGATCAGATATATGGGGGGGCGGGTAGGTGGTATTTTTTGGGGGGGTGGAATGGGCGATGGAGGTTGGTATAACACAAAGAAGGATGAGAAAAATTGCAGGGCAATACCTGTGCTGGTGAATAACCTGGCATACATTGGACCCTTACAGAAGAAAGGCATAGAGGCTTGAGAAGTCTCTGAGTAGGGGATCATTACAAGGGGAAAGTAAAAGTCTTTTTATTTCTTTTAGAAATATTCCAATGAACTATTTCCAATTTATAAATATTCCAATGAATAATGATGATGACGGTGATTATGATGCCTGGGGTGGAAGGGAAGCTTTCAGGAGCCTTCACTGTGGGGGAGTGGTTGTTGCTCTTTGTCCTTTGATCTCAAAGAGAACCATGACATCAGGAAGGTGACGCCATGACTTATACATGAGTTGGATTTAAGTGAGGGAGGCTGTGCAAAGTCACCAGCCTCACTTTCTCCTCCAGAGTCACCTGGGTCCAGTGGTCAGATATAGAGCAGGATGGCTGGAGATGGCTCCCCTCTCCCCAAACCCCCCAAATGTGGGAGGGATAGCAGCACTCTTAAAGTTGACATTAGAGTGCCAAAGTCAGACTTGTACATAGAGACATTAGACATTTCCTGGGTGAAGGGAAGGAAAGCCTTTCAGAACGTGATCTCTGAGAGAAGGGTCTCTGAGAGAAGGGTCTCAGAGACTCAGGGACTTAGAGAGAAGGTGCCTAGAGAAGGAAACAAAACTAGAGCAATCTTGATTTATTGCTAGGAAATGTGGTCAGCTGTTTTGAGGTATCCCATGATGGAGTGAATTCCTCCCCTCTGTCTGAACAGTCCATTTGCTAACAGTGGGCCTGACCTCCCTCCTGCCCTCACCTCCCACCCCCTTATAAACCTAATCACAACACGCCCAGATTTCTCACTGGAGGTCGTCACGGAATCAGTCAGCTGGAGGAAGCTTTACATATGTAAACAAGAAGTTTTATGTCCTGTAATCCCTTTATGAACTATGAAACCTTTGGATTGCATCAAGAAGGAAGCACCAGAAGCTATTTCAACAAGCTAACCACATTCAGGAAGCTTTCTACCTGGAGAAAGTTGGTGGTGGTCAGGTGGTAGGCCACTTCAAGATTTTACTGGAGAAAAGGGACAAGTTGGGGACAAAGCATCTAAATGATAGGAGAAAACCATACCAGGGGCAGACACAGACACTCCCAGAGGGAGGAGACAGCTTCCAGAAACCTGGCTAGGGACTCCAGAAGGCACACTCAGTAACTAGAAATTGTGAGTTTGTTCTTTGGCCAAATGTGGTCTGTAGGAGTGTGCCTTTCTCCTAGATTACTCTTCCCTTGGACTTTGTGTGTACTTTTAAGAGAATGCGCCTTGGGTCTTTTTGGGGGATGGAGGGGAGTGTTTTTGTACAACTGTTTCTAAGTACCATCTTAGTAGTAAACAACCTTTTCTAAAACCTAACAAAGTCTGGCTGATCATTGATGGAAAGCAATGGAATCTCTGGATAATACCAGAAAGCCAGCCCTGCAGGGTCACCTCTAGAGCCCTGACAGGAGGAGTCTACTGGTGCAAGTTTGAGTTAGGAAAAGTCCCAGAGCTAGTGCTTTGTGTTACTTAGTTAATTGTAGTAACTGTTTTAATCCCTTAAATATAAGGTCATTCCTTTGCTTGAGTCTAGAAAGTTTTCCCCTTATCTCTAAGAGCCATGAGAGGAAGGAAAGCACCTGGAGTTTGTAGAAAGAGGTCAGAGGAGGGAAGAGCTTGAGGGTGTTACATAGTCTAGGATTAAGCATGCAGCAGTTTATTCTCAAGGGATGAAAATCCTGCTGCTGTCTTCTCAGTGAGCAGGTTTTCTAATTTAAGAGATTTTCCCATCAATTCTTTCCTCACATCAGTGATAAAACAAGGAGGGGAAGGGATGTTTAGAGACAAACGGACAGACAGAAGCAGAGAGAGGAAGAGAGAAAAGGGGGGAGGGAAGAGGTGAGGGAGGGAGAGACAGAGACAGAGTCAGAGAGAGAGAGACAGAGAGAGAAAGAGGGAGAGAGACAGACAGACAGACAGAGAGAAACATACAGGAACAGGTTACCTAGGTTACCTATTACTACTAGGAAAAACCAACCAGGATTGTACCCAAAGTCATCCAGTCAAAAACATCTCTTCTCCTCCCCCAAATCATGTCCATAGATGCCTGAAATACCACTATTAGCAATTCATTCTTTTGTGTTAATCAGGGCTCTCTTTCTCTGCCCACTAAAAATGCAAGTCCCCTTACCAGAAAGAACACATTAAATCCTGAACACCTTAGACTGAGTGAATTTATTAGTCACTTTCCTCCAATCAGAGATGTTGGCAGTCTAAGAGCTTTGGCATTCTTTCCTTGGTATGGACAAAAAGGAAAGGGCATAGACAGAAAGTTGCCTATTTTGTAATTTCGTTCCTGGTCAGAACTTCATGTGACTGCAGTCACACTTCATGTGACACAATATCTAATATTCCCTGCCTCTTGTGAACATGGAGCTATGTTTGCTTCTGGACACCTATCCCCTTGGGAGTTCATCCATATTCCCTCCTCTCAGTGTCCCTTGGGGATAGGTGCAGAAAGGCCAGGAGCCAATGGCTGTTCCCAAGTGACTAGCTCAGAAACAGTACTTCTCTCCTGGATCTGTCAGCACAATTCCAGAAGGGAATCTGACACTTTGATATTCAGTCTGCATCACTTTCCCTTATGGTATGTCAGGACCAACCAGGTATTGACAAGCTAGCACAGCTGTCAGGAATATGGTACTTAGCAGTTCACGAAGGCTTTTCTGGCCACAAGAATTCAATGCAACAATTATTTTTTCCCCCATTTTACAGATGAAGAAGCAGAGGGAAAAAGGGTTTAAGGTACTTTCCTGTGTTCACATAACAGATAGGAAGCAGAACAGAGATTGCAGACCAGGCTTTCTGATGCCAGGATAAGGGTAACTTCCACTATACTAGAGAGATTCTAAAAATATTCCTGCTTCTAAAAAGCCTTGCCTCAGTTTCTGGGTTCTGTGGTCTCTCATTCTGTTTTCCTGTTTTCCTCCCTGTCATTTATCCATAGTTTTGTCTGGGCCTCTGCCTTCTCTATCCTTCTGATTTTGATCTTTTCTGTCTTGGGTCTGATTCTGAGGGTCAAGGGACAGCGTAAGGAGTTCTGTGTCTGGAGTCAGAAATTGTTTAGTTGTGTCCAACTCTTTGTGACCCCATTCGGGGTTTTCTTGGCAAAGACACTGGAGTGGTTTGCTGTTTTCTTTTCCAGCTCATTTTACAGATGAGGAAACTGAGGCAAACACAGTTGACTTGTGCAGGGTCAAATGGCTAGTAAGTGACTGAGGCCAGATTTGAACTCAGAAAGATGATTCCAAGATTGGTTTTCCCTTTGGTTTTTACTTCAGATCCTAACTCTGCTACCTGGATGACCTAGGACCCCTTTGAACTTCAGTGACCTCCATAGAGACTGGACTAGATGATCCCTAGGTCCCTTCCAGTTCTAAATCTATCATCTTATGACAGATAACACTTGGCTTAATTTCCTCAGTTTTGGTTCTCTTGGTCCTGGAATACAGACTGGTGGACATAAATCTTATTGGTGCCTCTACCCCTTCCCATGTAAACTGGGAGAGGCCAGTGACCTTGGAGGAGCCCATGCTGTTCCCGCACAGCTGGTCTAGCTGCAGCTTGTAAGGCTGGTCTTTGGTTTCTGGTGTAGCAGGGCATGTCCCAGGTTTCCAGTCAGAGCAGGCTTAACTTGAATGTTAGTGTTGTGTTTCTGCTGTCCTGACTGCCTGACTTTAAGCCATTGCCAGTTCTGGCTCTGCCTAGATTTCTGGCTCCTTTTTGACATTAGGTCCTAGCTCCTTGCTCAGCTCTAACTTATAGACCCTCAGGGCTCTCCAGCTTATACTGGTGAGTTTCATTTCTATTTTTGGCAGTCTGCTCCTTATTTCTTCTTGGTTAGGGACTCTCTGTTGGACCTGAGAGGCTTTGGACTTCATTCTTTAGCTCCTGCCTCTAGCCTACCATCCTCACTTATGTTATAATGATTGAAATGCAAATCTGCCAACAAATCACTATTCTTCTTTAATATTTAATCATGTCTGACTCTCCGTAACCCCATTTAGGCTTTTCTTGGCAAAGATGTTGGAGTGACTTCTCATTTCCTTCTCCAGTTCATTTTACAGATGAGGAAATTGAGGCAAACAGGGTTAAGTGACATGCCCAAGGTCACAAAGCTAAGAAGTGCCTGAGGTCAAATTTGAACAAGTTTTCCTGTCTCTAGGCCTGGTACTTTATTTACTGTACCAACTAGCTGCTCTAATTAATAAGTAAAGATTTATTAATCCTTCATAATAGAGTTATAAATAATGTTCTATAAAATAGTCAAGTTCAGTTTTTAGCCTCACGTAAGTTGATCTTATGCTTACCTTTTTGACAAGAAAATTGAGGATCATATGCTTGCTTACACACGGTGTCTCATCTCTAAATTTCTCTATTTTACTTTTCCCAGATTCAGTATGACTAAAGCCAGGAAAGCCAGCACTGTATAGTGTTAAGACGAATGTGGTGGTGGCGGTGGTTGTTCAGTCATGTCCAACTTTTCTTGACCCCGATTTGGGGTTTTCTTGGCAAAGATCCTAAAGTGATTTTCCATTTCCTTCTCCAACTCCTTGATACAGATGAGGAAACTGAGACAAACAGATTTTGCTCAGTGACTTGCTGAGGGTCATACAGCTCTTGACAGAGATAATGGAGTGGTTTGCTATTTCCTTCTCCAACTCATTTTTATAGATGAGGAAACTGAGGCAAACAGCCTTGACTGCCCTAACTCAGGAAGATGAGTCTTCCTAATTCCAAGCCCAGCATTCTACGTACTGCACCACCTCGCTGTTCCTTAAGCTTAGAATATGTCAAAAGACCTGTGGAATTTCATCTTTGACATTTATTAACTGTATGACCTTGGAAAAATCATCTTACACCAACGGGCCTCAATTTTCTCATTTGTAAAACGAGAGGATTGTTAGGTAATTGATAAAGTTCTTTCCAATCTTAAAATTGGTCGTCTTTTTGCCTCCCCTCCAAAAACCCACTAACTCACCTGACTTTCCTCTTTTGGTCAATGGTATTGTCATACTCTCAACTTCAACTTCAACCTCTCCCTCAGATTTTGCATTTGTAATCAGTCAAGATTTTTCTATTCTTTATCTTCAATGTCTCTTACATCTTCCCTGCAACATTGCGTTAGTCAGAATGCCAGCAGTATGGTATAGCATAAAGAACTCTGGTTCTGTAGTTAAAAGTTCAAATCCTGGCTCTGATATTGATTACCTGTGGCCCTTCTCAGTCTCTTTACCTGTAAAAGGCAGGAGCTGAATGATCTCTAAAGCCCCTTTCAACTCTAAATCTCTATTTCTTCTAACTGGTCAAGCTATCTTTGATTTCTTCCAGCCTAGTGGCTTGTTTCTACTATTTTAGGGGGTCTTAACCTGGGGTCCACAGAGAATCCATGGATAGATTTCCAGGGTTCCATAAATTTGAATGGACAAATTATAAACTTATCTTCATTAGCCTCCAACTGAAATTTAGCATTTCCTTCTATTATGAATATAGGCATCAAACCATGATTCGAAGAAGGGGTCTGTAGGCTTCACCAGGCTACCAGAGGGGTCCAGGAGACAAAGAAAGGTTAAGAATCTCTGTACTGGACGAATACTTCTAAAGTCATGTCATTGCCTTGCTCAAAAACCTTCAGCAATCTTCCATTGCCTGCAGGACAAAATCCAAACTCCTTTCCCTGACATTCAAAGGCCTGCACGATCTGGCCCCAGCCTGTCTTTCCTAGCCTGTTGCTCACCACTGTTGTGCAAATACTCCATGTTCCAGTCCAATGGGACTTATTGTGGTTCCTTCCTTAAATAAATCTGTCAGTTTCCCACGTACAGGACTTAACTTATGTTTGAAAGGCCCTTCCTCCTTCTGCCAATCACTACCAGTTATGACACCTTCCCTGACTGCTTTATTCAGATGTGAACTCTTCCTCTTATGAATTCCCAAGTTCTTATGTTTCATAGCTCTTATCACTTATGACCTTATGTTTCATTATTTGTATACACATCAAATCTCTATTAGATGTTAACTGTTTAAAAGTAAGGCCCATGTCTTGTACATCTTTGTGTCCCCTATAGTACCTTCCATGTAGAGAGTACTTGAAAATATTTCAGTGAACTTTCAAAATAGCCTTTTGAAAGAACCATAGAAGGACTTACCAGAAGTATTAGCATTTGTTGTCATAGGAAAATGGGAAAAGACCAATGGATGGAGGTCTAGAGCTCTTGTCACTTGAATTAAGACGCTTTCTTCCCAAGATAGCATTTGTTTTGGCAACTCCTCTTCTCTTGAGTCATCCCTCATATTTCTTCACCTTTGTTCTTTTTCAAACCAGTCCTTGATCTGAATCAGAGGCAAAAGAATTCAACAGGTGAGCCCTTGAGGATAAGAGGACAGAGTCATTGCTATTGAAATGCCCTCCAAGGGTCATCAGTTAGCATTCTGGGAACTTACTTCACTCTATTTTCACTCTGAATTTTTTTTTTTGAGGGGAGCATAGTTATGGGTCCTGGTCAGATGTCACTATTAGCAACTTATTTTGATTTTGGGGGGAGTTCTTTAGCCTTGTTGAGTCACCCAGACTCAGTGATAAGGTAAGTAGAGTGTATATCTCCTAGTATGTTTGTTACTGCAGTTTGGAGTATTTAAATCATGACTGCATTTGGGATACGTGTGTGGAATGGAGAAGGAAAAGATGTGTCTTTATGTCGCTTTAAACGTTGTTATTCCACTGTTTAGTCATGTTTAACTGTTTGTGACCAGGGGACCTAGGCCCACCAATACTGTGAATAGGGCTTTCTTGGCAAAGATACTGGAGTGGTTTCCCATTTCTTTCTCTAGTAGATTAAGCAAACAGGTGTTAAGTGACTTTCCCAAGGCCGCACAACTAGTGAGGGTCTGAAACCAGATTTAAACTCAGGTCTTCTTCACTCCAGGTCCAGCACTTTAATCACTGTGCCACCTAGCTGCCTCCATCTTTAAATAAACTTATGTTTAAATTTCAGATGATAGATTTAAAGCTAGAAGAAACCTTTAAAGTCATGTAATTAAACTTCTTTAATTTTTGGATGAGGAAACTGAGGCCTGGGGGGGGTTAGATTCCTGCCTAAGGTCACAAGTCAACAAATCAACAAGCATTTATTAAGCCCCTACTGTGTACTATGCAAAGGGCTGGAGATACAAAGAAAGACAAAAAGACAGAGCCTGCTCTCAAGAAGTTTATAGTTAAATGGAGGAGACAACCTGCGAACCACTGTGTACAAACAAGATACATACAAGATAGATTGGAGAGAATCACAGAAGAGGAGAGAGCGCTCAACAAGACCAAGTTCCATTCTGACCTCAGACACTTATGAGTTGTGTGACCCTGGACAAGTCACTGAACCTTTGTTTGCCTCAGTTTCCATATCTGTAAAATGAGCTGGAGAAGGAAATGACAAACCACTTCAGTATCTTTGCCAAGAAAACCCTATGCGAGGTCATGAAGAGTTGGAAATAACTGAAATGACTGGATAACAGCAGCAGCCATCACTGAGGAAAGGCCCTAGAATGAAGAGGGATGAGGGAAGGCTTCCCTGAGAAGGGGAGATCTTGGTTGGGACATGAAGGAAGCAGGAAGCTGAAAGGAGGAGGGAAAGTGTTCCAGGTAGAAGAGATAGATAGCCAGTGAAAATGCCCTGAGTCAGGAGATGGAACATTGTGTCACAGAGTTTGTACATAGAAGAGGCAAGAGGGAAAAGCCAGGCCCTCTGGCTCTAAACCTAAAGCACTCTTTCTAAGGCAGCCCAGAGAATTTCGCTTCCTTCCTAGCTTAGACCTAAGTGCATTAGTCCAGAGGGGAGAAGGGCCAGGCAGCTTTTGAAGCCTCCGCTCATGACTTATTTCTCTCAGGCTGGCTCTGTAATAGGGTTATAACTCTGATCTAACTCAGCAGAAGCAGAGGAAAAACAGACCGATGTGAAAACAGCGGGTCAAGGTTAAAGAGCGAATGCCGCTGATAAAATCTCTCTGGAGTTCCTTCCTCTCCTCTCAGGGAGCTATCCCTGACTTTTCCCCAATTTCACCCTCCCTTAGTCTAGGACAGAGGTCGTGAACCTGAAGTCTGGAAGCCACATGTGGCCCTTTGGGTCCTCAAGTGTGGCTCTTTGATTGAATCCAAACTTTTCAGTTCTGTGAAGATTGGAATAAGTCAAAGGGTCACCCTTGAGGATCTAGAGGGCCACATGTAGCCTTCAAACCTCAGGTTCCCCATCCCTGGTCTAGGAAGAACAAAGCTCATTAGACTTTATTAAACCTCTGAAAAATGTTTCCATCTCAGGAAGCAAAAAAGTAAAGGGCGTGGCGTGGGGGAAGGGAAATTATGCAAAGAGAGCTTTTTTTTTTTAATTTCCAAATGTGAGGGGAAAGAAAAACTGAGTGGGAAAAATTACAATTTTGGTGTGATAGTCACCAACAGGAAACTTGACTTGTTCTCTACTTGGAAAGATATATGCCCCAGCTCTCCCAAATGAAGTAGGAGCCAGGAGTAAGTTTAATAGCCCTCATCATCCCAATACTCCTCTTAGCACAGCGATGGGGCTACAGTAGGTGCTTAATAAGTACTTTGTGAGACTTCTTTCCCCCTTTATTCCCCAATGAAAAGACAAGAATACAACATAATTTCATATTTGCAGTTTTTTTGCTCATTGACTTCCCTGCACAACTGTGTTGGAGTTTCACAGTTCTTGTTGTTTGTCCTTCGTTCTCGAAGAGTACCATGACGTCAAGAAGATGATGCCATGACATGCAAATGAGTTGGATTTAAGTGGGGGGGGCTGTGCAAAGTCACCAGCTTTATTCTCTGTCCGGAGCCATCTGGGCCCAGTGGTCAGATATAGATCAGATGACCACAGGTGACTTGTGTCACCTTGCCCTTTTTGAAATAATGGCCCATGCTTCCTAGCTCCCACAATATTTTCATAGAATGAGAATCTCAGGAAAGGACAGGCCTTATTCAGGCTAACAAATGTCTGTCCTTCACAATGAAGCTACAGATAAGACCATGGTTGATGAATTAGCCCAAGCTCAGTGTAAGTTGACCCAAGTAATCTTATTCCTGATTTACAGTGTAATTAAAGCTTTAAAAAAATCACCTGACACAGCTCCCAGGGCTAGGGTCCTTTAAGATACCAAGGGTGCTAAGGCTCTAACTCAGCATTAAAATGAAGCATTGTGATATTTGTAGCCCAGCTGTTGCCTGCTGACTCCCGCCTGGTTTCTTCTGTAATCTTGTCACCTGCTCTTTTGTTAATGTGGCCTTCTTGTCTTGACTTGATTTGTATCTAGGCATCTCTGCTCCTGGCTTTTTGTCCTACCCTTAGATTTTTCCCTTTATTGACACCTAAAAATATGAAGTTCTTCTCTCCTGTTACACATCTGTAAGCCCTCCTTTCCTTTTCCCCAAGGACTCTCAGGAGACTAAAGTTGTCTTAATCTAGGTTGAGAAAGGTTTGGGTGATCCCAAAGAACTGTATAAGGAAAGGTGGCAATCTTTTTTATCTGTCATTTATAGAGCCAAGGAAAAAGCCTGAGGGACATGCAGTTTGGGACAGGGTCCTGTAGTTCAACCCTGGTGCTGAGGAGAAGGACAGGGTTCTAGGCAGTCATAGGGTTCCTGGTCCAGCCTTTGCAGTCTATGTTCCCTAAGTCAAGTCTTGGGAGGCAGATGTATCTTTTGAAATCATTAGTCAAAGCACTGGACAGTAAGTAGTTGATGCTCCTAAGGAGAGACCTGGGAGGCTGAGTGCCACCAGACCAAGTACAACACAAGACAGGTGGCAAGTTTTATTGAGGGGAGAAGTTAACATAGTAGAGGGGCAGTCAGGGTGGATGGATGCAGAGCAGTCCCTTGGGTTCTTGGATGGACTTAGGTGCCCCAAATTGGTAAAGTGGGGTAGGTTTTCGTAGGGTTTTTAGGTCAAACAGGACCAGGTACTGGGAGCAGCGAGCAGGGTTCTTATACCCAGGGAGTAGGTCAGTTTGGGAAGGGTGCTGTGCCAGGGGGGATGACTGGGGAGTTGGCAGCTAATTGCTGCTCCCTGTTGGGAAAGGTGGCTTTTGCCCGTTCCTGCTGGCCTTGCTTAGATAGAATGACTTAGGGACTTTGAGCTTTCCCCAGGAGTTTCTTTGTTTTAACAGGGTGAAGAGGCTACTGAAATCCTAGTAGCAATTGCCCTTAGAAAATCAACTCTTCCCTTCTGTTCTTGGTCTCATCTAAAGAATTCACTTCTGTTGTATTTCTAAAAGAGAATGTACAATGAAAAATCTGCTAACTAGAAGAGGAAAAATGAGTCTGAACCAGCCTAAACCAGTAGAGGATGGTCAAGACCTTTTAAGGAAAAATTACCTTTTAAGTATGTGGCATGGGGAGGAGTTAGGATATTGTTTCTTCTACAGGGTCTAAGCTATTTTAGCCATTTTCTTGTTGAGCTAGGTGGTGCCCCTGGGCTGAAGTGACCAAGACTAGGTTCAAATCCAGCCTCAGACTCTTGATACTTTTGTGACCCTGGCCAAGTCACTGAAGCCTCATTTTCTTCATCTATAAAATAGGCAGTTCCCATTTACTAAGCAAATGAATGGGTGGGAAAAGGACAGGATTAAGAGGCTAGGTGAGAGAACTAATTTTCTACTTTAAAACCTATGGTCTAAATTCCTATCTTTCATATGCAAATGTGGTCAGCAGAAAACTCGCAGTGTTTGAGCCACTCTACCTAATTATATGGCCTGGAGTCAGGAAGACTCATCTTTCTGAGTTTAAATCTGACTTCAGTCACTTACACAGTGTGACCCTGGATAAGTCACTTAAACCTGTTTGCCTCAGTTTTCTAATCTGTCAAATGAGCTAGAGAAGGAAATGGCAAACCACTTCAGGATCTTTGCTAAGAAAATCCCAAATGGTGTCATGAAGAGTCAGACACTACTGAACACCACCACTACCTAATTATTTAATTAATCTGTAAAATATTTCATTGGCGGGAAATGGTTCCAGGCCTGCCTCTGGTTCCAGGCTCTGCTGTGGAATTTAGTTTCCTTTCTGTCTCATCCCACTTCAGATGTTTTAAGCCTGGGTCTGCAGCCAGAACAAGAAGACAATTCAGTCAGAGGGTCCTGGTACTGCTTGCCTTTGTGACAGGGGCAGAGAACGAAGACACACTCAGCTGCCCACTAGCCTGCATCTTGCTCAGGTCCTTGGCAAAGGAGGAAATCTGATGAATTTGTTAAACATTAATGACCAATCCAGCAGTTCTACTTGCCTGTATTATTAGCCAAATAAGTGCACGTTCAATAGCAGAGTAAAAAGTCAGCCTACGTAGTGAAATCTTCTTTCTAATAACTATTAGACACTTCAGAGCTTCCTAAATACTGAGCTAATTTTGACAATGCATGTGTCAACCTCATTATCAATGGGTACATTCCTAGAAAGTATACTGCTAAGGTGAGTAAACTTATCTACAACATTCAAAACTTCTCCATTTTCTGTGACCAATGGTTCCATGTATGGATGATGTGTTGTTGACTGATGGAGCACCTGTGTTTTCTTGGTGTTAATTGTTAGGCCAAAATTAGCACAAACAGAAGAGAAATGATCCATACTTTGTTGCTCCTCAGCCTCAGAAGCTGCACTGAGTACACAATTATCTATGAACCAAAAAATCATGCACCAACTTTCCCTCCACTTTGGTCTTGGCTTGTAGCCTTCTCAAGTTGAAGGGTGGTAGCTGACCCTGAAGCCGCATTCGTCCTTGTTGGAGACATTTGACAACATGACTGAAAACATCATGCTAAAAAGCATGAGAACAAGCACACAGCCGTGTTTCACTCCACTGGTGACTGGGAAGGCACAAGAGCATCATCCACTATCCAGGATCCAGGCAAGCACACTGCTGTGAAATTGCATACAATACCGATGAACTTCAGGCAACCAAACTTTGACATCATTTTCCATAAGCCCCCATGAGCGACAGTATCAAAGCCTTGGTCAGATTCAGACATTGTATACAGTCCTCTGTTCTGTTCTTGGCGTTTCTCCTGGAGCTGTTGGGCAACAAACACTACATCAACTGTTGTTGGTCCTTTCTGAAGCCACACAGACTCTCAGGTAGATGACCATCTTCCAGTTGAAGGATCAACCTATTAAGGAGGACTCTGGTAAGAATCTTGCCAGCAATGACTAAGAAAGAGAGAGACCTCCCTGTCATTGTCATGGGACAATCTATTTCCTTTACTTTTATAGAGATGGACAATGGAGGCATCCTCGAATTCCTGAGCTAGCTCAGTGTTTGGGAGGCTCCAAAGGAAAGTATGGGAGAGAAGAGGTATTAGACTGACTACCTATCTTAAGACTGGTCATTGTTCTGACCTCATTGCCGTATGCCAGTGAAACGTGGACAGTCTACCAGCGCCATGCCAGGAAACTGAACTGTTTCCATTTGAATTGTCTTAGGAAGATTCTGAAGATCACCTGGCAGAATAAGGTACCAGACACTAAACCGCCAAGCATCCAAACTGTACTGTGGAAAGTGCAACTCTGGTGGGCTTGCCATGTTGTTTGAATGCCAAGCAGACACTCGCCAAAAAAGACTATTTTACAAAGAACTCACACAGGAAAAGCATTCACATGGTGATCAGAAGAAGTAAAACAAGGACACCCTCCGGGTATCTCTTAAGAACTTTGGAATTGATTGTGTGACATGGGAGACACCCTCACAGGACTGCCCAGGATGGCATGCCTACATCAGAGAAGGTGCTCTATGAGCAAAGCAGAATTGAAACAGCTCAAAAGAAATGGGAGATGTGCAAATTTAAATGTTCACGTGGACTATTTGTGCCTAACCTGTGGTAGAGCATTCCGAGCTCATATTGGTCTGACCAGCCATAGTGGGACACATTGAAATTTAACTCTAACACAGTGATGTCATTTTGGTCCTCCTCAAGAAGGAAGGACAATAACCAACCATGAGACACTAGTCTAATCCAGAGGTAGACCCTTCTGTTCCACCTGCTTTACCTTATATATCCTTATCTTTACACTATGAGGTTATATCCTAATTGAGGGTGTGCTAGTATAGGTTTTAACAAATGACTTTCTAAAAAAAAAGTACACCTAACACAAATTTAGGCATTCTCCTTTAGTTTGCTCTGTGATGTGTCCATTTCTTCTATATGTTAGTTCTTGTCTAATGTTATCATTTTTTTTAGAGGTAATTGGAATTAAATGACTTGCCCAGGGTCACACAGCTAGTAAATGTTTGAGGCCATATTTGATCTCAGGCACTCCTGTCTCCAGGGCCAGTGCTCTTTCCACTGAGTCACCTAACTGCCTCTGATGTGGTTGTAAGAACTGTCCCATCTTTGTGTCATTTTAAAAAATTAAATTTTGTTTTTCAAATGGGCAACAAATTTTTTTTCATCTCCCTTCAAACTCTTCTCCCTGAGGAAAAAAAAGACAAAATCCTTTGGGAACAGACATGCATAATCAGGCGAAATAATTCCCCAATTGGCCATATCCCAAAATTTGCATCTCATTCTGCATGTTTTTCTATCATCTCTGTCAGGAGCATTGGTAGCACTCCTCCTCATTGGTCCTCTGGAATCGTGCTTGATCACTGCATAGATCAGAGTTCTTAAATCTTTCAAAAGTTATTAATTCTTACAGTGTTGCTACTGGATAAATTGTTCTCATGGTTCTGCCCACTTCACTTTGCATCCGTTCGTACAAATTTTCCCAGACTTCTCTAAAATAGCTCCTCCAACATGAAACTGTCTGAGTTGGTCTCAACATTTTCAAATTTACAACTTCCTGTCTCTGTGCTGTCCAGGTCCACATTTTAAAGTCTACTTGCTCTGTTGACTTACTTGTTTAACAAAAAATGGACAGCTTTGAAAAGATGCTTCCAGTGTGATATTTTCTGAAAATCTGATGATCCTGCATATTTTAAAATCAGTTTTGGTCTTTGTTTTTCATTTGAAGTTTGTGGTTTTGTTTTATTGCCAGAATTTCTCACCAGGGGTTTGTATTTGACTAAATAAATGTCAGTTCATTTGAAAATAATCATTTATGTACAGATTTTGATTAACAGCACATAATAAAGGACAGTGTTTTGTTACTTAAGTTTAATAATAATAGCTAACATTTACATGGTACCTACCATATGCTAGGCACTGGGCTAAATGCTTTATAATTGTGTGTGTGTGTGTGTGTGTGTGTGTGTGTGTGTATGTGTGTGTGTGTGTGCACCTCAGATTACCTTTATTTCTCACAGAACTCTGACCAAGATGAGAAGTCCTAGTTTTCTCAAATAATATTAGCTTTTACAGAGGCCAAACTTAAGGCGAATGAAATGTTATCAAATACTGTGGATCATGGTAGAAATGTTTTGTCTTCAGAGCTTTCTGAACTAGATGCATTTCCATAGAGAGCAAGGCTGTAGAAACTGGAATGTCCTAAGAACATGTGTCTCCAGCCTCAAGTATCTTGTTCTCTGAGTTTTCTGAGACTAGATGTGTTTCCACAGAGAGCAAGGCTGTAGCAACCAGAATGTTCTGAGAGAAACTGTCTCCTGCCACAAGCATCTCCTCTTCTGAGAGTTCTTGGATGAGACATATTTCCACAGAGAGCAGGTCTGTTGGAACTGGAATGTTCTCACAGCATGTGTCTCCAACCACAAACATCTTGTTGTCTGAGGGTTATATAGTTGAGCTGACATTTCCCCCCCCCCCCCCCCTTTTTCCGGAGGTGAGAGGTCCCGCTGTGTTACACATGCACATGCTTTCTCAGTGCAATGATCAGGTGGCCTGACTTTTTCCCCTCTTCAAACACCATGAAGCACACACACGAAGGATCCTTGGGGGTCAGTCAGAAGAAGGGAGGGAGATGAAAAGAATGGGGAGAGGAAAAGTGGGGCAGGCAGACCTTGAGCTGCCCTTTGGTCCCATTTCCCAACTCTAGGGAAAAAAGCAATGCTTTACAGTTATTAACTCATTCTTAATTGCAATATTCTTTTAATCTCATCTTGTTCTCTCCAGGTATTTTAAACAAACCACTTCTTTTACCAAGGACTAATCACTTCATCCACTGGGCACCAAACTGATAGATTGTACCTACCACCTGGGATTTTAACACATTTCTATTTAGCAGAGGGAGCCTGGGGTTTTGAAAAGACTCTGACCATGTAGCCAGGAGAAATCCCAATTCCACTGATATTTACTGGATATGGTTCCTTGGGCAATATAGTTAACCTTTCTGAGCCTCAGTGACCTCATTGAGAAACATCTCTACTCCAAATGTTCACAAGGACAATTTGTGCCAATCTTTGGTAGAGCTCATATTGGATAAGCCATAGTTAAACATGCTGTGCCTTGACTCCAACATAGTCAGATCATTTTGGTCATCTTTGAGAAGGATGGACAACCAATCAACCAACTTCACAAACCTGTAAGTGCTATATAAATGTGAGTTGTTGTTGTACCTTCTGCATTTACTGCTAGAATATCAAAGTAGAGGATCCTAATAAGTGACTTAATTCAACAAGCATATATTTATTTTCTTCTGTGTGTCAGGCATTGTGACAGGCATTTAGAGATCAAGAGAAAAATGAAACAATCTCTGACCTCTGCCCCTTTATATTCTATTATGGGGAAACAATATATGTATTGAAAATGAAATAAAAATATATACAAGTAGTTGGTGGTGGAGAGAAAAGGAGGGAACTAATAACTGGGGGATCAGGATAGACATTCTATTAGGGGAGGCAGTGGCTTTTTCTTCCCCTCTTAAAAACTTTATTCCATCACCCTTTCTCATTCATAGTATATGTTAAATTTTTAAAATTACATTTTGCTTTTTTTTCAATTAACAAGAATTTATTTTATTGCCTACTGCCTTCTCCATCCTCAGTGGAGAAAATAAAAAAGAAAGATAAAATCCTTGGCACTAGAGTTTTGAAGGAAGCATCCCATGGTGGAAATCACTTTGCTTCTGGAGCCAGAAAATCTGGGTTCAAAACTTGCCTCTCATGCTCACTATGGGCAGATGACTTGAGGTGTCTGAGAACTGGTTTTGTCATCTATTTACAAACATGTTTCTCCATTTTCCATGTCATCGAAGAGACTGGGCAAATATCAGATAGTGAATCCATCTGGGATCAGAGTGACTAGATCTATAAAAAAATAGCACATTCAGCTACAGCTGATAGTCACTCTAGAAAAACACAGTTTTCTTCCATGAGGGAGCACTGCCTGTCATGGAAGAAAGATGTGAAAGCTCTGAAAAGGCATAATAAATACAGCAGAGAACTACCCCTAAGGAGAAGTTTATTAGGCTGACAAGGGTAGAAAAAGACTTTCAGTACCAGGGGTAGTGGGTTGCTCCTTTGCCACGTTGTTGTGTTCCCCATGTGTGCCTCATTACTTTTGTGCACATTCTTTCCATAGTACTTATTATATTTGTGGGAGAGTGTGACCCAGACTTTTGGAGAGAATGGTATTGTAATTACTGTTCTTGCGATACCATTTTAGTAAATACCTTTCCTAAAAAGCCAATTGTCCGGCTGATTGTTGATTGGAAATGCAAGGTGAGGGGGCTCATGAGCTATGGTGATAGAAACTGAGCCCCTCTGAGTTGTCCTTAGAGCCCTGAGACCAGTAGCTGCTCTCTGGGAAGCTGACCTGTCAGTGCTAGTGTGACTTGAGGAAGGCGTGTTACACCTTCCTAAAATGTAGTGCCCAGCACGGAATATGTTCTTAAGGTGTCTTACGATCTTTTTGTCTTTATGTTCTCAGTGTCCTGCACATAGCAGATTGATACATGTTTTTGGAACTGAAATGAAGGGGCAGGAGCTTAACCAATGACCTGCTCAATGTAGTTCAGAAGTAAATGTACTGCCTCTATTTTCTTTAGACCTCATTATTTCTTACTAACAGTTCTCCGAAGGGAGGCAGGATGCGACACTAAAGTAAGACTCCCCTGAATTCACTGCACACCAACAGGATGCCTTCACCTTTGCTACTCCCACCTCAGTTGCTTCTGCCTGATTAGAGGCCTGAGAGTGGAGCAAAAAGCTCTTCCCCTGGACTTCCTCTACAGAGGGCTCAAAATGTCAGCCACATCTCCATGTACCCCTAGCTGCTCTGCTTGGTTTCCACTCCATGAACTTCATGTTCAACTCTGGTACCTTCCTTTCTCCAGCTTCCTTTTGTATATTATCTTCCTCCTTTGAAGACTGTAAACTCCTTGAGGGCAAAGGACTGTTTCTTTTTCTTGTTTATGTCCCCAGTGCTTGGCAAAATGCAGGGCACATACTAGGTGCTTAACACATGTTTATTAATTTATTTTCTGTTCCTTGCCTTTTCCCTCCCCTATTCATTGAGAAGGCAAGACAAGTAGAACCCACTGTAGAAATGTATAGTCATACGAAGCAAATTTCTGCATCAGCTGTTTAATAAATGTTTATTGTAATTAGATTCTAACGGGAGGGGTACAACTTCTAGTAAGCCACCAGACTGCTAAACAAGCAGAGATGAGTTTATGGTAATTAGAATACAGTCATCATATATGAGCACCATGGGAACATTGCCAACGTTTTAATGAGTGTAAGCCACAGGAGTGAGACACTGATGATCTGATGACATTTCGGGAGGTGTCCCTCTTGCACATGCTATGGGGATGAGGACAGAGAAAGGTGTCTTTCCGAAAACAGTTCTGGATCCCCATGGGAAGTTGGAGTATGAACCATGTTTTGTGCAGTAAGTTTATTTCCCACAATTCTGTTGGCATTTAAATCTCCTTACAACCTTTCCACCTACTTTCTTTTATGGTTTTCTCACATACTTCTCCCCTCTAAGCAATTTGCTACCCAGTCATCTTGGCCTATTTTCTCTTCCACACAGTGTTTTCCATCTTGTCTCCACAAGCCTTTGATGGTATTCCCTTTTCCTCTTTTTTTTTTTCAAAAGTACTTCTCCTTTTCCTCTTGGAATCCCTGGTTCTTTCAAGAATCAGTTTAAGTTCCACTTTCTACAGAAAGCCTTTCCTAATCATCCCAGGTGCTAGTACATGCTTTCCCTCAACTGCCTTTCATATATGCATAATTATATATGTTACTTACACAGACTCTGAGGACCTGCTGAGTCAGGTCCTCCGGGGCAAGGAGAGTTACATCTTGCCTTTATGATTCAAGTGCTACCCCAAAGGGGCAGGAGGATAAGTTTATTTACCTAATTACAGAAATATATTATTTATTTTAAACACTTTTCTTTTCAAACATTTTTTCTTTTTAAATTTTGAATTCCAAATTCTCTCCTTCCCACCCACGTGTTCCACCACCCACTGTGAAGGCAAGCAATATGGTATCAATTATACATGTGAAATCATGCAAAACATATTTCCATATTAGCCACATTGCCAAAAAAAGCAAGAATAAAGTGAGAAAATGAAAGTTTAATATATGCTCAGAGTTCCTTATTTCTCTCTCTGGAAGGGGATAGCATTTTTTTCCAGAATGAGTCCTTTGGGAGTGTCTTAGATCATTGTATTGATCAGAGTAGCAAAATCTTTCACGGTTGTTCATCATTACAACATTGTTGTTAGTGTGCACAATTATCTCCTGGTTCTTCTCATTTCACTTTGCATCAGTTTGTGTAGGTCTTACCATGTCTTTTTTTCTTTCTGAAACCACTCACCTGGTCATTTCTTATAGCATAATAGAATTCCATTACAATCATATACCACAGCTTGTTCAGTCATTCCCCATTTGGTGATCATCCTCATTTAACATTTGAGGAAACTGAGGCAGAAAAAGGGGCAGCTAAGTGACGCAGTGAATAGACTCATCTTCCTGAGTTCAATTCTGGCCTCAGTCACTTACTACCTGTGTAACCCTGGACAAGTCACTTAACCTGGTCTGCCTCAGTTTCCTCATCTGTAAAATGAACTGGAGAAGAAAATGGCAAATTACTCCAGAATCCTTACCAAGAAAACCTCAAATGCGGTAATGAAGAGTCAGATGCAACTGAACAACAAAAATGTGCCAAGCACTGTGCTGGGTGTTGGAGATACAAAAAGAGCAAAAGTCAATCCCTCCCCTCAAGGAAAGACAATATGCATGCAAATATAAGCAACGCAAAATACAAAAAGTTATATTTAGGAAAAATACATGTTATATACAAGGAACATAGGAAATCACAGAGGGAAGGCACTAGAAGTAAGAGGGATTGGGGAAGGCTTCCAGTAGGAGCTGAGATTTTAGTTAGACTTAAAGGAAGCCAGGGAGGTCAGAAGGTAGAGTGGAGGTGGGACAGCGTTCCAGGTGAGGGAGACAGAGAAAATGTCCAGAGCTGAGAGATGGAGTGTCTTGTTTGTGGAACAGCCAAGAAGCCAGAGTCACCGGATCAAAAAGTGCCTGTCAGGGAGTAAAGCATAAGGAGACTGGAAAGGTATGTGGGAGTTAGGTCATGAAAGGCTTTGAATGGCAAACAAGCATTTTGTATCTGATCCTGGAGGCAATGGGAGCCACTGCAGTTTATTAAATAGGAGGGTGACATGATCAGATCTGTATTTTAGGAAAATCATATTCATGACAAAATGGAAGATGAATTGAAGTGGGGAGAGACTGGAAGCTGGTAGACCCAAGAGTCCAGGCATGAGGTGATGAGGACCTCTACTAGAGTGGCAGCAGCGTCAGAGAAGAGAAAGGGGCGTATTGGAGAGATGACACAAAAGTGAAATTGAAAGATTTGGCAATGGATTGGATATGAGGGGAGAGAGACAGTGAGGAATCTCAGATGACTCCTAGATTGTGAGCCTGAGGGACTGGGAGGATGGGGTTATCCTCTACAGTAACAGGGAAAGTAGGAGAAGGGGAAAATTTAAGGGAAAAGATAATGAGTTCCATTATTCATTTAAGAAATCTACTGGACATCCAGTTTGGGATCCCTGAAAGACAAGTTGGAGATGCAAGACTGGAGGTCAGCAGAGAGACTGGGGCAGGATAGGCAGATTTGAGAATTATCAGCATAGAGATGGGAATGAAATCCATGGGAGACAATGTGATCACCAAGTATAGTGGTACATAGGGAGAAGAAAAGGGAGCCCAGGACAGAACAGTGTGGTATATCTATGGTTGGAAGGTGGGATCTAAAAGAGGATCTAGCAAAGGTGACAGAGATGGAGTAATCAGCTATATTTCAGAATAATCCAGAATTTCATATTTATTTGAATTTATGCTTTGTAGTTATTATTTAATTTTCATATAATTTTGTTTACTGCTTGCTTTGTTTTAGTAAGCTTTTGTATTCCTTGTAGCTTTTATTTAGGGAGCTTAAATTCACTCAGAACCTCTTCTCAAATAAAGGGTTTTTGGCCTTTATTTTTGGGCCTGAGTCTGCCAGGTGAAATCAACAAACTTATTTTCAGAATGGTTTTAAATGTGTGAAATAAAATAGCTACTATTAAAAAATAAACCAATTATATTGAAATACAGTGATCAAAATATGTTTAAAAATTTTGTTCACAGACCTCAAGTTGACCCTCTGCTCTGGAGGATTGTGATAGATCAAAGCTCAAACACAGAAATGTTTTAAACATGAAATTTCTGCTCTTGCTCTATATATAGCCTTATGTGAGAGGGCTGGGTTATGGTTAAAAAGAGATGAATTAACCAGGGGTCAGCAACTTTTCAGAAATGGCTGGGCCAAGTTCTCATTTATTCCCTTGACCTTAAGTCTTTTCACAGGCAAGCAGTGTGTTCCGCATGCATTTCTTTGTGGCAGTCCTGTTCTGCTTAAGTAGCTCTTAGAAATGTGCTATAAACTGCTTGTGCCCATGAGGTCTCTTCATTACTCTTTGACAGCAGGCGACTCTTGCAATATGGCAACCCTTATACTCCAGAAATGATGATGTTTTAAGATTCATAACCATCCAGGATCAGCCAATAACCATATTAAGCACCTACTATATGCCAAGCACTGTGCTAAATGCTGGGCATACAAAGAAGGCAAAAAAGTTCAGCTTAATGGCAGAAGCAACATGCAAACAACTGTGTACAAACAAGCTATACATAGGATAAACTGGAAATAACGAACAGAGGGAAGGCTCTAGAATTGAGGGGATTGGAGAGAGGCTTCCTGTAGAAGGTGGGATTTTAGCTGGAACTTGAATGAAGCCAGGAGGTATAAATGTGAAGGAAGAGAGTTCCAGGCATGGTAGACAGCCAACAAAAATGCCTGGATTTGGGAGATGGAATGTGTTGTTCAAGGAACTCCAAGAAAACCAGTGGCATTTGATTAGAGTGACACACATGTTTAATAGTAGTGTTGAAAACATGACTCTGTGTGTGTGTATATGTGAATTTGTGTGTAAACAGCTTAAGGTTGTTAGAAACCTTGCACAAAGAACCATAAAAACAATACACCCAATGACTACCATAATGTGAATGGAAAGAACATGTACCAAGTAGTTGAAAATGAAGGTTGTTAAATTACAAAGAACAGTTCCAGTCCCAAAGAAGATAGGAGAAAATAACTTCCCCAGCTCCTTTGTAGAGGTGAGAGCTGCTAGGATGTGGAACATTGAATATCATGGGAGATTTTTAGTTGTATTGATTGGTTCCTCTTCTTTTGTTTGCTTTGAAAAAAATGCTTTGTTACATGGGATGGCCATCTGAGAGGAGGTAGAGAGAAGGATACAGGGGAACATGCAGGCAATGTAAAAACAAAAGAAATCAACAAAAATTTCTTTCAGAACAAAAATAATATACAACTGCACAATTTTCCAGGTTTAATCCAACCTCCTCTCTTCTACCCTACTCAGGTCAGGCCCCAGTCCAATTGAGTACCTTTCCCAGATGTGCATACTGATAAATTATCTCAATAGATTAGCTATCCAAACACATAGGAAAGACAGCAACATTCAATGACTCATTTTGTGGATTTTCCAAGCTTTTTGGATTTTTCTGTCTTTTGGATGTTGGCCAGTTCCATCAGCTGGATGTCAAAGTGGGGGACTAGCATTGGCTGAGTAACTGGTGAATTTAATTTAATGCAAGAAACCATTTATTGAGAGCTATGTGTTAAGCAAGACAGCTAGGTGGCTCAGTGGGTAGAGTTCTGGGTCTGGAGGAAAGAACTTCCTTCAAATCTGTCTTAAGACACTTGATAGACGTGTGACTCTGGGCAAATCACTTAACCTCTGTTTGCCTTAATCCATTGGAGAAGGAAACGGCAAACTACTGTAGTATCTTTGACAAGAAACCCTCATAGACTGTATGGTTCACCGGATCTCCAAGGGTCAAATGCAGCTGAATGGACTGAGCAATTACAAATGTGCTAAGCAGCAGAGACTGGAAGACAAGGAGCTTACAGTCTGCTGGAGATGGGGGACAGGAAGACAATTGGGCAGTGTAGTCAAAGTTCATCATTCACTGCACCTGGGCAAATACCAGAGTCGGCCATGGTTGATCCCAGAACTTCGTCTCCTGGTGAATCAATACCTTAGCATTTTGATAAGTGTGGAAATGGTTGTGCCTGGAGGCAGGTGAGATATTTCTTGACAGTCACTCTCACACAGACCTCTGGGATGTTCTAACCATATGATCTAGAAACCAGGGCTAAGTGAAGATTGAGAAGGTGAGAAGAATATTCTGAAACTACTAGAGATACTGTATTATATAAATATTTAATTTGTTACTTAAAAAGAGTACTGTACTGAAACCCAGGAAATTCATTAATGCTTAGGCCTGGGGTTCCTAACCTAGGTTTCAGTAAATTTTTATTTTTACCATGTAAATTTTTAATTCATTTATTTTTATAGTATTTTATTTTTTCCAATTATATGTAAAGACAATTTCATGTTAATTTTTATAAAATTTTTAGTTCCAATTTTTTCTCCCCCCTTTCCTTTCCTCCCCTTTGATATGAATTATATATGTGCAATTATGTAAAACATATTTCCATGTTGTGTGTGTGTTCATCCTTCATTGCCAAAGAAGACCATGCCATCAGAGAAGTAATGACATCTCTTGCACTTGATTTTGTTTTGAGTGAGGGAGGGCTGTGCAGGTCACCATCCTCACTTCTCCTCCAAAGCCTTCTGAATCCAGTGACCGGATATTCTTCAGGATGACTGGAGATGAGCAAGGATGAGGCAACTGGGGTCAAGTGACTTGTCCAAGGTCACACAGCTAGTGAGTGTCAAGTGTCTGAGGTGAGATTTGAACTCAGGTCCTCCTGACTCCTGCACTGGTGCTGTATCTACTGTACCACCTAGCTGCCCCTTATTTCCATATTAGTCATGTTGTGAAAGAAAAAACAGACCAAAAGGAAAAAAAAACACCAAAAACAATAAAGAAAGTGAACATGCTTTGATCTGCACTCAGAGTTCATTAATTCTTTCTCTGAATGAGGATAGCGTTTTCCATCATGAATCCTTTGTACTTGTCTTGGATCACTGTATTGTTCAGAAGAGTTGTCATTCATAGATGATCATTAACACAATGTTGCTGTTACTAGGTAGAATACTCTCCTGGTTCTGCTGATTTCACTTTGCATCAGTTCATGTAAGTCTGTCAAGGTTTTTCTGAAATCTGGCTGCTCATTATTTCTTATTGCACAATAGTATTCCATTACATTCATATACCATAGTTTGTTTGCCTGGTTCTGATATCTTCTCTCTCCTTTAGTTAAAAAATGTCTTCCTATGTTTCTTCAAATCTCGTATATTTGTTGTTAATTTAGTAAGTTTCTCAGAACTCTTATTTGTGTTGAGAACAGTTTATATAAATGCCAGTTGATTGCTTCAGATAATGGTGATGATGATGATAACCTTCCCCTGGATTCAGTTATCATCTCTATGCAAATAATTCTTAGATCTACTTATCCAGCCCTAACATCTCTCTAGACCTCCAGTCTTGCATCTCCAACTACCCATTGGACATCTCAAACATGATATGCTGTAGACATCTTAAATTTAATGTCCAAAATTGAATACATTATCTTTCCCCCCAAATGCTTCCCTCTTCCTGTAGTCCACCCTACACTCAACTGTCAAATTGGTCTTATTAAAGTCTGATTATGTCACATGCCCCCATTCAATAAACTTCACTGGCTCCCACTCACCACTAAGATAAAATATAAAATCCCCTGTTTGGTATTTAGAGCCCTTCATAACCAGATCCCCTCCTGTCTTTCCAGCCTCTTTATACCTTACTCACCCTCCCCCCATGTACTCTTTGATCTATCAGGTGACATTGACCTCCTTGCTTTTCTTCACATAAGCCACTACCTTTCAAGACTCTGTTTCCCAGGCTTAGAATTCTTTTCCTCCTCATCTCCACTTTCTGACTTTCCTGGTATTCTTTAAGTCTCAGCTAACATCTCACCTTCTCTAAAAAATCTTTTTGCATTCTGGGCCATCTCCAGTTGTCCTGATGAATATCTGATCACTGAACCCCTGATGGCTTTGGAGGAAAAAGTGAGGCTGGTGACTTTGCACAGCCCTCCCTCACTGAAATCAATTGCAAGTCATATCATCATTTCCCTGATGTCATGGTCCTCTTCAAAAATGAAGGACAAACACAACAATACAACAGTTTGTTCAGCCATTCCCTAATTGATGGACATGCCCTGATTTCTAATTTTTTTGCCACTACAAAAAGAGCTGTTTTAAATATTTTTGTGCATGTAGGTCCTTTTCCCTTTTTTATGATCTTTTTGGGATACAGACCTAGTAGTGGTATTATTAGATCACAGGGAATACACAATTTGGTTGACCTTTTGGCCTAATTCCAAATTGTTCTCCAAAATGGTTGGATCACTTCACAACTCCACCAACAGTACATTAATGTACCCATTTTCCTGTGTCCTCTCCAACATTTATCATTTTCTTTTTCTGTCACATTAACCAATCTGATAGGTGTGAGGTGGTAGCTCTGAGTTGTTTTAATTTACATTTCTCCCATGAAAAGTGGTTTAGAGCTTTTCCTCATATGACTATAAATAGGTTTGATTTCTTCATCTGAAAATTGACTGTTCATATCCTTTGAACAATTAATAGTTAGGAAATGGTTTGTAGTCTTATAAATTTGACTCAATTCTCTATATATTTGAGAAATGAGGCTTTTATCAGAGACATTTGCTGTAAAGGTTATTTTCCAGCTTTCTGATTTCCTTCAAATCTTAGTTGCACTGGTTTTATTTATACAAACCCTTTTTAACTTAATATAATCAAAATTATCTATTTTATATTTTGTAATGTTCTCTATCTCTTGTTTGGTCATAAATTCTTCCCTTTTCCATAGCTCTAACAGGTAGACTATTCCTTTATGTCTAAGTCATGTACCCATTTCAACCTTATCTTGTTAAAGAATGTGAGATTTTGGTCTATGCCTAGTTTCCGCCATACTATTTTCCAGTTTTCCCAGAAGTTTGACAGAAATTGGAGACTTTGGGTTTATCAAATGCTAGTTTACGTGGTCATTGACTACTTTGTCTTGTGTACCTAGCCTATTCCCTTGATCTACCACTCTGTTTCTTAACCAGTACCAAGTAGTTTTGATTATTGCCACTTTATGGTCTAGTTTTCAATCTGGTACAGCTAGGCCATCTTCCTTTGCAATTTTTTTCATTAATTCCCTTGAGATTCTTGACCTTTTGTTCTTCCAGATGAATTTTGTTATTTTTCCTAACTCTATAAGATACTTTGAGATAGACTTCCCCTAACTTATTAACAGCCTTGAGGCCTGTCAGTTTCTTTCCTAGTGACCAGAAGGGAGAGGTCCCTTATTGTGGCTCATCTGGGTCCGAAAGAAGAGCAAAGGAAGCTTTCTGTGATGAGCTGGATATTTGGAGAGAATCTTAGGCTCCCAGGATCTTCTTCTTTCATTTCATGAATTGATTTTCCTTGACCTAGATCAAACTCTTGTTTGGCCTAGAGCCAATGGACCAGTGCCATTTTTTAAAAATAGTTTTTTACTGGTATTTTTTGTTTTAAATGACTTAGATTTTCCCCTGTATCCTCTCACTGCCCCCTTCTCAGAGAGCCATCCTTTATGAGACTTCATTTTTTTAAAGGAAAAACAAAAGAAGAGGAAAAAAATTAGTAAAACCATCAACATCTGGAAAAAATCTAACGTATACAATGCTGGAACCAATTGCAAGGTAAGGGTGCTAATCAGAGCATTTGTTCAATGTAAAAAAAAAAGTTGTGTCTTTACAGATACATAAATTCTACATAATGAATCAATGTAAGTAATTATTTAACGTAGGTTTATAAAATACTTTCTTTAAATAACTCTGGGTGGTAGAGTATGCAAATATTACTTTCATCCCCATTTTATGGATGACTAAATTGACAGGGGTGGTAAGTCTTGTCTGTGTGCCAAGTCTTCTGACTCCAAGTCTGGGGCTCTTTTTGCTATGATCTATCTCTAATTTCCTCTGTATGTAGTGGAATAAATATGCCTCAGAGTGAAAAGAAGTGGGAAGAGCGGGCGCTGGCTATACTTCTAAACAGCTGTATGACCTGGATTAAAAGCATACCCCACCTCTTCTTCTTTGGAAGATAGCCTTTACAGCTGAATTTTGCTCTACCAGGCCAAATGTTATTTTGTAATCAAAAAACCAAACTCAGCAAGATTTTATATTCTCTCCCCATTTCAGGGAAATGAAAATGAGGTTTGCTGTAGAAAATCCTTCCCAGAAACTAGCTGGTTCTCTTCTCCTAGTTTCATAGTTTTATCAGCAGTACTGCTATGCATGCCACAAATCACACAAAATGGGATTTCTTAAAAAAAAATTCTTCAAATTTTAGTGATGCCAATATAGTCTACAAATTAGAAAGTAGGAAGGGTTTTTTTTTTTTGCTGGGGGTGGGGAGCAAGATCACATAAGATCTCAAAGCATAGTTTAAAGACCCCCCTAAAATCAGGAATGATTGAAATAGGGGATACAAAGATATCAAATTAGGCACCTGCTCAAAGTCGCTTCTAGCTTGAGATGCTAAGATCTTATTTCCTGTGGAAGAAATACCACCCTTTCAAAGGTTGCTTTTAAAGGAATAAACTCCCCATTATCACAAACTACTTTTGGCTTATGGGAAAGGGCCTGTAGCAGCTCAAACTAGGAGGACAAAATCTTGCTTGCTTCAGTTTCCTCATCTATAAAATGAGCTGGAGAAGAAAATGGCAAACCACTCCAGTATCTCTGCCAAGAAAACCCCAAATGGAGTCACAAAGAGTCAGACATGAATGAAACAACTCAAGGATAGCCACTAACTCCCAGAGTTGTTGTGAGGATCAAATGAGATACTATTTGTAATACACTTAGTAGTGTGCCTGGCATGTAGTAGGCACTAGGTAAATATTAATTATTTATATTAATTATTATTGAACTGGAAGTATACTCTATATACTCAGTTCATTTCATGATCTTCTATGGTTTTGCTTACCCAGGTAAGTGGAAGAGATGACTTTGAACCCCATGAAGATCTAGCTATTACCATCCAGATCTTTGGAAGGTAGTCTCTCTTATAGACAGACTCTCAAGTGCTACTCCTCTTCCCTTTTTCTCCTAAATGACTTTGTGGAATTCTTTCTCTGTTTCTTTTTTAAATATTTCAAAGGTGCTACAGCAAATAAAAGATGTGTTTAGAAAAAGAGACAGGGGACTTGGGTCAGAAAGTCTAATCCATTCATCTTTAATAAAGCATAGAAACTTAAGAGTTGAAAAGGAACTTAGAAGTCATCTAGACCAACCTTACCCCAAGCAAATGTCCTTTCCACACAGAACGGTGCTGGACTGGAAGTCAGAGAACATCAGACCCAGACCCTGGGTCTGTTTCTATAAATTGTGGGACCTTGGACAAGCCACTTCACTACTTTTGTCCTTGCTTTCTTTGCAATGAGCAGGTTTGACTGTGATATCTCTGAGGTCCTTTCCAGCTTTAAATTCTTAATTCAGTGAACTATTAGGTGGTCACACAGTTTATGCACAAACATTTCCAATGGTGGAAAACACATTGCATAAGGCAGATAAATGGCATGGTAGAAAAGAGTGCTGGACCTGGAATCAGGAAGATCTGAGTGCAAATTCAACCTCAGTCTAGCTATAAGACTTCCTGAACAAGTCACTTAACCTCTGTTAGCCTCAGTTTCCTCATCTGTAAACTGGGGCTAATCAATAGCATCTACCTTGCAGAAACTCTGATGAGATAATGATTTGTAACTGAAATGATATTTGTAAAGCACAATGCCAGGGATGTAGACCCTATATAAATACCTCTTCCCTTTCCCCATTCTATTTCTGAACATCTATTTGAGAAAGTTATCACTGAGGGGAAGCTTGTCATAGTGAAGAAATAGAAAGCCATTTTTAGAGTCAGCTACATCTGGGTTTAAATTCTATCTCTGACCCATATTGGCTGTGTGATCCTGGGTAATTCATTGAATCCCTCAGTATCCCAGAAAACTCTCCAAGATGAAAAAAATCATAGAACAGTTACAGATCTATAGCAGTGAGAGGAGATTCCTCACCAGGGAGTTCCTTCTGATGAAATCATAGGTCTGGATGGGAAGAAAGCTATTCCTTGGTGTTGCCATTTGGGATTGGGATTTGGGATTATGGGAAAGGTGGATTATTTGTTTATTTATTTTTAATAGAAAATTCTGAGAGAAAGATGTTAGGAAGAGGAGACTATGTAACAGGCACAAAGCTTGTGTGGAATTCTTCATCCTGGGTCCACATGGGCAGATTCTGGGCACCCAGATGTTTCCTCCTCCCCCCCCCCCACTCCCACCCCCTCTTCAGAGGGAGTGTTGCAAGATACAGAATTGTATCCCCCAAGGGTTATGAAGGATTGATGAGGTAAACCCAGCACTCCTCAAAGACATTCCCCTTTTCCACTGCCTCTGAGTTGGGGAAAGATGCTACTCCCCAAGTTCAGTTACAGAAAAGAATGTAAAGAGAGAGAAATTAATAATCTGAATGAATTCTAAAATCTTCTAGACTACAAAAGATAAGCCACTTGGGGCATATGTTATCTGGATTGGGAAGAAGGGGAAAAGGGAGTTGCTTTCTGTGGGTACCACATGAATCTCATCTGGGATTCCTTCATTGGTATGTACCTATATCAACCTCCCCTTTCAGCAGCTTACAGGTGGGTAAGGATATTTGCAGAGTGAAGGACAGTCCCCTCAGTCATCATCATCCTTTCTTATTCTCCTCCTTCCAATGTTTTCTTTTTCTCCCAGAATTCTCTGAAAAACTCTTCCCACAATCCTAGTTCCAACATGTCACCAGTTTATGGATGCTGAGAGGCATTTCTTTCTGTTTTAATTTTTTTTTTAATTTGCTTTGTTAGATTTTCCCGTATACATACAGAAAATTTTTTTAGCAATCATTTGAACAGATTTTGAGTTCCAAATTCTCTCCCTCTCTCTCACCCCTGTCCCTGCCTTGAGAAGGCAAGAAATTTGATTTCAATTATACCTGTGAGGTTATGCAAAACATATTTCCATATTTGCAGTGTTGTAAAAGAAAATACAAAATGAAACAAAAATAAAGTAAAAGGAAGTATGTTTCAGTCTATATTTAGAGGTCAACCATTCTCTGTCTAAAGGTGGATAGCATTTTTCATCATGGGTCCTTTGGAACTGTCTTGGACCTTTGTTGATAAGTAGCTAAGTCATTCACAGCTGATCATCATACAGTGCTGATGTTATTGTGTACGATGTTCTCCTAATTCTGCTCACTTCACTTTGCGTGAGTTCATCTAAGTCTTTCCAGGTTTTTCTGACACCATCCTGCTTGTCACTTCTTATAGTACAAGACTATTTCATCACAACTTGGTCAGCTATTCACCAGTGCATGGGCATCCCCTTGATTCCCAATTCTTTGCCTGGGTGACATTTCTATAGCAACACTGGTCTACATTTTTTTGATCTCAAATAAGTATTCCTGTAGTACCTTCTGTCAACAAGATCAATCCTTAAAGTATGTTGGGACAGTTTTCAGAGCTCTCCTTGGTTGTCTGTTTTGCGTATTAAACGTCCCCAATCCCTTTAACCTCTGCAATCCTGGCTACCTCCTGTGAATAAATTATTAATTATCAGTGTATCTCTTAAAATCTGGTGATGTGAATTGAATGCTATGCCCCATATATAGTTTGACCACTGCAGAGTAAAATGGTGCTGTAACTTTTTATTATTAGGATGTTTTATTTCTGTTAATATATTCTAAGATTGTTAATTATTTGAGAGGTCATTGCATTGTTGGCTCATCACATACATAGTTAATTAAAATTTCTATATTTTTTCACATGAATTATTGTCAAGCCAGGTCTCTCCTCCTACTCCCATGCAATTGATTTTTTGAAGTTAAATGAAGTTCTTTACATTTATACCTATTAAATTTATCCTGCCAAGAATTCAACCTGTTTAAAAAAATTTTGACACTCTCATTTATCATAATAACCATCCTTCTCAGCTTTGAGTCATCTGAAAAAAAATATGATACAACAGCTTCATCCATGTACACTGAGAAAAGTGTTGAAAAAATCAGGACCAGGACCAGAGCCTTCTCTCCATGGCATATCATAGTAATAATAACTAGCATTTATATAGCACCTACTACGTGCCAGAAACTGTGCTAAATGCTTTACAAATACTATCTCATTTGATCCTCACAACAACCCTGTGAGGTAGTTGCTATTATTATCCCCATTTTTCAGATGAAGAAACTGAGTCAGGCAGTAGTTAAATGACTTGCCCATACTGACACAGCTGGTAGTATCTAAAGTTGTATTTGAACTCAAGACTTCCTGACTCTAGGTCCAGTGCTGTGCCTACTGCTCCATCATCAGAGCTATCTACTTTAAGGTTGACCCTGATTCACCATTTACATCTGGTCTAGAGAGAAAGAGAAGTCAATCAGAATTCTTTGGGGTCTAGGGATATGCTGGTATCCCCAAGAGACAAAGTGACAGATGAATCACCTCTAGAGCATTCAGCAGGTTGAGCTCTCTCATGCCACCTGAGGGTGTTTCTTCATATATCAGCCTCATCTTTGTTATCACAGGGTTAGTTCACTGGAGAACACTAGGAAAGTCTGTTGCTTACATAAAGCCTACATTAGTCCTTGGTTGATAGCCAAGTTTTTACCACTTGGAATTTCATTGTTTAATGGTCTGTGTTGAAAATGGAAGGAGCTATTTGAGAACCAAGGAAACCTTTAATCAAAGCTGGTATAGAGGTTTGGCTGTAGCAAGGAAAGCAACTTCCCTTTGAGACCAAGAACCCAAGAAGCCCCCTCCCTTTGCTGTAAGCATGGTGCCTGGTACTCAGTAAGGGCTTAATAAATGCTTCTTGACTTAATTTGATTCTTTCTTTCAACTGCTCTGATCCACTCTTCTTCTGCTATATAAGAAGGGCAGGCAGCCTATATAGAGCTGGGTAATATTAATAATAACTGACATTTACAGTGTGATTTAGAGTTTGTAAAGCTTTACATTCGTTAGCTTGTTTGATGCTCACAACGATCTTGTGAGGCGGGTACTACGTACAGATAATCTTAGCTTAATTTCACAGTTGAAGAAACGGATGCTGAGAAAGTTTAAGTGGCTTTTCCCAAGGTCACATAGCTAAAAATCATTAGAGGCAGAATTTGACACCACATTTTCTTGATTCTAAGATCAGAATTATAGTCACTTTCCCATGCTGCCTCTGGATTCACAAGTAGGCAATAACTGATGAGACTCAACTACTTTATGTAATTTTCTGATGAATTTTTGCAAAGTGCTGTTGTCGTGAGGAAAGATCTACCTGAGAGGTGGATATTGGCAGTGTTAGTAGCTCCATTTTACAGATGAGCAAATTGAAGTCTAGAGAAGTTCAATGAAATCCCAGAGACAGAATTTGAACCCATCCCTCTCCTACCTTCAGGCTAACCACTCTCCCCATGACATCACAGTCCTCACTGCCTCACTTACATAGGTGCTAAAGGAAGGTCTAAAACCATGGAATCCTAATTACCAGTCCTATCCCTTGACTGAATCTGCTTTCCCCAGATGGATATCCCATTTCTTAAATTCTGTAGCTTTTTTCCCCAGCCTTCTTCCATCTTGACCTCTCTACAGCATTTGACATTGTTGACTGCTCCCTTCCTCTAGGATAGTCTCTCTTTTTCAGGTTTTCAAGACTCTGCTCTTGCCTGGCTCTTCTGCTAACCATTCTTTCTCAGTCTTCTTTGTTGGATTATCATCATGTATATGCACCACTCTATGTCTGGGTATGCCCTAGGCTCTGATCTAGGTCCTCTTCTCTTTTCGCTTTATACCCTCTCTCTTCCCTGGGACCTACAGCTCTGGTAGCTGAACTTTTTGCCCTCTTTTGCCTGGAACGAAAACCACTTCCATAGTTCCAAACCATGCTGCCACACCTGTCACTAACTTCTCTCTACCTCACCCTTCTAGCTTCTCTTTATATATTGTCATCCCTCATTAAAACGTAAGCTGCTTGAGAGCTTGCATTTGCAACTTCAGCTCTATGCTCAGTGCCTGACACAAATAAGTGCTTAATAAATCCTTTTTTCATGCATCCATCCATTCGTTTGCTTGGATTCAGTTGTTATCTCTATGCCAGTCTTCCATATCTATGTATTCAGCCCTAGTCTTTTTCTCCCATACTTGCACCTGCCTATTGGACATTTTGAACTGGATATCACATAGACATCTCAAAGTCAACATGCCCTCAAACTAAGCTCATTATTTTCCCCCTCAGATTCACCCTTGTTTTTAACTTTCCTGTTTCCTTCATTTGTCCAGTCACCCAGTAATTTGGAGCCCAGATTGGGATGACAGCCACTATCTTTGATCCTGTTCATCAAGAAGAATTAGATCCTACGTCAGTCCCAGTGCCACATTTATCCTGATGATTACAGGACTCACCTCTCTACCCCAGCACAAGGTTTTCCATGGTCTTCAAAGAGTGAATGATTCCTTATCCCCCATCTCCATCTCTCTATGGGGGACTGAATCATCTTGCTATCTAGCAGAGATTTTTATTATTCATTTACTTCATTAGAATTAGGTCCTAAAATTTAAAACATATGGAAGTGATTGTTGAAAAGTGAAAACAATTAAATTAGTTAAAAAACAAGAATTTGTTTTAAAAAAAGAATCAGGTTCTAACTTGCTTCTTGAACTTGCTATATTGTGTTGTTTTAATGATGGGGTTTTGGTATAACAAAGTCACTTTCCCAGAAAAACAGACATAACATATGAAACCTTTGGTACAAAAGCTCAGTTGTATGATACTCTCTCCTTACTGATGGAGATTGATTATTCAACACATCATGCCTATGTGAGAGGTGGGTGAAATTGATGAAAGCTGGAGAGAAGAGAGATCCTAGGTACTTCTGGCTTCCAGTTTTGAGAGAAAAGATGCACAATTCTAAATTCTTTTCAAGTCCCTTAAGGGAAAGAAAGACTCTGGAAAGCAGCTTGTATGAATCTCCATGATGTCCCCATCCCCAGCTTGCTATACTTTAGGGAATTTCACTTTAGATGAAATCTGGGATTCTTTCTTGTTCTTGGTCGAGCTGTTATCTTGTTCCCAAAGAGAGAGCTCATTCAATCTGTTTTATCTTGTATGTATGCTGGTATATATGTATATTTTCTCTTATTTCTCTTTTGCTGTCAAGTTGGATTAATGGATATACTTGCTTTTTGCTAGGTGTGTTCATCATGGAACTGGCATCTGGTGGAAAGAAGGTCAAACTTTGAATATACAGCTTGGGGCTTTCTTCTCTCTATTAAAGAAAAACAATCAGGTGTTTAGTTTGGACCTAAAAATGACATCCTCTTAACTAATAATAATTAAGAGAGCAGGTACATGTAATTCTAGCCCAGTATCCCCTTTCTCTGAAGAGTTCCCTCCCTCAGTTAATTATTTTTATCTATCCTGTATATAGCTTGCTTTGTGTCTATTTGTTTATATATTGTTTCCCCCTTAGACTGTGAGCTCCCTGAAGCCAGGGACTGACTTGTTCCTCTTTTTTGTAGCTTAATAAATGCTTATTTATTGATCTTGCTTCTCAGAGGCAAGAAGCAAGGTAATGAACCTGTTTGAAAAAAAACCCTGAAATCTACGTATTTTATAAGACCACTAAATCAGCTTTCATTCATTCATTCATACATCTATTTATTTTTAATATTAATTACATTTTTTTGAGTTCCAAATTAACCTGTTGTTAAACATTTGCCACCATACACCTGACAACTACTATTTTTTTTTTTAAAGGTTGAGTACTCTTTTTTTATTATTAATTTTATTTTCAGTGTTCTACAATCACTACCATATAATTTAGATTTTTTTCCCTACCTCACCCTTATCTCCCCCCTCCCTTCCCAAGATAGCATACAATTTTATATAGGTTCTACATATACATTACTATTAAATACATCCTCACTATAGTCATACTGTGTAGAAGAATTAAAATGAATGGGAGAAATCATAAAACAAAACAAAACATAATACAAAAAAATGATGTGCTACATTCTGTGGTTGAATTCCATAGTTCTTTGCCTGGATGTGGAAGGCATTTTCCTTAGAAGACCATTGGGAATTTTTTTAAGTCCTTGCATTGCAATGAAATTCCAAGTCTACCAGAAAAACCTCTCGCACACTGTAGTTGTTGCTGTGCACACTGTTCTCCTGATTCTGCTCCTTTCACTCAGCATCAGATCATATAAGCCTTTCCAGGCCTCTCTGAAGTCTTCCTGTTCATCATTTCTTATAGCACAATAGTATTCCTTTACATTCATATATCATAATTTATTCAGCCATTCCCCAATTGATGGGCATCCCCTTGATTTCCAGTTTTTGGCCACCACAAAGAGTGTTGCTATAAATGTTTTTGTTCATGTGGGATCCTTTCCCATTTTATAAGTTAATTAATTAATTTTAAGTTTTCAACATTCATTTCCACAAAATTTTGAGTTCCAAATTTTCTCCCCATCTCTCCCCTGCCCCCCAAAATGCTATGCATTCTGATTGCCCCTTCCACCAATGTGCCCTCCCTTCTGACACCCCTCCCTTCCCTTATCCCCATCTTCTCTCTTGTCCTGTAGGGCAAGATAAATTCCTATACCCCGTTACCTGTATTTCTTATTTCCCAGTTGTATGCAAAAACAATTCTCATCATTTGTACCTAAAACTTTGAGTTCCAACTTCTCTTCCTTCTTCCCTCCCCACTCATCCCCATTGATAAGGCAAGTAATTCAATATAGGCTACATATGTGTAGTTTTGAAAATGACTTCCATAATAGTCATGTTGTGTAAGACTAACTATATTTTCCTCCATCCTCTCCTATCCCCCAATTCTTCTATTATCTCTTTTGACCTTGTCCCTCCCCAAGAGTGTTGACTTCTAATTGCTCCCTCCTCCCATTTGCCTTCCCTTCCATCATCCACCCCCATCCTGCTTATCCCCTTCTTCCCTACTTTCCTGTAGTGTAAGATAGATTTTTCCTACCAAATTGAGTGTGTATGTTATTCCTTCCTTGAGCCAAATGTGATGAGAGTAAGCTTCATGTTTTCCCTCTCACCTCCACCCTTTTCCCCTTCATTGGAAAAGCTTTTTCTTGCCTCTTCTATGAGAGATAATTTGCCCCATACCATTTCTCCGTTTCTCCTCTCAATATATTCCTCTCTCACCCCTTAATTTTAGTTTTTTAGATATGATCCCTTCTTATTCAACTCACCCTGTGCTCTCTGTCTCTCTCTTTCTCTCTTTCTCTCTGTGTGTGTGTGTAATCTCTCCAACTACCCAGATACTGAGAAAACTTTCAAGAGCTACAAATATGATCTTTCCATGTAGGAAAGTAAACTTTAGTAAGTCTTTTGTGATTTCTCTTTTCTGTTTACCTTTTCATGCTTCTCTTGATTCTTGTGTTTGAAAGTTAAATTTTCTTTTCAGCTTTGGTCTTTTCACCAAGAATGATTGAAAGTCCTCTCTTTCATTGAATGACCATTTTTTTCCCCTGAAGTATTATACTCAGTTTTGCTGGGTAGGTGATTCTTGGTTTTAATCCTAGTTCCTTTGACTTCTGCAATATCATATTCCAAGCCCTTCAGTCTCTTAATGTAGAAGCTGATAGATCTTGTGTTATCCTCATTGTATTTTCACAATACTTGAATTGTTTCTTTCTGGCTGCTTGCAATATTTTCTCCTTGACTGGGAACTCTGGAATTTGGCAACAATATTCCTAGGAGTTTTTCTTTTTGGATCTCTTTCAGGAGGTGATCTGTGGATTCTTTCAATGTTTGTTTTGCCCTCTGGTTCTGGAATATCAGGACAGTTTTCCTTGATAATTTCATGAAAGATGATGTCTAGGCTCTTTTAGTGATCGTGGCTTTCAGGTAGTCCCATAATTTTTAAATTGTCTCTCCTGGATCTATTTTCCAAGTCAGTTGTTTTTTCCAATGAGATATTTCACATTATCTTCCATTTTTTTCATTGGTTTGGTTTTGTTTTGTGATTTCTTTGTTTCTTAGCTTCCATCTATTCCATTCTAATTTTGAGAGAACTATTTTCTTCAGTGAACTTTTGAACCTCCTTTTCCATTTGGCTAATTCTGCTTTTTAAAGTATTCTTCTCCTCATTGGCTTTTTGGACCTCTTTTGTCAATTGAGTTATCTTACACTTAAAGGTGTTATTTTCTTCAGCATTTTTTTGGGTCTCCTTTAGCAAACTGTTGACTCACTTTTCATGATTTTCTTGTATTCCTCTCATTTCTCTTCCCAGTTTTTCCTCCACCTCTCTTACTTGATTTTCAAAATCCTTTTTGAGCTCTTCCATGGCCTGGGACCATTGCATATTTATTTTGGAGATTTTGGATGCAGAAGCCTTGACTTTTATGTCTTCCCCTGATGGTAAACATTGTTCTTCCTCATCTGAAAGGATGGGAGAGAATACCTGTTCACCAAGAAAGTAACATTGTATAGTCTTATTTTTTTCCCCTTTTCTGGGCATTTTCTCAACCAGTTACTTGACTTTTGGGTCCTTTGTCAAGAGTAAGGTATACTCTGGGGACCTGTAAGATCTCAGTTCACCCAAGGTAGCACAATCATGGGAGAGGAGTTTACTCCCTGACCTGGCTTGAGGCTAAGATTCAGATCAGCTGCTCAGTTTCCCCAGGAGCTTTATCCAACAATGAATGCTGACTGCTGCTGCTGCCCACCACCTGCTGGCATCTGGGGCCAGAGCTAGGGGAGGACCCTGCTCCCTTGTCACAGAGGTGAAAAAGCCCTTTCACTGATCTTTGAAGCTGTCTTTTGTGCCTGTGGGTTGAGGGATGTGTGAACTGTGGCTGCTGCCACGGGGGATTCTGCCCCCAAGGCCTGCTCCAGTCCTCTTCCTGGCACCCTGTGGCCAAGGCTGGACTGGGTTCCACTCCATGTCTGGTGCAACAAACTTTTTCCATCCACCTTCCAGGTCACCCTGGGCTGGAAATCTCCACTTTGTCATTCTGTGGCTTCTGCTGCTCTAGAATTTGTTGAGAGTCTTTCTTTACAGATATTTTATGGGCTGTGGGGGAAGAGCTAGAGTATGTGCATCTTTCTACTCCCTCATCTTGGCTCCCTCTCCTTTCTCATTTTTATGGTCTCTTGGGGATACAGTCATAGAAGCAGTATTGCTGGGTCAAAGGGTATGCATATTTTTGTAGCCCTTTGGGCGTAGTTCCAAATTGCTCTCCAGAATGGTTGGATAAGCTCACAGCTTCACCAGCAATGAATTAGTGTTCCAACTCTCCTACATCCTCTCCAACATTTATCATCTTCCTGTTCTGTCATGTTTGCAATCTGGTAGGTGTGATGTGGTACCTCAGAGTTGTTTTAATTTGCATCTCTCTAATCAATAGTGATTTAGAGCATTTTTTCATATGACTATAAATAGCTTTAATTTATTCCTCTGAAAACTGCCTGTTCATATACTTTGACCATTTATCAATTGGAAAATGACTTGTATTTTTGTACATTTGACTCAGTTCTCTATATATTTTATAAATGAGGCCTTTATCATAGACACTTGCTGCAAAAATTCTTTCCCAGTTTTCTGCATTCCTCTGAATCTTGGTTGCATTGGGTTTGGTTGTGCAAAAGCTTTTCAGTTTAATGTAATCAAAATTATCCATCGTGCACTTCATAAGGCTTTCTATCTCTTTTTTAGTCAAAAATTCTTCCCTTCTCCATAAATCTGATAAATACACTATTCCTTGCTCCACCAATTTGTCCAAAGATTGATGTCCAAAGATTGATCAATCTTTATACCTAGATCATGTACCCATTTGGATTTTATTCTTGTGTATGGTGTCAGGCATTGGTCTATGCCTAGTTTCTGCCACACTGTCATCCAATTTTCCCAGCAATTTTTGTTGAACAGTGAGTTCTTATCAACTGCTATTTTTAACAGGAACTCCTGACTGGTTCTAACTGCAGCTATTAGCTCATCTTTTGTGAAGCAGGGGGAAAGCAGAAACCAGTTGCCCATTGCATCCCTGGTGTCTCTCTCACCTGGAGTGGTACCCACTATTGGACTATTTCCTATTTCATACTTCTTCTCACTCTCTCTGGATCCCTTTCCACATAAGGCAAAACCATGAGGGTGGAGAGAAGGGGCAGGAGCAGCCAGAGGAAGATTGGATTACATGATTAGCAGCTAAGATACTTTCCAGTAATAGTGTGAGGGCCTACCAGGAGCAGGTGAGTGGTAGTCCCATTTTTTGCCTCTGTCTTTGCCTTCCTCTTGCTAGCTTCCCTAATCTAACTTTCAGTCCCAAAGTTATTTTACTCTCTATCTTCTCACTAACAACAAGAGAAGGAGGGGCTAGTAAACAAACACTAAGCATTTACTGGTGGGGGGAACCTCTCCAATCTTTCTATTAGGATCAACTCCTCAGCTTTATGACTAGAATTCATAGAAGATTGACTAAAGTGAGGCTGTAATTCGGTCTTAGCCCCAGGCAATAAAATTTAACTATAATTGAAACTCTATCTTCTTGTCTAGAAGCCAGGAAGGGTTCCTACCAACCCCATAGAGCCCTTCTTAAAACATCTTATTTTTATGGATATCTTTTTTGGGGGGGGAGGGGGTAATGCTTTTAAAGAAAAATTGTGTTTGATGGTGTGTAGCTGGATGCCACAACTCAGAATGCTCTTCTTTAGGGAAAATTGGAGTTTGACAGGTCATTTTGTTCGATTACACTCAAACAAATATTTTTGAAAAGCAGCAGACCTGTTATTTGAGTTAGAAGATTTGAATCAAAACAACTCAGTTTGGTAAACCTCATCTGAATTGAATCTAAATATTGATTTTTAGAGAAAATAATGAACCTAGTCAAAATTTAAAAGAAATCACCTAGTGAACCAGTTTTTAAAAAAACTTGAAACCTACATATTTTATAAGACCACTAAATCAGCTTTTATGTATTTATTTTTTTATTTATTTTTTATATTAATTAAATTTTTTTGAGTTCCAAATTCTCTCCCTTCCTCCTACCCTTTCTTCACTCATTGAGAAGATAAGCAATACGGTATCAATTATACACATGAAGTCGTACAAAACCTATTTCCATATTAGCCATGTTTTTAAAAAGTCAATAAAAAGTAAGCAACATTAAGAAAGTGAAAAAAGTATGTCTCAGTCTGCATTCAGAATTCTTCGCTTCTCTCTCTCTGGGGGTGGATACAATTTTTCATCATGAGTCCTTCAGAATTGTCTTGGATCTTTGCAATGATCAGAATAGCTATGCCTTTGACAGTTGATCACCATTACAGTATTGTTGTTTATTGTATACAGTGTTCTCCTGGTTCTGCTCATTTCACTTAGCATCAGTTCATGTAAGTCTCCCCCAGTTTTTCTGAAACTATTCCCCTCTTCATTTCTTATAGTACTATAGTACTCAGTCACAATTATATACCACAATATATTTAGCCATTCCTCAGTTGATGGACATTGCCTCACTTTTGAAATCTTTGCCACCACAAAAAGAACTGCTATGAACCTTTTCTGTACATATAAGTCTCTTTCTCTTCTCTTTAACCTTTCTGGGATATAGACTTAGGTATTGCTTAGTCAAAGGGTATGCACAGTTTTATAATCCTTTAGACATAGTTCTAAAATGTTCTACATAAATGTTGAATCAGTCCACAACTCCACCAACAATGCATTAGTATCCCAATTTTTACACATTCCCTCTAGAATTTGTTATTTTTCTTTTCTGTAATGTTAACCAATCTGATAGGTATGATGTGGTACCTCAGAGTTGTTTTAATTTGCATTTCTCTAATCAATAGGATAACTTTGATTTCTTCTGAAAGCTGCCTGTTCATATCATTTGACCATTTCAACTGGGGAATAGCTCTTATTTTTTTTTTTTTATAAATTCAACTGAGTGCCCTATATATTTCAGAAATGCGGCCTTTATCAGAGATACTCACTGTAAAATTTTTCCTCTAGTTTCCTGCTTTCCTTCTAATTTCGGCTGCATTGCTTTTGTTTGTGCAAAAACTTTAAAATTTCACATATTCAAGATTATCCATTTTATTCCGCATGATCTTTATCTCTTGTTTTGAGACTACTAAATTAAAACAAAAGCTGAAAAATATTTTCCAAGATGAGTCTGAACTAAACTAATACTTTGTTAAGTTCAGTTCCCTGATTTAAGCTTAGGTGAGTTATCTCAGTAGATACCACTGTATCTCTTTGGAATAGTCCCTTTGAAAGCAATAGCAGCTTACAATGTTAACAGAGAAATCCTGATCTCTTAGGCTAGTTGAGTTCTCCAAAGCCTTATCAGCAGCAAGGTAAGCTCCAATACTTTAAAAGACTCTGATCTCATACAATATAATATTCCCTTCAGTGGTTCAGATTTCCATCCTCTGGGACTCTCCTCCATTTTCTCCTATAAGTTCACCTTATTGTATATGTGGGACCTTCCAACAAGTGGGTTATTACTACTACTTTTTTATTTGACATTCTGAGGATACCAATGGAGTATGAAGATTTACTTATCTTTTGTTCTAGCCATGTGATGAACCTATTTTTTTTCCTGATTATATATTTCTTTGATGACAACCTTTATGTGGCTTCATCTTGGTAGTTCCATGTTTGTAATGAATTGCAACCCCTTCATGCCCATCATGAACCTTTCCATGCCCTCTGGGTAAATCTCACCTTTAATTATAATTCAGATTCTGTAGTGTACCATGTCTCCTAGCCATGCCACATCACTGAAAGAATATCAGTAGTAAAAAGATGGGCCTTAGTTCTAGACCTATCTTATTTCAATCATATCAACTAATTGACCAATTTTTATTCTGTACATAACAAATCCCAAATAAAATAAAAATTTTAATATATGTAGTAGGACAGAAAAAGAGGATTATATATGAAATTGCAAGTCTATATTGTATATCACTTTCTTTTTCTTTTTAAATATATAATACATTCAACATGTAACTTTCAAAGCTATCATGCTTGTCTATTATTCTTTCTGGTTTTCTTTCTGTTTTTTTGCTGCACCTTTAAAAAAGGCTTCAATGACCTCTTTCTTTCTCTTTCTTTCTTTCTTTTACTTCCTTCCTTCCTTCCTTCCTTCCTTCCTTCCTTCCTTCCTTCCTTCCTTTCTTCTATCTTATCCCCACCCACTTTTTTCCTCTCACTTACCCCCATCCCTTTCAACTGAACAACAGGTAAAATAAGCATCATCAAATGAAACACTCACGTTGGTCATGTCCAAAGGTGCTTTCTCATTCTGCATCTGAAGGTGGGGTTCTTCTCAAGTCATAATTGGTCATTGCATGGATCAGAATTCTTTTTAAAAATCAAGGAACAAAAATCTACTTTCTCTCCACACACATCTCCAACTGAGAAAAGAAAAAGAAAAAAAAACTTTCCAACAAATATCTACAATCAACCAAAACAAGTTCTTTGATTAGGTATGTAAATAAATATATATGTATATGTATGTACACACACACACACATGCACCATGAATCTATCACCTCTCTGTCAGGAGGTAGGTATCCTACTTCATCACTGGTCCTCTGGAACTGTGGCTAGTCATTGTGTTGACCAGCATTCTTAAGTTTTTCAAAATTGCTTTCTTTACATACCATGTTTTTCTATTTCGTAATTGTTCATTTCATTCTATTTCAATTCACACTAGACTTCACAAATTTCTCTGAAACTGTCAATTTTTTCCTTCCTTATTGTATAATAATAATCCATTATACTTATACTATAATTTGCCCAGCAATTTCCTACTTGATAGACACCTCATTTCATTTCTAGCTCTTTGTTTTTATTTTTAAAATTCACATTTTCAATTTTTTCAATTATAAGCATTTATTTCCCCTCTCCTTTCTCTTCTCCCCTCCATTGGCTGGAGGGGGAAAAAAGAAAAAAAATCCCTTGTAAACAATATACATAGTCAAGTAAAAAAAAAATCACACATTGGACATACTAAAAATGTATTTCTTGTTGTTCACCTTGAATCCATTATCTCTACTGGGAGGTGAATAGCATTTTTCCGCAGCAGCTCTGTGAAATCACATTTGGTTTTTGCATTGATCAAGATTTTTAAGGCTTTCAAAGTTGTTTCTCTTTGCAATGTTATTATTATATACTTTGTTTTCCTGGTTCTGTTCACTGTGCTCTGTATCAGTCCATATAGATCTTTCCAGGTTTTGCTGAAACTTTAATTTTCATCATTTCTTATGACATCACAGTATTCTATTACATTCATGCATCATAATTTGTTCAGCCATCCACTAAATGATGAGTATTGTCTTAGCTCTCAATTCTTCACTATGACCAAAAAAGCTGCTAAAATATACATTTTTTTGTGCATATGGGTCCTACTTCTTTGATCCCTTTGGGTCATAGGCTTAGTAGTGGCATTATTGTGTCAATGGATACGTACAGTTAAGTGACTTTTCAGACCCATTTCCAAATAGCTTTCCAGAATGACTGGACCAATTCACAACTCTACCAACAATGTATCAATGTGCTTCCTTCAGTCTCCCCAACACATTTTTCATTTCTATTTTTCTCATCTTTGCTAATCTGATAGGTGTGAGGTAGAGCCCCAGATTTGTTTTAATTTGCATTCCTCTAGTTACTAATGATTTGGAGCATTTTTTTTCACATGATTTTTGATAAGGTGGATTTCTTCCTTCAGAAACTGCCTGTTTACATCCATTTCCAATGGGGAATGACTCTTATTCCTACAAATTTGAGTCAATTCCTTATACATTTTGAATATGAAACCTTTATCAGGGAAACTTTCTACAAGAATTCTTTTCTCTGTGAGTAGTTTTCCTTCTAACATAACTACACTTTTTTTGTGCAAAAATTAATTTAATAAAATGAGAAGCAGCATGACATAGTTGAAGAACTGGCTTTGGAGTTAGAGGAGACCTAGGTATGAATTCTGCCTTTAATACTTCTTTGCTGTATGACAAATCAGTTAACCTTTTTGAGTTTCCATTTTCTTATATTTAAAGTAGGAATAATAATAAATGTAATAATTATCATATAGAGCTTTTGTGACCATCAAATGAAATTACATATGTACAATGCTTTGCGAATCCTGAAGCCCTAACTCAGCACTGGAAATAAAAAGTGAAAAATGATGTCATTCCAGCCCTGGAGCAGCTGACAATCTAAGAGAAGAATTATGATATGTATACGCACATATCCACAAGTGTGATATGTGGTAGAACAAGTTAGGAGGAAAGTAGCAACACAAAGTGAGTAGGAAACTTTGAAGAAACAATCATTATTTTCAGAGAGGATAATTCTAAAAGCCATTATGGAGGGGAGAGCAGTAGGGGAGAACAAGATGAAGGAACTGCTAATAGTCTTGTTTAGCTGGAATATAGAATTCATGAAAGTTGGGAACATGAAATAAGGCTGCCAAAAAAAAAAAAAGGTGACTAGGAACCTCATCGTGATGGCAAACCGGTCCAGTATCTTTTCCTGAAGAGTCAGATATAACTTAAAATGACTGAAAAACAGCAAGAAGAGTGGTTACTGTCTGCCAGTAGATAATTAGATATCTGATGTAATGCCCTCGAGTGACTTTACTCTCTTTAAGCAATTTGGATTGGTTGCAGAGTAAGAGTCCAATGTGGATAAGTTTATGGTCCTTGGGAAGGGAGCTCTTGCATTGTCCGAGTTCCCGAGAGGAAATTCCTATAATGTGGTTATGTCTTTCTTCCTCTTCCCAGAGGAACTGCCTCACAGAGAGGTAGCCAGAGAAGAGTTTACTATTTTTGTGTCTTCTGTATCTTCCATTCACCAGGTAGCTTGTGTTGTGCAGTGATACGAAATCTGTGTAACACAACATCTGTGGATGTCAAGCCATCAGTTTTCCTTCAGTTTGTGATGATAAGGGCATTCTGAAAAAGCCCAGACTACATCTTTGATAAGGCAAGTTCCATCACCCAGAAAGCATTTAGGAATCGTTACTGGGGTCAGAATTTCTTCACAAATGAGCCAGGAGCTGGAGATGGCCCTGTGAAGGTAATGGGAACTCCTCTCCTCCCCTCCCCTCCCCTCCCCTCCCCTCCCCTCACCTACCCTCCCCTATATCCAGACCTAATATATCTTGTGTATTCCAGCTCTGTATTGTTATCTCCCTCCTGGATGACCCACTGACATTTTAAACTATAGTTGTCAAAAAAAGGGGCTCTTTTTCAAACTTCCCTACTTTTGTTGAGAGTACCACCATCCTTCCATTCTTCAGGTTTATAAATCCAGAATCACCTTTGATTCTTCTCTCTTCTTCTCCCCTAATATTCATCTTTCTTCCCCACTGTCTTATTGATTTAATTGTCACATCAGTTCTGACTTTTCTTCTCTGATTTCCACTTACACAGGCACTACCCTAGTTCATGGAAATGCTTCTTCTCACTCCATGAGTCCTGAACTACCATAATAGACTCCTAGTTGATGTTTCTGACATCTCTTATCTCCAATGGACTGTATACAAGGCTACCAACATAACATGCTACTCTTTTGCTCTAAAATCTTCATTGGCTCCCTATTTCCTCTAGGACAAACTATCAACTGTTTACTGGGACTTTTAAGGCCCTTTACAATCTGGTTCCTTTACAATCTTATTTCATATTACTGGCCTTTAAGCATTATGCATTCTAATCAAATTAGGTTACTAATGTCCCCAAATTCATGGATCAGTACAGTTACATGAACCATCTTCCATATTTAGAATGAGCTCCCTTTTTATCTCTGCCTCTCTGAATCTTTATCTTAGCACTTCTTCCCTCCTAAAATTACCTTATATTTAGTTATCTATTTGTATGTGTTGAATCCTCCAATGGAACATAAGTTCCTTGAAGACAGGGACTATTTTATTTCTGTCTTTGTATCTCCATGGTCTAGCTCAGTTCCTGACAGACATTGGGCACTTAAGAAATGCTTGTTATGTTGAACTAGATTGGATTGAATAAATGATGATGCCATGGATAGAAATAGAGAAGTCAGGAAGAGCACATTTTGAAGGGAAAGATGATGGAGCTGATTATGGATATAATCAGCTGTGACTATGTCCATAGGGTGCTATCAGATGGACTACTTAATTTTGGAAGTCACATTCGTTAGCTTCCTCCTCTATAAAATGAGGAGTCTGATTTAAATTAGAGGTATCAGACATGAAGCATGTGCTGTCTGTAATATTTCCAGGTGCTGCCTAGACCAGATTAAAGTATATTTAGGGAATAGTTAACAACAATAAAAAAAACCAGTCCCAAATACAATAGAACATAGACAATGTGAATATGTGGTCTTCTAAGTCAATATGCAGTATACAGGGATCTTTATCTACAGTTTAGCAGCCCTTATTTCTATTTGAGTTTGACATGACTGGTTGAATGACTTTTAAGATTTCTCCTATAATATTCTTTTTTGGGGGGGGTGATAATAGCAACTAACTCTCAGGTTCCTTGTGAGAATAAAATGAGATAACATTTATACAGTACTTTTCGAACCATAAATCACTACAAAATGATAGCTGTCATCATCATCATCATCATTATTTTGATATATTTTGTCTTTATGTCACCTTCATTTCTAAATATTTCCCTCTTCAACCCCTCTCCCCAATCCATTGAGCCTCTGCTTTCTTTTAAGTTTAATTTTTTGTTTTTCTTTTATTCTTTTTTTGTAGCATGGTGGACTTGACAATGAGAACCCAGCCCTTATGAGTACACAGAGTTCTTGGCTTGATGCAGACTTTCCTGACGACTTCAGAGCATGAACAGGTCTGCTTTTTCATTGGCTTCTGAGTCAGAACTCAGTGTGCTGATTGACCAAAGCAAGGGCTCTCTCTTTCTGTTTCCTGATTGCTTTCCAGTAAAGAATATGAGCTATGAGTCTCTGTTGAAGAAGGGGTCTTGCACCTTCTCTGAGAGCCTGCAGAAAGGAAGTGTCAAGTCAGTATAGGCCTAGTAGTGGTAGTGCTGGTTCAAAGATTATGTCTGCATTAGTGACTGTAAGAGAACAGTTCCAAGTTCCTCTGCAGAATGGCTTGGCCAATTTATCGTTCTGCCCATAGCGTATTAGTGCCCCTCTTTTCCTTAGCCCCTCCAACAATTGTCATTTTCCATTTGTGTCATCTTTGCCCATCAGATAGATGCGAACTGGAGCCAAAGAATTGTTTTAATTGTCCTTCCTGTAATTATTAGTGATATGGAGGATTTTTATATGGCTGTTGATAGCTTTCTTTTCCTTCCTTCTTTCCTTCTGTCCTTCTTTCCTTCCTTCCTTCCTTCCTTCCTTCCTTCCTTCCTTCCTTCCTTCCTTCCTTCCTTCCTTCCTTCCTTCCTTCCTTCTTTCCTTCCTTTTTCTCTCTCTCTTTCTCTTCCTCTTTATATCCTTTGACCATTTATCTAAGTGGTGAATTGCTTTTGTTTTTATATACTTGGATCAGTCTCCTATATATTTCATATATCTGGCCTTTATCAGAGAAACTTCATGCAAAGAGTTCCCTCTGGTTACCTGCTTTCCTTCTAATTTTAACAACACTGATTTTGTTTGCATAAAAGCTTTTCATTACATGGTCAAAATTTTCCTTTTACCTTCTGTAATGTCCTCTGTCTCTTCTTTGGTCAAGAACTCTTTCCCCTAACTATGCCCAAAGGGCTATAAAACTATGCATACCCTTTGATTCATCAATAGCACTACTTGGCCTGTATCCCAAAGAGATCACTAAAAAAGAAAAAAGGACCCACATGTATAAAAATATTTATAGTAATTCTTTTTGTGGTGGCCAAGAATTAGAAATTGAGGAGATGCCCATCCATTGGGGAATGACTGAATAAGTTATGGTATATGAATTAATGGAGTACTATTGTTCCATAAGAATTGATGAGCAGGCAGATTTTTTAAAAAACCTGGAAAGACCTACATGAGCTGATGCTGAGTGAAGTGAACAGAACCAGGAGAACATTGGGCACAGTAGCAACACCATTGCGCAATGACCAACTTAGATAGACTTAGCTCTTCTTACCAATGCAGCGATCTAAGACAATTCCAAAAGATGCATGATGGAAAATGCTGTACACATCCAGAGAAAGAACTATGGAAAGTGAATGCCGATCAAAGCATACTATTTTTTCCTCTCTCTGTTTTTGTTTTATTGCCTTTTCTTTCTAATGTTTTTTCCTTTTTCTTTTGATTCTTCTTTCACAACATGACTAATGCGGAAATTTGTTGAATATAATTATACATGAATAGCTTATATCAGATTGCATGCTATCTGGTGGTATGGAGAATGGTGAGAGGGAGAAAAATTTAGAACCCAAAATCTTATAAAAGTGAATGTTGAAAACTAAAAGTAAATTAATTAATCTAAAAAAAGAATTCTTTCCCCTATCCATAAAGTGAGGAGTATGTCCTTTGTTCCTCTAAATGGGGGGGGGGGAGAGGTGGAGCCAAGATGGTGGAGTAGAAGGATTGTTCTGCTCTAATTCTTCCCCCATAGCCCATGAAACACCTGTAAAAATGACTCTAAACAAATTCTAGAGCAGTAGAAGCCACAAAATGATAGAATGAAGGAGATTTCGAGCCCAAGAAGGCCTGGAAGGCCAACAGAAAGGGTCTATCACACCAGGCTCAGAGCAGAGTGTAGCTTAACCTTGGCTATGCAGCATAGACAGGACTGGAGTAGGCTTCAGGGCATGGGATTATGGGTAGCAACTGCAGTTCCCAGATTTCTCAATCCAGAAATGCCAAAGACAACTTCAAAGGTCAATAAGAAAGCTCTTTCACCTGGGTGAGAGGGGAGCATGGTTCAGCCCCACCTCCAGTCCCAGAGTGGCAGCAGCACTGCAGCAGCAGCATCCACTTTTGGAGCCCTCCGTCTAAAGACCCTGGGGGAATCAAGCAGCTGATCTGGGTCTCAGTCCTGAGTGGTGGTCCTGTGGTAAGGAGGAGCACTGGCATGGTGGAGCTGGTGAAGGCTCTGGAGAGGGAACCCTACTCACAGATCCTGGGCAGAAAGGAGTACTTGTGGTTGCTCATAGACCAGACCACAGGTCAGGAGTGGAGGAAATTCCTCTCCCTTGATTGTGCCACCTTGGAAGAACTGAAAACTTACATGTCACTAAAGTATACCCTCAACTTGACAAAGGATGCAAAAGTCAAGTAACTGGTTGGGAAAATGCCCAAAAAAAAGAGAAAAAAAAATAAGATTATAGAAGGTTTCCTTCTTGGTGAACAGGTATTTTCTTCTATTCTTTCAGATGAGGAAGAACAAAGCATACCATCAGAGGAAGACATCAAAGTCAAGACTTCTATACCCAAAACCTCCAAAAAAATATGCAATGGTCTCAGGTCATGGAAGAGCTCAAAAAGGATTTTGAAAATCAAATAAGAAAAATGAGAGTGATACAAGAAAATCATGAAAGACGAGTCAATAGCTTGCCAAAGGAGACCCCAAAAAAATGCTGAAGAAAATAACACCTTTAAATATAGACTAACCCACATGGCAAAAGAGGCCCAAAAAACCAGTGAGAAGAAGAATGCTTTAAAAAGCAGAATTAGCCAAATGGAAAAGGAGGTTCAAAAGCTCACTGAAGAAAATAGTTCTTTAAAAATTAGAATGGAGCAGATGGAAGCTAATGACTTTATGAGAAACCAAGAAATTACAAAACAAAACCAAAAGAATGAAAAAATAGAAGATAATGTAAAATATCTCATTGGAAAAACAACTGACCTGGAAAATAGATCCAGGAGAGGCAATTTAAAAATCATGGGACTACCTGAAAACCATGATCAAAAAAAGAGCCTAGACATCATCTTTCATGAAATTATCAAGGAAAACTGCCCTGATATTCTAGAAACAGAAGGTAAAATAATATTGAAAGAATCCACAGATCACCTCCTGAAAGAGATCTGAAAAGAAGAACTCCTAGGAATATTGTAGCCAAATTCCAGAGTTCCCAGGTCAAGGAGAAAATATTACAAGCTGCCAGAAAGAAACAATTCAAGTATTGTGGAAATACAATCGGGATAAGACAAGATCTCACAGCTTCTACGTTAAGGGATTAAAGGGCTTGGAATATGATATTCCAGAAGTCAAAGGAGCTAGGATTAAAACCAAGAATCACCTACCCAGCAAAACTGAGTATAATACTTCAGGGCAAAAAATGATCATTCAATGAAATAAGAACTTTCAAGTATTCTTGAGAAAAGACCAGAGCTGAATAGAAAATTTGACTTTCACACACAAGAATCAAGAGAAGCATGAGAAGGTAAACAAGAAAGAGAAGTCATAAGGGACTTACTAAAGTTGAACTGTTTACATTCCTACATGGAAAGGTAATATTTGTAACTCTAGAGACTTTTCTCAATATTTAGGTAGTTGGAGGGATTATATACATATAGACAGAGGGCACAGAGTGAGTTGAATAGGAAGGGATGATATCTAAAAAACTAAAATTAAGGGGTGAGAGAGGAATATATTGGGAAGAGAAAGGGAGAAATGGAATGGGGCGAATTATCTCTCATAAAAGAGGCAATAAAAAGCTATTCTAATGGAGGGGAAACTGGGGGAGGTGAGAGGGAAAAAGCAAAGCTTACTGTCATCACATTTGGCTTAAGGTGGGAATAACATGCACACTTAATTTGGTATGAAAATCTATCTTACACTACAGGAAAGTAGGGGAGAAGGGGATAAGTGGGGTGTGGAGGGGATGGTATGGGAGGAGGGAGTAATAAGTAAATGAAGTAATTAGGGAGTAATTAGAAGTAAACACTTTTGGAGAGGGACAAGGTCAAAAGAGAGAATAGAATAAATGGGGGGTCAGGATAGGATGGGGGAAAATATTGTTAGTCTTTCACAATATGACTATTATGGAAGTCTTTTGCATAACTGCACATGTATAGCCTATATTGATCTGCTTGCCTTCTCAGTGGGGATGGGTGGGGAGGGAGAAAAGAAGTGGGAACTCAAAGTTTTAGGAATGAATGTTGAGAATTGTTTTTGCATGCCTCTAGGAAAAAGAAATACAGGTAATGGGGTATAGAAATCTATCATGCCCTAGAAGAAAATAGAGCAGATGGGGATAAGGGAAGGGAGAGGTGTGATAGATGGGAGGGCAGATTAGGGGCAGGGGTAATTAGAATGCATGATGTCTTGGGGTGGGGGAGAGGAGAGATGGGGAGAAAATTTTGAACTCAAAATCTTATGGAAATGAATGTTGAAATCTAAAGATAAAAAAATAAATTAAAAAAAAATTATTGGTCTACCTGAAAACCATGATCAAAAAAAGAGCTTAGACATCATCTTCCAAGAAATTATCAAGCAAAATTGTTGTGATATTCTAGACCCAGAGGGTAAAATAGAAATGGAAATAGTTCACTGATCACCTCCTGAAAGAGATCCCAAAAAGAAAACTCCTAGGAATATTGTAGCCAAATTCCAGAGTTCCCACATTAAGGAGAAAATATTACAAGCAACCAGAAAGAAACAATTCAAGTACTGTGGAAATATAATCAGGATAGCACAGGATTTAGCAGCTTCTACACTATGGGGTCGAAGGACTTGGACTATGATATTCCAAAAATCAAAGGAGCTAGGATTAAAACCAAGAATTACCTACCCAGCAAAACTAAATATAATACTTCAGGGGGAAAAATGGTCATTCAGTGAAATAGAGGACTTCCAAGCATTCTTGTTGAAAAGACCAGAGCTGAATAGAAAATTTGACTTTCAAATACAAGAATCAAGAGAAACATGAAAAGGTAAACAGGAGAGAGAAGCCTTAAGGAACTCATTAAAGTTGAACTGTTTACATTCCTACATGGAGTGATGCTATTTGTAACTTATTAGACCTTTTTCAGTATTACAGAAGTTAGAGGGAATACATATAATTAAGGTGTGTATGAGTATGTATGTATGTGTATATTATATATGTGTAGATATGTATATGTACATGGGTGCATATGTGTATATTCATTAGTGTATGTATGACAGAGGGCACAGGGTGAACTAAATATGAAGGAAGTATACTTAAAAAAATAGAATTTACTGTTGAATGGAATGTACTAGGAGTAAGAGAAAGGCAGAGGTAGAATGTAGAAAATCTTCTCACATAAAAGAGGAAAGAAAGAGCTTTTACAATGGAGGGAAAGAGGGGAGAGATGAAAGGAAATAATTGAGCCTTACTCTCATGGGATTTGGTTTAGGGAGGGAATAACACACACTCCATTGGATATGGAAATCTATTTTACCCTGCAGGAAGGCAAGGGGGAAGGGATGGGAAAGGGAAGATAATAGAAGGAACAGCAAATTGGGGAAATGGATAAGCAGAAGCAAATACTATTGTGGGAGGACAGGTCAAGGGAGAGAATGGAATAAATGGAGGTCAAGATAGGACAGAGGGAAATGTGGTTAGTCTTTTACAACATAACTATTATGGAAGTGCTTTGCATTGTTACACAGGTATGACCTATATGGAATTGCTTCTTTTCTCAATGAAGGTGGGTGGAGAGGGAGGGAGAGAATATGGAACTCAAAACTTTAATAATGAATGTTAAAAATTGTTTTCGCATGAAACTAGAAATTAAGCTATACAGGCAATGGAATATAGAAATCTATTTTGCCCTACAGAAAAATAGAGGGGCAGAAGGATGGAAGAAGGTGGGGGGTAATAGAAGGGAGGATAGACTGGAGGAAGGAGTGGATGGGGTGCATGCTGTCCTGGGGCAGGGGGTGGGGAGAGATGGGGAGAAAATTTTGAATTCAAATTCTAGTGGAAGTGAATGTTGAGACCTGAAAAATAAATGAATTATATATTTAAAAAAATAAAATAAAGTATTTACTAAATGACCTTTTATATCCAACTCATATGTCCATTTGGAACTTCTTGTGCTATACGATGTGATATGTTGGTCTAAACTTCATTTCTGCCAGACTGTTTTCCCACTTTCACAACAGTTTTTGTTTAATAGTGATTCATTATTTCAGTGCTTGGAGTCTTTTGGTTTATTGCTACAGTTTTTGTTTGCTTCTACATGTAGTGTGGGGCAGCTAGATCGTGAAGTGGGTAGAGAACTGACCTGGAGCCAGCAATGTCTGACTTCAATGCCAGCCTGAGATATTTACTAGCTCTGTGACCCTGGGCGAGTCACTTAACCACGTTTGCCTCAGTTCCTCACCTGTAAAATGATCCGGAGAAGGAAAAGGTACACCACTCCAGTATCATGGCCAAGAAAACCCCAAATGGGGTTGCAAAGACTCAGACTTGACTGAATAACTACCACCACCACCACAACCAAAGAGTTTTGATGACTGTTACTTTATAATATAGTCTGATATCTGGGCACTGCTGGCTTCCTTTTCCATATACTTTTTCATTATTTCCCTTGAAATTTGTGACCTTCTGTTTCTCCAGGTTAATTTTGTTATTATTTCTAGCTCTTTCAAAATAGACCTTTGGCACTTAACTGTTATAGAACTGGATCTGCAACTTAATTAGGGGAGCATTACAATTCTTATTCCATTTTCATGGCCTAATTGTAGCAATGAACACTTCTTCAATTATTTGTCTGACTTTATTTCCATAAAGTGTTTTGTCCTTGCATTTCCATGTGTTTTTTGTCAGTGTACTCCCGGACATCTTTCACATTTTATATAATTTAAATGAAATTTATTCTTCATTTCCTTCTGAGTTTTGTTGATAATGTACAGACAAGTAAACACTTTTTGTCAATTTATTTTATATTCTGGTACTATAAATAAAGTGCTGAATTGTTTGAATTAATTTTTAGTTGAACCTCTAGAGTTCTCTGAGTGAACCATCATGTCATTTGCAAAAAAATCCTAATTTTGTTTCCTGTTTCCCTATGCTTATTTTCTCTATTTTTCTTGTCTTACTGCTGTAGCTAGTATTTCTAGAGCTAGTAAAAGAATAGTGGTAACATTCCTTGTTTTACTGCTGAATTGTTGAAAAGGTTTCTAGCATTCTGTATTAGTTCTCCATTAATTTTCTAGTCCTTGGTTTTATAAAGATGATATTTACCATATAAGGGAACATGATTCCCATGATTTTAAAAAGTGGTTGGTTTTTTTTTAACACAAGAGGGTGATATATCTTGTCAAAAAAAATTTTTTTTGCATCTATTCATGTAATTAGATGGGTTTTAAAAATTAATATGGTTTATTCTATTTACAATTTTCCTAATGTTTAACTAATCTTATATTCCTTGTATACATCTAACATGGTATTAGTGTATAACATTTTTATTTTTTTAATTTAAAATTTTTAATTTTATTTTTTGGTTACATTTTTATTTCTGAACTGTCTCTCTCCCTCCCTCCCCACCCTGTATTAGAAAAGACCACCATTTCACACACACACACACACACACACACACATGTAAAACCATACTATGCATAGTTCTATTTAATAGTCCTTTCTCTGGAGCATCTTCCTTCATAGGTCCTTTTTAGTTGACTTGAATATTTTTAATATTCAGAATAGCTTAGTCGTTCACAGTTCTTCAAGCAATATTGTTTACTGTATACAACATTTTCTTGGTTCAGCTCATTTCATTCTTCATCATTTTATGTAAGTATTTACATGTTTTTCTAAAATCACCCTATTCATTGTTTCTTACAGTGGAATAGCACTCCATCACAATCATATACTACAACTTCTTTAGCAATTCTTTAACTGCTGGGCGTCCCCTCAGTTCCCAGTTCTTTGCCACCACAAATAGAGCTGTTTTAAATATTTTAGAATATATAGCTTCTTTTCCTTTATCCCCTATCATCTTAGGAAGTAGACCTAATAGTTGTATTGCTGCTTCAAAGGGTATACATAATTTTATAACTCTTGGAAATAATTTCAGATTGTTCTCCAAAATGATTGGCTCAGTTCACAGTTCTGACAGTGGTGTATTAGTGTCCCAATTTTCCCACAATCCCTCCACCATTCAACATTTTCCCTTTCTATCATTTTAGCCAATCCAACAGGTGTGAGATGATACCTCAAAATTGTTTAAATTTGGACTTCTTTAATCAATAATAATTTAAAGCATTTTAAAAATATAACTATAAGTAGCTTTGATTTCTTCATCCAAAACCAGCCTATTCATATCCTTTCATCATTTATCAGTTGGGGGAATGACTGATATTCTTATAAATCTGCCAAAGTTCTCCACATATTTGAGAGATGAGACTTTCATCTGAGAAACTGTCTATTATAATTTCCTCCATTTTCCCATTTTCCTTCTAATCCTGGCTTCATTAGTTTTACTTGTACAAACCTTTTTTTTAATTTAATATAATCAAAATTATCTATTTTACATCTCACAGTGCTCTCTATCGCTCATTTATTTACAAATTCTTCTCTTCTCCATAAGTCTGATAGGTGGCATATTGCATGTTTTTCTAACTTATTTATAATATCTCCCTTTATACTGAGATCATGTATCCATTTTAACCTTCTCTTGGTAAATGGTGTAAGATACTGGCCCGTACCTAGTTTCTACCAGACTACTTTCCAGTCTTCTCAACAATTTTTACCAAATATTGAATTCTTGTCCTCAAAGCTTATTTGCATTTGTCAAATACAAGGTGACTGTAATCATTTACTACTGTGTTTTGGATATCTATTCTGTGTCACCGATCCACCTATTTCTAGGCTCGTACAAGTTAGCTTTGTTCATTATTGCCTCATAATAGAGTTTTGGATCCAATACAGCTAAACCTCCTTCCTTTACAATGTATAATCCTTTTAATATGTCACTGTAGTCTCCTAGCCAATATTTAATTCAATATATTCGCACCATCATCCATTGAGGACATTTATTTATAGTTTTCTTTCTCTTTCTCCTTGGTTTATATATCAAGATTATACTTGTTTCACAAAAGGAATTTCATAGATTTCCTCTTTTCTAATTTTTGCAAATAGTTTTTATAATGTTAAAGTTGACTGGTTTTTTTTTAATGTTTGATAGAATTCCCTTGTAAATCTATCCAGTGGTATAGAGCCGGGAAGGGAAGCGAAGCAGAAGGGAACAACTATATGCCAGGCACTGTGCTAAATGCTACACAAATATTATCGAATTATTTTTCTTTGGGAGTATGTCTATGACTTAATTTCTTTTTTTCTGAGATTAGGTTATTTAAATTTTATTTATTTTGTATTTATAATTTTCTATTCTTGTAAATATTCCTTATTTCATTTACTAATTTCATTGGCATATAAATGAACAATGTTGTTTCTAATAATTTTCTTTATTCCTCTGTCTGTAATTGCCAAAGATCTATCATATTTTACTTTCCTAACAGGCTAATCAGGTCTTTAACTTCTTTTTGTTTAACTTTTTATTAGATTTGTTTAGGTATGATATTACAGTCTCTAACTATTATTGTTTTGTGTTTATTTCTTCTTATAATTCAATAAACTTTTCTTTTAAGTACTTAAATGTTAAGCCAAAACTATTACTCTTAACAAAAAATTGTAAAGAGAAAATATTTCAACAAAGCCAACCAATATATCAACCAAGTCTGACAGTATTTGCAATATTTTATGCCCATCATTCCCCTCCCAATTCTGCGAAGAAGGCAGAAAAGAACATTTTTTTTCAATTCTTCTCCAGGACTGAGTTTAGTCATTATAATTACATACCCTTGCATTTCTCTGTTTTTCTTTTTTCCATTTACATTTTTATGGTTGTGCTATACATTGTTTTTTTAGTTCCGCTTATTTCATCCCGTATCAGTTCATATAAATCTTTCCACGATCCTCTGAATTTTTCATACTTATAATTTCTTAAGATATGGTAAAACCCATTACATACAGTTTAGCCAGCATGTTTAGCCAGTATGTGTCAGAGATGACACTTAAATGAAGGTCTTCCTGGCGCTATGACCAGTTAGAGTGGTTTACCCTTTATGCCACACTGCCTTTCTCAAGAACAAAGTATGTACATAGTCTCTCCTAGACCATTTATGCTCCTCTGATCTGACAGAAATGAAAAAAGACCTGTCCTCTTAGGCTTGCTGACGACGTGTTTGTCATGGGAAGAGTGAACTGGAGTTCTTGGCAGGTCACGGGCAAGGTGATGATTTGTCAGGAGAAAGTAGTCTCAATGCCTCTTTTTCTGAGACTGTCACTAATAAAGCAAACTTCTCACTTGAAGCCCCTTCTCTGGTGCTCTTGTGTATCTCTACTTCAACTTTAATTAGTCCTTGGCAGGTGTGCCCTTACCCAGCCTCTGAGCTCATGTAGAACCCTTGTGTTTCTGAAGGTCACGGCTCTGTTGTAGGGGCTCCTGATGGCTGTGTGGGATGACTGGGCATCCTTGAAGCCCTCCAGCAAGGACTGAGATGACGCAGTCACGGAACTGAATGCTGGAGAATGATTAAGAAGGCTTTCCTGAGTGATGCTTCTGCTAAGTAAACTAGGTTCAAGGACATCTGCCACAATTCCCAGGGAATGATAATAAGCGAGGGAGCCTATGATTCAGCCGTGGTTACCGTGATTCTGATGAAGCGAGGAGACCATTAGTCAGAGCTTTTTGTTCTTGTTAAGTGCAAATGAAACAGGAATAAATATTGTCAAGCAAAGCCTAATTCATACCCCCTGCTATTCAAACAAACAAACAAATCAACCCACTAGCTCTCCAGAGCTTCCAAAGAGAGGCTGTGAACAGGCCAGCCCAGCCCACGGTGCAGATGATTCCTATTGATTAACTGTGTATTGAGTATTTATACAAATTAATTCGAAAAAGGCAGTCATTTCTAAACAAAGTCCTGCAATAGTTTTACCGACTAGTGATAAAACCCACTACAGGTGATCACCTCCTCTGAGTCTCTCTATGACATCGTGCACTGTTCAGCAGGCATCTAGAGAAGTAGTATCAAACTTGGATAGAAACGACCCTGGCAGGTCACATGTTGACTTAGAAATCCACAAACTAATGTTATCAATGCTGTATTGTATTTGTGTGTGTGTGTGTGGGGGGGAATCAGTGTTAAGTGACTTGCCCAGGGTCACATAGCTAGTAAGAGTCTAAGGCTAGATTTGAACTCAGGACCTCCTGGCTTCAAGGGCCATGGCTCTATACACTTCACCACCTAGCTACCCCTGCTGCGTTATACTTTTATTTATTCTGTTAAACATTTCCTAATTACATTTTAATCTCGGCTTACTTGGGAGTTTGGCTGGAGCCAGAGTTGGACACTTCTGGTTGAGAGTCTTCAGCAGCTTAAAGATAGAAGATTCTGCGTTTCCAGGTGCCAGGATCCCCTTAGGGTTGAACTCAGCCTCAGTCCTGCCCATGCCTCCTGTGAGATGGAAAGGGATCTATGGGAGTGTCACAGAGGTAGTGATAGAAAGAACCTTAGAGCTCTTCTGGTCCGATACCATCATATTTGGCAGAAAAGGAAACTGAGTCCTATAAAGATGATGTGACTTGCCCTAAGTCCAATATCTAAGTAGGCTGGGAGTTGAAACCAGGTTCTTGACTTGAAATCTAGCACCTTTCCCCTTATTTGAAGTAATTCCACTCAGGGAAAAGCCAGCCAGTCAACAAACATGGAGTGGAGACATCCCTGGAAACCTGGGTTCTGCTCTTTGACTCTCACCAACTATCTATGTGACTGGACAAAGTGTGATCTTCCTCAGGGCTATCATGTTAAAAAAAATGTGAAAAACTGTTTTAACACGTAATTGGGGAAATTAACATTTTTTTTTTTAAAAAAGTATCTCAGGTCTTTCCCTCCCCCAAAGCCCGACTTTCTCTCTTCTATTCCTTCTTCTAATCACTCCAAGACCTGATTTCCTTGGCATTAGAGGACCCAAGATTGTAGAATTTTCTGGATGGCCCTGAAAGGGAGTGTAATTTCTTCAATCAAAAGTGGCGTTTGCTTGATTCCAATGGAAATTTCCTACAGCTTCCAAGTGTCTACACCTACCGAATTTTCTGGGTTATCATTACAGGCCAAGTTGTGTGACTCCCACAAGGCAGGTTATGTCCCATGAAGCCATCCTACACACTACTGCTAGATTTTTAACACCTCTTTTATGACGTCTTACTCTGCTTTAAAATCTCCCAATGGTTCTCTATTACCCCCAGATAAAATCCAAACTCCTTTGTCTGGCATTCAATATTTCCTACAAGTTGACCCTTGATGACCCTTTAAAGTTAAAACTTTGGTTTCTGCAAATACACCAAATTCTTATAGAAAACCTTCTGACACCAGCCAGCAAAGGTCTTCTCTCTGACTCACTGAACACTGCTTGAGTATCTCTGCCTCACCCTCTGGTCACATCATTTCTTTCTAACTCATTCTATTCCTCCTAGCCAAATCCTACCACTCCTTCCTGAACCCTACCTCTTCTGAGGGTTCCCTTACTGCCCCTGCCTCAGGCTAGGGAAAGATTCTGAACACTCGGAGCTGCCCCAAAATGGACCAGGCTGTTAATGGAGTTTCTTATCACTGGAGGCTTTCAAGCAGGGGCTGGAAGCTCACAAGTCAGGGATTCTTGTTCCGGTACAAGTTGGACTAAGTGACCTCTGAATTCTCTTCTAAACAGGGGATTCTGAATTCCCCGAGATGCATGCCACACTTGTTCCATCACTTTGACCTCCCCACTTCCCTCTGGGAAAAGTCCCTAAAAACTCTGTATCTCTCAGACTAGTGGGTAAAGTTCTACCTCTGGGCAAGCCCTGCTCAGGGCGATGGATTTCTTTTTTTCAATCGTAATGTTTTCTTTTAATATTTTATTTTCCCCAGTTACATGTAAAAACAATTTTTAACGGTCATTCATTTTTAAAACTTTGAGTTCCAGATTCCCTTTTCTTCCTTCCCCCCATCCCCATTGAGATGGAAAGCAAATTGATACAAGTTCAACATGTGCAGTCATGCAAATATATCCACAGTAGTCATGTTGTGAAAGAAAACATAGACAAAATAAACTTCAAGAAAAATAGAATGAAAACAAAGCTTGCCTCAGTCTGTATGCAGACCCCATCGGTTCTTTGGCTGGGGCTGGAGGACAGTCCTCATCACAAGTCCTTCAGAGTTGTGTGGATTGTTGTAGTGCTATAAATAGCCAAGCCATCTCACAATACTGCTGTTACTTTGTACACAGTACATTCCATTTTGTATCAGCTCATGGAAGTCTTTCCAGGTTTTTCTGAGAGCATCCTGCTCATCATTTCTTACTGTACAATAGTATTCCGTCATAATCACATACCACAACTTGTTCAGCTGTTCCCCAGTTGATGGGTATCCTCTCAATTTCTAATTCTTTGCCCCTAGAAAAGAGTTCCTATAAATATCTTTGTACATACAGGTCCTTTATCTTTTTTGCTTTTTGTCTCTTTTGGGATACAGACTAGTAGTGGTATTGCTAGTTCAAAGGGTGTGCATGGTTTTATAGCCCTTTGGACATCATTCCAAATTACAGACTAGTTAAATCAGTTCACAACTCCACCAACAGTGTATTAACGTCTCATTTTTCCCACTCCGCCCCAGCATTTGTCCTTTACCTTTTCTGTTCTATTAGCCAATCTAATAAGTATGAAGTAATATCTCAGAATTGTTTTAATTTGCACTTCTCTAACCAATAGTGAGTTGGAGTATTTTTTTCATATGGCTATAGATAGCTTTGATTATTTTATCTGAAAAATGATCATATCTTTTGATCATTTATCAATTGGAGAATGACTCTTATTTTTATAAATTTGACTCAATTCTCTCTACATGTTTGAGAAATGAGCTCTTTATCAGAGAAACTTGCCTCAAAATTTTTTCACAGTTACTATTGCTAACTGTATTTCCCTCTAGCCTATTACCTCCCTCCCTCATTTATTCTGTTCTCTCTTTCCTTTCACCCTGTCCCTCCTCAAAAGTGTTTTACTTCTGACTACCCCTCCCCCATCTGCCTTTCCTTTTATCACCCCACCCTATCCCTTTCCTCTCCTTTTTCCTTATAGGGTAGGATAGGCTTCTATACCCCATTGAGTGTCTATGCTGTTCCTTCATTGAGCCAATCCTGATGAGAGTAAGATTCACTCACTCTCCCTCACCTCCCCCCCTTCCCCTTCATGGTAAAAGCTTTTCTTTCTTCCTTTATGTGAGATAATTTACCCCATTCTCCCTTTACCTTTCTCTTTCTCCCAGTACATTCCTCTCTCACCCCTTAATTTTATTATTTTTAGATATCATCCCTTCATATTCAACTCATACCTGTGCTTTCTGTATATACATACTTCTTCTAACTACCCTAATAATGAGAAAGATCTTGTAAGTTACAAATATCATCTTCCTGTGTAGGAATGTAAACAGTTTAATCTTATTCAGTCCCTTATGATTTCCCTTTTCTCTTTACCTTTTTATCCTTCTCTTGAGTCTTGTATTTGATAGTCAAATTTTCTATTCAGCTCTGATCTTTTTAATTTAATTTAATTTAATATTATCTTCACAAAAATCTATGAGGCACTATTATTCTTATTTTACAGATGAGGAGACTGAGACTGAGAGAAGTTGACTCAGCCAGGGTCACACAGATAGTAAGTGTCTGAGATCAGATTTGAACTCAGGTTTTCCTGAACTCCAAGTTTTGTCCTCTTCCACTTGACCCTTTAGCTTCTATAGACAATGATGCCAGTGGACATACCATTAAATAAGAAGCCATATAGACCAAAGGTTACCATAGTGGGGTCTCCTGGTGGACCCTGGCCTGACTCCAAGGGTTTGTGATCAACAGGCAGAAAGAAAGTGACACACTCTCCCTTCCCCTCCTACAATCATGGAAGATTATTTCTAATGCAACCACACCTATGTTATTCCCTAACACTCCACCCCCTTTCTGTGCTATGTAATCTTCCAACCTTCCTTTGTTTCAGCCTGGTATCAGCTCCTCAGGACAATTATAACCTAAACTAATCACTACTCTCTGGAGCTGTGCAGGTGCCATTGGGAAATTTTGCCTCCACCCTCTTCCATGAAGATCACTTTGTGGCTGAGGCAGGTGCCTTCGGAGGGTGGGCTCCATGCTTAGGACAGTGAATGGTGAGTAAGCCTACGCCTTCTCCTTTTTTATTTTGGCTAGTTTAGAGTGAGTCACCCAGGATATGCAAGCATGGATGGATTGTGATCTGCATCGAAGATCAGATTACCTTGTCTTTCCTTCCAAATTCACCCATCTTCCAAAGTTCCCTGCTACTGTCACGGGCTCTATCATTCTTCCAGGCATACATGTCATCTTGGATTCCTTCCTCTTCCTCACTGCACATTTCCAGTCAGTAGCCAAGTCCTGTTGGTTCTCCATGTCTTTCACATTAGTCCCCTTCTATCTATTCACACAGCCACCATTCTACTCCTGGTCCCTCATCATCTCTCCTTTGGTCTGATGCAATGGCTTCTTCACTGGTCTTCCTGCTTTAAGTCCCTACCTTCTCCAGTCTCTCTGCCATGATTTTGTACAGCCCTGACCTGCCACTCTTCAACTCAATAAAATCCAGTGGCTCCTTAATGACTTTAGGACTAAATATAATTTCATCTTTATTTTGTCATTTAAAAATTTCTCTTTTGTGTAAGTTTTCTAATGTATATATAGATATATATATACATATATATATATACATATATATATATGGTGTATGTGTGTTGTCCATGGATATCATGCATGTCCACATGGGTCTATCTAGATATGGCTCACTGGAAAGCATGAATAAAAATCACTAGAATCTTCTCCACCTTTCTTTAAAGAAAAATTTGATTCCTGCCAGGAGGAGAGTAGAAGACTGGGGCTTGCAAGACTGGTCACACTATCCTCCTCAGTTCCAGGGCGGGGAGGTGGGGGTGGGAGTTGCCAGTGTGCTGACCTAGAATTATTTCTATCTGCCTTCCTAAATATTGTTATTCTAGGAGAAATTTTTTGTTGGCTCAAACTTCTCTCCTGATCATTCTTCCTTAATGGGAAAGAAGGAGTATCCCAAGCTACATGTCCAAGGCTTAGCTTCTTTCCTACCAAATGCCAATTACAAAAAGGCCACACATAATGAATAGCAAATAAAACTGATGAGGTTCAGACTCTGGGAGCCTCCTTGAGCTCCCCTTGAATCTTCCCACTTAATCTGGCCTTTCTTACTCAAATCTAATCTTCCCATTTGTTCAGGCAGTCTCAGGAAGCCCATGGGCTTTTCATTATCATTTCAGGTCTCTGTTGCACTCCCCACCCTTGATCCCATCAACCCCATACCCATACTGCCCCTATCAAGATCTCTGGATTGCCCCACCTGCTTCCCACCCAAACCCTCCCTAGTCTGATATCTCCTGATAGCCTCCAGCTGTTTCCAGCCTTTGACCCTCCTTGGACTTCTCCTCAGGACCCTTCCTAAATCCCTCCTCCCATCACCCTGGACTACCAGACCACCCCCCCCAGATCCCTCCTATACTTTTTTCTGTATTTAAGTCCCACCTTGCCTCCATGAAGGCGCTCAGATGCAATCCAGCTCAGACTCTGTCTAGCTGGGATTGTGTCTGGCCCGCTTGTGAATACAAGTGTCACAAGCGCTTAGGCTCCTTAAGAGGCAACCCAATTAGGCGAATCCTTAATAAACTTTGTTTTCTTTGGCTTTAAGAAGGCTTGAGTCGAATTCATTCGAGCACGACCCAGACTGTCGGTATTTTGGGGTTCCCCTCCACATAAACCTCATCAAAACCATCTATCCAAACAGAAAGCAAATGGAAATCAGAGAAGTTATAGAGATGAGAACATAGAAACAATACACAGACGGATGATCTTTCCTAGAGGAAGGAAGATATTTCAGCTCAACTAAGACAGGCTTAGATCTCACTCAAGGGGAAATTCCCTAGAGTTTCTAGTGTGGTAAGCTGGGGGATAGAGACATGATTGAAGTGTCTGCTCCCCTAGATATCAGATTCTTCTCAGTCTTTCTCTCCCTTTAGGAACCTCTCCCTAAAGAGAATCTGCAACTGCATATCTTTTCTCTTGAAGCTGCAAGCCAGAAGAAGAAGTAGAATTTCCCTTTCCCCTTTCCCTTCCTCTCCCCTGCCCTCCCCTCCCCTCCTCTTCTTTCCCTTTTCCTTCCTTTTCCCTCCCTTCCCTTTCCCTTCCTTTTCCTTCCCCTCCCCTTCCTCCCCTTCCCTCCCCTCTTGAGCAAGGATGGAGCCTTAAACATGAATCTCCACCAGTGAAGACAGTCTCATGACAACAGGCTTGATGCTCTGGTTGCTTAGAATTATGAGCATAGCGGTACATGGATATAATTTATAAACACATTCATACACACATATGGGGGATACCTGTTCCATTTTTTTGGCTGTTAGGATTTTGTGCAATCAAAAATGCTTGGTTAGAGTCTGGACACCTGAGTGTGAATGAACAGAAAAAAATTCTAGTTTTGGAAGGAGAGAGGGGAAACAGTGAATGACTGTGGAAAACAAACAAAACAAAACAAAACCCCAATCTCTGCGCTGCGTGAGGGATCCCAAAGTTGCAATACACCCGTTGGCTCAGCTCTGCCCTGATTTTCAGCATCAAATCATGAGAAAAATAAATCCTATTCTTATTTCCTTCCTAGACTAGTTAAACAAGAAAGAACAAAGTTAGCCACAGTTCTGGAGTACTTCCTTTGATAAGACAGACCACCACGAAAATATGACAAACTTTGTCAGAAATTTTGAAGTAATCTACGCATCAAATTATGTGGTAAACAACTTAGAGGCACCCATAGCTAAAAGATAAACAACACCTGAGACTAACCATCAGCCTTATCCTAGGTGATGACTAAGGCTGGCTTCTGCTTCCCCTGGACTTGGGACTAGAGTAAGTCCACGTTGGTTTGAAGTGTCCTCATTGGTTGATGGCAGTTTTGGAGACTTGCCAGAAAACAACTTCCGAGGGAATGGGTCAGAGAGAGAAGAGCGTGTTCAAGTCAAGAACCAAAGCAGCTCATCACAGTCTCTATGACAGTTAATGGATTTTTCCTTAGATGACATTATTTTCATGTTTTGGTTATACTAATTAGCATATGTAGTAGTAAATCATTTATATACATGTACTATGTGTTATGAGCTTCTTTGCACCTTGATAGACAGTATTCATGACTTGCTGGGGACAAAATTATTTATCACTTGGTCCCAGTCTTCTGCTGATTCTTTTTTTGTAAATTTTCAATGCAACTTTATTTGCATAATCTGAAAAGTATTTAGAGTATAGTTATTAACTGGTTGACTGTTGTCCTTTGTCTTCAAAGAGGACCAAAATGACATCACCATTGTAAAGGGAAATTTCAGTGTGTCTGACTGGGGCTGATCAGACCAATATGAACTGGGAATGATCTATCACAGGTTGGGCACAGATGGTCCGTTTCAATATTTGGAGTGGATATCCCAAATTTGTGCATCCTGTGTTTACTTGGTGCTGTCTCAATTCTGCTTTGCTCAAAGAGCACAGCACCTTTTCTAATGTGGGCATGCCATGCTGAGTGGTCCTGTGCCAATGTCTCCCATGTTCCAAAGTTCTTGAGAGAGACCTTGAGAGTGTCCTTGTATCGTTTCTTCTGACCACCATGTGATCGCCTGCCACATGCAAGTTCTCCATAAAATACTCTTTTTGGCAAGCGTACCTTTGGCATTCGAAGGTTATTAACTATAAACTATAACTGTAAACTGGCACCACACAATTTGCCAGGAATTTGGAAATGTCAGCCTGATTCCATATCACAATTCAAGATGTTTTTTCTTTAGATCCCCTCTGGGAAGGGATATTCAAAAGGAGAGAGTGGTCCTACAATCCAGCCAGAAGGAATACTCTCTTCTAAGAAACAAAACGATTTTTCTATACTTCCCTGGGCTTGGGTCAGCTTAAATAGGCTCTGGGTCAGATGACACTTGTCTAGATCTTCAGACTACCACTTAGGGAAAAGGTGGGATGAAGCTTCTGCATGTCATAACAGGCCTGTTGGAGTTGGTCTTGTAAGCTGCTTGGGAGACCTTGGATTTTAGGCATGAGGTCCATGAAAGCCAGTTGTGATTTCTGGGCAATGCTATGGGACATGTCTGGAGTCAGGGCTTCCAGGAATCGTATATTGCCAACCACATTTTTGGACTGGCTTCTACTCTGCTTGATCCACAGCTCAAATAATGCCTTATGGTACTTCTGCCAAACCTTAGAACCTTGCTTGCTTTGATAAATCAATCCAATTGTTTCATAGGGCTGGTACAAGAGTTTTCCAGTGATATTCTTGGCACCTCTGATATTTTCCATAGCATTCTTATATGCCTGGAGGTTGCTTGGCAGAGAACCTAGTGACCTGAAATAGCCTTCTTCTCTTGAAGAGTCTTCTCTAAAATAATCTCCATCTTCCTCTGAAGATTCTTGGGTATTAGCCATGTCCAGTGAGAGGTATTTGTCCATATGGAGTTTTAATTCTTCCAGTGTTCATTTCTCCTTTTGGATTTCAGACAAGATTTTCTCTTCATCAGACACAGATCTTGTGGTAGCATCATTGATGCTTGTGGCATCTTTCTTGCTGGAGTTACCACTACTGGTATTCATTAATGAATCGGTTTTTTTTTCAATGACTGAACTTTGTCAAGTACGATCTTTTTAGATGAATGTAGTTCTGCCTGTGGTACCTATGGTCTGCTAATTCTCTCTTGGCTGATAGGTTCACTTGAAGCTCACCTGAAGCACTGAGCCTCACCACAATCTGTTTTGCATCATTATGTATATCAGAGACAGTCTTCTCCACCTGTGATGGGCTTGTTCTGATTTCTGTAAGATGGAGAGTCTTTTTTTTTTTTTTTAACCAATAGTAGATGTATGGTCCATGCAAGCATTCTTTGTGCCAGTAGTAATGACATGGCTAAAGCTATTCCTGGGCAGTTTTTTTCCTGCTGATTCTGCACTTGGCACAGGCTGGGGCTCTCAGAGTACAGATGCCAACTGCCCCAGACCTATACTCAAAGCCAGTCTATCTTGGTAGAATATATCAAGACTTGTATTCTTTCAGTATAACCTGTGAAAAAAATAGATAAGTAGAGAGATAGATAGACAGATGATAGATAGATAGACAAAGTATTTATTAGGATCTTCCTGTGTATCAGGCACTGTGTTAAGTGCTAGGTATACAAATAGCAACAAAAAAGACAGTCCTTGCTGTCAAGCAACAAATGTTGTAATAGGGGAAGACAATACATAAAGATATGAGTTCTTACCTTTTTTTTGTGCCATGTACTCCATTGTGAATTTGGGGGCTCCCATGGTTCCCTTAACAGAATACTGTATTTAAATAATAGAAGAAAATACTAAATTTCAGGTAGAGTTTAGTGAAAATATAGTTCTTTTTTCCCATCCAAGTTTATGGACCCCTGAAATCAACGCTTAGGCACCTGTAGATCCTTCATAAAGGGGAGCTAGTAATGTGGTGAACAGGAGGGGGAGAGAGAAGGAGGTAGAGAAGTCTAGAGAGTGTGGAGTGGATATAGAAGCCTTCACCATGAAGAAGAGGATGCACAACACTGGACTTTAGAAGGACACTTTGGGACTTCTGCTGTCACTTTGTGACTAACCTTGTGGAGGCTGTCAATTCCTCTAAGGTACCAGTCTAATCATTTAGATGATCCTCAGCCAGGGAAGAGCAGTGCGTGGGGCTTTGATGGTAGGCTGACTCCCCAGGCTTCCCTCAAGCATGGCTAACTGAGCCTCAGACCGTTTAGCAGAGACTCCAATCAATATTGCTTTATAAAAAATGGATAAAAATAAACTAAGCCTCTGTTAAAATGCAAATAAGTAGATTTAGTGTATCAGACTAGCAGAGTGGAGAGTGTGCGTAGCAGGGAGAGAGGGCTGGGTCAAGGTCTATGGAGGATCCAACTTTAAGGAAGGGGCTTTCTAGAGCATAGGACTGTGCTGGGACTGGGGTGGGGGTGGGGGCTGGGAAATGATTCTCTGGCAGTTCTGGAGAAATAAAGGAATGCATGAATACGGAGAGTTTGGGGCTGGGCTGGTGTGGGGAGTGAGGGGCGCTGAACACCCACTGGTCTAATTTTGCTTCAGGGCAGCTCTTGTTTGAGGCAGGCTGAGATCCCCAAAGGCGGCCTGTAGATGTGACAGCTGTCTCTGGCACATCAGAAAATAGCGCACACGCATCCCCTAACGCCAAGCTTGGTGCCACTGTGGCCATTTCAGATAATGAAACCCTCCACATCCCCGGCTCCCGCAGAGGTTTGATGTCTGATTCATGGCCGGGTAAGAGTAGGCAGCTATGGATGGAGTCGTGAATCATCCGACTGGAAGTCTTCCTGTCTGCGGGCTCTGCTACTCATTGATTGTGCCAAGCGCTTTGTAGTTCCATCCCCACCGAGAGCTGTGTGTGCCCTTGTGGTACATCCTACTCTTGGCAAACAGGCACACTTCGCCCTTAGCGCTCCGCATCTGAGACGCAGCTACAGCAGTCTCAGAAACAGTCTGATCAATGGATTTAGCTTCTCTCTCTCTCTCTCTCTCTCTCTCTCTCTCTCTCTCTCTCTCTCTTCTCTCCCTCCCTCCGTCCCTCCCTCTCCCTCCGTCCCTCCCTCTCCCTCTGTCCCTCCCTCCCTCTCTCTCTCTCTCTCCCTCCCTCCCTCCGTCCCTCTCTCCCTCCCTCCGTCCCTCTCTCCCTCCCTCCCTCCCTTCCTCTCTCTTTCCCCTGTCTTTATTTCTGTCTCCATCTCTTTCTTTTCCTGTCTCCGTCTCTCTCCTGTGTTTATTTCGGTTTCTTTCTCTTCCTCTCTGTATCTCTCTGTCCCTCTGTCTCTCCTTCCCTTCCTCTGTATCTTTATTTCTTTCCTTCCCTCCCTCTTTATGTCTGTGTCTCTTTATTTCTATCTGTCTCTTTCTGTCTCTGTTTTTCTCTTTCTCTTGCTCTCCACTCTGTCTCTATCTCTGTTTCTCTCCTGTTTATTTCTCTTTCTCTTTCTCTTTGTCCCTCTGTCTTTCCTTCCTTCCCTCTGTATCTTTCTCTCTCTCCCTCTCTATGTCTCTCTGTATTTCTTTATTTTTGTCTCTATCTCTTTGTCTTTGTGTATCTCTCCACTCTGTCTCTCTGTTTCTCTCTCTCTTTCAGCAAATGATGCAGATTACATCCCAGTCCTTCTAGATGTGAGATTTGTTCATTTTTCCTTCCTGTGGGAATTTTGAATTTGAAGAACACATTACTACAAATACAGTGAGTGGCATCATGGCACAGGGCCCCAGATTTAGAGGTAGAAGAAACCTTAGAGGTAACAGAATTCAACACTATTTACAGATGAGGTAACTGAGTCCCACTGAAGGAAAGTGACTTGCCTAAGGACAAACTGGTGGTAAATAAAAGAAATGAAAATTGAACTTCTGTTTCTTGACTCCAGAACCAATTCAACTTCCACTGTCTTGTGTTGCACATGATTACCCTGGAGAGAGGAACAACTGGGTTTGCGTCCTGCCTCTTGACACATACTAACTGAGTGACCTTGACCAAGTCATTTATCCTCTGTTTAGGTATGACTGTGTTTAATTTGGTTTATGCTGTTTCTCTCTTGATGCTTTCCGTGCCCGTGATGACACTCCCAGCCTAGATGTGGCAGGTAAATTGCCTCTCTGCATCTCTGTAGGGAATTCCTACACTGGGAGCCTTCCTTTTGTTGTTCAATCACTTCAGTCTTGTCCAGCTCTCCATGACCCTATCTGGGGTTTTCTTGGCAAAGAAAGACACTGGTTGGCCATTTCCTCCTCTAGCTCATTTTACAGACGAGAAAACTGAGGCAAACAGGGTTAAGTGACTTGCCCAGGGTCACACAACTACGAAGCCTCTGAAGCCATATTTGAATTCAGGTCTTCCTGACTCTAGACCTGGAGCTCTGTGCACCATGGCACCCGTAGCCCCTCACCTGTACAGAGTTTTCCTTCATCCGATGAAACTATAGATTTTGACTGGGTTGCCTACTACACACACAGAGGTCCCTGGCCTTTTGGGGGGCACCTAGTTTCTAGTGAGTTTGTTGAAGCTAGCTCTGAGGAGGTTTTGTGGAAAGGCCAGAGGATCCCAACACCTCAGGTCAGGGTTCAATTCTGCAAAGATGTCCCTGTTGACCACAGAGAAACTCCCCTCCTGTGCTGACGCAGAGGCAGATGGATATTTGAGAAATGGAAAACACAAATCTATATGTACAGAGAGAGAAGGTTTACCTGCCCTGCCAAGAAACCCAGCAGGATCTGCCAACAAGCACACCAGAATGGAAAAAGTGGAAAAGGTGTCAAGTGTCCTGCTCAGGAAGAGCAGTAGCTCTGGAAAAACAGCTGGGAGCATGCCCTTCATGAGCTGCTGCACCCTCCCCCCCCAACCCCCCATTGCTGAACACTTTGTTGTTCAGTTCTTTTCAGAAGTTTCCAACTGTTCGTGACTCCATTTGGAGTTTTCTTGGCAAAGATACTGCCGTGGTATCTCCAACTCCTTTCACGAGAAATGGAGACAAATAGTATTAAGTGACTTGTCCAGGGTTCCACAGCTAATAAATGTCTGAGGCCAGATTTGAACTCATTAAGGCAAGTCTTCTTGACTCCTAGCCTGGTACTCTGTGCACTATGATGCCACCTACCTGCCCCATGCTGAACACCGGCTATATTTTTAAGGACCCAGCAGCACCAGGAAAATTTAGGGGATTTCATAAGCATGAAATGAGCAGGATTGGGTAGCCTGAGCAATTCTGTATCTGTACGGTTTGGGGAACATTCATTTTGTAAATAATTATACTCTTTCCCCCACTGGAAGGAACCTTAGAGACTATCAAATCCTATCCCTTTATTTTATAAATGAAGGAACTGAGGCAGAGAGGTAAAGGAAATTTGTCCAGGGCCACATAGCTAATGTCTGAGATGGCATTGGAATCCAAATTTTCCTCACTTTAGGTCCAGGACTATGCCATACATTTATGTGCCTGCCTTGGATTGGCCTTTCTGGAATTGTCCTAGGGAGGCATGTCCTGTCCAAGAGAAGGGACCCTGGGCCGGGGGTGTGCTAGAGCTGTCTTGAAAAGCTGACTTCAGTTTTCAGGGTGAGCACTTACACTTGAGAAATTGGCAAAAGTTACAAATCAAAGATTGCTTTATTGTTTTGTTGGCTGACTACAATTAAGAAAGCAATGAAGAAAATAGAAATAATGAAGATTCAACTTAGAAGTGTGTTTTGTATATTTTCCTAAAGAGCCACTTGTTAAACATTTACCAGCACACTCGATCCTGGATAAAGACTTTGATAGTTTCTGTTTCTTCTTCCTAGAGGGGAGGAATTGGAGAACCTTGCTCAAGTGGGTCAGATTGTTGGGGAATTGAGATAGTTAATGATTAGAATTTCTTTTCCTTTCCTTTGCTTTGCTTTCCTTTGCTTTCCCTTCCTTTCCTTTCCCTTCCTTTCCTTTCCTTTCCTTTCCTTTCCTTTCCTTTCCTTTCCTTTCCTTTCCTTTCCTTTCCTTTCCTTTCCTTTCCTTTCCTTTCCTTTCCTTTCCTTTCCTTTCCTTTCCTTTCCTTTCTTTTCCTTTCTTCTCTTCCCTTCCCTTTCCTCTCCTTTTCTGTCCTTTCTTCTCCTTTCCTTTCCTTCCTTCTTTCTTTTTTTTTTGGAGGCAATAAGGGTTAAGTGACTTGTGTAGGGTCACGCAGCTCATAAATGTCAGAGGCTAGATTTGAACTCAGTTCCATGCTCTATCCACTGTCCCATCTAGCTATCTCAGAATTAACTGTTATGTAAATAAATTTGCCCCTTGTCTGAGTGTGGCTTTGTGGTGCTCCCCATCACCATTTTCAAGAAACAACCGTTTGGGAGACCTTGACTCTCTTTATGAATGAAATACCACCAACAACAATGTTGGTTATCTGCAGGTCCAAATATACAATTCCAGTCCTGTAAAGAATACAATAAGAAAATGATCCCAGTAACTGATCCAACCATTCTGGAAAATAATTTAAAATGATGGGAGAAAGGTGACTAGAATATTTATAACTTTTGTTCAGTGATCTAACTACTGAGAGATCTCAAGGAAGTCAAGGGCAAAAAGAGATTCCATATACACCAGAATATTAATAACAGCACTTTTTATGCTAGCAAAAAACTAAAAGTTCCTCTCATTTGAAAAACGGCTGAACAAATTGTGGCATGTGAATATTAAAACAATGACAAATATGAAGAATTCAGAGAAACATTGGAAGACTTGTTTAAAAGGGTCCCATATTGCTACCCCACAGACCTCCCCAATTTTGAATTATAAATTATTCAGAAAGCTCTAAATTAAAATCTGGCCGGATATACTTCCTACTTGTATGAGTTTGGGCAAGCCACTTAACCTCTTTGCCTCAATTTCCTCATCTGTAAAATGGGATAATAAAAAAATAAAATGGGCAACTACCTCCCAGAGTTGTGAGGATAAAATGAGATAATGCTTGTAAAGTGCTAACACAGTGCTTGGCACATAGTAGGCCCTATATAATTGCTATTTAATTATTACTGTTGTCATTTTTGGTGATGATGATCATTTGAGTCTCCACCCGCTGAATACCTGCAAGCTCGAATAGTTCATTTTATCACATATTTCATATCAAAATAAGAATATGAGTGATTAATTTAAAATAGAAAGTATCACAGTGTCAAAAAAGCATCAAGAGAAAACTAGCATAAGCCACATCAAACACAGCCACACCCCAAGCTTCCTCCTTTCAGGCTCTGAGTCTGAGGGCTTTTGTCCAAGATCTCTGGTTGACTGGTCGTACAATAGATACTCTCAAACAATGGGAACCAGGGTAGGTGTGGTAAGACTTGTCACGGAATGGATGATTCCTGAAGGTGCTTTGTCTTGATATCAGAGTTGCCGGTACCTGTTGCCACAGGATGAGTGATTTCTCTCAGGGTCCTATAGCTGTAGCAACTCCTGTGAAGAAGGTGGTCTTAAGTGCTGTATAGACACACCAAGCCTCCAGGTCTGGCATCAGCAAGAAAGGAAAAAGCCGCCCTGATCCTCCACAGTGCTGTCACATGAGCTCTCAACTCTTTCATTAGCACAAACAGGAAAGTAACTGTAATACTAGGGACTGTCAATGAGGAGAATCAGGTGGAACATGTACAATGTTCACTGCCTGGTATCAACCCACGTGAGGCTGGGGGAGCTTTCTTCTGGAAATGCATTATGACTCATAAGTGGAGGGGCCCTAGCCCTACTTGGGAGCACACATAGGCATCCATTGACTGTTTCCTGTTAGCTTACTTTGTGGGGACAGAAAGTATTTTAATTGACTGCTGAGTCAGAATTGAGTGGGCATATAAAAGGTACAAACAGATGTAAGTTTTCTCTGTCCCTGGGGGTTTTTGAGTGAAGAAGAACTACTATAAACCTCTGGGTGGGAAAAGATGTTGTTTCAACTACAGCAGGAACAGAAACTTGTGGTGTTTGTCCTTTTTTGCCAAAGAAGACCATGCTAACAGAGAAATGATCACGTGACTTGCACTTGACTTTGTTTTGAGTGAGGGAGGGTCACTAGCCTCACCTTCTCCTCCTGAACCATCTGGATCCAGTGACCAGATATTCATTAGGATGACTGGAGATGGCCCAGGATGCACTGGGAGACCTTGGCCCCTTTAGACCAAGGCCTATTCAGGTACTCACTTAGGGTGAGGTAAGGCTCATTCACTGAATAGGCCTGTTTCAGAAGTAGTGAGGGGATGGCCCCTTTAATCAGTCTTAAGCCAGGAAGGTTCAGAAAACAGGCATTAAGTGGAGCTAGGGAAGAAGGGAAGGGAAGGGAAGGGCAGGGCAGGGCAGGGAAGGGAAGGGAAGGGAGAAATATAGCCAATAAACCCCAAGTTAACTGGGCATCTTCTAGCCATCCAAATTTACCTTCCTTTGGAGAGGAGAAGGAATCGGAGAGGGAGTGAGACAAGAGAGGAGGTGCTGAGTTACCCACCTAGCGGGGTCCTCATTCAGGCAGCTGGGTCTATGCACAGATTGTTGCGTTCATCCTTTGTTGCCGTAGAAGACCACACTTGACTTTTTGAGAACAGAAGCACAAACACAGGAAAAACCAACAAAGGAATCATACTCCTCCACTACACAGAGGTCTGCTGGTTTAAACTCTTGGCAACATGGTCATCTCTACATTATTAAGGCTAGTTTAGAAATACCAGCCCAGAAGATACAACTAACTAGTCTTGCTCTTATAGGTTAACTACAGTCTGCTTCAGAGGGGAAAAAAGGCTGATACTCTCTGGATCATAGGATCTTAGATTTAAGGGACTTTAGACCCAAGAGACTTTAATAGCTAGTTACGTTTATATACTATATGCCAGGCACTGTGCAAAGGGCTTTAAAAACATTATCTCATTTGATCCTCACAAGACTGACGACTAAATGCTTTCCAATTTACAGTTAAGGAAACTAAGGCAAGCAGATTAAGTGACTTGCCCTAGGTTAAACAGCTAGAGAGTATCCAAGCTCACTTTGGAATTCAGGTCTTCCTAATTCCAGGTATCCATTCCATCAGATGTGAAAAGTAAAATTCAGAAAGATTAAGTGATTTACCAAAAGTCACACAGATAGTAAGCGGCAGGAATGAATTCCAACCCCCTCTACTCCACCCACAAAAAAATCTGGGGCACTTTCTCTTGATGCATTCTTGTCAGGTTATTGGCAACAACTTTTTTGGTCCACAGATTAATTATTGTTTTCCTGATTTTGGCAAAATGCCCTTTAAAAAACTGTTGTGATATTTCCACCACAATGACTAAGAGATTCTGGATAAACTTCATTCTTTTATGACTCCAAGTAGTTAGAAATGTGCCAATTAAATTAAACAAGCAAAAAAAAACTTTAAAAAGGAGAAAGGAAATAATGCACCCTACACACAGAGATAGAAGAATGAGGAAATGAGAAAACAAAGAAAAGCTCCTAATACAATTAAGAAATCTAAAAGGGTAAGAGAATCTCAAGACAAAACTGTTAGAGAATAAATCTGCACTGGCTGCTACTAGGGCTCTAGAAAAGAGAACAAATGAGCAGAATTCCGATGCTGGCCAGAAGCCCTAATACAAGAATAGAAGGAAAAGACAAAGGAATAGAAGGAGGTGAAATTAGAGCTCTTTAATGACAAAACTGAAAAGGAGACTCTACAGCTTGGAGCAGTAGTCCAAAAATCTTAGTACAGCAGTGAATACCCTGAAAAATCACAAAAAATGGAAGCAACAGAACTCAGCAATTCATTGATGATAATGATAAATGATAATGATGTAAAAAAAAGCAACACAGGAGGAACCTGAAATTTACAAACAAAACAACTGACCTAGAACGCTGGCCTTGGACAGATCATCTAAGAATCCTGGTCACCCAGGATCAGTGGCAATAGTGCTGAGAGCTGACCCCTGGGAATGTCAGGGGCCCCTTTCCAGCTGCATTTGCCCCGTGGTGCTGGAATTCCCATGTCCATATTTCCTCTGGCTAAGTGATTCTCAGATCCTGGTGCAGTGTCAAGTATGGTATAGCTTGGTGTTGTGGAAAGAGCGCCAAGTGTGGAGATAGAAGTCCTAGGTTAAGTCCTGACTCATGCGTTGGTCATTGCCCGAACTAAACTGCCAAGCATTCAAACTATGCTTCAGAGAGCACAACTCTGATGGGCTGGCCATGTTGTTCAGATGTAACATGTACATTTGCCAAAAAGACTTTTATTGGGAACTCGCATGGGGCAGGTGATCACATAGTGGTCAGAAGAAGCGATAAAAAGACACTTTCAAGGTCTCTCTCAAGAACTTTGAATTTGATTGTGTGACATGGAAGGCACCGGCACAGGACTATTCAGCATGATGTGCTCACATCAGAAAGGGTACTGTGCTCTAAGAGCAAAGCAGAATTAAGATAGCACAAAGTAAATGTAGGATGCACAAATTTGGAGTATCCACCCCAAATGTTCACACAGACTATCTGTGCCCAATCTGTGGTAGAGCATTCCAAATTCGTATTGGTTTGATCAGCCACAGTCAGACACACTGAACCTTGACTTTATCATGGTGTTGAAAACAAAGGACAACAACTCATTGGAGAAGTCATTTCATCTGGGGGCCTCAGTTTCCTTACCTCTAAAATGTCCGGGATGGGAGTTGTCCTAACTGTGGCACAGAGTTGCCAATAAGAAAACATGTTGAACTGCAAATTGCCCTCTAAACATGAGCAGTTGTGCTATAGGGAAGGATGATGGAGGACAGTTTTTGAGAAACCTGGAAAGACTTGTCTGAACTAAAATTTATGTGAAGAAAACATTATAAAGACAAACAACTTTGAAACACAACAACCAACCATGATTCCAAAGGAATTATGATGAAACCTGTTGCCCACCTTCAGATACAAAGGTGATGGACTCCCAGGTTGAGACTATTTCTTTTTGGACACATCCACTAGAGGAATCCATTGTGCTTGACTATGCATTATTGTTTGGTTGTTTTTGATTAGACGTTTGTAACAGGGTTTTTTTTCTTTCTCTTTCAATGAGGGCAGAGACAGGGGAGGAGGTAGAAAGGAGAAAAGACAGATTTTCTTTGACTGAAAAAAATTTAATTACAAAAATAACAGTAGTAGTGGTAGCTTGCCCTCAATAAATATCCGTGTGATTGAACGGACTGGAATTAGACATCCCTCAAGATCGGAGAGCTGTTAACTTCTGATCCTCAAGTGCGTTGCCAGGATTGGGCTTTTTAATTATAAAAAGGTAGTGGGCAGAATTTAATTGTAGCTTCGTCTCATCCCATGGCTCCCCTCAGTTGGTACTGCTGGCCCAACCAAACGCAATGAAAGAAAATCATGTCACCCCTCTCAACAACAGCGAAGACCAAAACTAGTCCTTTCTTTGAGGTATTTTGGGGAGCACTGACCTACATGGAGATCTTACTTCCTTCACTCTCCCAAGCCCAGTTACTTCCATTTTCTCCCAACCTCAATCACTTCTTAGACTTTCAGCTGAAAGGGACCTAAAAAGACATTTTGTATACATTCCTCATTTTGCTGATGAGAAGGTGGAGGCTGAATTGTTATAATTAGCTGATAAAATTATGAAATGGAGTTAGGTACATCCGGTTCATTTACCAGCTGGGAAAGACTATGATAGTGGAGGGAAACTGGGCTATTCTCATACTTTAGTAACCACAGAGGGTATGAGACCAAACAGCACAAGGGGTAAAAAGGGTACAGAAGTAGGGACAGGGGATAAGATGGCAAAGAAAGATGGGGAGGGAGAAAAGCAGAGTTTATCACTCATGTATTAGAGCTGGGAGCATTAGGTAGCATGAATCTGATGAAGATAGAACAGTGCTGAGAGAAGTGGGTCAGGGCAGGGATATGAGGTCTCATTTTTATAGAATTTTGGGGAGAACAAAACTAACTCAGGGTGAGTTAAGGCTCATTCACTGAATAGGCCTCTTATCCATGCCACCTTGGGGTTAGTTCATTGACATGAAATCATCTCAAAGTTTGTTGGTAAAACTTTTAAAGTTAACATGTCAACATCATTGCAAATTTATCAGAACCTCTTAGAGGTCTGCTGGTTTTCGTATGGATATCTGAAAAGTAATCTGACATTTACATATCATAGGATGAGAAGGTCCTCCCAACAGCTTTCGGTGACTTCTGCTGATTCAGCACATGCTACGGGTATGTGAATTTTGGTTAATATATCATACAATTCGTAAATTATGCTTCTTTGATCTTTGGGTTGGTTTGTCCCTGACTTCCAGGTTCCCCTTGGCAATCATATTTTCTGATATATACTGGCTACATATAAAGTTACTTACTCTACTGACTAGATGAATGGGGAGGCAGGGTGGTTAGGGGGATAAGAACAAGATGAAGCTTTAACCCAAAGGCCCAGCGGAAGGCATAGGATCACCTAGCCAATGACTACCTGAGATGTGATTGGAACCCAAATTTTCCTGACTCCAGTTCCTGTATTCTATCCACTATGCCAGTGGTGTCAGTCTTAAATAAAATGGGGGCCACTAATCCATACACAAGGATCCTTGTGGGCTACATGTTAACTTAGTTTTTAAGTATAATGTTGTTGTTGTTGAGTCGTTTCAGTTGCATCTCACTCTTCATGACTTTATTTGAAGTTTTCTTGGCATAGATATTGGAGTAGTTTATCATTTCCTTCTCTAGCTCATTTTCCAGATGAGGAAACTGAGGCAAACAGGGTAAGTGACTTGCCTAGTAAGTATCTGAAGACAAATTTAAACTCAGATCTTCCTGACTACAAGGTTGGAGCTCTAACCACTAAGCCACCTTGTTGCCCTAACTGTAATGTTATTAACGTTTTGTTTTTATTTTTGTTACATATTTCCCTATCACATTTTAATCTGTGGCCTCAGGCATGACACTTTAGCACTACACCATGCTATCTCTTTAGATTTAGAATCATAAGGAAGGGAACTAAAGGAGAAGGTACGGCTGTATGGGAGGCAGGGAAGGGCTTGTATCAGCATTGGCAGAAGGCGTGTCCACATGTGAAAGAACAACTCCACCAAAATGTTAAGGAGATCATAGACCTTTGGAAATGGAAAGAGACCTTAGAGCACATCTCGTCCAACATCCTTGTGTTGCAGATGAGACCCAGAGAAGGGCAGTGACTCACTCAGGGTGCTCAGCAACAGCTAGAATGTGGGAACATGGCTTCTGACTGCCAATCCTGGGCTCTTTTTGCAATGTGATGCTTCCTGGCCAAATGGGGTTGTCTTCATCAGAGGTGTCAAACGTGTAGCCCTCATTGTAGTCCACAACATACCCCAGGGCAGCCTGAACCAGAACAAAATGTAATTGAAAAACATTTAACATAATAAATAAAGAGGCAATAAAACATGATAGCATTAATATGTGGTTTTCTAAGTCAATGCATGGCTCTCAGGGATCCTTCTGTACAGTTAAGCAGCCCTCATTTCTATCTGAGTTTGATGTCACTGGTCTAGAGGGTCAGTGCTCCTGCCCAAGACAAGGGAGACAAGACACAGGATTTTCTCAGAGCTGGGATTGTTCAATGGCGTTGATTTACCTAACATTATGAGCCTCCCATATCTAAAAAAAATTGAGATAAACAGCAATCACTAGGAAATTTCTCCTTTTACTGTATTTTTTCATTCCTTGGAAGGGACATTAGTGATCACCTAGGGGCTTGGTGACAGAATTTTGGAGTTGGAAGGAGGAAACTTAGAGAACATTTAGTGACTAAATTTTAAATTAGACTAAATTTTAGTCTAATATTCCCATTTTACAGATAAGGAAACTCAAGTCCAGAAGGGTTAAGAGTCTTGTCCAAGCTCACACGGCTAGTTAGGGGGCAGCGATGAAACTTGAGAACTCCCAGACCAATATTCTTTCCACTGTCTGATGCTCCAGGTGGTCTTCTGACCCACATGTTCTAGATTTTGAAGACAAAGAAAAGAAGGGAGGTAGAATTGGGGGAGGATTGGCTTGATGTCTTCTGGGAATTGAAGGGCTGGATGTGGACAGGGGATTAGATTAAATTTGACCCCAGAGGGCCAAACAGGAACAACAGATGGGAATTATGGAGGCAAAGCTTCCTGACTCTCAGGGGAATGATCTTCCTTGGGAAGTGGCGGATCCCTCCTTAGCGGAAGTCTTCAAGCAAAGGCTGAGCGAGTCCTCCTCAGGCACTTTGTGGAGGGACTTCTCAGTCACAGGCGGCTTCTTGGCTCCCCTCTAATTCTGAGGTTCTGTGATTTATTTTTTAAAAATTCAATTTTTAGTAACATTCTCTGGTTTTATATTGGCTTTATTTCTGAATACATCCTTCCCCCTTCCCCAATCCAGCAGTGAACCACCTCTTATAACAAAGAAAAGGAAGAGAACGGCAGTTTAGCAAAACTAACCCAAGTCATTGGGGTTTGATAGTGTATGCAAGATTCCACACCCATATTCCCCTCCCCTTCCCACGCCCCACCTTTTCCCAAAAAGAAAGGAGGGAGGTGTATTTTCTCATCAGGATCAAATTTAGTAATTCTCTGATTTCTTACAGTAACAAGGGGGAAAAACTCCCCAGTACAGAACTGGTTCTTTGGAATGCTGCTGCAGCTAGTTTTTATCCGTATGGGTCCTAGCCTGGGTGGAGGAGGTAGGGTACTGGGAAGAATGATCTCAGAAGGGACTCAGGGAAAGGTGCTGCTACTTGTTCTGTGCGGCTGTCCGATCTTTTACTGATTGAGAGCAGTGAACCCATCTGCTTGAGCCAAACGTACCCCAGAGTGTGCCTGGGAGGGTGAGATCCAGCGTCTCCAGCCCATGGTTTCCAAAACAATTACATGTTCATCTCAGAGTGTGGAGGCTCAGACATTTGGAGTTAATAAATATTTTCCAATGGAAAATGTTGTGTTTTCTTCCTCTTTAGCTCCAAATTGTGGTTTTGTGAGATAGCATGATTTTGAGAGGAGTTTTGCTGCTTATTTGGTTGTTTGCTGCGTTGTTTTGGCTTGGTTTTGGTCCCGAAGTGTTTTCCTCTTTGAGCTGAGTCCAAGAACTCCAAAGTTCTCTATTTGTTTATTCCACTGAGTTGAGGGTGATGGAAACCCTTCCTCATTCACAGAGCTATTTATTCATGGGCGGAGCCCCAACCAGAGCTGGCCTGGAACATTATTGTGCTTGGGAAGAGCTATGTTTTTCTTCTGTAGGGATTCTGTACAGAATGCCAGGGTGGCCCCAGGGACAGGCAACTCCCATTCTTTTCAACACTAGTCAGACTTGTACTAGATATGAATCTGCATAGTCCGAGTTAACTGAGTGGAGAAGTCTCCACTCAAAGGAGTCACCAAGGTGATTAAAGGGCTGAAGGTCATGCTGGACCCGGAGGATAGATGAAAAGACCTAGCATCACTTGAGAAAAGAAAGTTGAGAAACTGGATCCTTAGCATTTACCACCTCAGACAAATGCCAGGCCTTTGGGTTCCCCAAGTATAAAAGGAGGTCCAAACCAGGAGGCAAGAACACTGAATGTCCGGGCAGAGGGTCTGGGCTTGCATCCCGGCTCTGATATTTAGAACCTAGGGGATGTTGGGAAAGTTGTTCCATCCCTCTTCCTCAGTTTCCTTATCTATGTAAAATGGGTGAGGGGAGAGGGATGTGAAGTCTCTCCTGGCTCTGGTTACTCCTTTTACGTGTTTGGACTAGCAGTTTAGGGTGATCAGTTATGTAAATAGCCATCGACCTATCATTTATCTGGTACAACACTTTTCTATGATCAGAGCAGACAAGCTATAGATAAAGTATTATATGTCATGTCATGTCATGTTATGTCATATGTCATTAAATTTATTCTTAAAATGATATTAATATATTTATATATCAATGGTCTATATTATAATTACATAAATAAATTTATATATTAATGTTAATTATAATTATATATAAATAGAAATTATAGGATTGATATAATTTATTATTATATCATGTGTGTTCATCCTTCATATAATCATAAAATAGAAATGTCATATATGATATAGAATACAATCTATTATATAATACTTATATAAATATGTAATAACATATTTTGTATTATATAAATATATGAATATGATTTATAATAATATCAATGTAATATTCACTTATAATTTTAATATAATTTATCATATATTGATATGAAATGTATTAAAATTATGACATTAAAAAATATAAATAGAAAGGAAGGGAATTAATTAGTAGAGTCTATTCGTACCCTTACATAAATAGGTACATTCTCCTACAGGGCAGCTGGGTGGTTCAGTGGATAGAGCACCAGTGTCAGACTCAGGAGGACTTGAGTTCAAATCTCACCTCAGACATAGCTGTGTGACCTTGGGCAAGTCACTTAACCCCAATTGCCTCATCCTGGGTCATCTCCAGTCATTCTGATGAATATCTGGTCACTGGATTCAGATGGCTCTGGAGGAGAAGTGAGGCTGGTGACCTGCACAGCCCTCCCTCACTCAAAACAAAGTCAAGTGCAAGTCATGTCATCATTTCTGTGATGGCATGGTCTTCTTCGGCAACAAAGGACGAACACATACATTCTCCTGCACCTTTACAGATAGGGGTTGGGATGGAAACATGAACTTGATCTCTTGGGGTCATGTCCTCTAGTCTTTGGAAGCCAAAAATGAACAGAGTAGGCTCTCCCCTTGGAGAAGCCCAGGAACATCACAGGATTTCCTGGAGCTGAATCCAGTTACCTCTCCAGAAGGTGTGAAGGAGATAACAAGGTTCAGTGTAAAGGAAGAAGAGGGAACTTTTGACGGATGGACTACATCTTTCTCATTAAAGTATGAGTCCGGGTCCTTAGTGGAGAGATTGAAGGCATGGAGTGCCATGAAGAGAGAGAAGGTTTGGAAGAGTCACAGTGGTGAGTGGGATAGAGAATCCTAGAGGAGCAAAAAGATTACTTTGCTGCTTTGAGGACCCAGTTGAAATTAGATAGCATAAATTTGTAGTGAAATCAATCAACACAGTTTCATGATACCCTTCAGCTCCATTCAGCAGTACATAAACGGGAATGAATGATGCAGATGATGAAAGTGATCCAGGGTTGGAGCTTGGAATGTAACAAGATATGATCCAGTCATAGAACAAGGCAGGGAAATGGATTTGAGAGCAGAGAAGACAGTGGAGTCTAACTGCTTCACGAAAGGATTGAGACTGAGAAGGGATGGAAATTTAGCTAGTGTAAAGATTATGACCTAGAGAGGTATTGATGGGGCAGAGGGGTTGAAGGTTCCAATGAGGGCAAAGAACAGATTTAGGGGTCAAAAGCCACAAAGAAAGATGGAAGTAAAAAAGACATGATCAGATAAAGGAATCTCAGAGTTCATGAACATGAACATGGCACATTTGTGGGTGACGGCAAGATCAAGAATGTAGCAATCTTTTTCTTAATTTCATTTTTTCTATTCCGAACTTAAAAAATAAAACAAGCTTTTCCATAGTAGAATAGAAAAAAAGATGATTGTACATAAAACTTCAAATCTATTATGTACAATGTGCATTCCTTTTAAATATAATAAAGTTATCATGTAACTTTCTTTTTTTCCCCATTTTTCCCCTTCCCCCCTTCCTCAACCCTAGAAGTGACTACCATAGACAGAAATATGTATATATTTGTAAAACCATTGTATACATACTTCTTTCTTTAGATGCAGATAGCCTCTTCCTTCATATGTTCTTTGTCGCTAATTTGGGTATTTATAATAGTCAAAATGACTTAGTCACTCAGTTCTTAATAACAATAATATTGTTGTTATTGTATACAGTGTTCTCTTGGTTGTGCTCATTTTGCTCTTCATTATTTCTTGTAAATCTCTCCATGCCTTTCTAAGACCGTTGAGCTCATCATTTCTTATAGCACAGTATTGTTCCATCGCAACCATATACCACAACTTGTTTAGCCATTCCCCAATGGATGTGGATCCCTAGAATTTCCAGTTCTTTGCCATCACAAAGAGAGGTGCTATAAATATTTTAGAACATACAGGTTCTTTTCCTTTTTCCCTAATCACCGTGGGAGTGATACCAGTAGTGGTATTGCTGCTACGGTGAAGTCAAAGAACTTACAGAAATTAAGCATATTGAGGAACCGTGAAGTTAGAGTATTTGAGAGAATATCAATCTATATATTGGAGTCCTCTAGTATAAAGGTGGGAGTGGCAGAAAGGACAAGAGTGAACCCTGGTTCAGTGTAGTACTGAACTTATTGAGAAAAGAGGGAGGATGTCTTGGAGGTATGGGGTGAGATCAGTAGACAATGGCTATCAGGATCATGACTGGGTGATAAATTTATACAGCACAAACTTAAAAGGAGAAGAGTTGGCTGTGTAATGGTGGTAGTAAAGGAGTCAGAAAGTGGCAACAGGGATCAAGGACTGTTGTGACTCCCTCAGCATGACTAATGAATGCGACAGTATGAGAGAAAATGTTGCCAGTGGAAGAAAGAATGTCCAGGGAAGCAGTATTGTCAAAGGGAGCCATGTCTCAGTGAATGCCAGAAGATGGAAGGAGTGAGAAAAGATGAGATTTAAGATGAAAGAAAATGTGTTTTGGATTAAGCATTCCAGAGGCACAGAGGAAGGGTGGAGAGATCTAGAGTGGGACATTGGAAGAGTAGGGGACAAAGGGGTGGACAGCTAGAGTAGAGGAAAGGGATTTGTTCTTTGACAGCTGGGGGCTTCAGTACTACTGTGATAGAGAGTAAAATGAGCTGGTTATGTGCTAACCATTGAAGAATGGGTCTTAGCAGAGTATCAGTGAGGGGGAGAAAATGATTGCATTTTTTCATGATTGCCTCTTGAATACCGATTTCTTGGGATGCAGTTTTGTGGTGATTTGTGAGTAAGCAGGATAGCATGGCAAGCCTATGAGCTCACAATCTGGCCAGGAGAGGGGAAACCGAAACCTAGAGAAGCTAAGTGACCTACCCAATTTCCTAGAGCTACTTAAGTAGGTCACCAAGCTAGATCTCTATTCAGGCTCTCTGACTTTAAAACTAGTATTTTTCTACCATGGCTGAAAAGCTGAATCAAAGGTCCCCATGCAAATGTATACAGGACAACCCATAGTCAGAAAATAGAATTGACCTTAATGAACTGACCTACTATTAATGGGCCACAAGGTTGTGCAATGGAAATGTGGCCAGTTCACATGATAAATTAGTTTGTTATTAGCTCTGATCAAACAATGACTTGAAAAAAAATCCAGTAACACATCTTCTTGCATCTACATGAACTGATTAACTTAATTAAGGGGAAAGAAACTGTATAAAGTCTCAGGATTATAAAACTTAGATGAAAGGAACTTTAGAGATCATATATTCCAGTCTCTTCATTTTACAGATCAGGAAACTGAGGTCCAGTGAGGGGATGTTGTGTTCATTCTCCATTTTCAAAGAACACCATGACATCAGAGAAATGATGACATGACTTGCCCTTGACTTTGTTTTCAGTGAGGGAGGCTGTGCAGGTCACCAGCCTCACTTCTCCTCCTGAGCCATCTGGGTCCAGTGACCAGATATTCATCAGGGTGACTGGAGATGGCCCAGGATGCCATGGGAGACCCTGGCCTTTTTAGGCTAGGCCTTTTGACATATTCACTTCAAGGGAGGTAACTACCATTGAGTGAGGGGATGTGGCTATGTAGCAAAGCTAATAGACAAGAAAGCCTGAAAGCGGCTTCCTTCCTTCATTCAGTAATGTTCTCTCAGGGCTGTTAGGAAGTCATATTTGTAAATCTTCATAGTATCAGATTAAAATAATTCCTCAACAGTAGGTAAAAGTGCAGAATCAAGGATTATAAGCATGTGACCCATCCATTTATACGATTTCAGGCTAGACCCATTGAAATGGTTCATTGCATTAATCACATTTCCATCATGCTATTATCCCTGGTCGCATTAGGCAGCCAAGCCCTTCTCATCCACTGAAGCTTTTAAAGAGAAGCTTAGATTCATTTTTTTTTCTGCTATGCAGATGGGGTCATGCTGCTCACAGATCATAGGAGATAATAGAATTTTGGAGCCACTGGAGCTTTACAGATCATCTGGTCCAACTCTCTCAATTTACAGAGGGGAGGCAAACATCCGGAGGGTGAAGTGATGTGCCCAAGATCACATGATGAGTCAGTGAGAAAATAGCCTGTGACCCAGCCTGGCCTCCCTGCTCCAGGCTTAGTCCAGTTCTTTTCTGCTCTTCCATGTTAAGTTGGTTGTCTTCCCAAAGCCATGAAGGACAATGCCTCTTAAGAGAAGGAATCTTGAAATTCCTGTGCAATAGTTCAATAGCTCAAGACAAGTAAATGGCCATCAGAAACCCAAGCTTCACTAGTTACTTAGATTTCCTTCCTTCCTTCCTTCCTTCCTTCCTTCCTTCCTTCCTTCCTTCCTTCCTTCCTTCCTTCCTTCCTTCCTTCCTTCCTTCCTTCCGTCCTTCTCTCCCGAGGTACCTTTAGCCCTGGTGTCCTGATGGAGAATATACAAATGAATCAGAGAATGAATATGTGAATTTTGATTCAGAGTATACTCTGGGTGAAAATTTCCCAAAGCAAAGAGATGGTTCTTTTTCTGGAGAAACAACATGGATGATAGTTCCAGCAGTTTGGAAATGTCTTGACTACCACCTACAGTAACTCCAAATGGTTAAAGACATGGTGAGGAACATAACTGGAATACACAGATTTTTACCCAAAGAGATACTATTTTGAGAAGCTAGTTTTGAGAAGCTAAGCCAGAGCTGCATCTGAGGCAAAGGGAGGCCATTCAGGGAGACAAGAATTTTGGGCTGAAATGCAAATGTCTAGATGATTGCCTTTCTTTTGTCCAACGACACTTAGATATGACCTTGTATACTCAGGTGAAGCACAAGTAAGCTTCACTTCCTACTATAATGGAATCCATTTTGTAATTCAGATTTGATTTTTAGTTTTTCATGCTTCAGGTTGTTGATACTCAAGAGAAAAAGTAGAGTAAAAACTGATGGATAGATCTAATTTGATCTAAAGTAGAAATGGAGACAGTATCTAGAGGACAGGCAAAGGGAGAGATAAGTAAACATAAATTGACAATATAAAAAAGAGGTGTCCAAATTTCTGAACTGTCCCAAAGGGGTAAAATTTATTTCTTTAGAAGGCAGGTGTCTTTAAGCCTCTTGAGCAGTTCGCCTTCAAAAAAGATGGACAGCGAACTAAGGTCTGTGTCTGAGCCCTGGTGCATCAAATAACATTTGCTAAATAGACTATTTGATCCATTTTAGTTCTGGAGGTAGGGGAGACAGAGAGAGAGACAGAGAGAAAAGAAGAAAAGAAAGGAAGAAGAACAGGAGGAAGAGAGGGAGAGGAGAGAGAGAGAGAGGCCAAGAAAGCAAGTGGACTCCCATTTACAAGTGATAGAAATGTCAGAACCTGGAAAGGGCTAATGGGATGCAGATGGTCACTCCTCAGAGGTTGAGAAAATATTGTGGAGGTGGGGGTTGCAATATAAAAAAGGCATTATTCCCAAAGATAGGAAGGAGGCAGGGGGCCCTCTATAGTAAAGAGAGTGGAGTACAAGGAGGACAAGTTCTGAGGGGCCAGGTCTGTGACATTCACATATGGCAGGAATAGGGAGGTACAGGAGAATATTTAAAAAGAAGGGACAGAAGAATCTTCTTTGCTAATTGTGCTGCAGGTGATTTTGCCCCGAAATTCTTGGTTGAAAGAAAAATAAATGGATCCAGAGACTAGAGGACAGACCAAGAAAGTCCACTTGTGACTCAAGGCTTATCACTACAAACAAATATATTCACTCCCTTCCCTTTATTGTTTCCCCCTCCCCCACTGTTTTCAAAATGTGTCTTTGTTTCCCTCTGGAGGCAGGCTGAACTGAACATGGAGCAGTTTGGGAAGAGAAGAGGGTATAGACCTGGCAGAAAGTAGATTAATGTCACCAGGAGAGGGAATGTGAAACTGTCGCTTGAAAATTACTTTGCGAAAAATCTTGGAGTTCTCTGCTCTGGAGGTCTGTTGTTCAGAGGGCCAGCCATCACCCAGAGAAGATAGAATTCTTTCTAGAATGTTTGTGTCCTGATAGGATTGCTTGTATTCAGGCTGCCCTACATTCTGAGGTATAAAACGTCTACCTTCTGACAAATTCAGCCTTGGAAAAATTGACTGCTGAGAATCCCAGAGCTTAAAAATTAAACAAATAAAAAACCTGTTCTGTAAGACTTGAGCTGGAACCATATCATGATCTGGGATTGGGAATTCAAATATTAGACCCTTGGAGCCTGGGCATATATGACTCTAAATACAATGATAGATAACAATTCAACAAGGCAACTGACATTTATAAAGCATCTCCTCTGTGCCAGGCACTGGGCAAAAGCAAATTGGTCCCTGCCCTCTGGGAACTTATGGCATACTATGAGGAGTTAAGTTGCTGTTCAGCCCTTTGAGCTGGATGTGACTCTTCATCACCCCATTTGGGGTTTTCTTGGCAGAGCTATTGGTGAGGTTTGCCATTTCCTCCTCCAGCTCATTTTACAGATGAGAAAACTGAGGCAAACAGGGGGAAGTGACTTGCCCAGGGTCACACAGCTAGTAGCATCTGAGGTCAGATTTGAACTCACAAAGAGGAGTCTTCCTGATTCCAGCCTGGCACATTATATACATATGGAAATGCAATTCTCCTTCTCTGTCTCTCTTTCTCTGTCTCTCTCTGTCTCTCATTAATAGCTATTCAAGCTTAAAACTTCACTAGGACTTATGGGACACCTTGTAATGGGACACCTGGTATACCCACACACACACACACACACACACACACACACACACACGTATATTTGGGAGATGTCTGTGTAAGGTGGTCAGTGAACTTATAGACTATCAAGGGAGAGAGTATAGGAGGAGGATGAACAGTCAAAGACATGGTCAGACAGGGAGGAGGAGAACAGGAGGAGAGAGATGGTGTTACCTGAGCTATGGGAGGAGGTAGTGTGCAGGAAGAGGGGGTGGTTAACAAGGTCAAAATCAGTGAATATCATTGTTAAAACATTTCTTTTATTTAAAAAAAAAAGCAGATTTTGTAGTCAAAGTCATCTTGTGTTGGGAAGTGCGTGGAGAAAAATGTGTTGGTCAGGGTTCGCCAACCTCAGAGTCCATTCCTCTAACCGTACATGTTTTCTCATGGAAAGTCTTTTAGTAAATGATTAACACAGTTACCTGCAGAGCTCCTGGATACCCCCAGTTAAAAACACAAGATAATTTTAAAGCTCCAGAACTACTTATTATGAAGTTTTAAGTCAATTACCTAGAGAACAGTACTCTGCCATACAGCTCGTCCCCTTCATTCTTAAGCCTGTGGCAGGATTGCATTCCTTATTTCCACCTCCTGGATTGCCCCACCTTTCTCACAACCTAGATCACCATGGAAGTGAGTGCCCTTCAGTCATTGGGGGATCTGACCTGCAGGGAGCTAGCTGCCTGTGTTTGACATACCCTATGCCCAGCTGGCTCTGCAGCTTTGTCCTCTAGCTGTTTTCAGGAACTTGCCATCTCCCAAGTCATACTTTTGGCCTCATGTTGTTGTAAGGCAGCCAGGAACCAATGCCCCCAAATCAGGGAGGACAGACCCCTGGCAAGCTTTTCCAAAGTGAGGGGAAGGAGCAGTGTGTGTTAACAGGAGAGGGGAAGGTGGTGGTGAAGACATCTGCTAAGATGGGCACCTTTTCTTCTGTTGAGCCTGGCAAAAGCTGCCCAAGAATCTAAGGAAAGCAATGAACCATTTTCGTAAATTACCGAAGCCAAATAAACTTTTTGGATCTTGAAATCAACAATACCTCCCTCGCTGCTGTATTATGCACCAGGCAAGCGCTGATTGGAAATATATGCTAAGGAGCCCAAATGCCAGGGGAAAGCAGTGTTTATTCATAGGAAGCTGTTAATGGCAAGGAAAGGAGACTGCAGTCCAGCAGCTACGCCCTCCTGCTGAGGCCTTCTTTGCAGGTCATTTGTTCTCCAGCTGCCGCATTAACTTTAGGTATTTAAACCTTAAAAAATGAATAATCCATTCTTTTTCCTTTTAAAATTTTAAAATATGATACATAGCTGAGAAATATTAAAGGGAGTCAAAGTTGGAATCTGAGCCTTGTTTAGAACAGTCCTGATTTCTGCCATGGAATTGCTGAATGACCTTGAGTAGTGAGGACTTCAGATGCTCAGAACGTGGGACCTGGAGTCAGAAGAGGTGCGTTCCAAGCCTACCTCAGACTAGTTAGCTGTGTCATTTTTGCAAATCTTGGCCTGATTTTATTCTTCTGCCTAATGAAAGAGCTGGGTTTGATTACCTTTAAGGTCTCTTTTAGCTCTAAATCTACGATCCCATGATATCTATTGACCCCTCCCACCACCTTCTTTCCTCAAAATCTTCTTATTTCTTGGTAATTATCAAAATAATCTGGTACTGGCTAAGAAACAGAGTGGTAGACCAATGGAATAGATTAAGTACACAGTAGGTAATGACCATACTAACCTAGTGTTTCATAAATGCAAAGATCTTAGCTTTTGGGACAAAAGCACACTGTTTGACAAAAATTGCTGGCAAAATTGGAAAGCAGCTTGGCAGAAACTTGGTGTAGACCAACATCTCACACCATATACTGAGATAAAGTCAAAATGGGTACATGATTTAGATAGAAAGGATAATACATAAGCAAATCAGGCGAGTGTGACATATCACACTGTCATATCCATGGATAAGGAAAGAATTTATGAAAAATGAGAGAAGGCAGTAGAAGTAAAATGAATAATTTTGATTACATTAAATTAAAAAGGGTTTGCATAAATAAACCTAATGCAGCCAAGATCAGAAGGAAAGCAGAAAAGTGTGTGTGTAGAGGGGGGAATTTTTAGAGCAAGTTTCTTTAATAAAGGTCTCATTTCTCAATATATAGAAAACTAAGCCAAATTTATAAGAATACAAGTCATTCTCCAACTGCTAAGTGGTCAAAAGATATGAACAGGCAATTTTTAGAAGAAGAAATCAAAGTTATCTATAATCACATGGAAAAAATATTCTAAATCACCATTAGTTAGGGAAATGTAAATTAAAGTAACTCTGTGGTATTACTCCACACCTATCAGATTAACTAATATGACAGAAAAGGAAAATGATAAATATTGGAAGGGATATGGAAAATTGAGACATTAAAGCATTGTTGACAGAGTTGTGAATTGATTCAACCATTCTGGAGAACAATTTGTAACTAGGGCCAAAGGGCTATAAAACTGTGCATACCCTTTGATCCAATAAAAAATGATGAGCAGGATGGAATCAGAAAATCTCGGGAAGAGCTATATGAACTGATGAAGAATGAGGTGAGCAGAACCAGGAGAACATTGTATATAGTAAAAGCAATATTGTACGCCGATCAACTCAGTAGTATAATGATACAAGACAGTTCTGAAGGACTTATGAAAAATGTTATCCACTTCCAGAGAAAGAGAAAGAACTGATGGAGTCTGAATGCAGGTCAAAGCATACTTTTAAAAAATTTTTCTTTATTTTTTTTTGTTTTTTTTTGGTGTATGTATTTTCTTTTGCTCCATGTATAATATAGAAATATATTTCACATGTTTGAACATATATAATCTATATCAAATTACTTGCCTTCTTAAGGAGGCGGGAGAGGAGGCAGGGGAGGATTTTGAACTCAGTTTTTAAAAATGAATGTTAAAATTGTTTTTACATGTAATGGAAAAAAATTAAATTAAAAAAAAACTTTCCTGCTCTCTTCACGCTCAGAAGAAATGATTCTGTCTTTGGTAAGACAAATTCTTCCATTTGGACCTATGAAACTATCCCCTCTTGTTTTCTACGCATTGCACCATCAATCATTTCCTCTCTTGCTCAACTCTACCTCTCCATAATACTCACTTTTTTCCTTACCAGTAGGCAAACTCTTGTTTACCCTTTCCTAAGGCAAAACTTTCTTTGACCCTGCTCCCTCAAACTATTGTACTAAAATCTCTGCCTTTTCACTGATAATCAACATTCACTCTGGTCCCTTCCTTACTACCCACTCATTCTTTGTGTCCTCACCCTTCAATTGACATAGCTCTCTCTAAAGGAGATAGTATCTCCTCCCTTGGCTTTTGTGACACTGCTCTCCTGACTGACATCTTGTTCAGAAATTAGGATCTGTTGGTGACCTTTGAGAGTGTGACATCAATCAGTTGGAAGGGACAAAAGCCAGACTACAAGGTTTTAAGTATTAAGTGAAAAGAAGAACCAGAGATTTTAGTATGGTAGTTTGAGAGTATAGGATTAAAAGAAAGTATTGTAGAGATGCAGTTGAGCAAGAGAGGAAATGACTGATGGAACAATATCTAGAGGAAACAAAGGGGATAGTTTCATAGGTACAAGTGGAAGAGTTAGCCTTTTTACTGATAAACTGTTGAAAGAGTTTGTTTTTCAGAAGAGGAGAGATTTGAACAGGAAAGAGCCAGTGAAAGTGAAAAGGATGAAATTGCACCAGAAGGGGTAAACATTGGAGCAAAGTCCCAGAAGAATTTTCATGGAGTCAGGATCAAGAGCCTGATGGATAAATTAGCCTTGGCACAAGAATGTGGGATATTTTGAGAGAAATTATTAATTTCTATTATGACCAATTATTAAGTTAAGATTGAATGTTTTTCCCTATTTCCTCATTTAGGGATCAGTCTTTGTAGGTCAACCTGTCAGTCTCTAAAGGACTGCACTGATGATGAGATTGGTCTAGTGCTGCAGGAACATCCTTCTCTATGTCGGGCAGGACCCCATCCACCCAGAAGACTTTATTTCTGATTAAAGTGTAAATAAAACCGAATCTAAGTGAATTCCAGCCATAAAAGTATTAAGTTCAGGCCATCGAAAGCCCTATACAGTTCCACTTGAGTAGTCTGTGTGGATTTTGTCCAGATAGCTACTCATGTTCTCAGAAAGAGGAGTTGAAACTTTTAAAACATCTCCTCAAACATTAACCACTCAGTGTTGATTTCCTCTTGTCAGGGGTGCCCACTTCTTCAAAGGTATTTAAGTATTCAATGATCTCCAAGGTCTTGTCTTTGGTTACTGAGACAGACCACTGACCATCAATTTATTGATTATTTGCTAACCTAGTTACTAGACTGTTAATTACCCAGAAACTCTGTCTCTTGGCTATTCACTCATCTCAGAGATGAGGGTTAAGCATGAGGGGCAGTTGCAGGTACAGAGAAATTTTGTGATGGAGAGGAGAAAAGCTAAGGGGAGTTAGATGCCATCACCAAGAGTGAGGAAGTAGGGTTGTAGTAGGGTGTTTGAGGGCAATGTGGTTGCTGTTCATCCTTCATTCTTGAAGAGGACCAAGACGTCAGAAATGTGATGCCATGACTTGCAAGTGAATTGGATTTAAGTGAGGGTAGAGCTGTGCAAAGTCACCTGCCTCACTTTCTCCTCCATAGCTGTCTGAGTTCAGTGGTAAGATATAGATCAGGACAACTGGAGATGGCCCCAAGGCAAGGTGGAATCATTTAGAATGGCTCTTGTGAGCCAAGGATTACTGACCAAGGACTGATAGCTACGAGGAATTTAGAGTAGACCCAAGTAACATCACTGGGTGATTGTCAAACAGAACCAAAACCAAGGAGGGGGCAACTAAAGCTTTGTCCTAGGGCACTCATCCTTAGAGGGTGTGGGCATCATATGCAGTCCATCAGCAATGAAGGACCACGGTACTTAGTTAGTAAAGAATAATAAGGTCAAATAGGAACTCTGGGAGTTCTTCACACCAGTAGCCACATCCAGGTGAGCATGTCCTCAGTTCTCCGTGCCTCACATCCTGCATTTCATGCCGCTTGCCCAGAACACAAAAATTGCTAGTTGCAGATCTTTCATATAGCAGCATTCAGTAGCCATGAACAGAAGCAGAGAAATCAAAGACAGTAAGAAATGAGTATGTTCCATAAAATGCATACTATAATATAGTCTATCTATTGGTACACACGTATATATTTCATATCCAATGTATGTATGGATATTTATTTTTTTTATAATCCCATAGGATTCTTCTTATCTCTCCAAAATATGCCCATCAGAAAAAGTAGCAAGTTTGAAGTCATATGAAATCCTTGGAAATTGAGTTCCATGAATGTAAAAAAATTCTGACCCCAAACCTAACAATACTTCAGAAGATTCCCGAAGAACCTTTCTCTGTTATTCAAGCAACAGCCTTCAAGGGCTCTCAGCCAGTTGGAATAAGAAGGAAAAAAGAAAGGGAAAAGCTCTTTTTATCAATAAGTAAGCGAGATTGGACTTGAGGGTATGTCAAAAACAACTAAGGTGATAATTAGGAGTCAGACATCTGAGCCGAGAAGCAAAGAAGGCTGGAAGTTCGGTCACTAGAAGGAAGATTAATGAGGATGGTGTCTGATTTTTAATGATATGAAAGGGGGCACCACATGCCTGATTCTATGTTCCCATGCCAACCGACAGCACGTGGACCAGGTGCTTCTCCCTGAGCCAGAAGGAAAAAAGCATTTGTTTTTCAGGCTAGTGAGAGACTTAAAATCAGCAAGCTCTGGGTTCAAATACTGCTTGTAACACTAGCTAACTGATCATGGATAATTCCTTCAGCATCATTAGCTTTAGTTTCCTAATCTGGAAAAAGAGTATAATACGTGCAGCACCTCCTTCAAAGGATGTGTTGGGAAACTTCAGTGAAATCACGCGTGTAAAGAACTTTGTAAACTTTAAAGCACCACGTAAGTACTAACGACTGTTATTTTCGTTTTCGGGGATGGTTCTAGATCTCAGAAATCTCATAAGATCCCTGATAAATTAATGACAAGGGCACTCATTGGCTCATTTTATATTTTCTAGCTAGAGTAAATTTTGTTCTGAAACCTGAGTGCCAATGTGGGAGTTAAAAAAAATTTTTAAGGTTAAAAAGTAAACGACAACAAAAACCCTTTACCATCTGCTGACGTAAGCACTCCTCGGAATGCTTCCTGGATGTTACATAGATTGGTAAGGTCAAGGATTCATCTGGAGAAAAATGCCTTTGAAAATAGGATCCATTCATCTCTGTGAAAGTGTAGTGGGTGTGTTTTTGCATTCTTCCAAAGGATTCTTTAGATCCACATGCGCTATGAAAATTCCTTGAACTGGATTGTAAGCTAGATGGGGGCCAGAGACCATATCTTAAAAAACAGTGATAACAATAGCCCCCATTCACAAGCATTTATTTTCTTTTTCTTCCACCTTCCCCTTCGCTGGGGAAAACAAAAGCCAAACCCTTGAAATAATTAATTTCATTTCATATAATAATGATCAGCAGCAGCATCTCCCACTGTTTCAGCACTGCTCCCTCCCATGTTGGAAAAAAAGTCCCATGCACTCAGAGTACCTGCAACGTACCTGGAAGTTTTCAAAGCCTTGTACCTGGGAAACTTTCCAAGGTTGAGAAAGGGGAAGTCAGGGATGAGGTCAGCGTTCTGTGCTCCGCTTCCCACCCTCAGACCTTGTTCCATCAAGTCTGAGCACTGGATGGGTGCATAATAAAGCAAAACAAATTCCTCTTGGGGCCATGTGCAAGCCTATATGTCTCATTCTGCATCCTGAGTCCATCACCTGTGAGGTGGATAGCACGCATCACAGGACAATATCTTATTCATTTATGTATTTCCTTCAGGGTTTGGGACAGTACCACATATAAGGTGATGCTCAGTACATTTATGGAATGAATGATTAAATAGATGAATTTGGGAATATGGCAGATGGTGGTAATAACGGTATAACATTATAGTATTGTGTTTCTGTCATTTAAATTATTATTGTTATGGCAACCAGGTGTCACAGTGGATAGAGCACTAGGTTTGGAATCAGGAAGACTCAGCTTCCTGAGTTCAAATCTGGCCAGCTATGTGACCCTGGGCAAGTCACTTCACTGTTTGCCTCAGTTTCCTCATCTATAAAATGATCTGGAGAAAGAAATGGCAAACCACTTCAGTATCTTTGTCAAGAAAACCCCAAATGGGGTATGAAGAGGTGAACATGACTGAAAACCAACCAAACAATAATAGTATTATGTTACAGTGTACTATCCTATAATGCTACATTGTATCTACCTATGTAACAATCTATAGAATATTAAATATAAAAGGATAATAGTTTTCTGAACTCCACTGAAAAAGGTAAGAGGAGATGAATATTATCATTGTTAATAATTAATACCATACCGTTTAGTCTTGAACAAGTCACTTAGCCTTTGTTGGTGTCTATTTCTTCATCTATAATATGAAAGGACTGGCAGCCTGGGGGAGCAGTGGATCAGGAAGACATATCATGAGTTCAACTATGGCCTCAGGCATGTATTAGCTGTATGACCCTGGGCCAGTCACTTAACCTCTGTCTACCTCAGTTTCCTCAACTGTAAAATGGAAATCATAATAGCACCTACTTCCCAGAGTTTAAGGTCACTTCCACATGTGAATCTAAAACTATGATTTTAGGAAACAGCTTTGTGAGAAAAATATAGCAGGTGATAGTAGACTCGATACCCAATATTAGTCAATGGCATGACCTAGCTGCCATCTTCTGTCTCTGTATTAGGATGCAGATCCCCAGCAGAGCACCCCTGTAGAAAGCACAGCCAGAACAAAGCATCATGCTAAAGAGGAGAGACAAAGGTTGTCAAGGCTCAGAGTGACATTATTTGGATCTGAGGCTAAGAGATTGTGATAGTCACAAGGCAGCCTAAAGGTGAGAATCAGATTTCAGGGAAAATGAGCTCAGAAGGTAAGACTCTTGAGAAGATATAGGAAGACCTAAGCAAGGCCAGAGACTCCAGCAGGGGTGATTTTGCTGGAGGATTTTAAGTTCTGAGATATCAGAGATTAGTATACCGTATTGCTCTCACTACCCTCCCACCCCTGGAACCAGTGTAAACTGTGATCCAGATTCCTCCCCACAAAGGACTCTGGATTCACATGGGTCTGATCCCAAGGACTGATTCCCAAGAGAGTAAGGTTCTCTCCAGTTCTTTACCCTAAATAAGGCTTATAATAATAATAATTATTATTATAAATATAATAATTAATAGCTCATATCGAGGGTTTCCCAAGTATGGCTAACAGGATCCCCAACTCCCAACTAAGTTCTCAAAGTATGTATAGATATAGGACAGCCCTTGTTTTCTCTACCATAGAAAATGCATGAGATGGAAAGGATTCATAGGAGACTGCATAAAAACAGAAATAGGTCCTTTAACTCATTAGCCTCCACTGGAAGGTAAAAACACTTTGAGGAACTGCTGAACACGAGTTTCTCATTCATCTCAGGCTGGCATTGCCTCACCAACTCACGGCAATACCAGCGTAGATGAGGTCCCGATCTCTTGTCCTGCCATGGTTTGGGCTTTACTCTTTAGTTTGGGGGTCAGCACCGTGGGATCTCAGGAGCTGGAAGGGACAATAGAGATAACCCACCTTACAGTTTGCGGCTACAGACGCTGGTAGTTGGACATGGCAGGATCTCTGCTTCCTCCTCTTGTAGCCTGACACCTGGCTCATTATTAGACTCCAAAAGTGGGGAAAATATCACTTTGGAAGTTTTAGATTTATTCATTTATTTGCTTCATCAGTTCAATTTTTAAAAAATTCAGTGTGACTCCTTCTCTTTTTCCTACTCCTTCCTCTGCCAGTCATCTGGACTTTTGTCTTGTGACTGGACTTGGGTGACTCTGAAAGAGTGAGGCTCATGACATTGGGAAGTCTTGCATCAGTCACCCAGGAGTCCAGACATCCAGACATCTCTGTGAAGTCATCGGTCCTCTTCAGAAAGGAAGGACAAACAGCAATGACTCTGCCTCTACTTAGCAGAGGGCAGATCCTGCTACTGAGCTCATCAGAAAATCCTTGCAAAAAAGGAAACTCCAATAAGCTTGTTCCCACAGAGGCAGCATTTGAAAAGGATTCATATATATCTAATAAAAAAAATGAATTGAGTTGGGAGGGAAAGGAAAAGAAATCTAGGACTTTCAAAATGATATTGGTCAAAAGGAGGAAGGCTACTAGGACAGAATATTGTATACATTGCCAGATATGGTTTCTCTACTGGATGATTTTAGTTATTTTTCTTTGTCACAACAGAGGGTTAAATCTGGCACTGACTTGATATTTAATATTTATTTTACACATACACGCTTTGGTTGTTTTTTAGTTATTTCGGTCATGTCCGACTTTCTGCAGCCCCGTTTGTAAAGATACTGGAATGATTTGCCATTTCCTTCTTTGGCTTGTTTTACAGATGAGGAAACTGAAGGAAACAAGATTAAGTGACTTGCCAGGGTCACACAGCTAGGAAGTGCGAAGCCAGATTTGAATTCAGGAAGATGAATTTTCCTGATTCTAGGCCCAGCACTCTATCCACTGTGCCACCTAGCTGCATGGTATGTATGTATATATATATATGCATTTGTGTGTATGTATATTTTATATGCTTATATGCATGTATCTTCTCTATTATTGGGAATGTCAGATTCTGGAAGGAAGAAGCTATTTAATTTTTATCTTTTGATACCCCACTTGGTCCATAGTAAACCATAAATAAATGCTTTTTAACTGATTGACTGGCTGAAGGGTAATGGGAAATCCCAACCACAGAAGGCATCAATAAGATGTATTTTTAAAAAAATATTGATGTCTCCTTTTAAGAAAAATATCTTGGAATGAAAGTAAATCCCCAAACTTGTGAGTGCCTCTTCCCTTTGTCTGGCTTTGGATCTGTAAGTTCTTTTTTCAAATTAGTCAGTTTGATTACTACAGGAGAGCCTAGTGGGGAAAGAGCTGATCTCTAAGCCAAGCAGTCTTGGGAGCTTCTGACACAATACTGGCTGTAGGAACCTAGGCAAGGGAGCTTAATACTCCAAATTAAATTAAAATGTAATTGGGAAATATTTAACAAAATACAAACACAACAAAACATATTAATATGATATTTTAAAATTAAATCTATAATGTAGGGCACAGGGATTCTTATGAAAAGATTAGCCAGCATAATGGACAGAGCCTGGAGTCAGGAAGAAAGACCTGAAATCAAATCTGTCCTCAGACACTTGCTCACTGTATGACTTAAGGAAAGTTACTTAATTGCTGTTTGCCTCACTTTCCTCATCAGTAAAATGGTGATAATAATAGTACTAACCTCCTAGAACTGTTGTAAGGATCAATCGAGATAACAATTGTAAATACTTGTCAGGATTAACACAGTGCCTGGTATGTAGTTAGTGCTATATAATTGTTAACTACATTTCTGAAGGGAATTTTCTATACCAACAAAATTACAGCTCCGGCCTCTATCCCTAATATTACATAGAACTAGTGTGGAAAGTAAAATGACGCTGAGGTAAGGTAAACTGAGGCATGATCTTCCCCCTGGCAAAACTACAGTTAATTAACAGTGACCCTTATAACTGTTCATAAAATGGATAAGATTGGTCTCCTTAGTAGGTCAGTGACCACAAAGGGATCAAAAAGACCCTATTTAGTGAGACCCTTGTTGTCTATCATTCGTTCTCAAAGAGGATCAATGACGTCAGGAGGTTGATGTCTTGACTTGAGAGTGAATTAGATTTAAATGAGGCAGAGCTGTGCAAAGTCATCAGCCTCGCTCCCTCCTCCAGAGTCACTGGAGTCCAGAGGGAAGACATAGGTCAGGATGACTTGAGATGGCCCCCTAGGGAGACCCTAATAATACTTAAAAGGAGGGGGTGGAGTGGAGTAGTTGGAAAGTCTTAAGATTAGCTGCAGCTGGGGAAAGCTGATTGGCCTTCAGGTGTGGTTAATCACCCTCCTCTGTGACAATTAAGGGGGTTGGTACAGAGCCAAGGTGGTGGAGTAAAAGCAGGGACTTGCTTGAGCTCTCCCCCAAATCCATCCAAATACTTGTAAAAAATGACATTATACAAATTCCGGAGCTGCAGAACCCACAGAATGACAGAGTGAAGTAAATCCTCAGCCCAAGACAGTCTGGAAGGTACATGGGAAGCATCTGATGTGCTGGGCTGGGAGCAGAGCACAGTCCAGTGTGGATAGCACCAGCACAGGCAGGACCTGAGCAAGCCTTAGGTGACTAAACTACTGACACTTCTGGCACTTTCCAAATTTCTCGACCCCAAAATTCTGAGGACAACTTGGAAGGTCAGTGGAAAAAGCCTGTCAGACCTGTGTGAGAGAGTAACATAGTCTGGCCCCAGCCCAGGGCTGTCGGAGCTTGCAGCAGTCACAGCAGCAGCAGCTGCTATTTCTGGAGCTCTAGGCCCACAGATTGTGGGGGGAATCTTTCAGCTGATCAGAGTGGGATTGCAGGAATATCTTTGCTGGTGCTGAGGAAGGATTCCTTTGCTTTGTCCTGCTTGGATATGGGGTTGCCGTCCTGGGTCATGGTCCTAGAGTGAGGAGGAGTGGTGGAAGTTGTAGCAGTGTTGGAGAGGGAATACTCCTCAGTGTTCCAAGGCAGAAAAGAGGGCTTGAGGTTGCTCACAGACCAGAGCACAGACTAGGAGAGGAGTAAACACTTCCCTTTTGATCATACAACTTTAGAATAGCTGAAAATTTACAGGTCCCTACAAGTATTTCTGAGAACAACTGCACAAAACCCCTGAAGCTTGGGACAGTATACCACCACCCCTCTTTCTGGAAACAGAAAACTATCCTGACAAAGAGTTTAGAAGTCAAGTAATTGGCTAGGGAAATGAGGAAACATTGGGAAAAAAAACTCAGACTGCAAAATCTTACTTTGATGACAAGGAAGATCAAACCATACAACCAGAAGAAAACAAAGTCAAAGATCCTATATCTAAAGCCTCCTAGAAAAATGTGAATTGGTTTCAGGCTGTGAAAGAGCTCAAGAAGTATTTTGAAAATCAAGTAAGAGAAATAGAGGAAAAATTGGGGAGAGAAATGAGAGTGATGCATGAAAATCATGAAAACTGACTCAGCTTGCTAAAGGGGACCCCAAAAATAGCTCAAGAAAATATCACCTTAAAAAATAGACTAACTCAAATGGCAAAAGAGGTTCAAAAAGCCAATGAGGAGAAGAATGCCTTAAAAAAGCAGAATTAGCCAAATGGAAAAGGAAGTCCAAAAGCTTGCTGAAGAAAATAATTCCTTAAAAATTAGAATGGAGCAGATGGAAGCTAATGACTTTATGAAAAATCAAGAAATTATAAAACCAAACCAAAAGAATGAGAAATAGAAGACAATGTGAAATATCTCACTGGAAGAACAACTGACCTTCAAGATGGATCCAGGAGAGATCATTTAAAACTTATTGTACTACCTACAAGCCCTGATCCAAAAAAGAGCCTAGACATCATCTTTCAAGAAATTATCAAGGGAAACTGCCCTGATATTCTAGAACCAGACAGTAAAACAATTATTATAAGAATCCACCAATTGCCTCCTGAAAGAGATGCCAAAAGGAAAACTCCTAGGAATATTATCACTAAATTTCAGAGTTTCCTAGGTCAAGGAAAAAATTATAAGCATCCAGAAAGAAATCATTGGACTATTGTGGGAAAACAATCAGGATAACACAGGATCTAGCAGCTTCTACATTAAGGGATCAAAGGGCTTGGAATAAAATATTCCAGAGGTCAAAGGAACTAGGATTAAAACTAAGAATCACATGAGTATAATGCTTTAAGGGGGAAAAATTAATATTTAATGAAATAGAAGACTTTCAAGCATTCTTGGTGAAAAGACCAGAGCTGAATAGAAAATTTGATTTTCAAACACAAGAATCAAGATAACATGAAAAGGTAAACAGGAAAGGAAAATCATAAGGGACTTACTGAAGTTGAACTGTTTACATTCCTACATGGAAAGATAATATTTGTAACCTTTAAGAGTTTTCTCAGTATTAGGGTAGTTGGAGGGAATGTATATTTATATTTATATACATATATCTATATGTATGTGTACATATATATGTGTGTATAGATATATATGTATATGTATATGTGTACATACACACACACACACACACACACACACACAATTAAGGAATGCTAATTGTTTTATGGGTCTCTGCTGCCTCCAGTAATCTTGACCATAAAATCAGAACCACCCCAGCCACAATACTGCCCTCACTTTAGCCTCCCCTGGGAGACCAAATTACCCCTAACTTTAATAAGGAGAGGCAAGGACTAGAGAACCTCCCCTTAGGGAGTGGCTTAGCCCTAGTGGGTTCTTTGTTTACCTATAAACAAACCTCATAAAACTGATTAGTTAGCAAATGCCCTGGAGGCTAGAACTGATCACATTATTCATCCGGCCTTTAGTTTCCACTAGGACAGACTATCTTTGGAGCCAGACCTAGAAATGGGGAATAGGATAGATTACAGAGTAATACTGGTTATTGAATGATAAAGCATAATGTTGGTTTTCCTCACTGGGAGACTTCTGGAGATCAGAGGGGCCAATTTTCAACAATGTGTTGCCAAATGAATCATCTCCAGGTCTTAAATCAATGTGTTTCTTATTAATTACTGTTAGTGTCTAGATGAGGTAAATGAAAACATGATTAGTTTTTCTTTCTTTAAAAACAAAAATTCCCCATAATCCTGGGTCTTCCTATGTCACTTGGGCTGGAAGTGCAGAGGCTACTCATGCCCCTGATCCATTACTGATAGGCATGGGTGCCTTGACCTCTCTGTTTCTGATCTCGGCCAGCTCAGCCTTCCTCTAAATAGCCTAATGGAATCCCGCTCTAGGGGGTTTACCATATTGGTGCCAGACCTAGTGCCAGATGGGATAGCCCATCGGCTTAGCCTCCCCTCATAGCAGCCATTATAGGTGTCACCAACACACCTGGTTTGTAAATTTTAACATCAAATTGCTATTGTTTTCAAAATTCATTGATTAGGAGAATGAGCCCATCTGGGAAAGTCATGGCACAGTGGGAAGATCCATAGCATCCGAAGATTTGAGTTCTGCCCCCGACTCTATTGCTAACTAACCATATGCGTTCAGTAAAATCATTTCCCTCTAAGTCTCAGTTTTCTTATTGTGAACTAGATGACCTAGGAAGTCTCTTCTAGTACCAGCCTTCTGTACTACATTTTTCATTCTTCTAACCTTTAATTAAGCTTAAAAAGGCCTGGCATGCCTCAACATTTCTTTGATGTCTTTTTAATTAGAATCCAGCTTGCTATGGCGAAAGGGTCTTCTAATCTTGGATCACAGTATGGGCCTGCTATGTAAGCTCTTAGGTTTTTTGTAGATTGTCTTTTTCCTTGACATTAAAATGTTCCACAGACAATTGGGTCTGTGAGATTCCTTTCTGCTTCTTTGCTTCTCTATGTAGTAAGCAGAATGAGTCCCTTTGTTATGCAAGGGAAGGCACCAAGGATTATTAAGCACCTTCTATGCCAGTTAATTCAAGCACTAGGGACATAGATACAAGCCTAATGGGGATTTAGCATATGTCCATGTCACCTAAGATGGTGGTACCCACATACCAGATGTCAGGAACCTGCTTGTGGGAGAAGATATTCTGCTTTGGCCTACCTTTTGGAGGGGAGCAGACTCTTTCCCTACTGTATAGTGTCCATGATGTAGATGAACAAAACCTTTGGCTCTGAAAGACCATCTCATGTCCCAGTGTGTAGTTGTGAAAACAGTCATTTCTAGCTATGCACCTGATAGAAAGAAGCTGCTTCCATCCAGGTGGTCGGCCACTGCTGGGTATCTTCTCCAAGGTTCCTGTTATCTCTCATGTGGGTACTTCCATCTTAGGTGATGTGGGCATGCCCACATAAACAAAAAGAAAGACAGTTTCTGTTTATGTTCACATGGGGGGAGACAAGGTACAAAAGGGAACTGAAAAATATGGGGGTAAGAGTAGGGAGAAGGTTGGGAGGAAAATGAAGACTGGCCAGTTTGGGCCCCTCGTCAAAACAGAGGCCCTGGGAAGAACTCACCGATGGGAAAAGGAAAGCTGCCTTGAGGATTATTACTAGACGTGGCTTATCTTTTATGACTTTCAGCATACAGAAGGGGAAGACTACCTCTCTCTCCTCCTCCTCCTTCTCCTTTTAGGATGTGGGAAACCTTGAGGTGTATTTTTTATAACCCAAAGGCCTCAGTTTTCAGGGACTGGGAATTAGCATGAAGGTAGAGACAGATACCTTTGGCATTTCTTGCACACCTGCAAATTAAGGGGGAGAATGAGAAGGGAGGAGACCGAAGTATTGCTGCCTGCTCCATGGAGAGGTATTGAAATGTCAAATTGCTCTCCCCATGCATTCCCATGCCACCCCCCACTGAAGGGTAGAACAAGGATACAATGAGGAACAGTCACCTAGTGACTGATTATAGTAATTTTTCTAGAGATGCAGATCACTCTTCTGTTTCCATGGAGGAAAGCATGGCTGAGTCTGTCTTAAAGTAACTGGAAATATGTATTCCTCTTTTCCTTGCAGTGGGCAGTCATAAAATATCAGAACTGAAAGGGACCTCCAGGATCACAAGCGCTACTTCCTTCAGTGTATAGGCAGCTGGAAGATCCTGTGGATGGAACACTAGACCTGCAATAAAGGAGATCTAGATTTGAATCTGGCTGTCGATACTTCTGTGATCCCAAGTCACTTAACCTCTGTCTGCCTCAGTTACCTCCTTTGTAAAATAGGAGTAACAACAGCAGCTGTCTCCCACAGTTGTTATGAGGATAAAATGAAATTAATATTTATCAGGTGTTTTGCAAACATCAGAGTGCTAGCTATATAAATGAAAGGCACTGTTATTGTTACTTGGGGAAACTGAGGCTTGGGGAAACCAAATGACTTTCTCAATGCCATTCAGAAGCAAGTGGCAGCCATCAAATGAAATAGCCAGGCCTTGAGTGACTTCATTACTTAGCCTTTTGTGTGTTATGGACTTCTTTGGAGCAACCTGCCCCCTCCCCAAATTGATAGACCATCCCCCCCTCAGAATAATGTTTTTAAATGCATAAAACAAAAGGATTAAGAGAGAAACCAATTCTATTAAGATAAAGATGTAAATTTTTTACCCTTAAATTTCCTGGATTCCAGGAAATTTATCCCAGGTTAAGAACCCCCATGCTGGGAGAAAATCCAAATACTGGCATTTAAAAGCCCTTCTACCACAGCCTTGCTCCTGCTGGTTGCTCCTCCTCAATCAACTCTTCAGCCAAAGCTACGATAGTTGCTATCAATTTCCTGCTTCTCTGGACTTTTGAATAAGCTCTCAAGATAAAATGTTAATAAAGGTCGGCAAGCTAAGCTACAAGGATGGAAAAAGAGATAAAAGATGGTCCCTGCTCTCAAGGAGTTTGCAATTCAAATGCTTTTCTGTCTCACTTCCACCTCTTAGAACTCCAAGGTCTGTGCTTTCATGGTTCAACTCAAGGACAATTTCTTTCAAGAAGTCTCTCCTGATTCTCCCATTTGTTGGTGCCACCTTCCTGAAATAACTGTGTTGATCTTCTATAGCCCTAATATTTACTATGAACATACTCTATCTTCTAGTAGGATGTAATAGTACTGTTTTCATATTTGTATCCCTGGCACTTAGCACAGTACCTGGAACTTAATAGGTATTTGATAAATGCCTATTAGTTGATTAACTGAATAACTAAGCCTAAGTCTCTTGGCTACCCATCCAGTGCTTTTTCTGCAACAATAGTTACCTTAGAACTGTCAGCTCAAACTTAGGAAAGTGAGTCCTGTTGAAGTTGATTAACTTGTCCAAGGTCACACACATGAAATTAGCAGCCCTCTTGGGTCTAGGTCTACCTGCTGCCTAGTCCATCACTCAGTCTGATTATCCCATGGCTTGCCAGAAGCTTGATCCCAGAGAAAAATAATAAAGAATTATCCTATATAAGGAGGCTGCCCATCATTAAGGAAGGCATATGACTGCCATGAGTTCTGGAGTCAAAGTAAAGAATCAAACCTGATACACCTACGTTTGCAGGGAATGCTGCCTAAGGGTTTTTTTTAATGGGGGTGAGGGCGGCATGGACCACAGAGCCCTTGTTCATTGGTGTAGGGAACTCTCAGTGAAGAAAGTCCCTCTACTAAGGCAGATCTGTACCTTCTCTGCAATTTACAACGTTAGAAAATTGACTGGAGTGGTGAGAGATTGACAGTCAGTAGGTGTCAAGATCAGGACTTGAACCCAGGCTTCAGGGCACTGAGCGGCTTGTCTGAACAATTACAGTTTGGAGAAGCACGTCAGTATAAAGCATTCACGGCTTTTGGTGAGACAGCTCTGACTTTCACTACTGAGAAAATCAAACTGATATCTCTATTTTATGTAGTTGATTCTATAGTTACTGTGATTTATTTCATTACCAATATTTTTTGTAATTTTTGTTAATTTCCTAAGTAATGTTTCATTTGTCTCAGAGTTCAGTTGGGGAGTTCAGCTTTCCTGTAAATCATTCATCGCCTTTGAGTTAAGTTTAGATGTTCAGTTCTCCTGCTAATCACTGTTCTCTTCTTGTCAGCAATAGCCATATTAAAAAAATGCTCTCAATCACTAATAATTTTAGAAATGCAAGTTAAAACAACAACTTCATACCCATCATATTGGATAAGATGACAAAAAAAGAATGGCAAGTGCTGGAAGAGATGTGGGAAAACAGGTTCACTAAGGTACTGCTGATAGAGCTGTGAACTGGTCCAACCATTCTGGAAAGCAATTTGGAATTAAGTCCAAAAGACTACTAACCTGTGCATACTCTTTAACCTGGCAACACTGCTACTAAGGTTATACACCAAGGAGATCAAAGTTAGAGGAAAAGGACCCACATGTACACAAATACTTATGGAAGTTCTTTTTGTGGTAGCAAAGGATTAGAAATTGAGGGGATACCCATCAATTGGGGAATGACTGAACAAGTTATGGCATATGAATGAGATGGAATAAGATTGTATTGTAAGAAATGATGAAAAAGATGGTTTCAGAAAAACTTGGGAAGACCTGTATGAACTGATGAACTGAGAAGAACCAGGAGAACATTCTATATAATAAAAGCAATATTGTACAGATAATCAACTTTGAAGGACTTAGTAACTGATCATTGCAGTGATCTACCACAATTCCAGAGGACTCATGAGGAAACATGCTATCCACTCCAGATAGAGAAGTGATGGACAGACTACAGATTGAAGTATATTTTCTTTTCTGTCTTTTTCTTGATTTTATATATATATATATGGTTAATGCAGAAACTCATTGAGCTGAAAAGGGGATAGGAGAGAGAGAATTTAGAATAAAAAAAGAATAAAAAAGTTTCTGTGCTTCAAAAAATTATCTAAATTAAATTTTTTAAAAAGAAAAAAGCTGCTTGAATTGCTCAGATTCGTAAGACATTGATGCGTTTCAGAAAAGCAGTTTAATATAATTTATGATGAGAAATGTGACTGCCATTCAGACCAGAAGTTTATGATGGTGGATGAGTACAGTGCCTTCTCACTAGGGAGACCTAATTAAAGCCAAAAGATTGTTGGGTAAATACAAGATTTTTTAAAAAAAGGAGATGAATGTTCTTTAGGCATATTTTGATCAAACTTTGGAAGCCTAGTAAATCATTTTTCTCCACTAAAGGGATATATTTGCCAAGGCCACTGGATATGTGTGTTGGCTGGTTAGGATGGCCTGTGGCTGGGTAAAAACTTGCCAATGTTTACTGTTAAATTCTTCTTCTTCTTCTCCTTCTCCTTCTTCTTCTTCTCCTTCTTCTTCTTCTTCTTCTTCTCCTTCTTCTTCTTCTCCTTCTCCTCCTCCTCCTCCTCCTCCTCCTCCTCCTCCTTCTTCTTCTTCTTCTTCTTCTCCTTCTTCTTCTTCTCCTTCTTCTTCTTCTCCTTCTTCTCCTCCTCCTCCTTCTTCTTCTCCTTCTTCTTCTCCTCCTTCTTCTTCTTCTCCTCCTTCTCCTCCCCCTTCTTCTTCTCCTTCTCCTTCTCCTTTTCCTCCTTCTCTTCCTCTTCCTCCTCCTCCTCCTCCCCTATTAATGCTGTCATCCTTCTGCATGCATTTGTTATCACATCACTGCCTGTCTTCAGTACAACACACACAAGTATTGAATACCATGTATAAAACCAAGATTTGCAGAGATTTTTGTTGATGAAATTTTAGGTTGGTTGGTTTTTTGTCATCTTTCATCTGTTCCCGTCCACAGCCAAATCCTCTACGTTTATTGCTTCCATATTCTCATGTTCCTCTCACTTCTCAATGGCTTTTGAATGAATGAAGCTGCTCTTTTGAGGGCTGTAAACTCTCCAAGACTTTTCATTGCAAAGCAGTTGCTAATCTGCAGTGATAAAAGTGAATTTGTCATGAAGGTTCAAGTCTTACCCGTGACACATTCGGGTAGAACTTGTTAAATCTGATGTCCTTTTCTCAGGCCTCATCTTGTTTGACCTCTCTTCCATATTTGGCACCATTAACTGCCCTCTCTTCTTGGCTGCTCTCTCCTCCCTTAGCTTTATTGGTATTTCACTAAGGCTCCCCTATGTTTCTCCTCCTATTGTTCTGACTGTATCTCCTTTGCTGGGTCATCATCTATGACTCCTTAACCATAGACGTTCCCCAAGGTTCTGCCCTAGATCTTCTCTTTTCCTCTACATCATCTCTCAAGGTGGTCTCATGAGTTCTGATGAGTTCAATTATTGTCTCTATGCAAATGACTTCCAAATCTCTCTCTCTCTCTCTCCACCCACACACACTTATATATGTACACACAAAGGGATCTATCTACCCATCATCTGTCTGTCTGTCTGTCTATCTATCTGTCTATCTATCTATCTATCTATCTATCTATCTATCTATCTATCTATCTATCCTTTTTCCTGAGCTCTACTTACCAACTACCTGCTATACATCTCCATCTGGCTGTCCTGTATGCATCCCAAATTCAAAATGTCCAAAAGAGCGCTAATAATCTTCATCCCAAACCCATACTTCCTCCATACTTCCCTATTTCTCTTGAGAAAACCACCATCTTCTCACTCACCTGGGTTCCCAACCTTAGATTCATACTAGACTCGACATTTTCTTCACTTTCTGTATTCAATCATTTGTCAAGTCTCAATGATTCTACCTTCACAACATTTCTCCCATAATTCCCCTTCTCTTTATTCACAAAGTCACCTTAATAGTTCATACAATCATGAATTTAGAACTGGAAAGGACCTCAGATGTAATCTAGTCCAACCTTATTTTATAGATCCAGATAGGAGAAGAAACTTGCTCAAGGTCACAGGGCTAGTAACTGTCAGGGCCAGTATTTGAATTCAGGTCCTCTTGGTCTAAATCTATGACCTTTTCTAGTATACCATCATGACCATAACCTCTTACTCAAACTATTGCAAACTTATTCTTAATTGGTCTCTCCTCCAGTTCATCTTCTATAGACCTATCGAAACAACCTTCCTAAAGCCCAGGTTTGACCATGTCTCTCCCTCACTCCAACATTGTTAATGGCTCCCTATTAGCCCTAGGAAAATACAAACTTCTTAGATTTCATTTAAAATCCTTAACAGTGTGGTTGTAGCCTACCTTTCTAGATTTCTCATCACTCCTCCCACATTCCCTACATCTTCTACTTCTAGTCATACTGGCTTACTTGTTTTTCTAGAAAATTGGCATCTTCTTCTCCTCCTGCCTTACACCAGGCTATCCCCTTTCACTAGGATGTTCTCCCTCCTTATCTCAGGTGTTTCCTCCTAAGGAAAGCATTTCCTGATTCCCTTAGTGGTTAATACTCTCTCTGTCTCTATCTCTCTCGCATCTTGTTTGTAAACTTATCTGTTTATCACAGAAACAAAAGTCCAACCAAGGCAAGATAAGTAATGTGAGATTTCACGGAAATATACAATAAACTCTTCCCAGTTGTATAAGAAAGCACCCATTATTAAAATGCCAGAAACTTGCTTACTCTCTCTAGGTCAATAACTCTTCCAGATTAGTGACCTGGTGATCAGGATTGTAACAGTATTTGCCAGAGTCTTAGCTGAGGTACAGAGTGATAATCATAACTTAATTTGCAGATAATTAGTATGCAAATATATAAATACAAGAATGCAAATGGAAAGAATAAGAAAATTAACAAGAATGTTGTATGATTTTAATGATCAAGATTGTCTCTGATAAAGAGCAGAAAATGTATCTTCTGTCCTTTTCCATGATGTACATGTGTATACAGGGGTAGGGAGGGAGTTAGCACTATGGATAGAGAACATGGCATATACACATTAGTAAGTTTTGCTAAACTGCTGAGTGCCTGCCTGCCACTCTCTCCCATTTATTTTTTTCATTCTTTCTTACAAGGGATGGCTCTCTAGGGAGATAAGATTGGAAGAATATATTCGAAAATGAATAGGTTTTTTTTTTGTATGACAAAAAGATATCAATTAAAAAAAAGTGCTTGCTGAACTGAATATAATGGTTGAAGTTGGTTCCTGAATACATATAGAGAAACACCTTAATCACATTAATAGTGTCTCCATCTTGCCTAATGTAAGAGTAATATCCCAAGGTTCTCTCCCATTCAGAATAGGGTAATTTCTTCCCTAAAACATATGGAAATTATCCTGGAGACTTTATTGACTCAGGAGACTAAAGACTTGGATCATTGCAACAGATTCCTCATGCCCTAGGTTGGAAAAAAAGTTACATAATGAATATTCATGTGTTAGAAGAGGGCTTGATGCCAGTACTTGGTTCAGTTCGATGATCAGACAACATGAGACACAGATCATTGAACAATTAACAAAAGGAGGTTTACTTAGCTCTAACACAGCAAGAATAGGCAACAAGGATGAAGAAAGCGGCACTATGCTTCCACAGTCTCAGCCCCCTCTTGATTATGTATGGATGTGCATCTGTTCAGCAGAGCAGAGGGTGATAACTTCAGTCTTCTAGCATCCATCTAGTCTGAAAGGCACTGACCTCCTGCTTGAATGGGATCTTTTAGGCCCCCAGGCAGAGCAGAAGTCATGTCAACATAGCCAGAGGCTACCCTGAAGCTGAGTCAAAGGAAGAACTGCTTGAACTTTGCCTCATCCCAAGTTAGTGAAGTCCTGCCTTTGCTCTAACTCATGTTGGGAGGGGAAGAGGGGAGAGATTGGGATGGGAAGATGAACTGTGGTAGATATTGGTCCTGTCACATCATGGAGCTGTTCTCTGAGGCTTCTGAGTGGTAGACCAGCAGCATGACCACCGTTAGCACAGGAAAGCTACGTTTGGCTGAATCCTCCCTGAATATCATTTCCTTGCTCTGAATAGTAATTTTTGATTCACAGAAAGAATTTGATAGGATGTTTTTGCTTTCTAGTTCTGCAAACAATTTATATAATATTTAATTCACTTTTCAATCCCTCTGAGAGTTTATGAAGTTCAATTTTTTTCTTGGATCAATTGTTTAAATTCTCTATTTTTTATACTGTTAATCTGGGTATTTTTATAAGGTGATCATTTACTCCATCAGTTTTGCTGGTATATTATTGGGCACAATGTTTTATAACCACTTACTCTATTTCTTCTTCAACAGTTGTGAATGATCTTTTAAAAAAATTGATTTGGTCATCTGGTTTTTCTCTCAAAAATAAAATTAGCTAGTAGTCTACTTTATCAGTCTTTAAATGACTGTCTTCAAGTTTTATTTCTCGATTCAATGAATTTTCCATTTTCAATGTTTTTAGCTATTCTTTGATTTTGAGAATTTTTATTTTTGTATTTACTTGGACTTTTTGATTTATTGCTTTTCTAGGTTGTTTGTATTTTTTTTTAAGTTGCCCAGTTAGCAACCTCTTCTTTCTCTCTTTGCTGATAAATACATTTTACAGACAGGAATTTTCCCTTAAGGATTGTTTTGTCCATTTCTCAAAAATCTTCCTTTGTGGTTTCATTGTTGTTATTTTTTGCCTGCCTGCCTTCCTTCCTTCCTTCCTTCTTTCGTTTCTTTCTTTCTTCCTTTCTTCCTTCCTTCCTTCCTTCCTTCCTTCCTTTCTTTCTTTCTTTCTTTCTTTCTTTCTTTCTTTCTTTCTTTCTTTCTTTCTTTCTTTCTTTCTTTCTTTCTTTCTTTCTTTCTTTCTTATGAATTCATTGATTTAGGGAATACTGTATGATGAATCTTTCTCTTCCAATGCAGGTGGCTAACTCCTCTGCAATTTATGGTCTCTGATTGTTACACTGAAAAGTTAGGTGACTTGTCCAGAGTCTCGCAGCCAGTATGTAAAACCTGAGCCCAGGTCTTCCTGATTCAATAATTTTCTACTCAAGGCTAATTTCCTAATAACCCAAGAATAAACTCTCTGAGTTACATGGTAAGCACTTTGTTATATGCAGTTCTCTTCTGATAAATTTTTGTAATAGGATTAAGTAAGATTATAAATAAGAAAGGCTGGCAATTTAAGACTAGATTTGAGAAGTCTTGCTGGCTTTCCCGTTGGTGATCTGTGTTTAGAAGAGGTTATTCTCTTCCAATGCCTCTGATTTAAGAAATGCTCTGGACAAATGGAAGCCCTGCTATGCTAACTCCTGCTGCCATTTTCCATCCCAGTAAGCTGACTGTTGTACTGGTGGTGTTCACTGTAATTTATACAGTCCCTTTCTCCCTCTCTTGCAGATATTTAAGTTCCTTTTATCTGGTCTAGATCTGAAAATTCATTGATGTAGCAAACTCCCAAAGAGAAAAGAGCCCCTACAAATGCAAATCAACACCTGTTCTGCAAAGGATAGATTTACGGTTTCTTGGGGCACTGACAGTTTAGGTGTCTTGCCAGAGGTCACCCAGCCAGTATGTATTGGAGGAGATTTGAACCCAGGACCTTGTTATTCCAAGGCCAGGACACTGCTTCTTCTGGGTTTCAAAAGGTGGTAAGCAGTTTACATTAATGCAATGCTTTAAGGATTTACGAGGTAGTTTCCTCACAACATTGTATTATCACCTCAACTTTACAAATGAGTCTCTTGACTTGTTCATAGACACTCATTGTGTCAGAACCAGCACCAAATTCAGGCTTTTTGACTCCAAGTTCACCGCTCTTTCTAATACATAAACACAAATACAAACACACACAGGACATCTAGGTGTGAGACAGTGGATAGACTTCAGGGGTGACTCCAGGCTTGGAGTCGGGAAGATGTGAGTTCAAATTCATCCCGAGACACTATAGGATGATCACAAACTAGCTGTGTGACCCTGAGCTAGTCACTTAACTCCATTTGTCTCAATTTCCTCATTTGTAAAATGAGCTGGAGAAGAAAATGGCAAACCATTCCAGTATCTTTGGGGTCATGAAGAATTAGATGTGACTCAAATAACTCAACAACAACACATACAATATCTTCAAGACATGTTCTGTTCCCCGAATATCTCAGAATCAAAACATCAACTAAATTAAGAATAAGTAATGTGAGATTTCAGGGAAGTTACATAAAAATTCTTCCCATTTGTGCAGTTTGGGGTCTCTGGGTACTCTGAAATGTCAGGGTACAGGAGTCTGCCCGAAATGAATTTGTGAACTCAAGCCTTCTTCCAGTCAAAGTGACAAATTTGTTGTAATGCTAACAAGAACAACGAGATTCTTAGGGAAGATTCAACTTACAACTGGGGGTAAGACTGATACATATTCATATATATATATATACATATATATATACACACACATATGCATATATACATACATGTATGTATGTGTATGTATGTGCATGTATGTCTATATGTGTGTGTATATATGTATTAGTGAAAAGATCCGGGTGGGATTAAGGAGTGGTAAATAGCCTTCATTGGGTCAGGTGGGACAATGAAAGGACTATTAAGTGGTCTGGGATAGGTCAAGAGCCACTGTGAAAGGACTATAATTCCAGTGATGGGGCTACTGAAATGTGTGGGAAAATTCAAGGACTGGGCTGCTTTCAAAAGCATGGTCTTTTCCTTTTAGAGGTCCAGGCCCCATCACCCCATCACCCAGCATTAAGATGACAGAAACTTGCTTGCCAACACTTGGTCAATAACTCTTCAATATTAGTGACTTAGTGGTGTTGTCCTGAAAACTTGTTGAAGAAAAGGCAACAGGCTAAAAGCATACATTTTATGATTTAATTAATTAATCAATTCCCTATTAAAGAAAATGGTAACATAATGCATTATGGAGCCAGAAATGTTCTGGCTACCCAGTGCAGAAATCTTCTGGCTTATATACATTTTGCCATGAGAAAGGAACTCTCCTAGTTGAACAAATCATAAATTTAGTAAGACAAGACAATTAACAAAGTAATGTTGGTCAGGCCTTGGGATTCCAGCTGGGTAAACACATGTCTCGGTGATAAAGAAGGAAATCCCACCACTAGTAAGTGGCAAGCTTCCTGCCCTAAGCAGATAACTGACACAGGAAAGGGTAAACAAAGTTCAACAGAAATTATGACGTAAGATGTCTGTGTTTTTCTTTACCATTAACATGCCATAACATAGTATGTGTCTATAGATAACAAGATATAAGGAAAGTCCCATTATTCAAGATAGTGTCTTAGGTTAAAGGTCTCCTAAGGAGCGCAGAGTCAGCCTTGGCTGGCTTTTGCTGACATAGGAAGAGGTATTCTCTGAGTTTGCTTCAGAGAGAACAAAGAGATTATTCCAAAATTTTATATTAAACATTATCATTCCCTCCTTTTGGTCAAAGGCAAGCCGAAGGCTTCGCCTGTAGACCAACAAAGATATGGAAGAAACCTCTAAATAACCAGTAGTGTGAGAGTTTACTCTTCATGCAAGTCTGGTCCAGGCTCTTGGGAAAGTATGTCTGACGGCATCTTCTTCAGGCCTCTTCAAAACTGGAGGGCATGATCCACTCAGGAGCAGGAGCAACAGAGGTGACAGATGGATCCAAGAGTCTATACAGAAAACTTGACAGGGTCTCCCAGAAAACATGATTTGACAATTGAGATGAAACAATATAACATAGTTAACATGGCTAAAGACACTTAGCAATAGTTCAGTTTCCCAGCCATGCAGGGCTAGGTTCAAACAACACAGTGAAGTTTTTTTACAGATCACAAACTGCATTTTTACATTAGGTCAGGTACAAATTAAAACTTAGATGGCTCACAATAGACTAGTTTTGAAAGGGAGATTTACATGTCACCAATATAAACAAGAAAATTAAACATGAACCACACAAATCAATGCAATTATTATTTCAAAGTTAATTAACATTAAGTTCCTTGTATCCCAGTAATCCATTCTTAATTTTCATTTAAACAAAACTTTGAATCCCAGATTTCTCATGTAGTTATCTGATACCTAGATATCCTTTCTTTAACAACAGGTTTTATTCTTGGAATAGTTCAAAAAGAAAATTCTGCCTTTCTGGTTCAAGTCTAGAAGTTCCCAGATACTTCTGACAATATAAATTAGTACAATCACTTAAAATTTGTTTTCCACTTTTGAAATTTCAGAAAATTTTGGTTCACATTATTTACTGTTTCTATCTTTACCTAAATCTTGTACCTGGAATAAGAATCTTTTAAAATGTGAGTGTTCAACTATATAATGAACTCATCTGCCTTTTAACTTATTGGACAGATATTTTAACGGAGAATATATAATTTCATTTACTTTACTACACTATCCTATACAAATTTTATGCAAAAATCCAAATTTGAGATCTTATTATCAAAAGCATGACAAATTTTAGAAGTCATTCATATCCATTTGCATATAATTCTTAGAGGAATCAGGCTGATCCTGTTATTTTTACTCAAAATTTGCTACTCTATTTAATTAGACATCTATCACATTACATCTTTGTCTTATTACCTGATCTAATCATTTCCTCGATGTTATGTCTATATTATATTTATTTATTTGGCCAGGAATATAGGTTAAAGTTGCAAGCTATTCATTCCTGCACCCCATTATAATAACTCAGAGATGTTCCAATTTCCATTTATTATTTGATAGACTTAGTATTGTACTTACAGAACTTCTTAATCATAAAGATTTGCTATAAAAGAAAAAGAGGGACAATGTTAATAGAAGGAAAGACTCTCCTTAGTTCTAGTTGATTCCAGGAATAAGCCATTATCTGACATGTAATCGTGAGGTTACCAGGTGCTGAAAGCCGGGCTTAGAGGTGATCAGGTGGGGAATTTCCTTTATCAGAAAGGAAATAACACATTTGGAAAAGAAAGTTAGGAAGATCCTACCTAGGCTGTGTCTAAGGTCGTCTTCAAAACCTTTCCAAGCATCCACCATTAGCCTGCAGCACATGTCAATTGGCTTTATGATAACTTAGACAAGTATTCTTGTAATCAGAACTTCAAACAATAGTAAATTGCAGTCCCAGTCTTATATAGCAAATAAATATTGGCTGGTATCCCTCAGATAAAATACTTCTTCACACTTTAAACTATCTGAAACTGACACAAAAGTATCCAGAACAACTATCTAGGAGCAAGAGGGGTTTGGGTAACCCATATTTATTCCCAAATCTTATCTACCTTTCATAGTTTCAATCAGAACTTAATTTGTCTTTCCAAATCTCTCAATCCTATTCTTCCACTTGCTTTTACATTTTAACCACAAGACAAGATAGCTCATAAGTTATTACTTTTTACTAGCATAACTGTACTGGAATCTCATTCCAGCTTAAACAAAACAAAGAGGTTAATGACTAAATTTATAGTTTGATGGAATTATGTCTGTTTCATAAGTTGTTATTCTTCCCTAATTCTACTCACTCTGGAAGAATGAGATACTTCAGGAATTAAATCTTTTACATAATAAATTCAAACGCAAACTTTAACTCTGACGTAGGCCATAGAATGACTACAAATTCAGATCAAAACAGCTTAATTTAACAGCATATTATTTTGAAGTTTTAGCAGGCCTTCTAAGAATCACACATGATTTTTCAAAACATTTCTTCTAAAAGTATTTCCCTTCTTAAAAAAACAGTTTAAAATTTATTCTAATGTTCACTAAATTCTTATGAAGAAAATTAGTTGGAAACTTTTAAAATACTTAATCTTTCTTTTTTTTTTCTTAAGCAAAAATAAACCTTTAAAACTGGAATTCATTAAAGCTGAGTTGTTACAAAAATGTTCTTAAGTAATATGAATTTCCAAAGTATTATAACAAACTGAATTCTTAATTACTGCAGTATTCTTAGATACAAGAGACTGACTCACAGAAAAACACTGTTGCTTTTAAAAAAATCATTTTAAACAATGGGAACATCTTAAGATGAGTCTTAAGTAGTTTACATAAATTTCTGCATATGTTCTAATTTCAGATAAAAATAATATTAGATTTTCCAGTAAGATTACAAAAAGGTTCACATGTTTTGTTGGTCACTTGTTATTGACCATAGAAATTTGCTATAGAAGGAAAAAGCAGGGACATGTGACATACCAAATATGACAGGATAAACCATCCTTTACTCTGTTTGAATTCAGATATGAGTGAAATTCTTCAGTCATGCAGTATCTGTTTCATAGCCAGGCTCAGGAATAGACAGGTGAGAAACATTCCTTTTTAAAGGAACACAATAGGGAAACTGAGTCAGGGGGCTCTCATCCTAGATTGAATTTAGAATTGTCCCGTCAGTGTTTAGTCAGATGAGAAATATTCCTTTGTGGCATGTGTCTCGGATACTGATTTAATGGAGACAACTATACCCAAATTCAAACTCAAAACAAAAATAGTTATGGTCCCAAATGCCTTTACCTTAAACAGCAAGTCTCACTAATCACAGCTTAGAGTCAGATAAGTTATTTTCACTCTTATGGAGTTACAACAAGCAATAAAGATTTACCAGGACACACACACATAAGGGATTCCATTTAACATCTTTCCTTCTCAGATTTAAAACTTGTCCTGATGTAAAAGTCAAATATTATTACAACTTCCATGCAAGTAATATTCATTATTTAGAATTTACATTAACCAACCAAATTCCTTTACTAGGACTGATGATCTTACCCACAGGAATGGGAGGACTGTTCTGAATGAACAGAAGGAATTTAAATAGAGTTCACTCCATTCCCTCCTTTCCATACGTAGGAATCATTTAACAATTTTAGGTTTCAACATTCAAACAGTAATCCCAAATAACTTAGTTAACAATCCTACAACTTCATAGAAGATAGCCAAATTGTTAAGCTTTAACTTTTTTTTTTTTAACAGATAAAGGTGAAAATACCTGATTTTCTAAATGGCAATTACAAAACATTATAAGACAAAGTTAGCAGGACTGATAAAGTAACACAACTGGTGTTACACAATTTTCCCAACATCTTTTAATTTCAACAAAATTCAAATTAAAAATTGCTTTGTCTAACACTATTTCTAGATTACAGTGGTCACTCCGTTTTCACAATCTAAGAGAAATTCAGAAATACAATCCTAGAAATACAGTTTTAACACAACAATAACTACAGATGGTATAATCTGCATTTCCAGAAATTATTGATCTTATTACTTTTAGCAATTAAAACCACTTCAAAGGTAACAATTACATTTGAGAGATAATAATGTTGTATGTAACATATACCAGTCATTATGTTAAGCATTTTACAATCATTTTATCATTTTGATCCCATAACAACAAGCACAATTATTTTTACAAATCAGAAAAATGGGTCAAACAGAGATAAAATACTTTTTGCAACTGAACAGAGAAGTGAAGCTTACCAAGAGCGGAGAAACTGATGTCCCAGTGGTGACTTTCGCAGGCAGAGTAGAGAATGCTCGCTACAGGCCTGATTCTTCCATCTCCCCCAACCCCCCACAGCGGCAGGATTTACTGAGCCCCTAAGGCGATATGCAGGGGCTGGGACAGGGTGGGCGGAATTAGGACCTAGAAAGGTGGGCTACTCACAATCTTAGGCGTAATTTCAAATGATCAGTTCCCAAAATATTTCTGATTAATTACACAACATACAAATCTGCTAAAATGATTTTCCCTAAGATGATCTAACTTTCCACTGTAATTCCAGGTTGGCCAGACCAGAATGACAAGGAAAAGTCTCAAAGTTTTGTTTGTTAATTTATTTCCCTAGCTGCAGCCCTTGAAGTCTGGCTGCTTGCACTTAAATCTTACAAGATAACACACTCATTCACAGCACACATGATACGCACAGGGACATACACCAACAGACAAATTGACAATAGGACAAATACAAACGGTAGCTCACAAAAAACAACCCAGAGAGAGAAGGCAATTAGAAGCTTGCTAAAAATCCCCATCATGAATTGGCTATTATCATTCTGAGGAAAGGCTTTGCAAGAATCCAAGGTCTGATAATAAAGGGGAATCCTGCAGCCTTTGCTCAGAGTACCCCTGCGGTCTTTGGAGGTGTGGGGAACCTTGGTGCCCCAAAGTTTCTGACTGTCTTAAAGGAACAGGCCCCATGGGAATAGGTTCAGGCCTCTAGTTCTTAGGTGGATTGTAACTGTCCTCTTCAGGACCAGAGCCCTTACGGGAAAGCGGGGAGGGGGTATGGGGAGGAGGGAGGCAACAGAGGCTTGAACAGAGGCTGCCTTCCTCAGGTCTAAGGTAGGGGAAGGCGAGGGGGAAAGATTGCATCTAGGTGCCATCGGTTTCCCCAGATCAGAGGCCTTCAAGGGGAGGGGGAGGGAAGAAAGGGGTGAAGAATAGGACGGAGGGAGTGAAGGGAAGGACAGACTGGAGCCCTTGAAGAAGAAAGGATTTTTGCCAGGACACGGCTAGGTGCTGAAGCAGCTCCCAGCCCTACTGGGAAGAGGCTACCTGTCTTTTGTTCTCTCTCAGCCAAGTCAGCAAGCCCAAGAGGAAACATTCTCGCTACTGGCTAGTTGTTTTGTTGGCCTTTAAACTTAAAGTAACTTTGACCGGTCCAAAAGAGCCCCTGTGGTGGCCAACGTAATTTAGGGCTATCTTTAGTTGATTGACACTAGTGCTAGTAATACCTGTGATCATTAGGTTGGTAACGGCTTGACATACAAGAAGTAGGGGTCTTGTCAGCCGGATTTCTACTTCTAGTTTTTGACTGACCCATAGCTAGCTGATTTCCCTAGATCGATCTTCAGAGGAGACCTAATTAATACAGAGGCGTTTTCACGCAGAGTGGTCTCTGTCCTGTGGTTATCTTTAAAGGGAATTTTTGAGTCCTTTGGAAGCTGGGAATGGAAGGACTTACCCCAACCCCGTCAAGGTCCAGGACTCTAGGAAAAATAGTTCCTATTGGCGCCGGAGTCCTGGTGTTGGCGAGATGAGGAAATGTCCATTGGGTTCCTCAGTTCCAATCCACGTTTGGGCGCCATAACTGTTAACCTGAAAACTTTGTTAAGAAAAGGCAACAGGCTAATGCATACATTTTATGATTTAAGTAATTAATTGATCAATTCCCTATTAAAGACAACGGTAACATAATGCATTATGGAGCCAGAAATGTTCTGGCTACCCAGTGCAGAAATCTTCTGGCTTATATACATTTTGCCATGAGAAAGGAACTCTCCTAGTTGAACAAATCATAAATTTAGTAAGACAAGACAATTAACAAAGTAATGTTGGTCAGGCCTTGGGATTCCAGCTGGGTAAACACATGTCTCGGTGATAAAGAAGGAAATCCCACCACTAGTAAGTGGCAGGCTTCCTGCCCTAAGCAGATAACTGACACAGGAAAGGGTAAACAAAGTTCAACAGAAATTATGACCTAAGATGTCTGTGTTTTTCTTTACCATTAACATGCCATAACATAGTATGTGTCTATAGATAACAAGATATAAGGAAAGTCCCATTATTCAAGATAGTGTCTTAGGTTAAAGGTCTCCTAAGGAGCGCAGAGTCAGCCTTGGCTAGCTTTTGCTGACATAGGAAGAGGTATTCTCTGAGTTTGCTTCAGAGAGAACAAAGAGATTATTCCAAAATTTTATATTAAACATTATCAGGAGGCATGCTGGAACAAACACAAGCTGAGCTGATTGTTAAATTTTCAGGGTGTTTACAAATTGGAAATTGGCAAATGCTACAAATCAGGGCTTGATTTATTGTTGTGCTGATTAACCTTTAGAAAGCAGTAGAGAAAATGTTAATAATGCACTTAAAACTGTGTCTTGCACATCAGCCCCCCAAACACCAGTTAGTTGTTAAACATTAAGGAGCACATCCCCGTCTTTACGGTATGTTCACTCCAGTACCAACCTGTGTAAGATGCTTTTGGCTGAACCTTCCTCTGCTCTCACAAACCAGGTTGGAGCAAGCACCAAGGTGAGTTAATCTTTTCAAGGTGAGCTGGGGGAAGAATGCCCTTAGGACTGGAACAGTTCATCCATCTGGCTGCCATCAACAAGCACCAACAGCCGGAAGAACAAAGGAGCAGGGCCTGGGAATGGAGATCAGCCTCTCACCAGCCTGTAGCCTGAGGACTTCCAGGTATATATGCATGTCAAATAGCACAGCTGGGTCAATTCCTCTTGATCGCTGTGGACCAAGCCCCTTTCTCAATTGCAAATCTTGTTCTGTTTCTGACTTCCTGGAGATTGCAAAGACCAATTTGCATTGCTGGGTCTTTTCCAAAGAGAAACTTGGATAGCAGCCAAGACTGCTAGGCCATTCATTTCAATTTGTCATTAAACTTCCATTTAATGGAATATGAGTGTTTCAGGGCACTTGATGATCAGAGGGTCCTGATAAATTGAATCCCGCTCTGAATCCAATGGATGAAATTGTGGATATAACTTAAGGATATTCTGGAAAGGCCTTTTTAGACTTTGCCCTTTTTTAGAGTTTAAGTGGGCACCTTGAGAGGCCTATTCTCAGATTGTAAAGGTGCTAATGGAGTGGTCCATTAGCAGTTGAAAAGGTCAGGAAATGGCTGAGATACAGCAGACAATTTCCTTTGCCCACTTACTGACTGAGGAACCAGAGAGAGGGGCCAGTCTTGCTCAGGAGTTCAGCTGCTAAGTTCCTTGGTTTCTTTATGTCTCAGATAAAATCTTACTTTCTGGAAGAAGCGCTACTTAGACCTCCTTGACCTTAGTGCCTCCCCTTCAGATATTACTGCAAAATTTTCCAGTCTACATCTTGTTTATACCTGTTGTTTGTATATTGTCTCACCCATTAGCCTGTGAACTCCTTGAGAACAGGACTGTCATTTGCCTTTGTATCCCCAAAGACTGGCACACAGTAGGTTCTTAATGCTAGTTGATTGCCTGAGTCAAGTTTAGTGGTCTGCCTGGTTGTTGGCAGACCCCAGAGCTGAGACTCTTCTTGGCCCTAGAGTTCTTTTGAAAAGGATATGGTAGTTTCCTAGGCCAGGATGGCAGTTGAGACCCAAGCTACAGGTGATGCTGACTAGGGCTAAGAATTAAAGCAGCATCCACTGGACTAGCATCTTGTAGCATGTGTTAAAGCCTCATCTGGTGAAGAATGCAAGGCCAGTGCTGCAGGTAGCAGTGAACATGACATCAGTGCCCTTGCAGCCCTACAGCATGCTCAGGAGTGAGCTGCATCTCTTTGTATGTGCCTTGGCCTCATGTTTCTTCCTTCTGTGACTATACATGTGAACTCTGTTTTCACTTTTCCCACTGCCACCATATGTATGTGTGGCAGAGTGAACTCCGGATGAATGAAGGAGATATTGTGTTGTTTTGGTAAATGTCTTTGTTTTGAGTTAATCATGTCCTCTGTCTGAATAGAAACAAGGTAAATACACCAATGGGGGCTTTTGAGCTGTACTTTTAGGAGAGCAACCCAGAGTATCTTGCACTTGGGGTAGATGTTTCTCAGGAGACCCAGCCTAAAAGTCTGAGTTTGAGATGGATGGCCCAGAAGTATGCTCTATCAGTTAATGTTTCTCTCATTTTCAAATTCATAGAAACGTTCAAAGGAAGTTCTAAGAACACTAGTTAGACTTAGGGGAAGTGGTGGGGCCCCCTAAAAACACAGGTTGGGCCAGCAGGTGTAACTTTTGTTGGGCTGGATAGCTCACTGGCTCTCACGACAACTTGAAAATCAAAAAAATGATTCCAAAGCAATGAAATGGAAGGGCAAAGACTAACATTCGGTTTCAGAGTAAAGAGGTTTGCTCTGCTAAAAGTCAAGCTGTAGCAACACGAGGCTATAATCTGGAGGGAGCAAAGGCTGCAAAAACAAGCAAAGCTTTGAAATAACTTCGCCAATTCATCTGCCAAGAAAACATCAGACGCAGTCTTCAGCCTTATTCACCCAGAGCTCATCTAGGCTTTATTTATTTCTCTTTCATATTTTGGATGTTGGGAAAAAGATACAAAAAAAGTCAAATTTAATAAATAAAAGAAAGAATTTAAAGCCTGTCTTTGAATCCTAGCAGCTGCATCTTCTATTTCATATAAGCAATAGAATTTTAGTGCTAGACCGTACCACAGGGACTGTCCAATGGAGCCCCCACATTTTACAGTTGAGGGTTCAATCAATCAGCAAGCACTTAGAAGGTCCTGCTGTGTGCCAGGCACTGTGCTAAGCAATGAGGACACAGAATAAAAATCCACTCTCATGAGGAGCTGGCATTCTATAAACAACATGTCTATTAATAAGTATACATAAGTATTAACAAAACAAATTTAAGGTAGTTTCCGAAGGGAGGGAACTAACAGGTGGGAGGTTTGGGACAGGCTTCATCTGGAAGGTGGCAGTTGAACTTAAAGGAGTCTTAAAGAAAATGAGCGATTCCAAGAAGTAGATGTGAGGACAGTATGCACTCCAGGGCAGGACTAAAGAGGGGTCAGTCCTGCTCATCAAGGAGAAGCCTTGTAGTCATTATATCCTAGCAGTATGGAGCTGAGATGGCCAACATGTGGCCCTGAAGAAAAGCCCAGAAGCTACCATCAGGAGACACTTCTCTGAAGTGACCGCAAAACCAGAGAAGTAAAAAGCCCAGCAGGAAGTGAAGTCAGAGTTGCAGGTAGAAGCAGAGATGCGACACTCCATGGAAGAGATCCAACACCCAGTAGAGAGAAGCAGAGATGCAACATGGCAGTCATGTGCAAGCCCAGAAAAGGTCAGCATCCATGGGGAGCAGTCCTAGAGAGAGGGGCAGGGCACTAATAGAAGACATTGGCAGTCCTGCATTAAGAAGCATGAGCTTTCTTCCACACTATGTGTCCACATGCACGACCTCTATTTGTATCTACTCTTTTTGACTGTTAGTAAATGTATTTGTAAGAGAACAAGCTCTCAGTTTTGGGGTGAAGTTCCATCACTACTTTTCTTATTATCTCATCAAATGCTATAGATTTGGAAATCAACTTTGATATTTGGCTGATTAGTAAAGGTAAACCCACTGATAAGAGCTCAAACCAGAGTCTTGGCTATATGTACACGCATAGAGCAGCTTGGTACCTGAAGATATTTTCTGGGGGCTCCATATGCAAGAAGAAATTGGACTCAACAACTTCTGAGGTCTCTTTGAGTGATAAAAATCTCAGATATGGTAATCTAAATTTCTCAGGAGTACCTGGATCTCTTTCACTGAAGCAAATGTTCTTGGAAGGATTAGATCTGACTTTTTTTTTAGAATACAGTAACCACACCATTCCTCCATCCATACATCCACAAATGCTCTTTTTTACAACCTCATTAATTAGCCATTTTGTACGCATCTCTCTGGAATAAAGGTTATTAGTAGAAGGAAGAGGAAGTACAGGCAGGCTCAGACTTTCCCACATAAAAGTGACTCCAAACACCCCTCATAATCATATTTCTTTCTATATGTGTTTGTAGGAGAATATGTTCCATGTTTCTGGGTTGTTTCCATTGCTACTTTTCTTATGGTGCTGCTATGTTTCCAATAATATGGTCACATTCTCTTGCTGAGTATCCCTTATAAGCAATGGCACACACTTGCAAAACATTTGACCTGAGTTGCGGACCAGTTTGTGGCTATTATGTTGAGTAAATCATGTCAGATCATACTGGGATCAAAACCATGGCTTGACTTCATTTTATAATGTGGTGGAAAACCAAACCCAGACTGTCCCACACCCAAAATGCTGTAGATATAAGATACCTCCGGTTTAACTGGAGTCAGGTAAATAAACCTAATTAAATATAGAACAGCTATATGGAACCAATGTTCCAAGATAAAAGCCTTGTGAATGTACTTCTCTATGAGGAGGTGGAATGGCAAATGCTAATGAGGAGATGAACGCTATCGGCAGGGCTTCTTAAACTTTTTTGAATCGGACCCTTTCAGCATTTTTTAAACTGTGGGTCATGACCTATGGGTCACAACCCGTAGTTTTAGAAGTGCTGCCAGGATATCCAAATAGGGTGTGGACTCCATGGTGGTGGTCATGGTGGTGTTATAATGAAACTGCATGTTTTTAAAGGGCCCTTGGGGGAGGGAACAAAGAGATAAACAGACAGACAGATAGATAGACTAAATCAGGAGAAACAAGTCCAGAATGGCACCTTTAAAGATTCCAGAATCTCAGAGTCATAAGAGTCATTAATCCAATCCAAACCATACCAGAGTAAGACCCTCCTCTTCAGCCTTTGACTGAAGATCTTCATTGAAGGGAAAGCCATTATCGACTAACATACTCTATTCTAATTTTAGATAATGCTAATAATTAGGGTGTTTTCCTCCAAATGTTCTTGTTCAGGCATGTCCTACTCTTCATGACCTCATTTGGAGTTTTCTTGGCCATGATACTGGAGTGGTTTGGCATTTCCTTTTCCAGTTAATTTTACAGATGAGGAAACTGATGCAAACAGGGTTAAGTGACTTATTCAGGGTCACACAGCTAGGAAGTGTCTGAGACTGGATTTGAATTCAGAAAGATGAGTCTTCTTGACTCCAGGCCTAGCACTCTTGTTCATTTTACCATCCAGCTGCTCCAATACAGATCCTAGATTTACCTTACCCAGGACTCGCGTTCTCCTCTTCCTGCACAAACAGAAAAAAAATCTAATCCCTCTTATGAGACAAATGCCTGAAGACCAGTTATTTTGTTATCCCTAACTGTGCCATAGTTTAACAGTTTAACCTCTCTTCTTGTGCCATGATCTCCCTCTAGGCCCTTTACCATCTTTATCGCCCACCTTTGGACACTCTCCTCCTTCCTAATGCCTTTTCTAAAATTTTGTGTCCTGAACACAATTTGAAAACAAACTGAACGCAATAATTCAGACAGATCTGGCCTGGGCAATGAGACTTTCACTTGCCTGGTCCTAGAACATAGCTTCTCAACATATCCCAAGATTGCCTTCACTTTTGGGGCCACTGTTGTTAACTCATGATGAGCTTGGAATATGCGTAAAATCATCAGATCCCTTTCTAGTCACTCTCCCTCATTTAGTATTTATGGAGCTGATTTTGACTGGGAGGGATTCAAGCATAATTGGCCCATGTTTCCAGGTACAGACATCTTTTTTGACTCCTTCCTCACCATCATCCAGCGTCTTAGCTATACCTCTTAGGTTTGTGTTATTTGTGTTGACACTGAGGGCATGGCGGGGGCAGGGGAGGGAAGGGGTAAGAGGTGATGGAGCGTGCAATGCTCCTCTGCCCCCACCCCACCTTCACCCCTTATCTAACCATTCTGAAGAATAATTTAGAGCTATTCCCAAAAGACTAAAAAACTGTGCATACCTTTTGACCCAGTAATAGCACCCATAGGTCTGCATCTCAAAGAGACCTAACAAAAAGGAAAAGGACCTATATGTACAGAAATATTTATAGCAGCTCTTTTTGTGGTGACAAAGAACTGGAAATTGAGGGGATGCCCACCAGTTGGGGAATGGCTGAACAAGGTGTGGTGTATGATTGTGACAGACTATTCTTGTGTCATAAGAAATGATGAGCAGGATGCTTTTCAGAAAAACCTGAGAGAACTTACATGAACGGACACAAAGTCAAGCAAGCAAAACTAGGAGAGCGTTGTGCACAGTAACAGCAGCATCGTACAATGACCAACTGTGAACGACTTAGTTGTTCCCAGAAACGTAATGATCCATGACAATTTTGAAGGACTTATGGTGAAAAATACTGTCTACCTCCAGGGAAAAAAATTGATGAAGTCTGAATGCAAATTTATGCATACTTTAAAACCTATTATTCTTTTTTTTTCTTTTGGGGTATCTATGTTTTCTTTCACAACATGACTAATATGGAAATGTTTTGCATGACTACACGTGTATAACCTATATCAAATTGCTTGCTTTCTTAATAAGGGGGAAGGAAAGAAGGGAGAGAATTTAGAACTCAAAATTTAAAAAAAAAACAAATGTTAGAGATTATTTTTAGATATAATTGGAAAAAATACATGCACATGTATATAAAAGAATACTAGGCAATGCCTTAAAAAAGGGAAGGCCATTTTTACCCTCTCCTGACTACTCCCTAAAGTCTTGTTTAGTCAACCATCTAACTCAAGTATGGGGAACCTACGGCCTCAAGGCCATATGTGGCCTTCTAGGTCTTTTGACTGAGTTCAAGTTTTACAGAACAAATCCTTTTATTAAGGATTCAGTCAAAGGGCTGCACTTTAGGACCTAGAGGGCCACCTGTAGCCTTGAGGCCACAGGTTCCCCACCCCTGAGTTTTTCCTTTAACTCAAGCTACAGAAGTCAAACACAGATCCAGTTCTACTCTTTATGAAATCCCTCTTGCTATTCTGCAAGACACAATTTCAGAGGCTGAGAAGTTGTCTTTCCACCAGTGTTTGTTCTCAGCCTAATGTGTTTGAATTGCTTTAGGCCACTGATAACAAGGATAATGCTTCTCTGCTGTTTTGTGCCAAGGTTTTCTTTTAGTATCTGATCAGGTCTCATAGATCTGTCTTTGACGTGTTGATATCTCAGGCCTAATAGTTCCTCTAGTCTCACACTGCTTTATACACTTTTCACAATGAGAGCATTTAGGGTCCCCCATCTTCCCAGATTATATTCCTTAGTCCCTAATCTTAGATCATAACTACATATTCACTGCGTAATTGATGGAACAAAAAAGATTAAGGGGAGGGGAATCTGAGGAGTCCAGCTGTTTACATGACTTTGCATTCAAAATATCTCTGGATGGTCAACGTGGTGTTCGGTCTTGCTGCTTCCCCCCACCCCCTTTCTTTTTTAATCAATTACAAGGCATGACTTCTGAGGAAGAGAGAGAAATGTGACATATCTAGAAATAAATATAATATAAAAATAAAAGGTGTAAATAAAAATCATATATACACACATCTACATACATACATGCATGCATACATACATGCACCTGGAGTACACATGGAAGCCTTGGGGTATATGTTGAATCGACTCTTCTAGGTGACACTTCTCATCCTCCCTTCATCTACCAAATTTGTCACTCTGTTCTAGCTCTTAGGGCCCACTGAAATGATGAAGAATTCATAGGAATGCTGGCCCAGCATACATATCATGTTCTTTCCTCAGTTTCTATTTATTTAAACATTGGTCTGTTTTTAAGGACCAACCTTAGACAAAAGATATCTACAAAATGATTCCACAGAGACGGCCTCTGGTATTCATTGGTTTGCTTCAAAAGCCTCATGAAGTACAATTTTCAATTCACTTCAAACACGTTTTATTTTAAAATATCAGAAAATTAACATTCAGCAGGGGTATAATACAAAAATGCACTAACAATGGATTTAAAATGCATCTCATTGAAAAGATGTGCTCTTGGAAAGGTAACCTACAAGGAGAGAATTTAGAAATGAGCCTGAAAATGCTCAAGCAAAACAAAGTGCCAATCACCCTGGTTATACTTTCTATGAACACGTATATCATAACACTGCATACGTTTACACATAGCACTCTGTAATTTCAAAATTCCTGATAAGTTACTTTTTATGAAGTGTGTTAAAATATACATCTGTTGTCACATTTGGAGGGGCAGGAGGACACTTTCCATTTCACATATATAGAAATTATCTCAATTCATAGCATTGAAAACAGTAAACATTGACATTTATCATCAAGCTGTTGCAACATGGCATTATTTACATGACATAAGTTAGACAGTAGCATCTTTTATTATTAACATGATCTAATACCCATACAGAAGTCATTTACGATCCCAAAATTCCTGTTCACATCTCTAAAAAGCTTACAGTCAAAATCCAATAAATACTATGCGTAGGATAATTTAAAAGACTCACATCCCTAATCCTTGGAAGGGTAACATCAGGACAGAGATAAATGTTGAAAGATTTCATAACAGAAGTCAGGTTTTAAAGGAGCATTTGAAGAACGAGGGAGTGGGGCACATGTTAAGCAAAGGTATTTGCAGGTTTTCCCATATCCTTGAACGATGGAAGAGGAACTGCAAAAGGCCAGAAAGAATAGACTGAAAAAGAGGGAGTATGTCTTAGTCTTGAGTACAACATTCAGCTCACTGTAAAAGCTTCCCAGACAAGACAGATTCAACCTGATTACCCAAAGTATAAAAAAGATTAATAAGAAAAGAAAGAGCAGCTACTGCATTTTTATACTTTACTTGGTAGGCAATGGGGAGCTAGAGAAGGTTTTTTTGAACAGTGGAGTGATATGATCAGAGCGGTGAATTAGGAAGATTAATCTGACAACCTGTGCAGAAAAAACTGGAGAAAGGGACATGTTGACATTATCTTCCTTCTAAGATTATATAAACTCTTTAAGGCTAGAGCCCAGGCATTATTTATCCTTGTACCTCAGCTTATGCCTAGCACAGTCCCTTGCATTTAACAAGCCACAGGGTCATTGGAATTAGAGCTAGAATGAATGGCTCTGTTCCCATGTGTATGTGGCAATAAAGCGACTAGTCAATAACAGAATTTCTCAATGCACAGAATTATCTTAAGAGATGAGAAACTGGTCTAGGTTACGGATTGAGGATTTAGAACTTGAAGTGACTTACAAAAGGAACCTCTGCAGGAATCAATGAAGTACCTCAGAGGGTGACATTTTGAGGATCAGAGGCTTTGGGTAAGCTATATTTGGTCTAAATGCTTGGAAGGAATATGGAGAAAAAGAAAGGAGTGAGGGAAAAAGAGAGGAGAGATGTCCTCTTACTTAGCAGCAAGCACAATGTCCCATAAAACAAATAAAAGTGCATCTTACATATGATTACAGAACAAAACTCAGAAAGAACTGTACAGTAATAATACAATCAAGTATCGCCATTACAATCACCTGACTAGGCTTTTTTGGCATAGATAACTACCTCTTTTAGGTAGTTACTGAGGCAGCCTTTGAACTAAGAACAGCCAGAAGCATTGACCTAAATTCTGCAACTTTGCAAGGGGAGGTTGGTACGACTCTCTAAGCTTTCCTCATTCATTGTACCCTCTCCCACATTTCCCTCCTTTTTCTATGACAGTTACATAAAAATAATTTGCATCTTAATTACTTATCTTAATGAAAACTGCATTAACCAGCTCTAAGGAGCAGAAATTCTCAGCACTATGACTCCAGATCCCCCCTCTAGTTTGACTCTGATGTTACCAAATAGAGTGAGTCAGTTGTCCACTGACCCTGGATTCTCAAAAGCCAACGAGATCAGGAGACAAACTCTGGAAGGTCCTTATTTAGCTTTGACCATAGCTGAAGGACAGACTTTGTGCATGTCATCTGGAGTTCAACTTAGAAAAACTGAGAAAGGTTTATCACCAAAGGATTGACCACCAAGACACAAATTTCATGAAGATTACACTAGGTCCTGGCTGGGAGAGACTGTAAGAAGCACTGGTGGGGAGCTATCCACATTAGGTGGATATCATTATCATAGGTCACTGAAGCATGATGTAAGAAGCTCGGATATTTTAACTGTTTGCTTGGAAAACATTTCTTCATTTTGTAGACACACTAAGAGATGATGTTTCTATAGTTTTACAACTTATCAGGGCCTTAGAAGTCACTGAGTCCAATACCTCCTCTCCATTTTCATATCTGAGGAAACTGAAATCCAGAAGGTGAAGTGGTTTGCCCAAGGTCATAAGTGACCTTGTGACATAAGTGACAGCACCAGGATTTCAACCTGGATCTCCCAATGCCAAATCCATGGCTCCACTGTATCACTTCTTGGAACAACTACTATGGGCATAATAAAAATGGTCATCAAGCTGTTTACTCTAGAAAGCTTCCACTTTTCACATCTTCTTTTGCAGAAAATTCACAGTGACTCTAAGCATGACAGTTCCACAAGTTACATCACAAACACAGAAGGCATCTATTCTAACAAAACTGCACATTGGTCCTGGATTCCCAAAATTAATGCTTCAAGACAGTAACTAACCTTTACTTTATCAGATGAAAGTGAAAGTTTAAAAGAAATAGTTGTGAATAAAAAAACTGTGCCATCCAATGGTATCACTGAGTAAGGTGGAGCAAAGTATCCCAGGAACACCTTGGATCTTCAACTCTATCCCGGGAGTTTCCCCAACACACTTGTGCCATCAGGCACTTTCAACAGTGTCTTCAGGCACCCTAAGCATAAGGTGCACTAAATCACTTGCAAACTATGATATGGCAGGAAGTTGGACTTTTCTTTGAGCTCTTCTGAGGTAGTAGACAGTCCACCCTCCTAGTCTTTTAAAAGCTTTTTTTTTTTTTTGAATTAGGCAACAGAAATGAGAGAGAAATGGAATGTTAATTACTGGACTTAAAGACCACTCCAAATGCATTGTTCCCTTTTGTGTGCTCTGGCCCAACTTCCTTCACAGTTATCTAATTACTAGGATGTATCTTTAGACCATGCAAAATGTAGTAATTAGGTACTATCATGAAGGTCTCAGGGTCACTCTAAAGATACCACATAGGAATTTGATGGAAAGTTTCCCAAGGGCGTGATATGCTTCATTATTATAGCTTGTCCTCTGATGCTTAAATATTTTGAAAGTTGAAAAAATTCCATCCAGTGGAATTGCAAAAGGTGTGATACACACAAGCAAATGACCACTATATGCCAGCTTGCGATAATCTTCTTTCCATCCCCATATATCACACATCTTTCAAAATATGGGAGAATAACATTTATATAATTATAATGATGTTATATATCATCATATATTAAGAGCCTTTATTAAAAGCAATCATCACATCATCTCAATATTTCTATCATGGTGGCTCTACAGTGATGCAGACACGGGACTTTCAACCATGAATAATTTTTCTGAAGATAAACGGACCCACTCTCTCTGTTGTTCTTCAAGCTTTTCAGCCAAACATTTTATTAAAACTGGGTCCACCTTAGAGTCGAATTTATTGGCAAACCAGTGTCCATATTTCATAAGCCATCTTAATTCAGCTGCCCCATAGATACATACACTACGGAGATGAGAGCCAGTACAGGGAGGATAGAAATGGTCTTCCAGGTAATTCCATTTGACCAGTCGAGTTTTACTTTGTAGATCTGTGACATCTTGTGCTGATCTGGAAATCTCCCCAGGTATTCCTGGTACTCGGATCATGGTAGCCCAGAAATGCTCATCTGGAGAGTATGTATCTTTAGACCACTCAAAAAAGTCCTTAGCAAGGGGGTTGTTGAAAGTATAGTTAACAAAAGCTCGGCTTAAAACAAAATAAGCACTACCCACAAAAATCTCAATGTTGTGGGGTGGAGCTTCCTTGGAAATGTTTGTCCTTACAGGCATTAACATGTAGTCATAAGGCACAATTTTGAGTTCATGGTGATAAGTGAATCTTTCCTTTTTGCTGCTACTTGGTTTCACCGACTCTAGCATATTTGCCCCATTTAGTTTCTTCAACTCAGTTACTAATTCAAAATTCGATTTCAAAGGAAAATCTTGTCCGCACAAGTTAATAACGTACTTCCATGGAATGTGGGATTTCAGCAGGTCAGACAAGCAATTAAAATCAGCTTGGAGCCTGGATATGTGTGCATACTCCACTGTCTCTAATTTGGAAGCAATGAAAATATTGGCAAAGCACCTGGCTAAATTATCCATGGCTAATTTGAAAGTGTTCGGTGATTTCTGATCATAATGGATACAATAAACATTGTGACTGTTGTATATTGCATGGATCAGCCTTTCAACCATGATGGCATCTTTGTGAACTACCAAAGAATAAGCTATAGGGAATCTTTGCTCCTCCACCGACACAGGCTTCAGGTGGTACCTTCTTATGGTCTGATAGACCTTGCAGTCTCTGGTCATTTCTATGACATCTTCATCATCTAAATCAACGATATCTTTCTTCCTTATCTCCAATGTCTTGCCAATCTCCACAGGTTCTTGCTCATAAATATGGGAACAGTTAATTTTATACCTGGATTCACCTCTGACAAAGGTATACCTGTTTCTTACGTAAGATGAAGTGCTTAAAGATCGCTCGACTAAGTAAATACCTTTTCCAGAGAAGTAGGATCTTTTCACGTTTAAAAGTTTCAATAACGAGAACAACCATAATGTCAAGAACAGGATGAGAATCTTCTGTCGCAGAGGGTATTTAGAACACACGTATCCCTTCATTCTGCAAGAAGAAAGAAAAAGTCAGTGGCAGTAGTAAAGATCATTAGATACAAGTGCATGCTACAATATCCAACCTAGGTAGAAAAAAAACATCAAAACAACGAAGAAAGAAAAGAACCGTTTGCTTTTTTCCATCTTAACAGAGTTTGAGCTGTGAAAATAATCACAATTGACGTTTTGGTAGTTCTTCAAGGTTTCAAAGCAATTTAAACACATGAATCCATCAATCCCTGTTGCAAAAATCATCACTCCCATTTTATAAGTGTGAGTCAACTGAGGTTTGTTGTCAACTAGGTGACTTGTCTATGCTCACCCAGCTATTAAGTATGAAAGGTAGGACTTGAATGTGGGTCTCTCTTGACTTCAAATTCAATGATCTTTCCACATGCCATGCTGCATCTTTTAAGGAAAAAAAAATTAGTAATTAAATGGAAACAACAGCAGAGATGGTAAACTTCTAGAGGTCAATACCATATCCCTTATATCTTTTGTAATCTGGATCTCTCTTTATATATCTTATTAGTCCTTCTTTTGGACTGTGGGAGTCCATTTTGAACTGCCTACTGGACACTTCAAATAGGTATCTTAAACTCAGTATGTCTAAAACAGAACTAAATATCTTTCTTTCCTTCTAGATCACTTCCTAAATCGAAGGCACTGCCAAATTTCTAGTCAATGAGGTACACAGCCTTGCCATAACCCTCAACTATCCACTCCATGTATCCGATCACTTGCCAAATCTTACTGTTTCTACCTCCAATGACATCTTTCATATCTGTCCCCTTCTCTCTACTCACACAACTACAACCCTTGTTCAGGGGTAATCATTTGGTCTATTGAAGTAGTTTTCTCATGTATCTGCTGGAATCAAGTACTAGCCCTAATCAATAAACTCTAGTGACTATCTCCCTTTAGGATCAAATATAGATTGCTCTGTTTGGCTTTTAAAGTCCTTTCCAACATGTCCCCAACCTACTTTTCCAACATGGTTATACATTCTTCTCCTTCTCAAACCTTATGTCCACTCATTCTGGCCTCTTTGTTCTTCACCTATAACATTCAAGCTTTCATCCCTCTACCTTTGCATCATCTCTCCCTCATGCCTGGAATGCACTCCTTCCTTCTTTACTCTTAGAATCCTTAATTTCATTTAACATTCACCTCAAACTCCATCTTCTACATGAGGCCTTTCCTGATCCCCCTAGTTATTAGCTCTGCTTCCCTCATTAACCTTTCATTCATTCATTCATTCATATATATTTCTTTGGGGCAGCTAGGTGGAACAGTGGATAGAATTCCAGGCCTGAAGTCAAGAAGACTTATCTCCTTGAGTTCAAATCTGGCCTTAGATGCTTACTAGCTGTGTGACCCTGGAAAAGTCACTTAAAGCTGTTTGTTTCAGTTTCCTCATCTGCAGAATGAACTGGAGAAAGAAATGGTAAACCACTCCAGTATCCCTGCCAAGAAAATCCCAACGAGGTCAGAAAAAGTCTGACGTAACTGAAACAATATTTCTTTATGTTTAGGTTGTCTCCTCCTGTAGAACATTAGCTCCCTGAAGGCAAGGACTATTTAATTTTTGTCTTTGAATCTCCATTACCTTTGCAGAGGCTTAGTAGGTACTTAAAAATTATTTGTTGATTTATGGAATAAATTTACTAACTCTTTTGGATAACTTTTTCCTGATGTTCAAATCTTTAATTTTGCCTTTGTCTATTATTTCTGTAACTAGTTACGGCTAACATTATCAAAACTATGTAAAATATTAGTGGGAATGGGGATAGTCTTACTTTACACTTGTTTGTATTGGAAAAACTTCTGTTATTTACCATTACAAAACGTGCTAGCTCCTGATTTTAGATATATACTTTTGATCATATCAAAGGAGAGTCCTTCTATTCCTACATTTGTCAAAAAATTTTCTAATTTTTGTTGTCTATATAATTAATTGTGCTGCTTTCCTATTAAATCATCCTTGCATCCTTGGTATGAACCCATTTGGACCGATGACCTTTAGGGGAGAAGCTCATTAAATTAAAACTGATTATGTGACTTTTAACTCATTCCATTAGAAACAATGAGTATGAAAACTGACAGTTAATTTATAGTAAGTAATCATCAATACCCATTATTGAAAAAGCAAACTGCAAGTTTCTTTCCCTAACTTTCACTTAAATTTCAGCTAAGGAAGCTCTGATTTGAACCAAGATACTACCAGGAAGCCAACCAAATTATCCCCCACAAGTACAAGAAGCACACGCGGTACATTTCTTCACAAGTCCACTCGTAGGCCCTCTCCTTACTCCTTATTCCTACTTACATTCCTTGAATGCTTTATGAATGACGACTATGTCCTCTAATTTATTTTATTGCTCTCAGAGACAGAAAGCATATTAGACACCAATTAGTACAAACCTGGTTTAAGCAGATGACCAGGCTACATGAGCAGCAAACTACTCAGGATGAACATTCCAGGCTAGCTTTTTATAATCCAATTAACTTCTATATGTTTTAAATGACATGAAGAAATACTGCGCTTAGTGTTAATTAGGTACGTACAAAAAGCAGTTTATATAGATGGCTAAGCAGTAATACTTTTATACTGACAAATTACACTTTTCATTTTTTCTCTTCTCACTCTCTTAACAAACTTGATAAACGTTTACTAAGCACCTGCTCTGCACAACACTAAGCTATCTGTTGATTCTCCACTAACTGTAGTATCCTTAATTAAATAAAATGAGGACGAAAAGAGTTGACATCTGTAGATAGTGCTTTAAGGATTGCAAAGTATTTTTCATCCACTACCCCATTTGATCCTTATTATCTTGTGACACTGGTGCTATTACTGTCCCCATTTTACAGAAAGGTAGCCTGTGGCACAGAGGTTAAGTGTCCTTCTCAAGGTCACAAAGTCAGCAAGCAACAGACGTGAGATTCAAATCAAGATTTCTTATGACTCCACATTGATGTTCTTCCATTATACTACACTGCCTTTTGGGAGGGCTAATATACAGATGAAGAAACAGGGCCAGGGAATCTGTCAATCAATCAGTAAGTATTGAATAAGTGCCTACTATGTGTCAGGCACTGGGAAGACAATTATAAATAATGAAGCAATCCCTACTTTCTTTTAAAACTGTTTTTATTAATTAATGAATTTTTAATTTTCACCATTCACTTTCAAAAGACTTTGAGTTCCAAATTTTCTCCCCATGTCTCCCTCCCACCCACTCCAAGACAGCATGCATTCTGTTCATCCCTTCCCTCAATCTGCCCTCCCTTCTATCACACCCCTCCCTTTTCTTTTCCCCTTCCCCTCTATTTTCCTGTAGGGCAAGAAAAATTTCTATACCCCATTACATGTATGTCTTATTTCCCAGCTGCATGTAAAAACAATTTTTAATATTTGTTTTTAAAACTTTGAATTCCAGCTTCTCTCCCTTCCTTCCTCCCTCCCCATCTACCCCCATTGAGAAGGCAAGCAATTTGATATAGGTTATACATGCGTAGTCAGGCAAAACACTTTCATAACAGTTGTGAAAGACTATATTTCCCTCCATCCTATCCTGCTCCTCACTTATTCTATTCTCTCTTTTGATCCTGTTCCACCTGAAAAGTGTTTATTTCTAATTACCCCCTCCTCCCATCTGCCCTCCTTTCTATCATCCCCCTTGCCTATAGTTTATCTCCTTACCCCCTACTTTCCTGTAGTGTAAGATAGATTTTCATACCAAATTGAGTGTGCATATTATTCCCTCCTTAAGCAAATCTGATGAAAGTAGGGTTCACTCTTTCCCTTTCACTTACCGCCTTCTTCCCCCCTCACCTCCCACCTCTTCCCCTCCACTGAAAAAGCTTTTTCTGGTCTCTTTTATGTGAGAGATAATTTACCCCATTCTATTTCTCCTTTTCTATTTCTTCTAATATATTCCTCTCTGATTCCTTAATTTTACTTTTTTAGATGTCATCCCTTCACATTCAACTCACCCTGTGTCCTCTGTCTATATATATAAAATCCCTCCAACTACCCTAATACTGAGAAGTCTCAAGAGTTATAAATATTATCTTTCCAAGTAGGAATGTAAACAGTTCCACTTTAGTAAGTCTCTTATGATTTCTCTTTCCTGTTTACCTTTTCATGCTTCTCTTGATTTTTGTATCTGAAAGTCAAATTTTCTATTCAGTTTTGGTCTTTTCATCAAGAATGCCTGAAAGCTCTCTATTTCATTGAATGACCAGTTCCCTCCCTGAAGTATAATACTCAGTTTTGCTGGGTAGGTGATTCTTGGTTTTAATCCTAGCTCTTTTGACCTCTGAAATATCATATTCCAAGCCCTTCTATCTCTTTGAAGCTGCTAGATCTTGTGTTATCCTGACTGTGATTCCACAATATTCGAATTGTTTCTTTCTGGCTGCTTGCAATATTTTTTCCTTGACCTGAGAACTATGGAATTTGGTTACAATGTTCCTGGGAGTTTTCCTTTTGGCATCTCTTTTAGGAGGTGATTGGTGGATTCTTTCAGTATCTATTTTACCCTTTGGTTCTAGAATATCAAGGCATTTCTCCTTGATAATATCTTGAAAAATGATGTCTAGGTTCTTTTTTTGATTATGGCTTTCAGGTAGTCCAACAATTTTCAAATTGTCTCTCCTGGATTTATTTTCCAGGTCATTTGTTTTTCCCATGAGATATTTCACATTGTCTATTTTTTCATTCCTTCAGATTTGTTTTATAATTTTTGATTTTTCATAAAGTCATTAGCTTCCATGTGCTCCATTTTAATCTTTTAAGGAATTCTTTTCTTCAGTGAGGTTTTGGATCTCCTTTTCCATCTGGCCAGTTCTGCTTTTTAAGGCATTCTTCTCCACTTTGGCTTTTTGGATCTCTTTTGCCATTTGGGTTAGTCTATTTTTTAAGTTGTTATTTTCTTTAGCATTTTTTGGGTCCCCTTTAGCAAGCAGTTGACTCGGTTTTCATGATTTTTTTGCATCACTCTCATTTCCCTTCCCAATTTTTCCTCTACTTCTCCCACTTGGTTTTCAAAATCCTTTTTGAGCTCTTCCATGACCTGAGTCCAATTCGTTTTTTTTTTGGAGGTTTTGGATGTAGGAGCTTTGACCTTGATGTCTTCTTCTCTTTGAATATTTTGGTCTTCCTTGTAACCAAAGTAAGATTCTACAGCCTGATTCTTTTTCTGGTTTTTGCTTATTTCTCCTTCCATTTACTTGACTTTTGAGCTTTGTCAAGGTAAGTCTCTGCTTCCAATGGGGGTGGAGGGTATATTCTTAGTTGCTCAATCCCCCACAATCTGTGGGCCTAGAGCTCCAGAAACAGCTGCTGCCACTGCTCCTGCTGCTGCTGCAGCTGCCATGGGCTCCTCCACCACCTCCACTGCCCTGAGGCTGGGGCTGGACCACTCTACTCTCTCACACAGGTCTGACAGATTTTTTTCCACTGATCTTCCAATCTGTCCTCAGTGTTTCAGGGTTGTGAAGTCTGGAAACCACCACAGGTGCCAGTGATTCAGTCACCTTCCCTCTAATCCCCAGGCCTGCTCAGGTCCCATCTGTGCCAGCGCAGCCCACTCTGGACTGTGTTGTACTCCCAGCCTGGCATGATAGATACTTCCCATAGCTCTTCCAGCCTGTCTTGGGCTGGAGATTTGCTTCACTCTGCCATTTTGTGGATTCTACAGCTGTAGAATTTGTTTAGGGTCATTTTTTACAGGTATTTGGCTGGGTTTGGGGGGGGAGAGTTCTAGCAACTCCCTGCTTCTCTTTTGCCATCATGGCTCCATCCCCAGCAATTCCTACTTTCAATGAGCTTACAATCTATTGAAGAAGACACTGAAGACATATAAAAAATAAATTTACATGTAAATTAAAGCAGTTCAGTGATTCTGCCTCATTCTCATCAAGTAGCAAAGATGACAAAAAAGGAAAATAATAAATTTTGGAAGGGCTATGGGAAAACGGGCATATTGATTCACTGTTGGTACACCAGTGAATGGGTACAACCATTCTGGAAAGCAATTTAGAATTATATACAAAATGTTACTAAATAGTGCATTTACCCACCTATACCCACCTATACCACCTACACCCAGAAAAGATCAAAAGAAGAAGAAAAGGTCCTACATATACAAAAATATTTATAGCAGCTCTTTCTGTGGCAGCAAAAAATGAGAAACTACAAGGATTTCCAACAATTGAGACATAACTAAATAAGCTGGATATGAATGAGATGGAATATCGTTATGCTGTAAGAAATGAACAAATAGATGACTTTAAAAAGACATAGAACTAACACAGTGTGAGGTAAGCAGAAACAGAAGAACTTAGACCACAACATCAGTATTACAAAAATGAATAATTTTGAAGATTTTTATAAATGAAGGGTAGAATAAATAGAATCAGGAAAATAATTTTCCAACAATACATGAAAACAACTTGGAAATCTGTAAGAACTCTGATCAATCCAGTGACCATGTATGATTCCAGGAGACCTATAATGGACCATGTTATCCTTTATAAAGCAGTGAATTTGTGGCACAGAATGATACACATACACATAGCCATTGGGGAAGGGTTATGCTTGATTATGCATATTTGTAACTTTTTTCAATGCAGTGGGGAGTAGGAGGGAGAAAAAATGAATAGATTTTTGCTTATTTTTTAAAATAGGGAGGAGGTAGGGTACTATAGATATAAAATGTTGCATGAACTTTCCAGTGAGGTCAAGGTATCATTAATTTTGCTTAACTGTTTTGTAAAGACTGCTCACAAAGTGGAAGTAATCTGTAAATGTTTAAAATGTAAAAATTAAACACATCAATAAAACTGAAAAATGTGCATACAGTACAAATATAAAGTTAATAAATGCAAATATATTCAAAGTAGTTAAATACAAAGTAATCAAGGAGGGTACTAGCAGTTGACAAGTGTCAGGAAAGGCACCTAAGCTCTCTTTTAAAGAAAGAGAGCAGATCAGGAGTAATGAGCCAGGAAAGCAGGAGAGCATTCTAGGCATTAGGAATGACCAATCCAGAGGCATGGCAAAGGGAGCCAGGAGTTTAGTGTCATATGTGAGGAACATCAGGAAAACATATTTGGATGGATTGAAAAAGCAGGAGGTAATGTCCAATGAGACTGGAAAAATGGGCCAGAGCCGGGTTGTATACGGCTTTAAAAGATAAAGAGAAGAGTTTTCATTTTATCCTAAAGGCAATAGGAAGACACTGGAGTCAGATGAAAGAGGAATCACATGATCAGATTTGTGCTTAAGGAAAGTTATTTGGACTGGAATGGTGAAACACTTGAGGCAGGGAAGCCATTATAATAATTTAGGTGAGAAGTGATGATCATCTGAATTAAGACAGTAGCTACGTGGTTGGAGAGAAGGGATCAGACTCAACAGATATAGAAAATCAAGATTTGACAACTGATTGGATATATGGGGTGAGGGACAGTAAGGGAATCCAGGATAATGCCAAGACTATTCCATCTGGGCGTCTGGAAGGATGGTTCTACCTTTGACAGCAGTAGGGAAGTTTGGGAGATAGGAAGGTCTGGGGGAAAAGATAATGAGTTCCATTCACTTACTGCCACATTTCTTGTGTGGCTGGGTATGGGAGAACTTGTTTGGAAACTATGTTCATAACCAAGAATGGCAGCAACATGGCATCTGAGAGTGGGCAGTTTGGGTTGGGGCAGGGGACAGGAATTAATATTCTTTTCTCTAAATACAATTCCAGAGGCATGCAGAAGGCATTCTCTTGCAGATTTATGACATCTCCCCTACTCACATGGGCTATATTCAGGTTGAATTCATCAATAAGTATTTATTAAGCACTTTTTTCTATGGGCCAATCCTAGGCTAGGCTCTGTGAGTCATACAAGAGAAATATAACCATTATTGCTATCATAGGAGGTTACCAAAATTAGATTTAAAAGAAAATGGGGAAATTAAATTTTTGGCTCCATTTAATCAAATAATTAGAATTACTGAGCAACCACTGTGCTAGTTACTTTGGAGGATATAAAGAAGACTTTCTTTGCCTTCTGATAATTCCCCAGTGTAGTTGGAGACAGTTTCTTCAAATCTAGCTGAGTGCTTATGATCTGCCATCCAGAAGAACCGTAGATGATTCTTCAGTTCTGAGTGGGCCAGAGCTAAAGATTGTCCAATGGTTGTTGGTTTGGTTATTTTCTTGGGTACTAGGAAAGGGGAGTTTAATTACTGTTCTCAACCTTTCACCCTTCCCCCAGCAAAAAGGAGCACACAGTCCAGTAGCTACAATATAGTAGACTATTGTTCCTTCCTGCCTCAAATATTCTTAATTCTTGGCTACAAAATCAATAAAACTGAAAGTATCACTTAGTTTTAACCTGTGTTGTCAAACTGAAGTGGACACTGGAAACAATTATTTGGATACTTCAAGATAAAAAGTCTGAATTAAGGTGACACAAGAAGGAAGGGATTTTATGGTTCTATTTTCCCTACGCTGACTTTTAATTATTGCTTACCCATTTAGAGGAAACTTGATGCTAAGAGCTTGAAGGGATCTTAGAGATCCAAATCAATAATGATTTAAGTACCTGCTTTGAGTAAGGCATTGGCTTTACAAAGACAAAAGGAAGGCAATAATAAAAGGAGAATAAGGAATAGTCAGAAGGGTAGAAGAACCAAGAGAGAAATGAGAGTATTCAGGAAGAGAGCATGGTCAAGAGGGTCAAATGCTGCAGAAAGGTCAAAAAGAATGAGGATCGGGAAAAGGACATCAGAATTGATCCCTGGGAGCTTTGGAGAGACTCATTTCAGTTGAGCAAGGAAAGGTTGATGGCCTGGCAGAGTACTGAGGAAAGGACTAGAGGTCAGAGTTATGCCTTGCTCAAAGCACGTGCTTAAAGGATTATTGATTTGGATCAGGAAGACCCCTTCAAGCTCTTAGCACCATTTTTTCTCTAAATGTGTACAAAGTTAGATAGTGTGGGAAAAGACTACCATATAATTCCTTCCTTCAGATGTCAGCTTAATTCAGACCTTTTGTCTTGAAATATCCAAATAATTTGGGAGGAGTAAGGCATAGGGAGGGATGGAATGGTAAAGGATTATGGCTGCATAAAGGGATTTCAGAATTATTGATAAAGTAAAATGAACCCTTATGAGTAAAAAAATTAGTGTGGTTTTGGAGGAATGGAAGAATACAGTAGATTGTAGGAATCTGGGGGATTAAGGAGCCCAACGCGTTTGAGGAAATGTAGTAGATAAGATTATGAACCAGGTACTTAGCTCCTTGAAAAGGACAGAGAATGACCTGGAAACCAGTAGATAATGGCCACCAGATCCCAATTCAGTAATAAATTTGGACAGAGTGAATCTTAGAGGAGTAGAGGTTGCTGGGTGTCAGAGCAAAAGTCTGGAAGTAGCAAAGGAGGATAAAGTCCCGATACGATCATTGTGTGAGGGAGGAATGTGGAGAGGTCTGACTAGGACAGGAAAGGATGGCTTGGCCAAGAATTCTGTATGCCCATCCACTGAAAGGCATGCAGTATAACCAATTATACATGTGAAATCATGTAAAACATATTTCTATATTAGCCATATTTTTTTAAAAGCAAGAAAAATAAAGTGAGAAAAATTATACTTCAATTAGCACTCTGAGTTCATGCATTCTCTCTCTGAAGGTGGATAGCACTTTTTCCATCAGGAGTCCTTTGGAATGGTCTTGGATCATTGTATTCATCAGAGTAGTCAAATCTTTCACAATTGGTCATTTCAACAATGCTGTTACTATACACAATGACGTCCCAGTCCTCACTTCACTTTGTGTTGGTTCATATATGTTCTTCTTGGTTTTTCTGAAATCACTTCCAGGTCATTTCTTATAGCATAGTAGTATTCTATCATAATCATAAGCCACAATTTATTCAGCAATTCCCCAACTGATGACCATTCCCTTGATTTCCAGTTCTTTTGCCACCACAAAAAGAGCTACACTACAAAAATATTTTTGTACCTATAGGTCTTCTTCCTTTTTCTTTGATCTCTTTGGGATACAGACCTAATAGTGGCATTGCTAAGTCAAAGAGTAAGCACAGTTATATAGCCCTTTGGGCATAATTCTTCCCTCTTTGAACTAGTTCTGATGAGAGCAAGGTTAAAGAATTGCCTGCTACCCCACCCTATTTTCCCTTCCATTATAAAAGCTCTTCCTTGTACATCTCTTTTGTGTGAGAAAATTTTCCCAATCTACCTTTCTCTTCCCCCTTCTCCCAGTTTATCCCTCTTTCTCACCCCTTCATTTTTTAAAGATCTTTCCTCTATAATCAGTTCATACTCATGCCCTCTGTACATGCCCTCTTTGACTGCCCTAATAATGATAAAATTCTTAGGTGTTATATGCATCATCCTATATGGGAATGCAAACAGTTCAGGTTTATTCTTTCATGTTTACCTTTTTATATTTTTCTTGAGATTTATATTTTGAAGTCAAATTTTCTATTGTGCTCTGGTCTTTTCATCAGGAATGATTGAAAATTCTCTGATTAATTAAATGTCCACATTCCCATGCACCTCTGAAGAATTAAACTCAGTTTTGCTAGGTAGGCTATTTTTGGTTTTATTTGTGCTTCTTTGCCTTCCAGAATATCATATTCCAAACCTGTTCCTTTAACACAAAAACACTCAAATTTTGTGTGATCCTGATTATGACTCCATGGTATCTGAATGTTTTTTTCTGACTTCTTGAAATATTTTCTCTTTGACCTGGGAGCTTTGAAATTTGGCTATAATACTCCTGGAAGTTTTCATTTTAAGATCTCTTTCAAAAAGTGATCAGTATTTTTGCAGTTTCTATCTTACCCTCTGGATCTAAGATATCAGGGCAATTTTCTTTGGTAATTTCTTCAAATATGATGCCTAGGCTCCTTCTTTCATAATGGCTTTCAAGTAGTCCAATAATTTAAAATGATCGCTCCTTGTTCTATTTTCCAGTTCTGTTCTTTTTTCCTATGAGATATTTCATATTTTCTTCTATTTTTTCCCATTATTTTGACTTTATTTCATTGTTTCTTGATGTCTCATGGAGCTATTAACTTTCAGTTGCCCAATTATAATTTTAAAGGAATTATTTTCTTCAAGGAGCTTTTGTACCTCTTTTCCTATTTGGCCAACTCTGTTTTTTAAGGTGTTATTTTCTTCAGTATTTTTTGTACCTCTTTCACCGAGCTGTTATTTCTCTTTTCACCATTTTCTTGTATCACTCTAGTTTCTTTTCTCAATTTTCCCTCTACCACTCACCTCCTTCTTTAACTCTTCCAAGAATTCTCGCTGGGTTTGGGTCCAATTAATATTTTTTCTTTGAACCCTTTCTTGGTAGCTGTTTTCACATAGTTGTCTTCTACTGAGTTTAAGTCTTAGTCTTTCCTAACATCATAGTAATTTTTTATGGTCAAATTCTTTTTTTGTTGTTTGTTCATTTTTATAGCCTATTTCTTGGCTTTGAAGTTTGGGTAAAAACTGGGCTCTGTTCCCCTGAGGGTGAGGAGGTACTGTCCCAAGCTTCCTGCTGCTATTTTCAGAGCTAGTTCTGGGAGTTTGTGAGTTTGGGGTGTAATTTTGGGTGAGGTGTGGTCACTGCTCTCCTGGATCTGTGCTCTGGTCTTTATTCAGGAAGGGATCCTGGTTTCCTGCAGCCACAAGTGCTAGTGCTTTCTTTGCTTTGGAACTGCAACCAGAGCCCCTGCCCCCTTGTGATCATCCCTGGGTGGTCCTCTCTACAATGGAACTGTGACTCTAAACCATGTATGGGCAAGAGTTGACTCTCATTGCCAGCTATAGCCAGTGCCAGCAAAGGGTCCTCTGTAATCTCCTTCTGAGCAGTTGTCAGACCCCCTTACTATCTCTGGCCTGAGAGCTCTGGAAGCTGCTGGTGCTCTGGCCACTACTGCTGGCCACATATCTGGGCTCCTACCAGGCCTCCCCACCCCAGTATCACAGACTTTTTCTGGGGACCTCTTAAGTTTTCTTAGGTCAGTAAAATGTCTCATTCCAACTTGCTGGCTCTGCTGCTACAAAATTTTATTTGAGGTATTTTTTTAAGTTGTTTAGAGGGGAACGTTGGGAGACTTCAGATGGATGTCTGCCCCTAATCTGCCATCTTGGCTCTGCCCATAAATGCATGTTGAATTGAATTACAATTATCTTTTGTTTCATTTATTTAATGAAACACTGGTTTCATTAATGTTTTTTAACTGTTTTTTAAAACTGTTTTTTAAAACTTCTCACTGTGACTGCTACTGGGCAAGCGAAGTGACTGATAAGGGCCTGAAATTACAATGACTCATCTTAACGAGTTCATCTCTGTCCTCAGGCACTTATTAGCTAGGTGACCCTGGACAAGTCATTTCACCCTGTTTGCCTTAGTTTCTCATCTGTAAAATGAGCCAGAGAAGGAAATGGCAAACCGCATTAGTATCCTTGCAAGGAAAACCTCAAAATGGGGTCGGAAAGAGTTGAACAAAACTGAAATGACTGAACAAGTGAGTAATGTTTATTTTGCCCGTTTTTGGTGAATAATATTATGCGTCTGTCATTCTCAGCACCTGGAACATAGTGGGTGCCTAATAAATGCTTACTGACTGATTATCATATTTCTTTTAAAAGGATAGGCCTTTAACAAAGTCTTATTAAAAGTATACTTTCTTTTCCTGTCTGTAAACTGATTTTAAAACTTAAATTTCTGTGACTAAATATTTTGAACACACTGCAAACCACAAACCACTTGGAAATAATTGATTATAATCACTTTCTACAAATCAGCTTTGCCTCACTACCACCAATTGCCTGGTGGTTTTTATATTAGCATACGCACCTGATTTCATTTACTACTAGACACGTCCTGATCGTCACCACTACACAATAAAGCTGGCCAGAAGGACACTTACAAAGCCATATATCTATATAATAAGGGACAGAAAGCCCCTTTCTATGAGTATGTTTTCAGCCTGTGATTCTCTCTTGGGATTTGCGTACATTTTCAATATAATTTTACTGTCCAAATACAGAAATTTCTAGAACATTTCAATGGTTTACGAGGACAATGGGACAATATTTGAAACCAGATCTGTCCTAAAAACTCTGGGACTTATGGTTGCAATAACTATAAAACTATGAGAAATGGATTCTATCAAAAACAAAACAAAACAATGGGGCAGGCGGGGCAGAGTGAACTCAGACAGAATCATGATACGAAAAGGGACAGGCAGGCTTCTCTGAGAATCCTGAAAGCACTGACTAGGGACTCAGAAAGATGTATGCACACACACACATAGAGCCACATGTGTACTAAGGTCAAGAATCCTCATCAGGAGCTTCTTATGTCAATAAAATCACAGATCTGGTTAAAAAAACACAGACATATCCTTAAATATGTATGTATGTTTGTATGTACATATGTGCACATGTACTCTTACCAGACTTATAATTTCATTTTAATAAGGAATTCCTGATGAGGGAAATCCCTCTACCAAAGTAGGCCTATACCTACTGTGGAAATTGAGATATACAGAGGTACCTGGAGATAATGAGGGTTAAGTGATCTGCTCAAGGTCACACAGCCAATATATATCTTTGGCTAATTTTCTATCCACTAGTCCATTGTGTATGCATGCACATATGCACATACACACATGTACACGTACCACATAATATGCATACTACCTACATGCCAGGGAAAAATTGATTTCAGTGTTGAAAAGTTCACATGGTGCTAAAAGGTAAGTGTCTTTAGACCAGAGGCGCAGAGGTCAGTACTCAGATGGGCATCCTTCTCAGCAGCTATCTTAGGCTCTGGTTTTATTTATTTCTGGGGACACAGATAGCTTTGGAATGGCTAGTATCAAGGCCAGGCATCATACAGGCCAGTCACCCCCTGGCTGAATGACTCCATTATGGGGCTAAACTCTAACATTTTGGCACTGGATATATCTTTTCTTTCTTTGTATTTTATTTCTTTCTTTTTCAACATTCACTTCTATAAGATTCTAAGTTCCAAATATTTTTTCTCCCTCCCTCTATCTCCTCCTGCTCCACAAGACAGCAAGCAATCTGATATAGGCTATGCATGTACACTCATATTAAACGTATCTCCACATTAGTCATGTTGTGGAAGAAGAATCAGAAGAAAAGGAGAAAACCACAAGAAAGAAAGGAAACAACAACAAAAAAAGAGAAAATATAGTATGCTTCAATTTGCATTCAGACTTCAAGTTGTTTCTTTGGATGTGGATAGCATTTTCCATAATGAATCTTTTGGAGTTGTCTTAGATCATCGCATTGCTGAAAAGAGCTAAGTCTATCAAAGTTGGTCATTGCACAAGGTTATTGCTACTGTGTACAATGTTCTCCTGGTTCTGCTTGCTTCACACTGCATCAGTTCATGTAAGTATTTCCAGGTATTTCTGAAATCAGCCTGGTCATCATTTCTTTTAGCATGATAGTATTTTATACATTCATATACCACAACTTGTTTAGTCATTCATCAGTTGATGGGCTTCCCCTCAATGTCTAATTTTTTATCCCCAGAAAAGAGTTGTTATAAATATTTTTGTACATGTGGGCCCTTTTCCCTTTTTTATGATCTCTTTGGGATACAGACCTACTAGTGCTATTGCTGGATCAAAGGATATGCACAGTTTTATAGCTCTTTGAGTATAGTTCCAAATTGTTCTCCAGAATGGTTGGAACAGTTCACAACTCCATTAACAATGCATTAGTGTTCCAATTTTCCCACATCTTCTCCAACATTTATCATTTTCCTTTCTTGTCATATTAACCTATCTGATAGGTACCTCAGAGTTGTTTTAATTTGAGTTTCTCTAACTAATAGGGGTTTAGAGCATTTTTTTCATATGTCTATAGATCACTTTAATTTCTTCATCTGAAAACTGCCTGTTCATATCCTTTGACTATTTATCAACTGGGGAATATGTCTTTTCTAATACTAAGCTTCATCAATGGGTTGATAAAGTTCATGCCATGCTTGTGGAAAAAATATCCTTCTCCCCAAAGTCCAGTCACTTAGAAGATCTTAAGTAGTGGTCCATAAGTGTATACATGTTTGGGGTTGGGGTGGAGAGAACTGTTGGTAGTGGGGGATCAATAAGTAGCTAAAATTTCTCCACTGGCCATATTTAAAGCGGAATATGTATGATACATGTAGACTAGAGGTTCCCAAACTTATTTGGACTACTGCCCTCTTTACAAAAAAAATTTGTTCAGCACCACCCTTCCCCTGAAAATCTACTTTCTTTAATCTTTTAATGTTGTTTTTTAAAATTTGCATCCTTTCAAAAAGATACAAAATACTTTTTAAAAAAAATGTTGCAGCTTAAATTTAATAACTTATTGTAAATTTGTGGAGTTTTTCCTGCATTGAAATTTTGATGATGCAATATTATATCCTATAACCATATAGTATTGCAAACATGTCCTTACATGCACATATTCCTGCCAATGCATGCTGAACTTCCCAAAATTTGCATGCACGCTAAGCTGCCAATATTTGCTTGTTAAGACCTGTTGGTGGACTTGACCACCAGTTGGTTATAACTTGCATTCTGTGTGTTTACTTGGAAAATAAAATAATCATTATAACTTTAACTCTGTTATACAACAGATGAAATATGTACAAATGGTTTTTCAAAATTTTCTTCTCTTTTTCCCTTATACTTTCACTGCCCCTTAATTTTATTCAGAGCGTCCCAGTTGCACCTGAGGCTACTACTGCCCTCCTGGATCATTCAAGTTGGCATCCAAGTGATGCCAACTTTGGGAGACTATGAGCATATCACAAACGCATTTATCTTATCAATCCAACAATGATACATATTGGTTAAAATAAAGATTGAAAGTTTCTCAAGGACAAAGCAAGTCCCAACCACAAGCATTCAACCTCAGCCATACCAGAAAGTTAATCAAGGATGTTTCTTTCCTTTCTTGAGAAGCATTCAAAAACCTACTCCAGATGACGAAAAATTGCTGAGTGGATCTGCTGACTTACTGCATTACAAGAAGAAAAGGGACCTCACCAGACAATTTTATGTAATTTGGTTGGCAAATGTAGTTCTTGTACAATTAAAAGAAGCAACTGGGTACTAACTTAATAGTCTGCGGGTAGCTAGGAGAGGGAAGGTGCAAAAACAAGGGAAGGGGGAAGAAGGAGCTCCCAGATTTAAAGCCTATAAAAGAATTGAAATCTTTCCAGTGATGTCCCAACCAGAAACAATAACAACAACAACTTTAGCAAATAGCATGGCAATATCCTTTCGTAGGAGCAGAAGGTTGTATTTTCATCCTGTTGCATCTATACCATTTTTGGACCTAGTCAACATTTTCACAGGTTTCTACAAATCCTTCCATTTTATTTATTTTTGTAAACTGAGTTAACTTAAAGGCAGAGGTAGAGAATCCATGACCTTGAGGCCACTGAAACTTCACAGTCAAAAGGCCACACTTGAGGACCTAGAGGGCTACATGTGGCCCCAGGAAACAGATATTAACCTTTAAAAAAAACCCTAGCATTTACAAAGAGATTTAAGGTTTGCAAAGTGCTTTACCTTTATCTTCTTTGATCCTCACAGTCACTCTGGAATTAGACTAGGTACTAGTTTTATTCCCATTTTGGTTCAGTCATGTAAGTTGTTTTCAATTCTTCATGATCCCATTTGGGGTTTTCTTGACAAAAGTACTGGAGTGGTTTGCCATTTCCTTCTCCAGCTCATTTTATAGATGAGGAAATGAAGGCAAACAGGGTCAAGTGACTTGCTCAGGGTCACACAGTTTAGTAAGTGTGAGTCCCATCTCATAGATGAGGAAATAAGAGACAAAGGTTAAGTGACTTGCCCAGAGTCACACCCACAGTAAAAATCAGACTGGATTGGAATTCAGATCTTCAAGATTCTAGGCCCAACACTCTATCCCTGGGGATACCAGTGCTTTTTACCTTGTCACCCTGAAAGTATTTCTGGAGTCATAAAAATGAATCTTGAGAACACAGTGCTGGAGAGTTTTATGACGCCCCCCATCCCCTTTTTCACAAACTTTTTGTATTTTGATCAACACATCCATTAAATGTCAATCTTAAAGTGGAAGTGAAAGTGATTTTTAAAAAGGAGGATGAGAAGTTATGTTGAGCCAAGTTCTGTCATCAATTACTCACTGGTGTGAGTAAATCAGTGAGTAACTGATGACAGAAAAATAGACAAGTAGCTAGTGGCAAAATTTGGCTCATTGAAAACTGCTATTTTACAGTTCTTTCTTGGGGGAAAAATCCCTTAGCATATCTAATTCTCCCTTTGTTTCACTTTCAAATTTGGAAATTTTCATTGTCATAAAAACCTTTGTATAAAGACTGATCTCCCCAGAATTTGGATGGCTTTTATGTTCTATATTATGGCCAGAATTTACTATTTTGATTTATTAATATTGCCTTTGAGAAAGTATTATTCCCCAGCACCTAGCACAGTCAGTCTCGTGGTACTGAAGCTGGTGGCACAATGCCTGGAGTCCTAGCACCAGAATCAAGAAGGCCTGAGCTTAAATTCCTCCTCAGACATTTTCTAATTATGACTCTGAGCACATCCTCTAGCCTCAGTTTCCTCATCAGTAAAAGAGAGATGATAATGCCACCTACTTTACAGGGTTGTTTCAAGGGTCAAAAGAGATAATAAGTGTAAAGCTCTTTGCAAACCTTCAAGTGCTATTGAAATGCTAGCTATTATTTAAACATACTTCATGATCAATTGCCAGAATTTTATTTCTAATCTAAATGGACAATGAAAAATCACTATATATAAGAGAACCAATAACAAAGGTGTTGCTGCTCATTAGTGTCTGACTCTTTCAGACCCCATTTGAAGTTTTCTTGGCAAAGACAGTGGAATGGTTTGCCATTTCCTTCTCAAGCTCATTTGACAGATGAGGAAATGGAGGCAAACAGGGTTAGGTGTCATACAACTTGCCCCAGGTCGCACAACTAGTGCCTGAGGCCAGATTTGAACTCAGGTCTTCCTGACTCTAAGGTCTAGCCACTGTGTCCTAATAATGAAAGTGATAATATTTCACAAATATTTCTCTAGTCAAACTAGAAAAGCAGAAAGCAAACTCATTTCAAGTCCAGGCATTGGTGTTCATTTTGTCTTTGTATTCTTTGTGATCTGCACGTAATAAGTTTAATATATTCTTATTCAATTGAAAGGTCAATTTTTTTTGAGAGGTCATCTTTTTTTTTTCCAAATCACTTACTTATTTTTAGTTTTCAACATTCATTTCCACAAGATTTTGAGTTTCAAATTTTCTCCCCATCTCTCCCCTCCCCCACCCCAAAACACTGTGGATTCTGATTACCCTTCCCCCAATCTACCCTCCCTTCTATCACACCCCTTCTTTCTCTTTTCTCCATCTTCTCTCTTTTCTTGTATGGAAAGATAGATTTCTATACTCCATTACCTGTATTTTTTATTTCCCAGTTACATGCAAAAACAATTTTCAACACTCATTCCTAAGACTTTGAGTTTTAACTTCTCTCCCTTCCTCCCTCCCCACCCATCCCCACTGAGAAGGCAAGCAATTCAATATAGGTTATACATGTGTAGCTATGCAAAAGACTTCCATAATAGTCTTGTTGAGAAAGACTACTTATATTTTCCTCCATCCTATCCTGCTCCCCCCATTTATCCTATTCTCTCTTTTGATTTTATTCCTCTCCAAAAGTATTTACTTCTAATTACCCCCATCATCTCATTTGCCCTCCCTTCTATCACTTCCCCCACACCCCACCTGTCTCCTTCTCCTCTACTTTCCTGTAGTGTAAAATAGATTTTCATACAAAATTGAGTGTGCATATTATTCCCTCCTTAAGCCAAATGTGATGAGAATAAGTTTTTCTTTTTCCCTCTCACCTCCCCCTTTTCCCCTTCATTTAGAAAGCTTTTTCTTGCCTTTTTAATTAGATAATTTGCTCCATTACATTTCTCCCTTTCTCCTCCCAATATATTCCTCTGCACCCCTTAATTTTATTTGTTTAGATAAGATCCCTTCCTATTCAACTCACCCTGTGTCCTCTGTCTATGTGTGTGTGATCCTTCCAACCACCCAAATACTGAGAAAGGTTTCAAGAGCTACAAATATCTTTTCATGTAGGAATGTAAACAGTTCAGCTTTGATTTCTCTTTCCTGTTTACCTTTTCATACTTCTTTTGATTCTTGTGTTTGAAAGTCAGATTTTCTATTCAGCTCTGGTCTTTTCATCAAGAATGCTTGAAAGTCCTGTATTTCATTGGATATCCACTTTTCCCCCTGAAGTATTATACTCAGTTTTGCTGGGTAGGTGATTCTTGGTTTTAGTCCTACTTCCTTTGTCTTCTGGAATATCATTCCAAGTCCTTTGATCCCTTAATGTAGAAGCTGTCAGATCCTGTGTTATCCTGATTGTATTTCCATAATACTCAAATTGTTTCTTTCCAGTTGCTTACAATATTTTCTCCTTGACCTGCGAACTTTGGAATTTGGCTACAATATTCTTAGGAGTTTTTCTTTTAGGATTTCTTTCAGGACATGATCAGTGAATTCTTTCAGTATTTATTTTACCCTCTGGTTCCAGAATATCAGGGCAATTTTCCTTGATAACTTCATGAAAGATGATGTCTAGGCTCTTTTTTGGTCATGGCTTTCAGGGAGTCCTATAATTTTTAAATTGTCTCTCCTGGATCTATTTTCCAGGTCAGTTGTTTTTCCAATGAGATATTTCACATTGTCTTCTATTTTTTCATTCTTTAGGTTTTGTTTTATAATTTCTTGGTTTCTTATAAAGTCATTAGCTTCCATCTGCTTCATTCTAATTTTTAAAGAGCTATTTACTTCACTGAGCTTTTGAACCTCCTTCTCCATTTGGCTAATTCTGCTTTTTAAAGCACTCTTCTCATTGTTTTCTGGGCCTCTTTTTCCATTTGAGTTAGTCTATTTTTAAAGGTGTTAATTTCTTCAGCATTTTTTGGGTCTCCTTTAGCAAGCTGTTGACTTGCTTTTCATAATTTTCTTTTTTTCCCCATAATTTTCTTGCATTGCTCTCATTTCTCTTCCCAATTTTTCCTCCACCTCTGTTACTTGATTTTCAAAATCCTTTTTGAGCTCTTCCATGGCCTGAGACTACTGCATATTTATTTTGGAGGTCTGGGATGCAGAAGCCTTGAATTCCTCTGATGGTATGCATTGCTCCTCCTCATTCAAAAGGATGGAAGAAAATACATGCTCACCAAGAAAGCAACCTTCTATTGTCTTATTCTTTTTCCCTTTTTTGGGCATTTTCCCAGTCAGTTATTTGACTTTTGAGTTCTTTGTCAAGGGGAGGGTATACTCTGGGGACTTGTAAGTTCTCAGGTCCTCCAAGGTGGTGCAATCAAAGAAGAGGAGTTTATTCCTCTCCTGGCCTGCACTTTGGTCTGTGAGCAGGATTCCCTCTCCAGAGCCTCCACCAGCTCCACCACCCCAGCCAGGACTCCTCCTCACCCCAGGGCCACCATTCAGGGCTGAGATTCAGATCAGCTGCTCAATTCCCCCAGGGGCTTTAGGTCAGGGATCCAATAATAGAAGCTGCTGCTGCTTGGGGCCAGGGCTAGACCACTGCATTTCCTGCTCACCCAAATGAAAGAGCTTTCTCACTGACCTGTGAAGCTGTCTTTGGTGTTTGTGAGTTGAGGAATCTGGGACCTGCAGCAGCTGACCATGGCACCTTCAAGACTGCTCCAGTCCTGTCTTTGCATGGCCCATGCTGTGCTGCACTCTGCTCCGTGTCTGGTGCTATAGACCTTTCCTGTAGGGCCTTCCAGGTTGCCTTAGGCTGGAAATCTCTTTCACTCTGTTGTTTTGTGACTTCTGCTCCTCTAGAATTTGTTTAGAGTCATTTTTTACAGGTATTTTATGAGCTGTGGGAGGAGACCTTCTAGAGGTGCATCCTTCTACTCCACCATTTTGGCTTCATCCCCGTCAAATTCTTATTTACAATAAAATGTTTATAAGGATCACAGGGCAGGAAAGCACTTCGGAAGTTATCTAGCAACCCACACCACACCTATACCATGAATATGTTCCATACTGTTCCTGATTAGTGGCCTTTGAGTGATGGCTAGCTCACTGCATTAGCAGGAAATTCCCATTCCAAATATCTCTATCCTTGATCACCAAGCACCACTATGAATCACATGCTGACTTTGGTATGTATGCCATGGACCAGCAACTGCAGACCTACAGTGGCGGCTAGCTCCTATTTCTGATTTATACCTCACAATTTAAGACCCATTGTTTTATAAGTACAGTCTGGATTGTTTTCCCTATACAGATCTTCTTATACTTTCCTACAATGATGCTCCTATGTCACTCATGACAGCCTCTTGAGATCTCTCTGCAGCCTGCATTTTGTAAGTAAACTCATCAGAAAAACTTTAGTCCTCTATAAGTCTGGAGATTTAGCAGATGCCACCTTTTCTGGATTATTTCTAAAAACATTAAATAAAATTAGTCCCAAAATTGATTCCTAAGAGATCTCACTTTGCCATCCACAAAGGGACTCATTTATCGCTACCTTTTGTTTCCTATCTTTAAGTCACTTTCCTTTCCACAACAAAATATTTGCCTCATGTTTGTGGTGATGGAATGAGTCTGATAGCTTCTACTGTAAGACCTTAATAAAAACTTCTTTTTGTTGAAATAGATGACTTCTAGAGTTGATTGCAACTTTTAAGATTCTATGAGTCAATGAATTTTCCCTTCCTAGTCCATTTTGTCTTTCCGTATACTTTTATATGGACTGGAATTTTGTACTCTGTTCAGTTATCCTTTCTGAACTTGTCCAGAAGCAAGAGTCATACACACCTGCAGTTCCCAGGGTCAATGCTGAATCCCTTCTAATGAAAAAGAAGTTAACCTTATGGTTAGTATCTCATTTATTTAACAGGAGGTAACACTAGCCTGTAGTTCCACAATTTCATCCATTAGTTCTTTCAGCTCTTGGTGGATGTCATCTGGTTCCAGTGATTTATTTACTAGAATGTACTTAGAGTAAGGGAAGCTAGGTGATACAGAGGAGTGCTGGACCTGGAGTCAGAGAGATTAATCTTCCTCAGTTCAAATCTTTCTAGTTGTGTGACTCTGGGCAAGTCACTCAACCCTATTTGCCTCAATTTCCTCATCTGTAAAATGAGGATAATTGTAACCCTTATGTCCCAGGACTGTTGTGAGGATCAAATGAGATAATAATTGTCACATGCCTGGTGCATTTTTGTTATTCAGTCCTTTTTCGGTCATGTTTGACTTTCTGTGACCCCATTTGGGATCTTCTTGGCAAAGCTATTGGGGTGGTTTACCATTTCCTTCTGCAGCTGATTTGACATTTGGATTCAGTCAAAGGGCCACACTTAGGACCTAGAGGGCCACAGGTTCCCCACCCCTGGATTAGGGGCTTGAGTTTGAGTCCCAGCTCTGCATTCTATCAGGCAGCTTGTATGACCTTGGGCAATATAGTTAATATTTCCCATCTGTTAAATTAAGGCGCTGCCCTAGATGAACTCAAAGCTCCCTTCTACCTCCAAACTTACAATACCGTAACTAAATGGTCTTCGGTAGTTCCCTTCAGATCTATAATTCTATGGCCTATCTGTTCAATATTTCAAAGTCAATTAATTTCTTTAAAGGGCTTCTGTGAGGATCACAGCCAACTGTGTGTTGTTAAAATCAGTAAAAATCAACTGAGACTGCTCTGCAGAAGCCATAAACAGTTTTTCCCTAAGACCAATCTTTAGCTGTGATCATTTCCTAGAAGCTGCAAACTCAAAATGACTTGTTTTCTCATCCTTATTGGATAAAATTATCTCCAAGGAAGCCAAAACAATGCTGTCATTCTGCCAGCAAGCAAACAAAATATTCCCTTTGACAAAGTTTCTCTGAGGTTCCAGAAGGTTATCTGATAGATGAAGACAAAACCCCGTCCCAGTACCTACTGAGGAATCAGATGCCAGCCCTTGGAAAGGTATTTTTGCCCAAAGCACCTGCAACTTCAGCGTATCAGGCCTAGGATCATTCCCTGAAGGCTATCCTCTGCTTCATATTAGAAGACTGAATGAACACCTCTCTTTCAAACATAAATTCAATAAAGAACCCCTTCACCTACAAGATTTCCAATGGTGTTCAAGTGAAAAATTATTGAGCTTAGAAACTCATTAACCAAACACAAGCCTTTCATCACTGCTCTTCAAAGCAGCAGCAATCCTGAGCAAAGAAGCACAGTGATAGTCAGAGGAGCGGTGACATGGTGATAGAGCAGGGCAGCCTGCTGGGGTAGGGAGAGGACTGGATTTGCAGCTGAGAAGAGCTGGGTTCAAAACTTGTTTCAGACACTTGGCCAATGGCAGCTGGATGGCTTAATGGATAAAGAAGTAGACCTGGAGTCAGAAAGGTCTCCCAAATCTGCTCCAGGAAGCTTTAGGTCCTACACTGAATGAATAAATGCCAGACTTGGAGGCAGGAAGGAATGGGTTCCTGTCTTGGCTCAGACACTTACTAGATGCTTGCTAACTTCACCGTGTGACTTAAGCTGACAACATAGCTTCTTTATCTGAAAAATGAGGATTATCATAGCACGGTGTCTGTCTTAAATCCTTAGTAAATACTTGTTGACTGACGGACTTGCCCACAGGGTTTTAGTGGAGATCAAATAAGACAGGCCTGTACAAACTGCAGTCAGTCAAAGGATTTCCTCTACATACAAAGGATGTTTTCCTCTACATTTTTCATGGACCACCCAAAATCCTTTGGCATGCTCAGGTTGTACAGGCCCGAAATAAGGTAATAATGTAACGCACTCTACAAATCTTAAAGCAAGCATTTTTATTATTGCTAGCTGTGTGACCCTAGACAAGTCACTAACTTCTCTGGGTCTCAAGACTTGGACTCCATGACTTTTAAGGTCAGTCCCAATTTTCATTTTTTCATCCTACGAGAATGGGGTGTGTGTTGGGGGGGGGGTGAATTTGAGAAGAGGAAGATTTTCCCTTCAACTGATTAATAAATTAACAAGTATTTATTCCACGTGCCAGGAGAGATTTGCAAAAATGAAACATTTCTGACACAAACAGCTAGTCAAAGTCATTTGTCCATGTTCTCATGGGAAGATTTTCCTCTTTGTGGGGGGCCAGAACAACAGCAGGGAACTCTCCACACAAAAACACACGAAAACTCCATGTTTTTGCAATCTCTGCTCTTCCGAATCCAAGACATCTCACACCAGAATGATAGAAGATCAGAGTACCAGAAGCATGAGAGGTATGAACCATAATGTGCTTTTTTTCCCTCCCCTGGGAGATCAGAGCAGCTTAGTTTGATCACAGTCCCTAAGACTTCTTTTCCTAGGGTGAAACTGAACATCAAGGAACAGTAACTAAATCTGTGATTTCAGTGATACCAGGAACTTCTCTCTAGAGGGAGTGAGGATAGAGTACTGGAGCTAGCCTCAGGAAGACCTAACTTCAAATGCAGCCTCAGATGCTATGAGCTGCATGACCCTGGGCAAGTCATTTCACTTTGTTTTACTTCAGTTTCCTCAATTGTAAAACAGGGATTATACTAATGCCTCCCTCCCAGGGTTGTGGCGAAGATTAAGTGAGATATCTGAAAAGGTCCTGGCACACTGTAGGTGCTTAATAAATGCTTGTTTCCTTCTTTTCTTCCTACCAATTCAGGTCAGTACCTTCTTTGTAACTTAAGAATCTTGGAGAGTTGCCTTGAGTTTATGTGACTTGTCCAGGGTCACACAGAAAATCTATGTCAGAGGTAGGACCTGAACACTTGTCTTCTTGACTCCAAGGCTACTTGTTAAAAAAATATTTTTATGAAATATTTTGTTTTTTCATCACTTAGATTTCCCCATTATCCCTTCCCTTAATCCTTCCCAGGGAGCCATTCTATATCACAAAGAATTGTTTTTAAAGAAAAAGAAAAGGGGAAAAAATTCCAGGAAAACTGATCAAGAGAAAAATCTGAATGAAATATAATCTTCCCCACCCGTGGATCTCTGCAATAGAGCAGGAGAGGCACCAGACCACAGCGCTTTGGGACCATGCGAAATCTTTGTATTTTCACAATGTTAATTTCTGTTCTTCTGAGGTGATTTCCGTTTACATTGTGGTAGCAGTTGTGGGTATTATTTCCTGGCTCTCCTAACTTCACTTTTCATTAGTTCATGTAAGTCTTTCTGGGCTTCTCTATGAAACCAGACTCTTTGCTGCTAGGCTCCAGTGCTTCTCCTCAGGGAGATGCTCCAGAAATGACTTCAGGCTTGACCAGAACTAGAAATGCATGTAAACTAGAATCTGGGAATCAACCTGGCTTTTCCAGTTCAAAGAAGCATGCCTGGATGCTTGATTGATGAGTTTCACAACTGGTATGGTTTGCTTCACTGTGACGATCCATCCATAGCATGTCTAAACTTACTGACCTGTTCTGACAAGCTGCCTTATATTCATCTGAGTTCTATGGACATTATTATTGAATAGTTGTTTTTTAGTCATATCTGTCCCTTCTTGACCCTATTTGGATCAAAATTTGGCAAAGATACTGGAGTGGTTTGCCATTTCCTTCTCCAGCTCATTTTACAGATGAGGAAACTGGGGCAAACAGGGTTAAGTGACTTGCCTAGGGTCACATATCCAGTAAATATGTGAGGCCAGATTTGAACTCCAGTCCTCCTGACTCCAGGCTTTGAGCTGTATTTACTATACCACCCAACTGCTAGATAATGCCTGAGTTTTGCATGATACTGTGGAGAGACATTCATTCAGTGAATTAGAAATCAGGATGACCTGACTCACATCCTTGTTCTGTCTGTGACAGAACATACAATTTTGCTGCATTGGGCAAATTCTCAATTCTTTGGCCCTTAGGCTCCCATTTTTTAGAATGTGTCTTGGAAGAATATTGGAAAGACTGTGGGAGAACAGAGGGTTTCTAATATCTCTTTCATTTCTAACATGCTCTAATTCTGGGTTTTAGAAGTACAGTTTAGAAGTACAATTCTCCAAACACAAATGTCCTTGCATATGTACATATGCATACACACATAACCACACACAGTGTTCAACTATCCTAAAAAGCTTATGCGTAAAGAAGTAAAAATTGGGCAACAAGCGAGTAACTCGGAGATACGCAGCGCGGTTAGGGCATTTGAAAGCGTTTGGGGAGAATATGAGGGAGGAGCAAGACTGGTTTGTGAGAAAGGAACCTGGAACTTGGAAGAGTGAAGAAGTGAAAAGGAGGGAGAGAGCTTTTCTTATTTTTCTTCCTATGATCAAATGACTGGTCATAGTCTCAAAATCACACTCTCTCACTCTCTCTCTCATAGGAAGTTTGATTATTCTTTTTAACAAAAATTAAAGAAAGCACATGTCGGGCACCATTTCATATTTGCTAATGATTTATATAATTTTTAAATACACACAAGCCATAACACACAGTTCATATGTGAACAATTAGAGTAAAACAGTAAGAATGATAGCTAAATTTAAAAAAAATAATTTAACAGATCAGGGAAAAATGCAAGTTCTTCAAAGTGTTCAAAGGAGTTTTGTTTGGGATTACTAAAAGTATAGGGTTTGAGGCAAAAATTACTTTGCTTGAATAAAATCTCATTACATCTAATTGATTTATCTGAAACTTCTGAACTTAACAAACAAAATGGAGCATTTCCATAGACAAAACAGGACAGAAAACAAGAATTGTACATGAAATTACAAATTTTGATTACATGTAGCTTTCTCTTTTAACTCAATAAAAATTTTTAACATGTAATTTTCCAGGCTGTCCTTCTAATCTGTGTTTCTTTCTCACCTTCCTTCTGTACTCTTCTATTTATCAGGAAGACCTGAATTTGAATGCAGCAACAGAAACTTAGCTACTATGGGCTAGCCACCGAAACTTTTTCAGCCTGTTTCTTCATCTGGAAAATAATATTGACAATAGCACAATTCACAGAGTTGTTGTAAGGATCAAATGAAATACCATACATAAAGCAATTTGCAAACTTAGAATCACTGTATAAACGCTAGTTATTATTTTTAAAAAATGCTTCAATTATCTTCTTTCTTTTCTTTTTTCTTTGGACAAGCCTATCAATACCACACCGACCTTCCTCTACAGAAAAACAAAAAAACCAAGCTTTTGTAACAAAAGTAAGTAAATAGTAAAAGTAAATAAATAATGAATAAAAAAATAAATTCGTACTGTGTCCATGGACGACACCTGCATACTGAATCTATCACCTTTCTGTCAGGAGGTGAGCAACCTGGTTCATCATGGGTTCCCTTGAACTGTGTCTTTCAAAATTATTTTTTTATATTGTTACATCAAACATATACATATATATGCTATATATATGTATACACACACACATATATATGTACGTATATATATATACATGTAGTATCTATCTATGTAGTATATAGATATCTATACATGGGGCAGCTAAGTGGCAAAGGTGGATAGAGCATTGGGCCTGGAATCAAGAAGACTCTTCTTCCTTTAGTTCAAATCTGGCCTCAGATACTTCCTAGCTATGTGACCTTGGGCAAGTCATTTAACCCTTTTTGCCTCAGCTTCCTCATCTGTAAGATGATCTGGAGAAGGAAATGGCAAACTACACTAGTATCTTTACCAAGAAAATTCCAAATGGGATCACAAAGAGTCAGACACAATTGAAATGATGGAAAAACATATAGATATAATGTTGTTACGGTATAAATTGTTCTTCAGGTTCTGCCTTCTCTTTAATAGTTCATAAATTAGTTCATACAAGTCTTCCCAAGTTTCTCTTTCATCAACCATTCCTTTCATCATTTCTTATGGCACAATAATATTTCATAGTTTTCATATGCTGTCATTTGTTCCATCATTCCCTGATTGATGGCACTCCTCCCCTCCCCTGGTTTCTAGTTCTTTGCTCTAACAAAAAAAGTCACTAAAATGATTTTTGTGTATATGAGTCCTTTTCCTCTTTCTTTGAACTCTTTCGGGTACAAGCCTAACAGTGCTATGAATGGGTATGTACAATTGAGTAACTTTTAGTCAGTTTCATATTGCTTGTCAGAATGACTGTCAATTCACAACTCTACCAACAGGGCATTATTGTGTTCAGCTTCCTATCACTCCTCTAGCAATTGTTATTTTCCTTTTTTTTTTGCCATCTTTGCCAATCTGATGGGTGAAAAGTGGGATCTCAGATTTGTTTTAACTTGTTTACATATTTTAATTAGTTCCTTACAAATCTTAGATATCAGACTTTTAGCATTGAAACTTACTGCAATGATTTTCCCCAGAATTGTTTCTCTTCCAATTTTAACTGTATTGGTTTTATTTTGACAAATTTCTGAGAAACAATTTATATAACATAAATTGCACATTTTATCTTCTAGGATCTTTTCTAGTCTTTGTTTACTGAAGAACTCGTCTCCATCCAAGTATTTCCTTCTTTGCTCCTCTAATTTGTTGATGATGTCTCTTTATGTCTTGTATTCATGTGGAGTTCATCTTGGCATATAATATGAGATATTGGTCTAAATCAAATTTCTGCCAAATGACTTTCCAGTTTTATCCATTATCTTTGTTAAATAATGAGTCCTTACCCCAGTAGTTAGGATTATGGTGCATACTTTGTGAATACATTGCTTGGTCTTTTTTTTGTTTTTTTTTTGCTTCTACGTTGTATACCTAATCTGTTCCACTGATCAATTTTTTCTATTTTTTTTAACAAATACCAGATGACCTTGATAATTATTGTTCTGTATTAGAGTTTCAGATCTGGTACTACTTGGTCCCCTTCCTCCTCACTTTTAAAAATAATTTCTCTTGAGGGTTTTGACCTTTTGTTCTTCAACATGGATTTCGTCGTTATTACTTCTGCCTCTAATAAAGTAATCCTTTTGTATTTCAATTGTAATGGCACTGAATAAGTAAATTAGGTGGTATTGTCATTTTGTCATACTGCTACAGCGTACCCACCAACAACTGCTATTTCTTATATCATGGTGTTCTGTATTTATTTCTGTAAAGTAACCCCACCAATTTAGAATTCCTGAAATTGTCATCATTTGACTACGGAAGAGCTGAACCTAATCTTTCTGCAATCTTTAGAAAAAAAGCAGGTTATGTTAAGCAAAGTATCAGTGAAAACAAGATTAAAGGAGGATGCTGTGCTCTTTGCAGCATAGTGCAGTGAAAAGATAAAAGGGCTGGGAGTTTGAAGAGCAAGGATCTATGTGTGGCTCTCTCACGTGTGAGCTGGGTAGTCTTGGGCAACTCCAGTAAATACCTTCCATGACTCAAATCTCTTTATCAGCAAAATAATGGAGTTACATTAAAAACCTCCATGGTCTCTTCCAGCTCTAGCAACAAATGGTCATCACGGAACACTTTCTGATCACTGCTTTGTCACAGATCTTACCAAAGGACTCAGCACTGAAAGGAACCTTATAAATCATCTGATCTCATCTTTTCATTTTACAAAAGAGTTCACTGTACAGAGTGATAGTAAGTACTAAGGATGGTAAAAAGAGGCATAAGAAATAGTCCCCAAAAGGATAAGCTTTTACTTTTACACTATCCACTTACATATAATTATAATAACAGTTATATGCATAGTAGAGAGCAAAAGAAAACCTAGAAGAAAGCACAGAAAAACTGGATTTCTTTGAAAACAATTTGGAGGATGTATTACATGGGTTTTCATGAAATGGAAATGTATTGTTCTAGATTGAATCCTATCATGCTTTTTCTTTTTTCATTTTGTATTTAAGTTTAAAATGAATAATTTTTTTTTTTTTTAAGAAATTACACACTGTTATCTATTCTTAAAGCAGGCCTGATCTTTGATTTTTTTTTTAAATTTCAGTTTCTACTGGGTTTAACTGATAATTCAATTAAATTCAACAGCCATTTATCAAGCACCAGCTATGTGGAAGGCACTTTGCTAGGCAGATACAAAGACAAAATCCCAAATCACTCAGCTCCCAAGGAGTTTACATGTTGCTGGAGATTATAATCAGTAAGCAGAAAAATAAATAAGCTGAGCTTGAAGGAAGCCAGAAAATTCTTAAAGGTGGAAAAAAGACTGAGTGCATTCCAGGCACTAGGCAAAGGGACAGAGCTGAGGGACAGGAAGTAGGTCAGCTTGGCTAGGAAGGAAGAGTACAGGAAAGTTGCCTCTGTGGCTTGTTGTTTGGTTGTTTCAGTAGTGCCTATTTGTGACCCATTTAGGGTTTTCTTGGCAAAGATCCTGGAGTGGTTTGCCATTCCTTCTTCAGCTCATGTTACAGATGAGAAACTGAGGCAAACAGGATTAAGTGATTTGCCCAGGGTCACACAGCTAGGAAGTGTCTGAGGCCAGATTTGAACTCAGGAAAGTGAGTCTTCCTGATTCCAGGACAAGCTGTCCACTGTGCCACCTGGCTGCCCCAAGTACATGAAAGGGAATGATATAAAATATGTCTGGAAAGATAGGCAGAAGGCAGATGGAGGAATTCTAAGATGCCTGGTTGAAAGTACAGCCAAAATTTACCTGTTTTTGTCTTTGACAGGTGTCATGTGATTTTTTTTTTTTTTTTAGATTCCCTAAACACATAATCCTGCAGTCCTCCACATTTCTTCCTGGGATATCAAATTTCGGGCTTAAAGATTGTTATGCCAAGTTTCGTCAACCAGTTTTATTTTATGTTATATACTTTTAAAGTATATAACTCAACAGACAAATTATGGAATTCAATTCAATTATACAGATATTTATTAAGTGCTCACTCTCTGCAAGCTCCCGCCCACAAGCTGATACTGAAAGGGGAGCAATTAAGGACAAGTCAAGTAAGGTCCCTGGATATCAGTTTCTTCATCTGTAAAATAAAGAGGTAAGACTAAACAATCTCTAAGAACTCTTTCAGTTCTAACAACTATCCATCAGAGAGCATTTTTTGGGGGGATAGCAAAGTGGCACAGTAGATATAGTGCTGGGGCTGGAGTCAGGAAAACTCATTTTTCTGAGTTCAAATCCAACTTCAGACACTTCCTAGCTGTGTGAGTCTGGGCAAGCCACTTAACCCTGTCTGCCTCGGTTTCTTCATCTATAAAGTGAGATGGAGAAGGAAAGGGCAAACCATTCCAGTACCTTTGTCAAGAAACCTCCAAATATGGTCATAAAGAGAAGAACAGCAACTCTCAGTTTTTAAAAAGTACATACTCAATGATATACCAGAGCATCTATAAACTAAGATTAAGTGCAGAGGAAAGATTAAAGAGAGTGACATGAGACTAGAATAGAAAGGCGGAAGTCAAGGAGTCTTCATGGAAAAGCAAGCATTTGAATTAGCCTTTGAAGCAAGAAAAGGATATTGCCAGACAGAGATAAATGAAGTCTCTTCTAAGAATGGGGAACTGTGTGTGCAGATACAACATGGTTACGAAAAGTAAGAGATGGAGAACAGTAAACACTCAGAGGGTCTTAGGAAGAGCTGGGAGTAGCTTTAGTGGAAAACTCAAATCTGCCAAGAAAGGAAACTGAGGTCCAGAGACATAAGTGACTTGCCCAAGGTCTCACAGGTAACAAGTGGCAGATCTAGTATTTAGACCCAGGCACCCTGATGTCAAACCAAAACTCTTTTTACTCTTATTTGAATGGAACAGAGTAGGAATTTTCTTTGCACTCAACATAGTATAATCCTTGTCTATGGAAGGTAGAAACATTTGATGTGCCACACAGAAGAACTTTTCTTCGTACTGATGTTAAGGGTCACTACTAAGCTTTACAAAACCTTAATTACTTTCTTACTTTGGAAAGACCCTAGGTTACAACACTAAACTATGTTTCAATTGTTTTTATCAAAATTATTTGGCTTAGAGTGTTAGACATGGCGACTATCAAACAACAACACATAGAATGAAACTGACTTTATTTTAACAGCCCAGAGAAGACATACTACATTGGACATATCCCTTAGGCAGTTCTCTGTGCAAAGTCACAATGGCAACTTATCAGATCAGAATTTCTAATAAAGAGGAAGAATAGAAATTTTAAGAGAGATAAGATATACAAGTAAGACTTAACCTTGAATTATTTAAACAAGTTATTGAAAAATCTGAAAACATGAAAACAACAGAAAAAGAAATGACATTAGCTATAATAACTTCATCCAGAAGTTAAACCAATATAAATTGCTATAACAAAGAGACCAAACACAAAACAAAAACCCACCCAGGTAAGCAAACATTTGAATTGCTTGCTAAGTGGAGCGAGAGGTCTGGTAAATAGAAAACCAGGTTACAATACAAACACAGCTTTAAAATCTTAAGAAGAAGGATGATGGATGATTACGAGTAGTATCATTTCATCCAAGAGAGAGAAGCAATGGGAGGTAAAACCAATCAAAAGAAAGTTTTGCAAGATGTCTGACCATGCAAAGTCATTGCACTCTTATGGAATCTTCCTCTGATCGGTGAATTATGATTTTCCATTTGAGGCAGCACTTATACTAACCAACATACTCTCTTCAAAATGGGATCATCCAATGTCTGCCCACACCACTTTTGGGTACCTTCTCACTCTCCCTTCCCTCTATCTTTCCATCTCCCTTTGATGTATTTCTCCCTCATTAGAATGTAAACTTTTTTTTTTTTTACAACAACAGGATCTTTCTTCTTGTTTGTATTTGAATTTCCAGCACTCTGCACAGTGGCTGGTACATATTGAGGACCAATCTATCTGTCTGTCTATCTATCTATCTGTCTATCTATCTATCTATCTATCTATCTATCTATCTATCTATCTATCTATCGTGAAAATGGAAAGCAGACTACAAACAGAAGGAAAACAGAAAAGATTGTTTTATCCAACAAGGACAGTGGAACCACCACACTGGGGCCCTGACATCATAGTCCCTGAGGGACTCCCAGAGGAAATACAAATGGAACTATGGAGAAAACAGACAGGAAAAAACAGCTGGAACAGATCAAGTACATTCAGAGATCTGTGCTGTTGGAGTATGATTGTGATTGTATTTACAAAATACACCAAAGGTGCACATAGTTTTGGACCCTACTGATTGCAAAAAAGGAAAGGAAAAAAATGAGAGAAAACATCCACAGCTACAAACCTATACTGGAGAAGAAATGGAAAACTACTCCAGCTTCCGCCAAGAAACCCCCAAAGGAGGGCACAGAGCTAGAAATGACTGATCTACAATGAATGAACTTACATACCAATTGTCCTATCTGTATAATCTAACTGAGCCATCTACATGTGAATTGAGGACATCCTCAATGAGGATGTTTGTAGGGGACAAACAAGGTTTTCACAAACAGTATTCAACATTGGATCACAATTGAATCAAAGATGAGTAAGATGCCATATTGGTTACTATTTGTTGATTATGAAAAAAAACCTTCCATTCAGTAGCACAGAACACTACCTTACTAGTTCTTTTTACAACATGGTGTTTCCTATTCACATATGGAGATCATTTAATATTCTTCTGAAGATTTAACAACAGAAATAACCCTGTTTAAGGACCCTGTGATAGTAAACATCGGGTTAACTACCACATTAAACATAGAGATATATGTTTAGCGATCAGCACTTACCACTATGATGGAGATGATCCAGCACTGAATGCAGGTAGAAAAGAGATTCCTCCTCAGTGAGGCCTTCAGCTTCTCTGTTTTTTTTTTTTTTAAATTATATTGTATTAACTCCATCAAGCCCCTAACACACCAGAGTCTCATGGAAGAAATCTGCAATCACTCAAAGGAGTTTGGTTTCTCCATCCCCATAGGAAAGACCAAATGGATTACCCATATATCAACATGCATCTGAATGGACAGGTGTCCACAGAGCTTGTCTATTGGCATGTGTATCTGAGGCAGCCAATACAGGTGGCCACTAGAGTGGGCCCAGAGTTGAAAAGAACTTTCAGAAGACTGCAAAGCACTTAGACTGACCCTGAGCTTTTCAGAACTGCAAAGGCTCAGCTTTTCAATACAAATATCTTCCTAGTGTTGTCCTATATCTTCCAAACCTGTAACACCATGTTTTCTGAAGAAACTAAAGATCAATATCACATCGAAGGCAGGTGCACGGCAGGTACGAGCCCGCTGTCACTTATAACCAATGAAGAATCGTGAAGAACAGGAATAACAGATGTCGCCACAGAATTATATGATTGGTTTAAGAGTAAGGCATGATAGAGAGGTGGATTACCGGAATTCTCTACTGGCACTTTTCTGATATCCAGAGAAAACAAGAAAGGCATCGAGAGCAGTGGGTGGGCCCTCTATAGAAAACTTTGGGGAGGACATAGACAAAATGAGTACAGGATGGGGCAGGTATGGAAGGCTGCTATCTGCTTTGCTGGAAGGAACTCCCACATAGATGAGCTCCATTTCAGTAATGAGTTAAGTTCTCATTCAAAGAATATGGTTCATTGTGTAAAAAAAAATCCAAATTTCCCCCAACTTCTTCCTGCTGAGTATATAAATGTTAGAAGTGATCTAACTCTACAAAGAAATCAGGAGTAATGAATTAAATGTGAACAGGAGCAAATCTTAACGACATAACTTTATTCTGCCATTTGGATATAAAACATTATAATATAATACCCAGTTATGTGATCATCCTGCATACCTTTTTGTTCAGCTTTTGGAACTAGACAATTAAATCTGTTTAAATACCCACTACGACCTAAGTGTTTACCACTTCCTGTGAATCACCCTTGCCAAAGTAATAATGTAAGTATCAAATTGAAGAAATCTTTCCTGTTCCCAACAAAAATTAATGTTTCTTGTTTCAACTTTTCATATGATATTCAATGCAATATCACTTTTTCTCTCCTGGGCTCATTTCTACGTGCTAATTACAGTCATCTTTACACAATAAAGCACCAGCAATTCAACACTACCATCTTCCCTAGTAATTTCACACAAAGGAGTTATAGCAGACACAGCAAGTAAAAGAAAAGATTATGGAAGAATCTACTTATTTTAGAAGATCTTACTTTCTTGAGAAGTTATTAACAAGGGATTTTTAAAAGGTTGCTTAACTCTAATGTATGATTTTACAGACACGGATGGTCTAATAAGAGTATTATACATGTATGATTTTTTTAACAGGGTAAAAGCCTGCTAAATCATGTATAATATTTGAACAAATGTTCTTTCTCTTCAAATACTGGGCTTGTTTAATCTTTAATCATTAAAATGAGGTGTTGGAAGCACTGCTTCTCTTCTCTCAGTTTTGACAATAAAGTTTTCCGTATTAGGCCGGACCCTGGGAGGAAAATAAACAATTCCTATTCATGAAAACTTAAGATGAAAATTAAAACCACAAGTTTGCTGCATCCAACTCTCTCCATTGCTGAAGGTTACAATTGCAAGAGGAAGGCTGCGAATGAATGCATTCATATTTCAGCTACAGAACTTAGGACTCAGGTACAGGTCCTGTTACTGAATGTATATTTGGTGAGAAACCTTATTGCCAGCTCAGAGGATCATAGATTTAAAAATGAAGGCCACCTAGTGATGAGGAAACTGAAGCTTGGAGAAAGATGGTGGGACTAGCTCAGGGTCACACAGCTACTGTCAGAGGCAGAATCTGAACTCTAAATCCAGAACTTCAATCACTACACCACGCTGTGCCTTCAAGCCCATTTTTCCAGGTAGACTTTCTCCTCCCCCTCCTCCGACCTCACCCCCAGCGTCCCAGGTGTCCAGACAAGTGAGAGACAGGAAGGCAAGGTTAGACTGCAATGAAATTAGAGAGAAAAAGTCACCCAGAGGGGTAGCCACTTGCAGCCCTGGGAATTAATTCCTTCCTCCAGTTTCGGACAACTGAATTATCTGTCTCAAAAGAATTAACGACATTACCACGGTCTGGGAGAAGCAGTGACTAAAGAACCACTTCCTAATCCCTGACTCTCCTCCTTTCTCAAAAACAACAAACAAAGGAAACCCTTAGTTTATAATTCACCTGCAATTCAGCATTCATATCTGAGAAGTGATAGAAAGGTCCTGCTATCTTCCACCCCACCCCAACCTTAGTGGGTTTACAGTTCTTTCTAGGAAGAAAGGATGAGGTCCCCCTGGGGTGCGTTTCTTGGAAAGAACGAATTCAGTCAGGGGGCATTCATCAGGTGTTCTCCAGGCTCGGAAGACGGGTAGATAAAGAACGAAGGCGCTCCTTCACTCCCCCTCCTCCCCGCCCCCAGCCTGGGTGGGTGAATCTGGGGGCAAGTTTTAGAAAGCTGAATGGCAAATGCACGTGTTCAGACCGCGAGGTTAGAAAAGCAAGCACAGAAAAGTGGTCATTCATGCTCCAGTGAGTGGCGGGTTTCAGGAGCCTCAGGTGGGAGGTGTGGCTGCCAAAAACAGTTTTTTTGGACAGCAAGGTAGCCAGTTAATTGGAGTCCAAGGAAAGCCCTTGGGTAAGTCGCTAGTCTACACCCTCTAGTCCCATCTCCCCGCCAGGCGCCCTCGAAAATCCCCAGGCGGAGAGCCCCCGGACCTCAGTTGGCGGCCCCGAGAGCCGTCCGCTGCCCCCCGGCTCCGCCAGCCAGCCCGCCCTTCCCTTCCTTTCCCTCCTTTCTTCCCCTCTTTCCCAACTGCGGGGAGCTTGGTGGAGTCCGGGGGTGGGGGCTCCTCTTGGAAGCCACGCTCGTTCTCCCCTGGCAGGCAGCCCCCTAGCCCCGGGCACAGGTGCGGCCGGAGCGGGCACGGCAGGCTCCGGGGGTTCAGGACAGCCGTCCCCGGGCCAGCTCCCAGTCTGCGCTCTCCGCGGTACCACTTCCCACCGCGCCTCCCGCTTGGCAGCGCAGGGCCGGGGACTTGGTGAGGGCACAGCAGGGCTGGCCGGGCAGCGCAGGGCAGAGCGCCGCACCAAAGTTTTCTGCCAAAGTCCTGCGGGCCGGAGGCTCTTCGCCAACCCCCCGGGCCAGCTGGGCTAGCCCCCGCTGCCTTCCTCGGACCTCCGCCCGGCGACCCCAGAAGGGAGAGGGGAAGGAGCACGCGTCCCTCCCGCCCACTCCGGCGCCACCCCCAGGACTTACGAAAGGAGGCGGTGGCTCCCCGAGCCCCCGGGTCCCCGAGGCCGCAGAGCTGGGCGCAGGCTTCTCGGCTGCGACAGCGGCCGCCGCGGCGCCGGCTCTCTCCGGCTCTCTCCCGCCCGCCCTCAGTCCTCGGCGCGGACTGCCAGGGAGCTGCCTCGGTGTCTCCGCCTGGGGTGGGCGGGAGGCGGCGGGGGAGCTCGGCGGACCCCATGACGTGTCGGAAAAAGGAGGGGCGCCGGCGTCTCCTCCTCCTCCTCGCCTCGGGTGCTCTAATGGGGACACCCTAACCGGTGCCAGGCACCCCGCCCCGCCCCCAGCTCCGAGCTGCGCCCCGGCTCTGGATTCTAGGTCCGCCTCCCACCCGCCCCCTCTCACCTGAGCCAGGCTGCCCCCGCTGCCCCCTTTCACTTTAGGAGAAACTTTGGGACGCATCTTGGCAGCCTCGACCTCTCCCCGTCCTTTGTTCCACGCCTCGGCTCGGTTCTCCCATTGACCTTTAGGGTCGATAGGAGGAGCTTTTCTTTCTGATCACCGAGACCTCGGGAAGGACGGAGCCCGCCTCCGGGCTCCAGCCCCTCGGGTGCTCTGCCCCCCGGATCCCCGGGATCCGCAGCGGCCACACGCTGCCCGCGTCCCCGGCTTGTTTAACGGGCAGCCGAGGGCAGTGCGGAAACAGTCCGAGTGAGCACTGCAGCACTGGACAGGGACCCGCTGGCTCTGGAGCTGGGGCCCTGGGGATTCTAGCTGGAGGAAGGAGGCTAAGGGTCGGGGCTGGAGAGAGAGGGAGGAGGAGCAGGGCGTAAGGAGAGAGAAAGAAGGAAGTGGTCTCTGAGTGAGTCTGCCCTTTCGGTTAGACTGAAAACCCTTCCCTTTGAGGGAAGTGAATCGAGAGAGCGGGCAAGGACGGCACCGACTAAACAAGCGTGCTTTCAGCTTTCCCCAGCCATCTCTCGTCACCCACTCGCACTTCTAGCCCCAGAGTGCGGCTACAATAACTAACTTTGCAATGTTTACCTATGCAAGCAACTAACTTGACGGCAGAGAAGTCTGGAAGTTTAATTGTTGGACTCTAAGGAATTGAAACACATTAAAGAAAATCCCTGGAGAATTTTAAGATCTTTAGGGCCGGTGCTGGTTCTCTGCATTCCCAGATTGTAGCAGACTGCTTTGCAGCATATGCCAGCACTTAGCGAGGATTTTTCTCCCCTAAAAAAATTTGGCCATCACATAACAGTATTAGAAGTTTCTTCCTCTTCACATGCAGGGCAGTAGGGGAGGTGGGATGGCGTCTAGAGTGGCAGCCCTTGGAGCCTTATAAAGGGAGACCAGCAGGGAGACCAATTAGACAGGGACCCAGGGACTCCATAAAGAGTCCATAAATAGCATAATCTAGACCAGCACTTTGCTCAGTTGAGGAGACTCAGACAGCTCTTCTTTGGGAGAGAAAGGAACCATTTCCAGCTCTCTCCTTTTCCAGACTCTAGTTTGTGTCCTGGAAATAGATCGGAAGCAGGAGATTCAACTTGCCGGTTCACATGTTCCTTCAGCCCAGCAGCGTCCAAGAAGACTTACCCATTCTCCCCTCCACCTCATTTACAAAATGGGCCTCATCCCGGCCTCTTGGAGGCGCTATCCTTGCTGCTTCTCTTTTTCAGACTCACTATGGGGGAGGGGAGCATTGGTGAGAACATGGTCTGGCAGTCAGCTTAGTTCTGTCCCAAAGTGCACCATGAATCCTTGATGTTCCCTAGAGCTTCTTTTTCTTCAGCAAACGAGCCTTTTGACAAGTTTGCCACCACTTATAGATGGTTTTAAGTATTTGAAGTATTTTCTTTAAGTATTCCAGGTAGAAAATAAAGCTATGTTGAGCTCTTGATTAACATCTTCTACAGCAACCAAACGGAAAGGGAAGTCTGGAAGCATTTTATTTGTGTGTGTTATATATGCCTTTGCAGCACCATGAATTAAAGACCTTCCATATAGTAATTTAGAGCTACTTCTACTCTGGTTCTGTACTGGACAAATAATTCCTTCTTTTTCCATGTCTTCTGGCAAATCAGGTTAGGGTTTGACCTTATCCTCCAACTAGGGTCATCTTCTCTAAAAAATGATGGAATAGATATAGGGGCCAACCTCCAAAATGTAGCCAAGAACCACCTAAGGGACCCAGGAACTCCTTAATTCTCAAACTCACAAGGTTTCTTCTGAAGCTGGAAATACACATCTCAGGATTGTCATTTGGCCACCTATGTTCAGGAAAGAATTACAGAGCAGAGAAAAGCAAATAGGGCTTTGAGATCCAGTCTTAAACCTCCTTAGACCAGTATATGTGCTGGCTGCCATGGAAAAGTAGCTCAACTTTTCTGCTGGGGATTTACAGCAGTGGAGTTTACAGCATAGTTCATCCTTCAAACAACTGAGGCCTGGGCCACTGTGCTAGGTGACCAGCTGCTTCAGAAACAGCATGATTGTATCACAGGACTATTCCACCCCTCACAGGAAATCCCAGAGAGAGGGATTCCACATGTTTTAGAGAGAGGAAGAAGAAAAGGGCGAGCAGGAGGCCCTAGAGGAGGGCAGGGGAAAGTCATCAAGGGACCACCGGGTTTTCTGCATTAATCCAAAAACGTTTTTCAGCGCTGAGCCAATAAATTTTTATTATTATCAGTGTTATATGTTGTTCAGTCATATCTGACTTTGTGACCCCATTTGGGGTTTTCTTGGCAAAGATACTGGAGTGGTTTGCCACTTCCTTCTCCAGCTCATTTCACAGATGAGGAAAATTAAGGCAAACAGAATTAAGTGACTTTCCCAGAGACACACAGCTAAGTAGCTGAAGCTAGATTTGAATTCAAGAAGATGAGTTTTCTCACTGGAAAGTCTTTCCCATTGGAAAAATGGGAAAAGATGACCCCAGAAGGAGTCCAGCTCCATGGGGTATACTCTGATTGGAGTGGGGTTTATGAATGTATTTTATCACTTTTCTCCAGCTCCAGCCTTGTGGCATCATTTCAGAGATATACTTCAAGACTATCTGAAGAGAAATAAAACGAGTCATAAGCAGGGTAGGGACAGACTTCTTGGTGTTCATGCCTAGCCACAAAGAGGTCAGTAATCCCTCATTTGGGGTGATGGATGGTGTATCTTATATATCTTATTGCTTTATTTTTCCAAGTCACATCTAATTAGTAATAGCAAAATGTGTAGATTGATGTACCCACCTGGCTGCCAGGTACTTAATAAATGCTAGTTAAATGACTGAATGAGCGAATGAATAAATGAATGAAAGGGAAGAAGAAACCCACCCCTCCTCGTTGGTCTAGGGGGGTCCTAGGGGGTCCACATGCTGGACATAGGCCTGATACAGAGTCAGGACATGGGCTTACTTCTCAGGGTAGGAGCTTCTTGGATTCTGACCAGTGACTTGTTCTGCAACAAGTGATCTAGATTGGCTGATGCTGCCGTGATAGGACTAGTGTCCTTCCCATATGTAGACATTTTAAAAATGTCAGTGGAGTTTACAACATACTTCATAGTGCAGAAAACTGAGACTTGGGGCAAGGCACTGGATGGGCTGCTTGTTTCAGAAATAGCAGGACTAGACCACAAGAGTGCTGGTGCTCACCTGCTTTTGTACATCTTACAATAAGCACTTCTAGTCTTGTGACCATATTTCTTTTCTACCATCTTGTAAATTGAGACCATGCACTGATAAGCTAGCCTCATAGACTGTTACAGTCCTTGATGAGTGCCAGCCCTTGCAGCTGGTCAGTCAAAAACATTTATTTAGTGCCTGCTATGTGCCAGTCCCTGCACTAAGTGCTAGCAATACAAAGAAATGCAGAAGTCAGTCTCTGCTCTCAAGAAGCTCAAGTGCAATTGGGGAAGACAACATGTAAACAACTATGTCCGTACAAGATGCAGATGGATAAATTTATATTTCTCTGCCTGTTAAAGGTTTTGGACATTTTAATGTAATTCTTGACAACTTGTTGAATTTGTGTTTTGGGTTTTTCTGAAGAAAGGTGTTCCTTATCTCCCCCTAAATGCTAGTAGTGCCTGCCCTCCCTCCCTAGTGGCCCTGCATTTATTTTAAATTTGTTTATCCTGTGTATACTTACATATGTACTTGCTGTCTTGCCCTAGTAGAACGTAAGCTCCTTGGGTTGTTTCTTTACTGTCTTTGTATACCTAGCACCTAGTAGCATACCTGGGCACAGAACAGATGCTTAACAAATGCTTGTTGGCTGATTGACTGATGAAGCATAGATGGAACGCTTATCAGATTTGGGGATAACATCAAATTCAATTTTATTTTCAGCTCTAGAGTCTTTTCCTCCTCCATCTCCTCCCCTAACCATTGAAAAGGCAAGAAATAGAAAACCCTTACAAATATGAAGTTACACAAAACAAATTTCCATATTAGCCATAATCTGAAAGGGGAAATAAACAAGAAAAAGAAAGAGGGAGAGAAAAAAATCTTCTTCAATCGGCACTTTGAGTTCATCAGTTTTCTCTCTGGAAGTAGATAACATTTCATCACGAACTTTTCAGAATTATGCTGAATCCTATGTGGATCAGAGTTAGTAAGTCTTTCACAGTTGATCATTGTTACAATATTGTTATTACTGTGTAAAGTGTTCTCCTTGTTTAGCTCATTTCACTCTGTATCAGTTCATGTAAGTCTTCCCAGGTCTCTCTGAAACCATCTCCTTCTTCTATCTTATAGCACAACACTATTCCACCACATTCATATATCATAACTTATTCAGCCATTCCCCAACTGATGGGCATTCCTTCAGATTTCAATTCTTAGCCACCACAAAGGAACCTGCTATAAATATTTTTGTACATATGGGTCCTTTTCCTTTTATCTCTTTGGGGTATAGACCTAGTAGTGGTATTACTGGGTTAAAGGGTATGCACAGTTTAATAGCTTTTGGGGCATAATTGCATATTGCTTTCCAGAATGGTTGGACTAGTTCAAAACTCCACTAACAGTGCATTAGTGTGCCTATTTTCTCACACCCCCTCCAGCATTTGTCATTTTCTTTTTCTGTTATCTTAGCTAATATGATGGGTCTGAGGTGGTATTAGGGATGACATGAAACTGCAAGAGTTAGATAACTTGGAGACCAGAATCATAATCCAAAAATACTTTGACAACATTGGATCTATAATCAAATTATGTAGATGTGTGTATACTTGTACAGTGCTTTGTAAACCCTAAAACATTACATAAATGTTAGCTATTATTTCATAAGATAAAATTTAATAGAGGTTAATGTCACAGACTTAGAGGATGGATGTCTTCAGTGTGTTTGAAAGATTTAGCGTGTTGGATCTACTGAGGAACGTGGGTAATAATAATGATAGCCAGTATTTACAGAGTGCTTCAAGATTTGCAAAGCTCTTTACATGAATAACTTCACTTGATCCTCACAACAACCTTGTGAGATAGGCTCTATTATTATCCCCATTTTACAGATGAAGATATTGAGACTTAGAGAAGCTAAGGAACTTGCTCAGGGTCACACAACTCATAGATGTGTGTACCATATCACCTAGTTGCCTCTATGAATTACACATGATGAGAAGGTAGAAGTAAATAGGGATCTGCGCTACTGGAAGAAGCACTCACAGAGATGAGGTTATGGATCCCTTGAAATATTGAACTAAAGGTAAATTCATTCACTTGGATTCAAACACCATCAGTTGCATGAGTGTAGGATGGGGAAAGTCACAACTGGTAATGGTTCATGGAAAAAGACCTAAACTTTGTATTTCATGGTGAGCCATGAATGTGACATGGTAACTAAAAAGTCAATGTTAAACTACATTAAAATTTTTTAGTCTCAGAACCCTCTTATGTCTTAAAATAACTGAACTACCACACCACCCTGAGCTTTTTGTTAATATATTTACCATAATATTAGAAATGAAAACATCTTAATATTATTATGAAAATAGTTTTGATGTCACGGGCCCCCTGAAAGAGTCTCAAGGGTCTCCAGGGGCCCTTGGATTGCACTTTGAGAACTGATGAACCAGAGTAGTGGTATTATAGAGTCCACAGCAAGAGAGGTGCTAGTCTCATCTGACTCTGCCCTGGTCACACTAAACCTAGAATATTATATTCCATTTGGATCCCCCATGTAAGGGAAGACATTGTATACATGGACAAGGGAAGTGTCCAGAATGGGGACGCTAGCTCGCTCCTACATCTAACCACTTACCAGGTATTGCCATGGCTTTCCTATGTAATCCTATGGTTACCATTCCTGTGGATAAGGCCTTTCTCCTAGACCAAGGATTTATCCTCTTAATGGACTTCCCTTCTTCATTCTCACTCTCTCATTCCATGTGAACCCTGCCAGATTAATATTCCTACAGTCTAGCACTGACTGGGCAGCTAGGTCACAGAGTGGGTGGAGCACCTGTCCTGGCGTCAGGAAGACCTAAGTTCAAATCCAGTCTTAGACACTGTTCTAGCTGTGTGATGCTGTGTAAGGCATTTAATCCTGCTTGCCTTTGTTTGCACACCTGAAAAAAGAACTAGAGAAGAAAATGGCAAACCACTTCAGGATCTGTGTTAAGAAAACCCCAAAAGGGGGTCCCAAAGAGGTGGATACAACTGAAATGACTGAATAACAACAGTACTGAATATGATATTCCACTGTTCCCCAATGGCTACTAAAGAAAACCCAAACTCCTTCCAATGGCATTTATAAACTTCCACACCTTGGTGCAATCTTACCTTGAAGACTTATTTACTTGTTTCTGCTTTCCCCGTAATCTGTGCACCAGCCAGACTGAACCACTTACTCTCCCTTGAACATATCCCTCATTTCATTGCTTCCTCATTTTTTCACACATAGTTTCACATACTTAAAATGCCACCCCCAACATCTCCACCTGTTGGCAAACTACCTATTTTTCAGGATCCAATTCAAATTCTACCTCTTTCATGAAGCCTTCCATCCTTTCCTTTCTTAAATATACATATCACTAATGGCTAGAACCATGCTTGCAATTCATTTTTTACAAATATCATACTTTGTGACTATATATCTGCATATTCAGGTTGTATATACATACATATATCTATCTATAATTATATCATCCATGTCTATATCTGTGTCACCTATATTTATCTATTTATCTATCTGTCTTTCTGTGTCTGTCTGTCTACATATCTATCTATCCATCCATCCATCCATCCATCCATCCATCTATCTACATGTCTGTCTATCTATCTATCTGTCTATCTATCTATCTATCTATCTATCTATCTATCTATCTATCTATCTACATGTCTATCTATCTAGGATATTCAAATATCAACTGTATCAAGTATAGGATGGGAAATATCACAACTAGGCATTAGTTCATGAGTAAAAGATCTGTTTTTTTATTTCACTGTGAGTCATGAATGTGACATGGCAGCTAATACATTCTGAATAGCCTTGAGAAACCATTGTTGGTCCCGTAGGAGCTGGGGTAATATGGCATTCCATTCTCTTCCCAAGGAGCTTTCTGCTCTGAATCCAGCCATATAGTTGGACTGGGTTCAGTCTTGGGAAGCTTGCCTCTAATAAAGGGGAATAGGGTCCTTTTCCTCACACTCATCTACTCCTCTCCCACCCCAGTGGCCCAGGGATGATTTTACTCATAGCTCAGTTTATTGCTCACATTTAGGGTCTAAGCAAAACAAGGAGGAATAGAACTGTACTTCATGTACAATATGAATCAGGTCTGGGACAAGTAATTTATTCCTACACAAAAAGAAATGCTAAAAATAAAGAATCACAGTGTGCATTAACAAGAATAACTTAAATACAAGATTCAGTCATTTAACTTAAATCTACTGCTAACTCTTGGAATGCTAGTACTTAAATCTCTTTAGAACATATAGCAACTTACAGAACTAATTATATTAATTAGGTATTTTATATTTTACCTTGGATCTGCACTGTCCAAATAACTCCCAGTATACATCTGCTGGTAAAATGACCAAGTTTGGGCTAGTCCTATTGTCAGCATTTGTCTTTTCTGATACTAAAACTTCTTCTGCAGATAGCCAGCTCCAACCTGATGGGACCTTTCAAATTCACAAGTTAGCCTCTATGTCCATAGCTATGTCCATCCTAAGAATGATGTTCCATCCCTTAAAAATACAAAGCAGAAAAGGCTAGAAGAGGCCCAAGTTGCATCAACATCCTGTGTAGGAATAGTGGCGGAGGGTGGTACAGTGGATAGAGCACTGGACTTGGAATCAGAAAGACTCATCTTCATGAGTTCAAACATAACCTTAGACATTCACTAGCTCTGTGACCCTGGGCAACTTTTCCTCAATTTCCTCATCTGTCAAATGAACTGAAGGAGGAAATGGCATACCACTTGAGTATCTTTGCCAAGAAAATCCCAAATGGGGTCATGAAGAGTTGAATACAACTGAAATGACTCAGTAACATATCTCCCATCCTCTTCACAGGGAACCCAGATAGCGAACGAATATGATCCCTGTAACGCAGGAGAGTTGAAGCCAGGGGCTGCGTTGAAAGATTTCTCTATAGGGATCCTCAAATCTAAAATAAGCTATAATTAGATTATTCTCCTCAGGACCACTCCAGATGATCATTATCATTAATTGCCATAAATTCAATATTATGCCTCTGAGGCTAGTGGAAAGAGAGCTAAACTTAGAGTTAGGAAGACCCGGGCTTGAATTTAACCTCTATTATATTTAGTATGTGACTACAGGCAAGCAAATGAACTTCTTAGTCCCTAGGCAACTCTCTACAAGTGTAAGATATGGGGCAGTTGTTGCATTGGTAGAGGGATTTTCCTCATTAGGAGCTCTCTAAATCAATGGATCACTGGTCTGAACTAAAACAAAAGAAAAAATAAGCAGCTGGTTGGTGAAGTAGATAGAATGCTGGACTTGGAGTCAGGAAGATTTGAATTCAAATCTAACCTTAGATACTTATTAACTGTATGATGCTACAGGGCAACTCACTTAATCTCTTTTAGCCTCAATTTTCTCATCTATAAAATGGGGATGATAATAATAGGACCTACTTTCCAGAATTCTTGTGAGGATAAAATGACATAATATTTGTACAGATCTTTGCAAACCTCAGAAGGTTATAGAAATGCTGGGGATTCCCCACACTTCACTCTGCATCATTTTGTATCATTTTATGTCAGTCTTCCCAGGTTTCTCTGAATCAGTCCTTTTGGTTATTTCTCATAATTCAATAATACTCCATTACAGACATAAACTATTGCTGTGGTTGCTGCTTGTCCATCCTTCGTTTTCAAAAAGGACCATTGACATCAGGAGGGTGGTGTCACTTGTGAGTGAATTGGATTTAAGTAAGGCAGAGCTGTGCAGAGTCATCAGCCTCCCTCTCTCCTCCAAAGTCATTGGAGTCCAGTGACCAGACATAAGTCAAGAAGACTAGTGATGACTCGGTCCATAAACTATAATTTGTTTAGACATCCCTTAACTGATGTGTACTCTCTTAGTTTCAGTCCTTTCCTCAACAAAAAGCTATGAATATTTTGTACACATAGATCTCTTTCTCCTTTCTTTTATCTCTCCATGTATGTGACTAGTAATGATATCACTAGGTGAAAGAGTTTGCACAGGAGAGTGTCATCTTCCCAGGATGGGTGGGTAAGTTATAGCTCCACCAAACAGGGCACTCAATGGACCTCTTTTCCAATTATCATTTTCCATTTTTGTCATCTTTGCCAATCAGAGGGTGTAAGCTGAACATAGCTGTTTTAATTTGTATTTCTCAAAATGTTGGCATTGTAGGAAGAAGACAGTCAAATTACAAGATAATGATGATATTGAGGTTTTATTTAATGTAATTTTATTTTCCACATAATTCAAATTGTGCATTTATGAAAGTCCATGAAATAGTGAGTCACCAAATTGGAAACTTTTGTTCATGCTTTCACTTATTCAGCAAACACTGATTAAGCACATACTAGATGCATAAGCCTGTGCTAGGTTCTAGGGGAGATACAGATATTTTCTTGGAGGCAACTAGGTGTCACAGTAGATAGGGTACTGAGTCTGGGATCAGTAAAACCTGAGTTCAGATATGGCCTGAGACACTTACTAGCTATGTGACTCTGAGCAAGTCACTTAACCTCTGTTTGCCTCAGTTTTCTCAACTGTAAAATGGGGATAATAATAGCACCTACCTCCCAGGGTTGTTGTGAGGATCAACTGAGCTGTAGTTGTAAAGTGCTTAGCATAGTGCCTGGCACATGATAGATCCTGACCAGAGACTGAGGTGGCATAGGGGAGATTTTATACTTTAAGTGTTGGGGGGAAAAGAAACCTAATCTGATGGTTGTGTGTGTGTTGTTTTTTTTTTTATCATTCTAGAAATTTAAATACAGCCATGTAATTTTTACTCTTGCATTTGCTCAATAATTCCTTTCTTATATTTGCCCTTTTCCTTTCTACTTGACAAGATTTGATTTTTTGCTTAAGGATCTTTCTGTGATCTTTGTCCAGCTTTAGCCTTGTGATAACTACCTTGCTGGGATAAATGCCCACACGGACGGTTAGTCTTCTCCCTCTGTACATGCTCAGTGTAGATTATATATTTCTTTCTGTAAACGTGGACTACCTTGCCACTTTTCTGTCCTTTGCAGTGTCCTTGAACAACCTGGACTTGATCTTTTGGAATAGGCGTGGAGTAGACATTGTACTTCTGCCTTAGCTCCTTAGAAAGAGAAGACACAATTTTCCTCTGTATGTGGGAAGGGGCATTGATATGCTTCTTGTGGCTCTTGAACTTCATTTTGACCTCAGAGCCACCTTGGAAGAGTTAAGTGTTTAAATAGAACTAGAGTACTTGGATCCCTCACACTGGGGGAGGGAGGGGCACACAACTGGTGGAGACTCTAGCCAGTGGCATAAATGAGAGACTTTCCTCAATCCCCTCAAGGTATGAGGAGAGGTGCAATGTAATATACAGCTGTCCTTTAGGCAATAGGTTCCAGAGATAACTAGGATACGTGCAGTAGAGTTTAGAGTTTATAGTTTATATACATAAGTTTATATATAACTTTGGGGTTGACAGGTAGATGCCCCATCTCTCCTTACAATAATTGAGAAAATAAAAAAAAACACTATGTTTAGATAGTTCTGCCTTTCTCTCCTCGCCTCCTCCCTCAATACAAACACATTCACAGTCAGTCATCTACCCAGTCTGTTGAGCGTGGACAGGTACTAATACCTTTTTCCATCAGTTTCTTTTTTTCTCCTGCCAAGATTAGTGGTGAGGCCAGGCAGAATAGACACCCTGAAGGTAGAAGGAGGATTCTTGACATCATGGCAAAGGCATTTTATAGATATATTTCACAAACATTTCAAAAACATCATTAAGCCAGTGCCCTACATGCATACTGGTTTCCCATTTGATACAACTGAAGGGAATGATTTTAATCTTTCAGCAAGGACACGGCATCATTTGTTTTTAACTTCAGTGTTGGCATCTGTGCTCCTACCTTGAGATACCTGGAAAAGTAATGTGAATGAGCAAATATGAGTTTGCAAAGCACCCAAAGGGATTTATAGGAAAACAGGGCATTCTGGATTCATTTTAAATCTGGGACAAGGTAGTCTACCTCATAGGACTTCAAATCCACCTTCTTTACTGGCATTTTATCAGAAGGAGATAGGAAATGATAATGTTTAATATAAAATTTTAGAATAATCTCTTTGTTCTCTCTGAAGTAAACTCAGAGAATGCCTCTTCCTATGTCAGCAAAAGCCAGCCAAAGCTGACTCTGCATTCCTTGGGAGACCTTTAACCTATGACATATCTTGAATAATGGGACTTTCCTTTGTATCTTATTATCTATAGACACATACTATGTTATGGCATATTAATGGTAAAGAAAAAATAGGCATCCTGGGTTTCTATTGAACATTGTTTGCCCTTCCTGCATCAGTTACCTGTTTGGGGCAGGAAGCCTGCCACTTACTAGTGGTGGGATTTCCTTACCACCTGGGACATATGTTTACCCAGCTTGGAATCTCAAGACTTGACTGACATTGCTTTGTTAATTGTCCTGTCTTACTGAATTTATGATTTGCTCAATTAGGAGAGTTCCTTTCTCATGGCAAAATGTACATAAGCCAGAAGATTTCTGCACTGGGTAGCCAGAACATTTCTGGCTCCACAATGCATTATGTTACCGTTTTCTTTAATAGGGAATTGATTAATTAATTAAATCATAAAATGTATGCATTTGGCCTATTGCCTTTTTTCTTAACAAAGTTTTCAGGTCAACAGAAATAAACAGTTAGCCCCAAAGGAATTTGTATGTGCCCATGCATGTTGAAACTCTGAATGTGATGAAGTTAAGACAGTACCTTGCCACAATCTTTGGTTCATTAGCACAAACTTTCCCCCACCCCCTTGAGACTATGTTTTAATTTAACACAGAGAGAGGCTTGGGTCAGGGATGGGGTGGAGGGAAGTATAGTTTGAAGGAATAGACCTAGATAGTACTATAATCAGCAAGGCAGCTTAAAGCATAGTACTTGTGTCTGGTTGCTCAATATGTGCATTCACAAAAAAGCAAAATGTGGGCTGAAGCCCATTGCAACTCCCTACAGAAAATACCTCAGGCCAGGAGGACTGTTTTTCTACCTGAAATTTCCCTGAGAAGAAAAGAGTTTCATGTGAGTTTGATTCCAGAACATTCAAGATTTGATCAAGATGAAACTCATCTTGAAAGATTCTGGGGTCACAACTTTAAAAAAAAAAAAAGAGTACATTCAGTCTAGTCTGAATCCATATTTTTCACTAAAGTGAGTAGTTCTTGACTTGGCTTCCAAGGACAGAAATTATACTGCCAAGTTAAACGAACTTACCTACAGCAGCTCAGTGTTTGAGAGACTCCAAACAAAACTGTGGGAGAAAAGAAGCATTGGGCTGCCTACCGAACTGAAGGTCTCCAGAGCTGTTGTGCTAACCTTTTTGTATGCCTGTGAAATCTGAATAGTCTACCAGCTCCAAACCAGGAAACTGAATCATTTTCATTTTAATTGCCATAGGAAGATTCTGAAATTCACCTGGCAAGATAAGGTACTGGACACTTGCTTGAGGCTGAACTGCCAAGCATTCAAACTCTACTGCAGAGATCAAGCTCTGATGAGCTGGACGTGTATTTCACATGCCAATTGTACATTTGCCTAAAGGACTATTTTTTTGGAGAATTCATACAAGGTAGGCGCTCACACAGAGGTCAGAAGAAGCAATACAAGGACACACTCAAGGTCTCTCTAAAGAACTTTGGAATTGATTGTGAGCCGTGGGAGACATTAATTGACACAGGACCACCTAGCATGGTGTGCCCACAACAAAGAAGGTGCAGTAGCTCAGAAGAAATGAGAGACATGCACATTAAGAGACCTCTGTGCTCCAAATGTTCATATGGACTATTTGTGCCTGACTTGTCTGGTAGAGGCTTTCATACTGATATTGGTCTCATCAGCCACAGCCTGACACACTGTACCTTGATCCCAACATAGTGATATCATTTTGGTCCTCTTCCAGCACATAAGACAACAACCACGGGTAGAAATGGTAAGATTTTCAAGGCTGCCCATTATTCAGAATGGTTATGCCATTTTAATTAATCAATCAGCAGGTATTTATTGAAAAAGAATATGGTGCAATGGAAAACCACTTTCATTCAGAATCAAGAAGCCAAGGATCTGGCCCCAACTTCCTGCTTTTCCTCCTGGTAGGAATGAAACTCTCCCTTGAGTAAGGGTCAGGGGGAAAAGCTAGAGATGTCTTTTCTGCTCCTGCAACCCCCTTTTCAAGCCACATAACAAAACCCCCATGCTACATGTAGGGGTGGCAGCCGTGTTACAGATAGGGGCTCTGTCTATAAAAATATAATTTCTGATCACTTATATAAGAAATTGTGGAGGTTTTGCTAATTTTTCTAAAAATCCAGGACAATTATCTCTCTCTGTCCTTTTGTACTTCTTCAGTATTCCTTTTTCCTAAAGACAGTCTGTTGTTTTTTAGATTGTGCCACTTGAATATACCTTTTAGGCCAAACCATCTCAGGCTTTTGTTAGATGGCTAGAAGCCAAAGTTCCAACCTTAAATCCTATAAGGTTCACTGTTTTAGGTGTGTTTATACTTTTGCTGGCTTGGAATGAGTATACATAGAAATCATTTTCTACAAATAACCTGGTTTACTGTTAGGATGCTAACAATTTTTTTGTGATAAACTGGATTTTTTCTCAGACTGATTTTTTCATGATAGTGGGAGGCCATTTCCTTTGGCTCATTTCTTACCTACCCTTTTGAATAGGCATTGCCTCAGGCAGGTAGTATGATGCTGGGAAACTTCCTGACTTAGCAAGTTTCGAGGTCCCATCCCTCCTTCTCCCCCACCCTCACCCCCTCAGCTTTTGTTTCAGCAGCAGTTTCTGCCTCCCCACTCTGGAAAACACTTTGTGTTTGTATTTTTCTTTTTTTTCTTCTGAGTAACTGGCTTTACTTTAATCATACATAATTTTGTTTCTTTCTGGCTATATCCTGTATTTATGTTTTAATGCAGAATTTATTTCTGTTTTATTGTTTTTGGAGGTACCAAGTTTATCGAAGCAGGATTGGCGTGGCTTCATCCTGTTATGCAAGTGCTGAATTTATTGATATGATGTATTGCTTAAAAGTCTGAATACTATTGTACATGTGTTAATGTGAATTGCTCTATGTTGATACCTGAGAAAGTCGTTGATACTGTTTTCATTATTTGAACTCGTGTCTTTTGTTATACTATTGCATTGTTTGGGCCCAGTATACCAATCTATTAGTCCATTGCTGCTGTAACACTGTACAGTTATTAAGAGCATTGATATTTGTGTATTAATAAAGGCACACATGTAGCAATGTCTAAAATGAGAGCAGCTAAGGTAATTGAGGTGTACTGTCTTACTTTTGCAGTTCAAAAGCATAGAGAGGCCCTAATATTGGCAGTAGATTCAGACTTTAACAATGAAGACTTTTTCTTTCTCAGTATTAGGGTAGTTGGAGGGATTATATTTATAGAGAGAGGGCACCGGGTGAGTTGAATACAAAGGGATGATATCTAAAAAAAATTAAATTAAAGGGTGAGAGAGGAATATATTGGGAAAAGGAGAAAGGGAGAAATAGAATGGGGTAAGTTAATTCTCACATAAAAGAGGCAAGAGAAAGCTTTTTCAATAGAGGGGAAGAATGAACCTTACTCTCACTGAATTTGACTTAAGGAGGGAATAACATGCACACTCAATTCAGTACGAAAATCTTTCTTATGCTACAGGAAAGTAGGGGGGAAGGGGATGAGCAGAGGGTGGGGGGATGATAGAAGGGAGGGCAAATGGGAGGAGGGCATAATTAGAAATAAATACTTTTGAGGAGGGACAGGGTCAAAAGAGAGAATAGAATGAGAGGCAGGATAGGATGGAAGGAAATATAGTTAGTCTTTCACATCATGACTCTTATGGAAGAGTTTTGCATGACTACACATGTATAACCTATATCAAACTGTGTGCCTTTTCAGTAGAGATGGGTGGGGAGGGAGGAAGGGAGAGAAATTGGAACTCAAAGTTTTTAAAATGGAAGTTAAAAATTGTTTTTACATGCAACTGGGGAATAAGACATACAGGCAATGGGGTGTAGAAATTTATCTTGCACTACAAGAAAATAGAGGGGAAGGGGATGAGAGGAGGGAGAGGTGTGATAGAAGGGAGGGCAGATTGGGAGAAGGGATAATCCGAATGCATGATCTCTTGGGGTGGGCAGAGGGGAGAGATGGGGAGAAAATTTGGAACTCAAAATCTTGTGGAAGTGAATGTTGAAAACTAAAAATAAATAAATTCATTTAAAAAAAGAATACTGGGCAGAATGTGAAAGGATTCGAAGAAAGTAAAATTAAGGCCATTGATGTTAAGGCATGTACGAGGGCTCAGAGAGTTTTTCTAATTCTACCTGAGAATTTGAACATGTAGAAATACCTGAGGAATTGACAGTAGGAAGTTATTCCTGGGAATTTCAGATTTGTTTACCCTCTGAGGATGACAAATTACTTGAAGAAGTAGGAGCCCTTTTAATCAAGGGAGGTGTTCCTACAGAGACACTGAATGTCCCAATTATGTCCAAGAACTTCACTTCATTTATGAATAAGGTGGGGTATACAGATACCATGGGCCCCAAACTCACATTTTCTCTGGACATGAACCATATTTCCCAGGAGAATGATATTGGAAGATGGGTTTGACAGGCAAAAGTTCACCTGGGACACTGAAAGCCCCTAAATCAGACAAAGTGATGAGTCTGACAGATGGCCTAAGGGAGATAACTACAAAGGTAGTGGATAATGTCATAGAGGCAAGGCCAGATGTTTCCTGACAAGAATGTATAAAAACTTTAGCTGAGATATTTGAGGGGAGTGGATCAGAAAATCCTTATGCTAATTTTGCCTCTAATACTGAGAAAAAAGAAAAAAGCCCACTGAGTCCCTCCTTAGAGCAAATAAAATACATATATACAAATAAACACCATGGAGACTGAGAATGTAGGAAAAACTGTACTGCAGAGACTGTTCCCAGGCTGGGTACATGACCCTTATACATCTAATGTCCATAGAGCTATGCAGACACAGATACCATTGCCAACAATGTATGAGTTGAGACAGGTCCTCCTGAGCTTCAACTATCAATAGGCTCCAGGCCTTTGTTCCCTCCCCAGGATCCGAGCAGGGCCATGGCACCATCAGTGCTGAGCTCCAGTCGCAGACCCTGAGACAACTGGATGAGAGATACAGCCTCAAACAATCCCATTCTCCTTGGAGAGGGAGAAGACCAAGCACAGAACAATTCCATCAGGTAATCATCAGTTTTGCTACAGTTGTAGATCAGATGGCCATATTTATACTGGATGTACTGGCAAAGAGAATACAGCTTTGGTCATGGACAAGTTAAAATTTTTTGATCTAGCTTCTGGAAGCTGGAGTGGGCTTGGGAAGGAAGTCACCGTGGAGGAAATCATCCCCTTTCTTATTGATCTCATCACCTCCCATGGATTTAACCGCCATCTCTGTGCTGATAATTCTCAAATCTACATGTAGGTTCTTTAGCTAGAATGCCCAGAAAACCAGGGTTATTGTTTTAAAATGTTGATGCTTGTGTTCATACTATTTACTTCCAGTTTTGGACTTGCACCAGCTGCTCTTTGCAAGGGACTGCAAAGAGTTTTGACTCAGGGTAGTCTGAATTCCACAGTCCACTGGTATGGGAGTTTCTCCTCATTGGTGGAGATCCATGACCTGCTTGGCAGGAATGAGAGGAATGCTCCAGATTCTTCAGTCTATTGGGAGTGTCTTATAGGCTCTTCAGCCTCTGTAATCACTTCAGGAACTTTTGACTTCTAACTTTGAGAGGGAAGAGGGGCCATGCTAACGGCACCTCAGTTTGCTGAAGGGAGAATAAGACTCTGGGAAGAAGCTGGCATGAGAGGAGTTATCAGCCTCATTATATTCCTGTCCTCAGCTTGTTACACCAGAGATTTGGGGGAGTTTTCCCTTTGGGTGAGATTTGGGGCTCTTTCTTGTTTGGGATGAGTAACCTCCATTCCAGTGGGAGAAAGCCGTCACTCTGTGGTATATTGTCTCCGATGTATATTATCTAGTTTCTGTTTCACTATTAACTTAGATACGTAGCTTTTAGGTTGAGAGTAGCCTCCTTAGTTTGGCTGACTGCATCTTTAAAATTCATGAGATGGAGCAGTCAGACTTTTTCTGCCATTTTCTTTTTGGGCCCCTGTTCCATGTTCACCAACAGCACAGATGATAGGAGCTGAACCAATCAGAAGGGAAGGACTTGCTCCCAACAGGCCCAGGAGCAGGGGCAAAGAAGGGGGCAGCTGTTTCCCTTCTCTCCTGTCTTCCTCACTTTTAAACACTGGAGGTGATCTCCACAGAACTTGGGAGTCCTGACGGCCTTGGAGCCAGGATGGCAAGTGGGATGGTGCAGCTAGTCGATCCAGTGTGGAAGCCCGACCCAAGCCTGAGAGGGGTGCTCTACGGGAACTGAACGAAGCATGAACCTAATCTGCTTTCTCTCCCCAGACACTGAGGTGGCGCAAAGGGTCAGGATGATTATGTTTCCCACGTTACTCTGGTGATTCCCTGATTTTCTACATGTGGGAGTAAGTTTATAGATCTATTTTTATACCTTCTAAAATAAATATTTGTGCATAAAAGCTAATCTGACTGTTAATGGCTAATGGATTTGGGTACAGGCCACCACCTCCTACAACTGAGGGAATAACATGAATAGGGGTCAAGGTTGACTCTGTTATACATATTACCAGGGGCTCAAGTCCATGTGCATAAGACTCCACATTAGTGCAGAGTGATTACTCGATGCTCCATTCCTGTGATGGAGGCAGAATTGGTGAGAGCTTAGGAGAAGGCAAATTCCATTTCAGCCCCGCAGCTTCAAGAGAGAAGAGACCACATTCTAGATTCTCTTAAGGAGAGGTCCCTAAAGGTAGAGAGACTCTGGAAGGAAGCCAATATGTTGAAGGACTGGCACAATGATCATATCCTTATCTCCACTTTACCACACTAGAGACTTCAGGGAATTTTTCTCTTGGATGAAATCTAAGACTCTCAGTTGAGCTGAGATATCTCACTCCCTAGTAAGGAATGGTGATTCAGGGAGCAGTTTGAGCCTTAAAATGATTTCCCCTAGAGCAACAATATTTAGGAGGGTAGACAGAAATAATACTAGCCCAGTGCCTGTCTGAGGAAAGCAGAGTATCTAGTCTGTGGCCCCAAACTCCTGTTCCACTCTGGGTAGAAATCTTCCCTTGGAGAAAAGTAGGTGGAAGAGACTCCAGAGATTCATGCCTCCCTGACTCATGTCTAGGCAGACCCATGGGGACACACATGACCCACATGAACAACAAGCACACCATTCCCAGAACTGGTCATCTTACATCTCAGATCAAAAGCCTTCAGAGACTTCTTATGCTTCCTAACTAAAATTCAAATTCCTCTGTCAGTCTAGGGCCTCCACAGTAGATGAATAGCTTACTTTTTTTTTAACTGGAGCAGGAGAGGTTAATCACCAACCAATATTATATACAGCCCTTTGTAAAGCTTCATGTTGATGTGGCAGGGACATGGATCTGAAAGTAGGATTTGAACAGAATGCCTAAGTACTTTGCCTTATTGCAGAAGTAACAATCTGAAACAATCTCCACACTTTAAGACCTGCTGTACAGATCAGTGGTCATCAGGAGCCCACATAGGAATAGTGGAGGAATGGCAGCTAGGGGGCACCGTGGGTAGAGTGCCAGGCCTGGAGTCACTTACTAGCTGTGTGACCCTGGACAAGGCACTTCACCCTATTTGCCTCAGTTTCTTTATCTGTAAAATGAACTGGAGAAGGAAATGGCCAACCACTCCAGTGAACTCAAATAGGGTCCCAAAGAGCCTGATACTCCTGAAAAATGATTGAACAGCAACAGCAGCAGTACTGATCATCACAACAGTGCCTTGTACATAGTAGGTCTGAAATAAATGTTTACTGAAGTTTTTTTAACTGACAGACGTGTGCAAGGTAATGTCTTAGAACTAGATAGTTTCTGGCTGGGACTGGGCTGGAAATGGTAGCGTTCAGATATGCTGAAGTCATGGCACATTAAATTAGTCTTCTGGATTCCAATGAAGCCTTGATTCTGGTGGGAGAACTGTCTCGTCATATGAAACATTTTCAATGCACAGTCTTATTACCTGTCATTTAAAAATAAGTACTTTAATATTAATAGCTATTTTAATTTCCTTTCTTCAGAGCCCTATCTCTCCCTCTCTTTTCAGTCCATTCTCCCTTCCCCTTCCCCCCAGCTCCCTCACTACCTCAGCATAGTTAGGGAAATTTTATCCATTGACCATTTTTAAAGCAGAGACAAAATGGGAGAAAGCGACACACAGCTGGACTCTGTTCAATCCCCTCTATGTTAGTTATCCCAGAGGTAGGGAAAAGATGCCACCACTTAAAGGTTAGTCTCATTTTTCTCCTTAGCACGCTATAATATTCACATGTGTGTGTGAGAACATGTATGTAAGGACTTGCATTTATATAGTGTTTTAGAAGAGTTGCAAAGGTCTTCAGATGCCTTTTTTCCCCCGCTTTGATCTTCCCAACAACACAGTGTGGTAAGTGCTACAGTCATTTCTACTTCACAGAGGAAGAAATTAGATTGAGATCAATGAAACAACCTACCCATAGTCACACAGTTAGTAAGTGTTTGATATAAGATTTGAACTCCAGTCTTCCTGGATTATTTAGAATTGCTTATAACAATGGACACTGTTAGTTTCATTAACGTAGGTAGGTTACTTTGGCCTTACGCACTACTTCTTGGAAAGGTAGCCACCCTGAAGCTTTGCCATTGATCTCTCAAAGGAACAAATATAGATGACTTAATGCATCTCTTTAAAGTTGTATTAACAAGAATTCTAAGCATATTTATTGCCCATGATTTTTTATCCACAATGCTAATCTGGTATTTTTCCCACTGTACTAAGATACAAAGAGTTCCAGACTAGGATTTGGGAGATCTGTATTTTCTTCCCAGTTCCCACTAAGTCACTCTGTGACCTTGAACAAAGCTCTAAGTCATACCAGGCCTCAATTATTTCAATATAAGTCGAAGAGATAGAATAAAATAAAGACCTTCCCAGTGTTATTAATATGTGAACTATTTGAAGGCAAAGACTGTGCTTTTGCCTTTCTTTGTATTCTCAGCACTTACATAGTGTCTGGAACACAGTAAGTTCATGGTAAATGTTGGCTGACTATTAACTGACTCCCAAATCCTATGATTCTGTAAATGGAGGACTGGTACAGTGGGGTATCTGTGGGCAGTAGAAAAACGTAGTTTTGATACCTGGCTGCCTCATAGTTACAGGAATTCTCTGGTTTCAAGGTAATCAGGAGCCACACTGTGTTCTGATTAGGGTTGCATCTATGGCTGTTTGCCTGGTAGGTATATGTTGGAAAACCCACAAAGTGAATTCCATTAAGTGACTCTCCTAGTCTTTTGGTTCAAAACCATGGACTCACAGACTATTAGAGCTTGAATGCACCTTAAATCAATAAACAAGCATTTATTAAAATCTACTATATCCCAGTCATTGTGTTAACTGCCAAGAATACAAAGATAGATGAGGTCTCTACTCTCAATAAGCTTATATTTTTGGGGGGAGAATGACATGTATAGATAAGGAAGTCCAAAATGACAAAAAGAAGTCACAAGGGCTTCCTTCATCCCCTCATAAATCCACACTCTAGGTCCTATGTACTCTATTTCTGCTGTCTCTTTCCAGTCTGTTTCATCTGCTCATTTTCCGCTGGCCATTGTCCTAGCTCGGATTAAAATAATATAATCAGAAACAGATCAACTTCAGCAAACAGAGTACTACAGGAGAATTTCTCAGCTTTTAGTTTGTCTCTAAACCCAAAGAGACAAGCCGGGTGGCACTGGGCATCTAGATGGCTAGCTAACTAGAAGCTAGAGCATGGGACTTGGTACCAGAAAGACTTATCTTCATGAGTTCAAATCTGGCCTCAGGCACTTACTAACTGTGTGATTCTGGGAAAACCACTTAAGCCTGTTTTCCTCAGTTCTCTCATCTGTAAAATGAGCTGGTGAAGGAGATGGCAAACCACTCTAGTATCATTGCCAATGACTTAACAACAGGGCCCATAGGTACACAGAGCCTCCTATTTGGGAGGGACCCTGGAGATTTAGTCACTGTCCTCTGTAGATGAGGAAGCTCAGGCCCAGAGAGTGATTTCTTCAAAAGTCAATTAGTAAATAGTAGAGCCAAGACCTTGTAGCAGCAGCAGTAGACCCAAGTCTTGTAACTCACAATCTAGGACTCCTTCCATTACGCAATACTGACTTAAGGTTTAAATTTAAATTCAAATTCTGTTTAAAACAGAAAATGAAGCTTAAAATTTTTAACTTGTAATTTAAAGATAGAAATCATAAAGTTCCACTGTATCACAAACTGGAATGTATGATTACAATAAAAGATCTACAGTTTAAATATTTTTTAAAAATTTCTGCCAAATCATAGAACAGCATTGAGATTATTTAGAATTGCTTATAACAATGGACACTGTTAGTTTCATTAACGTAGGTAGGTTACTTTGGCCTTACGCACTACTTCTTGGAAAGGTAGCCACCCTGAAGCTTTGCCATTAATCTCTCAAAGGAACAAATATAGATGACTTAATGCATCTCTTTAAAGTTGTATTAACAAGAATTCTAAGCATATTTATTGCCCATGATTTTTATGATATATTTTAAATAATTCTATACATTTGAACTAGAAGAGAAAAAAACGTTACATAAAAATATGCAGTACTCACATTTTTTCCTCATTTAGACCTTAGAAATAACCACTGAGCGGATTGACTAGTAACATGAAATTGATGTATCTAAATTGTTCAATTAAAGGTGAGTCAGGTAATCTGGATACTATAAATGTAGAGATCTGACCAGGAGAAGGGGGTTGGCTGGCTGTATCAACAGGACCTTCCCCCATTGATGGCAACCTGATGAGGTCATGTCAAGGTGACAATATGTGGTAATCAACTCTGCAGACTCAGAAAGCTGATTTGTAAACAAGCTTTAGGGAACTCATTCACAAGAGACTGATTTGTAAATCAGAATGCCAGTTTAGATATTTATGGTGACAATTGTAGCTGCCAAAATAATGGGATTATGAGTCACCTGGTTAGGGCATATGTAGAATTGCGGAATCCCAGGGCTGGAATGGACCTCAGAGGCCATAGTCCAATAAGTGAATATAATTTTGTTACAACATCCTTGGAATGTTTTTTTTTTTTGTTGTCTTGTGTACATTGTCTTCTGTGAATCTCTGTCCATAGTTCTTCAGGCACTCTAGTAGATATAATCCATTAAATATCTTCATCACCTCCACTTTATATTCATAAGGGAACCAAAAAGTACCAGAAGGGCGGACTGGTGTGTTCACAGTACTATTTATTTGTGTCAGCTCTCCATATATTTTGGGTATTCAACTAATTCAAATATTTTCTCATTTTACCAATTCCTCTTCTAATTATCTTTTTCTAATTCTATTTTGACTTTATTTGTGCAAAAGCTTCTAAATTTTCTTGGTCAAAATTGCCTTTTTTCTTTTTTATGATCCCTTCTATCCCTTGTTTGATTGAGAATTTTTTTAATGTTTATTTATTTATTTTTAGTTTTCAACATCCATTTCCACAAAATTTTGAGTTCCAAATTTTCTCCCCATCTCTCCTCTCCCTCTATCCCACAATGCCTTGCATTCTGATTGCCCCTTCCCTCAATATGCCATCCCTTCTATCACAAACCTCTCTTCCCTTATCACTATCTTCTCTCTTGTCTTGTAGGGCAAGATAGATTTCTATACCCCATTATCTGTATTTCTTATTTCCCAGTTGTATGCAAAAGCAATTCTCAACATTTGTTCCTGAAACTTTGAGTTCCAACTTCTCTCCCTTTCTCCATCCCCATCCATCCCCACTGAGAAGGCAAGCAATTCAATATAGGCTATATATGTATAGTTTTGCAAAAGATTTCCATAATAGTCATGTTATGTAAGACTAACTGCATTTCCCTCCATCCTATCCTGCCCCTCATTTATTCTATTCTCTCTTTTGACCTTGTCCCTCCCCAAGTGTTTACTTCTAATTACTCCCTCCTCCCATGTGCCCTCCTTTCTATCATCCCCCTCCCACTTGTCCCCTTCTCTCCTACTTCCCTGTAGTATAAGATAGATTTTCATACCAAATTGAGTGAGTCAAATGTGAAGAGAGTAAGGTTTACTTTTTCTCTCTCACTTCCCTCTTTTTCTCCTCCATTGGAAAAGCTTTTTCTTGCCTCTTTTATGAGAGACAAATTGCCCCATTCCATTTCTTCCTTTCTCCTCTCAATATATTCCTCTCTCACCCCTTAATTTTATTTTTTTAGATATCATCCCTTCTTACTCAACTCACCCTGTGTCTATATGTGTGTGTGTGTGTATGTGTGTGTGTATGTATGTGTGTGTGTATAATCCCTCCAACTACCCATATACTGAGAAAAGTCTCAAGAGTTACAAATATTATCTTTCCATGTAGGAATGTAAATAGTTCAACTTTAGAAAGTCCCTTATGATTTTTCTTTCCTGTTTACCTTTACATGCTTCTCTTGATTCTTGTGTTTGAAAGTCAAATTTTCTATTCAATTCTGGTCTTTTCATCAAGAATGCTTGAAAGTCCTCCATTTCATTGAATGAGCATTTTTTCCCCTGAAGTATTATATTCAGTTTTGCTCAGTCGGTGATTCTTGGTTTTAATCATAGTTCCTTTGACTTCTGAAATACCTTATTCCACTCCATTCGATCCCTTAATGTAGAAGCTGCTAGATCTTGTATTATGCTGATTGTATTTTCACAATACTCAAATTGTTTTTTTCCAGCTGCTTGAAATATTTTCTCCTTCACATGGGAACTCTGGAATTTGGCTGCAATGTTCCTAGAGGTTTCTCTTTTTGGATCTCTTTCAGGAGATGATTGATGGATTCTTTCAATATTTATTTTGCCCTGTGGTTCTAGAATATCAGGGCAGTTTTCCTTGATAATTTCATGGAAGATGATATCTAGGCTGTTTTTGTGACCATGGCTTTCAGCCAGTCCCATAATTTTTAAATTGTCTCTCCCGGATCTATTTTCCAGGTCAGTTGTTTTTACAATGAGATATTTCATGTTATCTTCTATTTTTTTCATTCTTTTGGCTTTGTTTTGTAATTTCTTGGTTTTTCATAAATTCATTAGCTTCCATCGGCTTCATTCTAATTTTTAAAGAATTCTTTTCTTCACTGAGCTTTTGAATCTCCTTTTCCATTTGGCTAATTCTGCTTTTTAAAGCATTCTTCTCCTTGTTGGCTTTTTGGACATTTTGTCAATTGAGTTAGCTTATTTTTAAAGGTGTTGTTTTCTTCAGCATTTTTTTGGGTGTCCTTTAGCAAACTGTTGACTTGCTTTTCATGATTTTCTTGCATCTCTCTCATTTCTCTTCCCAATTTTTCCTCCACCTCTCTTACTTGATTTTCAAAATCCTTTTTGAGCTCTTTCATGGCCTGACACCATTGTATATTTATTTGGTTTTGCATGCAGAAGCCTTGACTTCTTCTGATGGTATGTATTGTTCTTCCTCATTCGAAAGGATAAATACCTGTTCACCAAGAAAGTATCCTTCTATAGTTTTATTTTTTTCCCCTTTTTTGGGCATTTTCTCAGCCCGTTACTTGGCTTTTGAGTGCTTTATCAAGAGGAGGGTATACTCTGGGGAATCTGTAAGTTCTCAGTTCCTCAAGGTGGCACAATCAAGGGAGAGGAGTTTACTCCTCTCCAGGCCTGCACAGTGGTCTGGGAGCAACCAAAACCTTTTCTGCCCAGAATCTGTGAGTAGAATTCCCTCTCCACAACCATCTCCACTTCAACCACACCAGTGCTCCTCCTGACCCGAGGGCCAGGCTCAGGGCTGAGATTCAGATCAGGTGCTCAATTCCCCCAGGGGCTTTAGGCAGAGGGCTCCAAAAATGGACACTGCCACTGCAGTGGCTGCTGCTGGTGGTCCAGATTGCTTTCCCTTCTCCTGGGTGAGGGAGCTTTCTCACTGACCTTTGAAGGTGTCTGTGACATTTGTGGGTTGCGCAATCTGGGAACTGCTGCTGCCTGTGGCTCCCTGAAGCCTGTTCCAGATCCTGTCCCTGCTGCACTGCGCAGCCCCCTCTGGACTGTGCTCCACTCCATGCCCTGTGCGATAGAACTTTCCTGTCAGCCTTTCAGGCTGTCTTGGGCTGGAAATCTCTTTCACACTGTCGTTTTGTGGCTTCTGCTGCCTTAGAATTTGTTTAGAGTCATTTTTTACAGGTATTTTATGGGCTATGTGGGGGAGCTTCTACAAGTCTGTCTTTCTGCTCTGCCATCTTGGCTCTGCCCCTTAATTAAGAATTAAAAAAAATTATATTTCTCCCCAATTATATTTTTATTTAATATTTTACTTCCCCTAGTTATGTGTAAAAATAATTTTTAAACTTTTTTTAAATTTTGAGTTCTAAATTCTTTCTTCCTTCCCTTTCATCCCCCCTCATAAAGACGGCAAGCAGTTTGATATAGTTTTTACATGTGTAATTATGCAAAAGATATTTCCATATTAATCATATCGTGAATGAAAACACAGACAAAAATATCAACCACAAAAAATAAAATGAAAAATAGTATGCTTCCATCAGTATTCAGACTCTATCAATCAGCTCTCTCTCTGGAGGTGGATAGATTTTTCATCGTATCCTTTGGAATTGTCTCATTGTATTGCTGAGAATAGCTAAGTCATTCACAATTGATCATTGTACAACATTGCTGCTACTGTGTACACTGTTCTCCTGGTTCTGTTCACTTCACTTTGCATCAGTTCATGTAAGTCTTTCCAGATTTTTCTGAAATCATTCTGCTCATCATTTTTTATAGTACAGTAGTATTCCATCAAAATCATATACCACAATTTGTTTAGCCATTCCATCTCCCAACTGATGGCTTTCCCCTCAATTTCCAACTCATTGCCATCACAAAAAGAGCTGTTATGAATATTTTTTTTTATAAATAGGTGCTTTTTCTTTCTTTTTAAAAAAAATCTTTTTGGTATACAGACTTAGTAGTGGTATTGTTGGATCAAAGTATATACATAGTTTGATGCCCCTTGGGCACAGTTCCAAATTGCTCTCCAGAATGGTTGGATTAGTTTACAACTTTAACACCAGTGCATGTGTCCCAATTTTTCCACATCCCCTGCAATATTTATCATTTTCATTTTCTGTCATATTAGCCAAACTGATAGGTGTGAGATGGTACCTCAGAGTTGTTTTAATTTGTATTTCTCTAATCAATAGTGATTTAGAGAATTTTTTCATATGAAAACTGCTTCATCTGAAAACCGATGTTCATATCTTTTGGCCATTTGTCAGTTGGGGAATGACTAGTTTTCTTATAAATTTGATTCAGTTCCTATATATATTTGAGAAATGAGATGCCTTTATCAGAGACACATGCTAAAATTTCCTCCCAGCTTTCTGTTTTCTTTCTAATCTTGATTGTATTGGTTTTGTTTGTGTGAAAACTTTTAAATTTAATATTGACTAAGAATTCTTAGTCCTAATTGTGAGAGGTATTTGATCACCTTTTAAATTTTTTTTATTTATTTCATTAAATATTTCCCACCTACATTTTAAAAATTCATTAATGAAAAGATGAAATTTTACCCATTGAAATAATTATTCATTTCATTTGCCTTCTTTCCATCTTATTTTTTATCACATTTTTACTCTTTCAACTCTTTAGTATATTGATACTAGTTGTCATAACTGTTGCTCATGATGTGAGATTTTTTTAAAAAAAGAAAATCAAACAACTTCAGAAACATGCTAATTCTGGTGCTAAATTCAGAAACATGATAATTCTACATTATTTATCCCTAGCTGCATGCAAATAAATATTTCATTTATTATTCTTCCATTGTTATTGGAAAGTATTTAACTTCCTGCTGTTTATTCATTTTACAAGTTGAATACCTTGTTAGCTTTGTAATTTTGAAGCTATGATTCCAATTCTTCCCTGTTACTAAACGTTCAGTTGTGTTCTTTGAAGTCTAGGCAGAAGGATATTATTTTGGGGTGACAATCCATTTTCTTGCTCTTTAGAATATCCTATAACAATTTTCCCTTTGCTTTCTTGTAACCATGGAATAATTCTGTGTTATTCTGATTTTTTTCTTTTTGCTACTTGAAGAATATTTTTCCTTTCAGTCTGCAAGATTTGTTTTTTTGTTGCTGTAGTTGTGAAATTTAACTAAGTGTTACGTGGCAACTTAAATTTATATTTTCTTTCTGTTGCTGTCCTATAGATTATATGACTTTTAACTTTACCCTGTGCTTCTGATATTTTTGAGCAATTTTTTTGGTGTGAATGGCATGTGGTAGTCAGTTTTTATTTTTCATGATGTTTTTCTGGAAGATTTATAATTTTTAGACCAGAGATTGCCAAACTTATGTGGCCTACTGCTTCCTTTGCAAAAAACAAATTACTCTAGGTTCCCCAGAATGTACTTTCTTTAACTCTGTAACAGTTAAAAAAAAATTTGCCTCATTTCAAACTACTACCACCTCCCCTCCTTGCCTTCTCTTCCCCTCCCTCATTGTTCCACTGCTCCCCAGGGGATGGTATCGACCACTTTAGGAACCTATGCTTTAGACCAGGAGTGGGGAACCTGCACTCTCAAAGCCACCTGGGATTCAGTCAAAGGGCTGCACCTGAGGACTTAGAGGGCCACATATGGCCTTGAGGCTGCAGGTTCCCCACCCCTACTTAGACTATCTCTTTCTATCCTATCTTTGGATTCATTATTCTTGTTCTGTAGAGCTCTCATATGTTTTCACATTGTTATTTTCTGATTTTGTTCTATTATTTTTCCTTCTGTCTATATTTTTCCTTCTCAATTCTGTTCTTTTATTTTTCAGGGAATCCACTGAGATAGTTTCTTCTTCTTTTTTTTCTAATGTCTCTAATTTCTAGTTTGCTTTGAGGGTTTGCTCTTAAGAATTCTAATTTAGTGGCTCTTTGGTGGGCCCTGGCCCATCTGTGGAGTATCCTGCACCAGACTCTTGGGTGTCCGTCCAGGCGAAGCTAGCTGCTTTCTGCCTCCTGCCTTTGCCCACGACCAGAGAGCTCATGAAACTTCTCAGAGTCTGAGCCCAGAAACAGCCATCCCAGAACTTCCTCTGGGTCTTGAAGCTGGCAGTTAAGACTGCACAAAAGACTGAGAATCTGAAAAATACTCATGTTTACGAAGTAGTTTCATTCTAAGTCCTCAAGTAGCTGATCTTGTGGTTGAAAATGATCCTGTTTATTCCAGGGTTATAGATACTATCTGATGCAGCACCGGGAAAACTGGGAATTGTCCATGGGAATGTGCTGACATTTAAAGTAGAAAAAGCTTTTCCAGAACACTCTGAAAGAATGTGGGGAGATGACGCTCCTGGAGTGTATATTATTGGCAATCTGCCTTTCAGTGTGTCCACTTCACTGATCATTAAGTGACTTGAAAATGTTTCCAAAGGAGATGGACTTTTGTTTATGGAAGAACATAGATGACAATGACTTTTCAAAAGGAAGTGGCTGAGAGACTGACTGCCAGTACAGGAAGTCAATAATGAAGTCAACTTTCCATCATGGCCCAGTATCTCTGCAAGATTCAGCATTCGTTTATGATTCCAGGCTAAGCTTTTGTTTCCAAACCACAGGTAGATGTGAAAGTGGTTCATTTCACGGACCTGGTACAGCCATGGATAAATCAGCCATTCAAGCTTTGCGGAAAAAGTTGTTCAGAGTACTTTTCAGTTCCGAAGGAAATAAGCTGGATGCTCAAAAAACACTGAAAAAATGTTAATGTTGGCTGACATGGACCCTGCTTTATGGCCAGCCCAGCTCTCCATCTTGCATTTCAAGAATCTCTGTGATGTTTACAGAAAAATGTGTGATGATGACCCAAATCTCTTCACTTATAGTTTCAGAGATGAACTCAGGCAAAAGAAAAGCAAGAAGTCTATAAAGCATACAGATGAGGATAATGACTTAGATTACATGTGGCTGTCATTTGGACTATAATAATGTGCATATTCATAATGTCAAATTTCAGATGTGGATTTTTTTTAACATTCACTCTAATTGGGATAGAGATATTGTGTTACACAGATTACGTAAAGACTTTTTCATCGTGATAATGTTTCAATACGAAGTGTTGATAAAAATACCAGTACTCAGATGTGACTTATTTTTCCTTTACTGTACAGGTTGATAGAGAAAATAAATACAATCCAATAAGAAAAATAAGAATTCTAATGTATTTGCTTGCCTATTTGACATTTTTATTTATTCTCTAGATGTTCTTCAGAACTCTGCAGGAGATCCTTGGAGTTGCTACATTTCTGTCTTTGCAGAGATTTTGATGCTATCTTCATCTTCTCTAGGCAATTATAACTCATTTTCTTTTGTTGCAAAGTACTTTCATACTGAGATTGCCCTTACAATTTGTTGATTATAAAATAAATATGAAAATGGCACAAATGCTAACTTCTGTTGTGTGCAGGTTGTGATAGAGGAGCTGGTGTTAACATGTTGAAAAGGTGGATTAAAGGTAGTAAATGACAAGTTTTTGTATTTCCAAGTACATGCTTTGAGATTGCTGTTTAAATTATACTTTGGCATAATTACATAAAATTAAGTTTACTTTTTTTATAGGTTGTTTACTTTTATATACTCATTGTTAGATAAGAAATATACTTTTAGAATATAATACTAGTAGATTCTTATAATATAGAAAACTACTGTAATGTCCAGGTCTAGTATGAGACTTTCCACATCCTCACTCACAGCACATGCCACTAATTTTGCTTTGCTAATGTTGATTCATTGAATTATGTCAGAGAAATCCTTCTTCATAATTATATTCACAAATCCTTGTTCATTTAGTAATTGATTTTTATTGAATGAATGACCTGTATATATGCTTAATATAGGCATGATAAGCCAATTTGTCAGGTCAGTGTTAAATTTGCAATATAAAATCAGTATTTTTTAAAGAATGCCTTCAGATACAACATCAAAAGAACTTGAAAGTTTAAGGAAATATTCTATATTTCCTTCTCTTAGTGAAAACAGGAAACATTTCTTGTAATGCTGGCACATTTCTTCCCTTCAGTTGGCTTTTGTCTTTCTCAATCACTCTATCAATTTGTTTTATGATGTCCTTGCTGAAGTTTTGCTTACTATCAATTCTCTATCTTCAGAAGGCTCAATACTGTTCTGCTTACCCCTAGCCCTTGTTGCCTGCTCTCTGTTGTATCAGAAACTCAATTTGGATGGGCTTCATTTCTCTCTGAGGATGAGAGTGGCCTCTTTGGACACTGGTGCTGGGAGATTCTGAGCTGTCCCCTACCTTTATAACTCATGGTCTTTTGAGTACCAGCATTCTTTCTGAAACTGACTTCTTTTGCTCCCTGTTCTGATGTCTGGAGAAGAGGGGTACTCTTAAAGAGATTAGGAGAGTCTCTGAGGATACTTCTTTGACTTGACAAGGTCAGACAAAATTACTTAAATAAGAAGTTGAAACTGATGATATGAGGAGAAGGTATATATACACACACAAAACACCAAGTTGACTTCAATGAGTCCAAATCATCAGATATGGACCCTCCATGTCCTAGGGTATAGGAAAAATAGTCAGAAGTTTTTTTTCTGAGTTACTGTCAATAATCTTTGAAAGACCTTGAGAATAGGAGAGGTGCAGAAGTACTGGAGAGGACAAGTGTTTAACCAGTTTTCCAAAAAGAGAAAAAAGTAGAATCTTTAAACCCTTAACCAGTAGGTTTGACCTGTACTTTCAGTAAAATGCTACAGTATATTATTAAAAGAATGGTTTATGACCATTTAGAAAGGGAAACAGTAATCATTAAAAGTCAGTTTGACTTCCTGAAGAACGGGTCTTGTCACAATAACATATCCTCTTATGGACCAATTACCTAGACTTGTAGCTTAAGAGAATGCAATAGACACAGGATACTTAGCAAAGCATTTGTCAAGATCTGTCATGGTATTCTTGTAAACAAGATGGAGAGATATGGACTGGGTGATGGAATGGCTAGGTAGATTCACAATTGTTTGAATGAATTAGTAAAGACTTTGGGGAGAGAGGGAAGCCAGGGAGAGGGCTGGTAATAAAGCATGCTATCTTCAGGTGCATTAAGAGAGGCATAGTGTGTAAAATGGGAGAGTTAATTGTTCAGTTACACCCTGCCCTGGTCAGACCACATCTGGAGAAATATATTTACTCTTGGGGGTGATGATCACATTTTAGAAAGCACATAGACAAACTGAAGAACGCTCAGAAGAGGGTAGCCGAAGCAATGAGAGCACTGGAGACCATGCCATATGATGATGGAACATGCCAGCAAGGGCAGACCAATTTTCACTCAAATTCTGTGATATTATGAAGTTATTAGGGTTTGACTTTCTTTTTTTCTTGATTACATTCAGATTGTCACTCATATCACATTCTAATGATGTTATCTTGGCTTTATCATGTAATATGGTGGAGTAGATTTCAGTTTTCTTTAAAATTTATAATTTTCTAATTATATTTTTGTAAAGAGATACTGGGCTATTTCACCCTACTCTCTAGAGTTTGGGAGGTTTACTTTCTTTGAAGACATGACAGTTCTTCAGTTTTAGAGGTAAATGTTCAGTAAATGCTTTTTGAGTTAAATTGAACTATTGCTTCCTATGCCCTGGGAGATGGGATCTTAGTTTTGGTATGGAACGTGGCCTTGGGTGAGTCACTTCATTTCTTCAGGTCTCTCTCCTCATTTAGATGTAAGAAGAGTGAAGTTTTTTACCGTAGACTTTGCTCCTGACCTATATACATAATAACAATTAAAAAAAAAAAAGAACAGAAATGTGGGCTCCATGAGTGAACAACTTTGACCTTGCCTATTAGGTTATCTTTTGTCCTAGCTCAAAATTTTCCGTGACCAAAATCAGAGACTCTGTGTGTGTGTGTGTGTGTGTGTGTGTGTGTGTGTGTGTGTTATTATTTAACCCCAAGTTAGATAGTTATCTGTCTGCATTAGAAGGCTTTGATCTTAGCCTGTGAACATTCTGTCTGAATTCTTTTAGTGGAGTGTGGTGGCTGTGACTTAAGGAGCTGCCAGCTTGCTCTTATCAGGGCAGGTTTAGTTATCATACTGTAATAAATTAGGAACCCGCTCAGTGAGCCCTTGGGAGAAGAGACAAGGATCAGTTAGCAGTGTGGTTGCCTGTTCATACATATTTCTTATGTATGGCCCCCTCAATTATGATCTCTTGATAATTATTATTTTTGCGCATGGGGGCAATAGTCTAATGCAGGTCGTCTTACCGAACTGCCATTCAATGCCTTTGCTTTGAATTAACTGTGACTTCTGACTGACTAGAAAAAAGGGGACACATTGATGAGGGCTCATGAGCTGTCATTTCAAGTGAATGTGGTCCCTTACAACATGTGAACCTTAAAATGCTCTTCTGAATCTCCCACATGTGTGAGCAGGTAACACAGCTGCTACATATAAACTAGTTGGATAAGGTAATCTCCAGCTCTTTCTAGATCTAAATACAAAGACCTTATGATTTATTAATCTATCAGTCTCCTCCCACTGCTATACCTCTGGTTCTTCCCAGTTACTTTTCTTTTCTTTTTTTTTTTTTATTTTGTAATGTTTAACAATCACTGCCATACAATTGATTTTATCCCCCCCCACCTACCCCCCACTCCCCCCCTCCCTCCCTGCGACTGCATACAATTCTGTATAGATTCTACATATACTTTCCTATTGAGTATATTTTCACTATAGTCATGCTATGTAGTCAGACTAAGATAAATGAAAGAAATCGTATAACAAATCAGAACATGATACACAAACACATACACATACACAAACATGATCTGCTACAATATGTGAGTGACTTCCATATTTCTCTCTCTGAGTGTGGCAGGCATTTTTCCTTGAGATCCTCCATTGGGATTTATTTTTTTTTTGGTAAGAAGTTCTTGTGTTATTACAAAAATCTAAGTCTACCAGAAAAAACTCTCACACACTGTGGTTGTTGCTGTGCATAAAGTTCTCCTGGTTCTGCTCCTTTCACTCAGCATCAGGTCATATAAGTCCTTCCAGGCCTCTCTGAAGTCTTCTTGTTCATCATTTCTTATGGCACAATAGTACTCCATTCCATTCATATACCATAATTTATTCAGCCATTCCCCAATTGATGGACATCCCCTTGACTTCCAGTTTTTGGCAACTACATAGAGTGCTGCTATAAATATTTTTGTACATGTGGGACCCTTTCCCATTTTTATGATCTCTTGGGGATATAGTCCTAGTAGCGATATTGCTGGGTCAAAGGGTATGCACATTTTTGTAGCCCTTTGGGCATAGTTCCAAATTGCTCTCCAGAATGGTTGGATGCGCTCGCAGCTCCACCAACAATGAATTAGTGTTCCAACTTTCCCACATCCTCTCCAGCATTTATCATTTTCTTGTTCTGTCATGTTTGCCAATCTTATAGGTGTGATGTGGTACCTCAGAGTTGTTTTGATTTGCATCTCTCTAACCAATAGTGATTTAGAGCATTTTTTCATATGATTATAGATAGCCTTAACCTCTTCCTCTGAAAATTGCCTGTTCATATCCTTTGACCATTTATCAATTGGGGAATGACTTGTATGATTATACATTTGAATCAGTTCTCTATATATTCTAGAAATGAGGCCTTTATCCCCGAGCTTAGCTGTAAAAATTCTTTCCCAATTTACTACATCCCTCCGGATTTTGGTTGCATTGGGTTTGGTTGTGCAAAAACTTCTCAGTTTAATGTAATCAAAGTTATCCATTTTGCATTTCATAATGCATTCTATCTCTCCTTTAGTAAAGAATTCTTCCCTTCTCCATAGATCTGATAAATACACTATTCCTTGCTTCTCCAGTTTATTCATGGTATCAATCTTTATACCTAAATCATGTACCCATTTGGACTTTATTCTTGTGTACGGTGTCAGGTATGGGTCTATGCCTAATTTCTGCCACACTGTTATCCAGTTTTCCCAGCAATTTTTGTCAAACAATGAGTTCTTATCCCAGAAGCTGGGGTCCTTGGGTTTATCAAACAGAAGGTTGCTATATTGCTTGCCTACTGCATCTTGAGTGCCAAGTCTATTCCACTTGTCTACCTCTCTGTTTCTCCAGTTACTTTTCAAATCAGTGGGAACTTTACCAGGGAAACAGGCTATGAGCAGGCTCTGTCACTGATCTGAGGTCTGATTTATTCTATAGGCTTCTGCCTCTTTGGTACTCTCATACCTTAGGGTTAGTAAGTCCCCACTCCTTACTCTTCATCTGTCCTTTAGTCACCTACACTTGCCTAGGAGACAACACACTTTTCTCCTGCCACCTCACTCTGTACTCTAAATCCAATGTATTTCAGTGCTCCCCTCTGCTTCTCTCCTCTACCCAGCCCCATCCTTCCCTGTCCACCTCAGCCACTATGCCCTCTAGAACCCCACAGGATCATAGATGTGCAACTTTAAAGGACATTAGAAGCTGTTTAGTCCAACACTTTTATTTTACAGATGAAGAAACTGAGGTCCAGGAAAGTTAAGTGAGTTGCCCAGGGTCATATAGATAGAAGTATAAGGTAACAAATTCCTTATAACCCTCAGCCACTTCCTCTTATAATAAACATATATATATAGTTATATAGTTATATATGTGAATACTTTAAAAACAACTATGATTTCATTGGTGTGACATTCTCTAAAGCAGTGCAGACTAAACTTCTCTGTGCTTTAATAGGTAGATGGAATCAGTCAAATAGCCTCACTTGAGGACCTACAGGGCCACATGTGGCCTTGAGGCCACAGGTTCCCCTGACTTAGAAGAAGAGAAGCAAAAAAACAGCATTAAAAGAAAATATGCTCACTGTGCAAACAACAACATGGATCTCAAAGACAGAGTGCACAGAGACAACCCAAGAACTATGTCTCCCAGAAGAATGTGATGAGACAAAAAACCTTGATACTCTAATAAGGACATAATAGAGGAGAACTTCCCAGAACTTCTGAACACAGAAAATGAAAAATCAGTTGAAAGAATTCCTCCAGAAAGAATGCCTCTAGAAGAAAACCCAAGGCTGTAAATTCCAAGATACGTAGTGGTTAAATTTAACAGTGCAATTGAGAAATGAGAAGTTCTATAAGCAATTAGGAGAAAAGCCTTCTAAATACAAAGGCAAGGACATTCAAATAATATAAGACTATTCTGTACCCACCAGAAAATACAGGAGGGAATGAAATAAGTGTTCTAAAGAGCCATGGAGCTCAGAATGTAACCCAGGGTGACTTATTCTACAACTCTGAACTTAACCACACATGAAAAAAATGGACATTCAGTAATAAAGAGTCATTTGAAACATTTTTAGGAAAAAAACTAGAACTGAAGAGATCATTTGTTTCTTGAACACCCAAGCAACAGGAGGAGTGAATGAATGCAGCAGGCAAGTACAGCAATAGCAACAGGAGAAAGATCCATAAGAGATTTCTTTTTAAAAGGCACCAGGAGACTGAATGAAGATGGAAACCTGGTACAGCTAATGGTGAAGACACAGAGAGCAGCTTTATAAATGGCAAGAGCCTTCCTTCTTGTTGAGTTGTTTCAGTTGCATCCAACTCTTTGTGATGCCATTGGAGTGGTTGGCCATTTCCTTCTCTATCTCACTTTACAGACGAGGAAACTGAGGCAAACAGGGTTAAATGAATTGCCCAGTGCTGTATCTACTGAGCCACCTACAGACTACCTACAGGTGAGTTAATTATTCCCCCTTGTGCAACTACATGACAACATGGGACGGTACATAAAGAGATAGAGTGTGGTGTGTTAGGGTCAAAACAAGGTCTAACAATAAGGGCAAAGTGACTTCTGTGGTCTTAGAAAGAAAAGAGTCTATGGGGTGGGAGTAAGGAAGAGTGGTGGAAGTCTAAAAAAAAGGAGGGAAAGGAAGGAGGACTTAAAGGGGTTTCACTGATGAATGCTCCTATGGGTGAAGAGAGATAGTCTGTAAACTTAGATGGGGACCTTACATTGGGTGTGATCTAGGGGGATTTGGTGCTTGAAAAGTCTACTGGTCCTACTTTGGGAAGGGAAACAGTTGGAATTCTGAGGGAAAAGTGGTACCTGGAGAGTGGGAAAACATGGGGCAAATATGGGAGTGGGTGGAAAGGTAACCAAAGCAAAGTAAAGGTCAATGGTGAGCTATATAATCAGGGACCTGGGGGAGAGGTGGAGCTCTACCATGAGGTAGTATCCCTCCAACACTAGCAATAATTGGCATTTTTTTCTGGGAGTGAGATACAATGGAAAAAGGAAATCAATGGGGAGAGCTCTATAAGGCAGTGGCAGAACACATCTGGGGGGACAGCCGAGAATGGATACCTTGGAAGTTTTGATTGCATGAAGAATACAGAGAAAAGAGAGACCAGATAATTAAAGAGGTCATGAATCAGAGAATGAGGATCTAAAGTAGACAGAAAGAGAGGTTGGATAATGAAAAGAGTAAGAGAAATCCTTTTTGGAAAGGGGTGCAAAATTTTTTCAATTATTGAACAGGACTAGTTGAAAGGCTGGAAAGGAAGGGAGAATCTACTTAACTAATTAAGAAGGAAAAAGATAGGGAAGAATTATATAGTCAAAAAAAAAAAGCAGGAAAGAAGAATAAGCAAAGCCCCACAGGAAAAGGGGTGACACTGAGGAGTTAGGGGAAGACTGCCAATGGGCACAGGGCCAATGGGCAATAACTAAAAACCATCATTTGCAGCAGAAGAGTATAAAACATTCTAATCCGAAAGCTGAGGAATGCTGGAGGAGATCTGTCTTCCTCCCTCTTTCCCTCAGGGCTACCTGAGATAACCCTGGTAGGCACCTGTTCTTCCAGTGGTATTAAACTGTCAAGCACTTAAGACATGCAATGAGCAAAGAAAATGGTTGTAGGACACAAGGCAGGGAGGCTGTCATACCACTGAATGCTCTTGAGCCCAAAGCCTCCATCTCCCATGCGGGACAGGTCTAGTGAGGTCAAACTTAACTAAAAACAGATTCCAGTGGGCTGTATGGTGACTTAGAAAACCACAAATGAACATTATCTATACTATACTGTACCTTGATCTATTTTGCTAAACATTTCCCAAAACTAGAAATTAGCATTATCTATACTGTATTTTATTTTGTTATATGTCTTAATCTGATTCAGTAGACACTTTGTAGCTGTGGGCTAAGAGTCTGACACCCACTGTGTACCGTTAACCACTGGTACAGGAGTGCTAGTTCAATTACTGGGAAGGTGAGAAGCAATAAGGGGAGAAGGATAAGAAATGACACCCTTCAAAGTGGCAAGAAAACCATTTAAACTTGAAAACTGCCTGGAAATAGATTGCAACTACTTAAAAACATATAAATTATATAAAAATTGCCATGAAAACTGCCTTAAGAAAGTCACCTGCAGTTCTAGAGAAATGTGGTCTTTTGAATCAAGGGTCTCTAACACAGTGTGGGGTGCTGGCTGGTTTCACAGTAAATACCAATATAGTATGTTCTTGCACTCAAGTGTAGATGTACATTGCCATTTCATAAATGGTCCTCAAGAAGATACTAGTAGAGCCCAATGTATCAGGAAACCATTATATGATACAAGATCAAGTACATTTTCCCCACTTGAAGCACTGAGGCAGACCTTCAAATTCTAGAATTCATGTTTTCTGACAGGTGTCAGAAATAAAGGCCCTTCTTAACAACGAAGGTAATGGGACCTCTGGTTCGCTTAACACAATTCAGTCCATGTCTACAGTTTTGTCAAAATAATATAAGCTATTCCACTCAGGTAGAATGTCTTCCCCACTGTTAGGTAACAGTTGTAGTTTATAAGACACAATTAGTACAATTATAAAAGCAGAAGAGAGTTAATGCTAGTTTGACAAGTCATAATATTTAAAATATTTTGCTTGACATCTGTACCGAAAGTCTAAGGTTTTTTGGTTTGGACATAAATACAAAATCTTTGTTAAAATGTGAAAATCAGATTAAGGAATAAATTTGCAAATTAATATTCTCCCCTCTGAGAATCAATCCATCATGACTTATTGTTTGTGACATCCCAAGCTCTTGGAACGGTCTTAGGGTATGATTTCAGTAATGTAGGCAGGTGAACCACTTTTCTACCAAAGCAGGTTGGCACTTTCTCAGAAACTAGTGGAAAAAGTTGTCTTCTTACACACAGATGAAGAAACAGAGGCCTAAGAAGTTAAGTGACTTGCCTAAAGTCACTATTCAGTAACAAAGCTGGGATTCCATCTCCCAGGACATAGGAGGTAATACTCCATTTTAATTCCCAAAGCGTTTACTGAACAATTACCATTATAATTGAAGAATTGTGCTTAGTATAGTGCCTGGCACATAATAAGGTCTATGTAAATGTTAGCTATTATTATCTTCTTAAACAAAATCAGCCCCTTAAACTCTAGAGAATAGGGACTGCCCCAGTACTTCTATAACCATGACATGACTGTAATATACTTGACAGTATTATATAATAGAATCCAAGATAATATTGTTACAATATAATAGAAAGTAATTGAACTAGATGACTTCTGAGGTATTGTCCCTCCCTAGACTGTTCTCCTAGTCCCAGACCGATGATCCTTGAATTTTGTGAGTTTAACACAGACTAAAGAGCCAGTTTTACTATAGTACAATTGTTGGGAGGGCTTTCTACTCTACCTTACTCTTTAGGGCAAAATTTATAAAAATTCTGATAATTAAAAGTAAAAATTTTCAAAGATCGAAGTCTCTTTTAAGTATCAATTTTCAAAAGTATGATTGTATTTTTCTCACACATATAGATCAAAAGAAGAGTGAGGTAGCATGGCATGGTGGCTAGAAGACTGGCCTTGGAGTCAAGAAGACCCAAGTTTATGTCTTGACTCTGAGGCAGACTGGCCATGTGACCACAAGGAGAGTCACTTAATGTCTTGGTCACCCAAGCAACTCTAAAAATGACAATTGGTAGATAAGCTGCTGATCTTTCTCAGTGGTAGAAGTTTCTGGAATATCTGATAGTAATGAAATCATAGGTCTAGACTACAAAAGAGTAAAGTAGTATTAAAAATTAGAATTATCTAACATTTGTCCATGTGCTAAGGTGGGTAATAAATTGTTCAGTGAATGACTGAATTTAAAAAAAAAATCAATACTTGCTGTGTGCCAAGTGGCGTGCTAAGTTCTGGGGACACAAATAAAACATCCAATTCGTCCCTACTCTCAAGGAGCTCATATGACGAGACAACAGATATGGCATAGGTAGGCTCATCTGCAAGGTAGATGGAAAGGCCTGCTGGTCCTTCCAGTAGCAGGGAAAATGGCAGTGTCTGGGGTTTTGAAGGGTTCAATGGCAGGCAAGATGGTAAGGCTCACTGGTATTCTATCTTACTGGATGGTTAGTATATGGTTGGTGAGTCCTTGTCTATCCCAATGGAGTGTGACCATGTCCTTCCCTGTAGCTGAGGGTAAAGGGCAGGATATCTGAGTACCCCTGAACTATGACCCTTGAAAATGGAGAGGGTCACATGAGCCAGATTCAGAGTGGAATACTATGAACTCTCTCCCACCGAAATGCAGATAGGGATTTGGCCTCAATAAATGAAAGGGGTAAAGGCTGATCTGTTGGGATTTGGGTTGAATGAAGGGGAAAATAAGGGCTCTTCACATGTCCTGTTCTCTTGGACCCTCTAGATATGCCACTTATCTCATACATAAGAATTTTCATTTCAGAAAACATAAAGGAAGGTAGATGAATATAAGGAGCTAGGTTGAGGGAGGCAAGATAATGTTTGTTTATATGACCAAGGAAAATGAAATGCACGAATTGACTTAGCCATCTTCAAGATGCCTTTATTTTAGTGGCAAAAAAGTATAATTTATTATAATACAAAGTTCAACATGAAATAGCATTAAGTATATGTTCATATCACAGATCTTAGGAATTTTAACAACAGAATTTTAAGTCTAAATAACCCTCATCAGATCCCACAAGATAAAGTTTGAACTTTGATTAATAGTGCAAATAAAATGTAAGGCGTTAAACAAAGTAAGACATGCCCCTGTAATACAAGATTTCAGAATGGCCCATCCTTGCTTGCCATGTAGAATTTCCAATGTTGGTCCATTATATGGCATGGAAGAAGTTCTTGGCTGCTGATCAATAATACTTCATTTGGCTGAAGATAATGTGTGAAGTTTTGTACTGAATCACTGGAAGGTCCTGTTTGAAAAGTTGACAAAATATTACTAACGACTCTAACTATGGTATTCTTAAAAATCATTAGCACGTAAAAGTCAGGTCAGTCTGAGGGCAAGCGCATGAGGTTTTGTGACCAAAACAATTTTTTTTTCCCTAACTCTACTTTCATTATCTACACAGCATGCATGCAACAAAATGGAACAAAGATATGGTATTCAGAAATACTTCTATCACCTCCCAGCTCTCACCCCCAGCTTCCAGCTAAGAATCCCAGCAATACTGCTAAGAGGCTTTGGTATTTTCAGTGTGGGCATTTATACCTAGGAAATTAGCAAATGCTACAAATCAGGGCTGGTTACCCAAATATTAATGAAGATTAGGAAGGAAGGAAAAATGAGTATTTATTATGTACCTACTATATGCCAGGTACTTCACCAATATAATCTCATTTGGTCCTCACAACAACCTTTTACAGACGAGGAAACTGAGGCAGATGATTAGTGCCTCAGCTAGTGTCCGAGGCTGTTTTGGAATTGAGGTCTTCCTCACTGGCACTCTATTCTGCCACCTGGCTTCTAAGAGTAAAATTACAAGTGTGGCATATATACTATTAATGGGGTTTTTTTGGAGAGCTGGTTGTTAAACATTTACTAGCACAACCCTGGACAGAGAAGACCATAGTTGGGTGTATGCAGTCAGGACATAATCAGAACACATGAAAGTCTTCCTGCATCTGTGCTGTACAAATACTGAGGCTTGGTTGTTCCAGCTTCCCCTCTGTTTCTGGAAATTAGCCCCACTAAATCGTTAGGTTGCATTTACTACAATGTATTTACACACTCATGGGGCCAATGTTAATGCAGTCTGCCAAAACTCAGTTCAACCGCCACCTTCTCTCTATACATCCCCCTAGCTACTAAAGCCCTCACCTGAAATATCTTTGTACTTATTCTTACATATTACATAAAGTGACACATGTATACACAGTATATCCCAAAAGTCTCAGTAAAGTTAAATTTCATAGATTAAAGTTGTGTGTGTGTGTGTGTGTGTGTGTGTGTGTGTGTGTGTGCGTGCTAGGCACTGTGCTAAATGCTGGGGATGAACAGCAAAAAAATGAAACAAGCCCTTTTCCCAAGGAGATTACAAGGGAGACATCATGTACATTTACATTTGTAAGAGTGTGTGCTTGTGTACACACCTCCACATATACTAATACATAGAGGTATGTATATACATGTATATGTATACTGTGTGTATGTACAGAATACAATATATGCCAAATCACAAGCTATACTATACATGTTACTCTGGTATATAACAGTACATAAGTATATACGTGCCTGTATATACATACACTTGATATGTATATGTACATATAGTATGCGGATATATCCTATATATGGCTAGTACGTATATGTAGCATACTAGTATGTGTGTATGTATAATATACTGGTATAGTAGATGGATAGATGGGTAGACAGACAGAATTCATTACTATTCAGTCATTTTGTCCGACTTCTCGTATAGTATGCCAATAATGTCCACGAGGTTTTCCTGGGAAACATAGTGGCGTGGTTTGCCATTTCCTTCTCCAGTGGATTAAAGCAAAAAGAGGTGAAGTGACTTGCTCAGGGTCATGTAGGTAAGTAGTAAATGTTTGAGGCCACATTTTCAGTCAGGTCTTCTAGACTCCAGGCCTAGCACTCTATCCATGAGCCATCTAACTGCCTCCTATATATGGTACATCAGTGTGTGTGTGTGGAGTGTATATAATATGCTAGAATACTATATGACTAGTGCATACAGAATAGTATACTAGCATATGTATGTATATACGTATATATACACACTAGTATATGTAACAGCATACCATATAGACAATATGCTAGTACATGTGTGTATACGCACATATATACACAAAACACACACACTGTGTGTACAAGCACCATGTGTAGATGTGTATCCATACATGTACATGTGGAGGGTAAGAACTGTTTCATTTTTGTCTTTGTCCAGAACCTGGCGTAGTGCCTGGAACATAATGGGTGCTTCAGAATTGTTTGCTAATGGCACCACCAAGCACAGGAACAGGTCTATCCCCACTCTAAAGGCCAAGGGTGCTAAAAGGAGGTGTGGTCCTGGGCCCCTCTGAAGCCTGAAAATGTCTTTACCACTCCTCAGGCCTAGGGCATGATTCATGCTTCAAATAGTCTCTAATGTTTTTCAGCTACATGTGATTCACTGGCACTTTACAACAGCTATCAACAGTAACTGAATATTAAATGGAGAAGGCACTAAATTGTTATTACCTGACCCACCCCTCCCTCATTTTAGAGGCTGAGAAGGGGTGCTCTGCTACCACAATGCTACGTATGGGCCACAGGGGTGAGAGGTGCTCTGAGAAACCACATTTAAACAATTCCTGACTTTTCTGCCTCCTTGCTAGCCTGGTAATGTCTCAATCTGGTAAAGCCTCTGGCATGTGGCCCTCTCTTCTGGCTGTGACCACCTTTTCTTACTGCATCCAAGACATGCATTCCTGACTCTGGAGCTTTCCATGTCCCTCACCTTTACCATATCCTTTTACGTGTGAAGACACATTAGAATGTAAGCTCCTGGAAGGCAGGATCTCTTTTTTGGCTTATATTTGTCTCTCCCCCTCCTCAGAAAAATTCCAATGATATTTTACTTGATGTGATATCATCATGGTTAAGTTTATAGATTCAACCTATGAGGGTTACTTGGGTATGCTGCCACCAAGAGGAAGTAAATTTCTTGGATAAGTGAAATTAAGAACTAGGTTTAGACTACAAGCATGGAGACTTTTAACTAGCAGAAATGCAGGATGGTGGCAGTTGTGTGGCACAGACAGGGTGGGGAGCCCAGGGACGATTAGAAAGTAGGAATTATTCAGGTGGCACAGAGGCCCGTCTGGTCTCCCCAACAGAAAAGCAGTGTGGAAGCCCTAGGTAGGAAGCCCTCCTCCTTCGATGCTGATGTGCTAGAGCAAAAATACTGTCTGACTTGTGCTAGTTACAGTTCTGGTAGGTATGATTAACACAAATAAAGATGAACATATAAAATGCTCATCAAATAAAGATTGTCATGTCTTAAAAATTATTTTACAATAACTTTATTACAAGGAAATCTAAATAATATTATCAACTATGCTTAAGACTAGTATGTATGGAGCAAATTAAAGAAACAACCAACTATAGTTTGCCATCTTTCTAATTGTTAACTATTACGAATCCATAGTTTATATTATAAAAGAATATAAATTTATTATATTATAAAAGAATATAATTAAGAATATAAAAAGAAGTTATAAAAGAATAAATTTTATTCTCTCAGAGAGAGAAGTCCTTTCATATTCTTCTGATTCATTTCCAGTAATTCTTTCTCCAGCTGTATACACCTATGTGGCTCTGTGACTTCACAGTCTCCAAAAGCCCCTGCAGTTCTTTTCCAGCTGCTATTTCTAGGACCTCAGCCTAAGCAATAAGGCCTGAATTCCCTGCAGGCTCCTGATGAAATGGTTCTCTGTAGGTAGGTGTCAGCTCTCTCAGAGATGCTTCCACATGGCAGAAGCTGGAACCAAAAGAATACACCTTCTAACTATCTCTCTATGCTGAACATGTATAGTCAATATGACTACTTTTCTCCAATCAGGGAGTAACTTTCCAATTTATTTTCATTTTTTTTTTAAAGCATGAACTATCCCTTCCCTCTTGCTCCTTGCTTCTGGAAGCTGCTAGGGAGGTGTAACTTCATTTAGACAATGTGTTTCTCCTTACCAGCTTGAGTTCACAAATTGCCTTCTCTTACAGATCGTCTCTCAAACAGTCTTTCCTAGAAGCTGTTCCAGGAGTCGAATTTCTTCTCCCAGAACATTTTTAAATGTTGGCACAAGGTTTTTGAACATAAATTTCAACTAGTTTCTTGACACCAGGCTAAATTGGTTTTGTTGGCAAGCAAATATCACCTCTACCTGAGCCTTCTTGTCTGCTCTGTACCATCGAGTTTTCCCCCAAGTCATAAATCCATAATCTGAGATTTGTCTCCTGGTTAGCTCTGCTAGATAGACAAGGGTGCTAATATTGTCAGGGTCAAAGATCACAATTCTGTTACCTATTCTGATACCTGTTAGTTGTCTCTCCAAAGGAATACGTGTGACTTTGTTGAATGCATCCTCTGTATTGGAAAAATAATACAAAAGATATCCACCTGACAAGAGATGAACAGCATTGTCTTTGAAGGGCAATGCTCCAAAAGATACAACCGGAGGCCATTATTTAGCATTATAGGACACACTGTTGGAAGGGATGTCTGATATCATCCAAGTCTGCCTCCTTCATTTTATAGATGATAAAATGGAGGCCCAGAGAGACTGCAACACATTCATGTGCCATGAGTAGTGAGTGGGAAGACTGGGGATGGAACTTCTGCTCCTCTGACTTGGAGTCCTACGTTCTCTCCGGTACTCTGATTTATAGTTCTTATTCTATGACCAGTGAAATACTCAGATGACTTTACTTCTTCCATCTTAGCACTTTCTTTTAAAAGTGACTGTGGAAGATAGATCCACTTCAGGTAGTATTGATGAATAATAAGGAGGATGATTAAAAACTGACATTTACGTAGCACTTTAAGGTTTGCAGAATGCTTAGCACATTATATCATGCGATCCTGCCAAGAACCTGTGGGGTAAGTGCCACAGGCACTATTATCCCTGTTTCACAAGTGAGGAGAGTAAATGATCTGCTCAGGGTAACAGACTTAGGTAAGTATCTAAAGTGAGATACAGATGGAGGCCATGCTGCCTCCAAGCTTATTACAGGCTGCCTTGTTTGTCAAGACAATCTTGACAATTCTTACAGGAGTCATGGGTTACTCCTGAGAAAAACTGTTCTTAAAATAACACAGATATTATGCAAATATTGCACTTGGTGTCCTAGTGAACAGCTTATAAGCCTAAAAACAAAGATCCAAGAATGAAGGGCCCAAGAACATATGGCTGTTTCCAGCTGTTCTCACATGGAGCTGGGGATTCCTAAGGATAATAACAGGCAGGGAGGTGAGCAGTGGATAGAGCACCAATAGGGCCTGAAGCCAGGGAGGCTCCTCTTCCTGAGTTCAAATCCAGCCTCAGACACTTACTAGTGACCCTGATCAAGACACTCAACCCTGTTTGCCTCAGTTTCCTCATCTGTAAAATGAGCTGGAGAAGGAAATGGCACTCCACTCCAGTGTCTTTGCCAAGAAAACCCAAATGGGGTCATGAAGAGGCGGTCAGGAATAAAATGACCAAAGAACAAAAACGACATCGATAAGCAGGAGGCAGCTGGTGCACTGGGTCTGATGGCAGGAATCCTCAAGGACCTCAGACACTGGATCTGCAAAAGCAAATCTTCCAGCACCAGCCTGGCTGCACCACACCTCACAGAGCACATACAAACCAGCAACTCAGCAAGCTTCTATTCTCAGACTTCCCAGGATAAAACTTTCCTTGGCGTGCCAAACTGCCCTCAAAAACTTACCACTTCTTAACTGAATGTTAATATAACTATTTAAGAAACTGCTCCAAAGGTACTTTGGACCTTCGGTAAACAAAATGGATATTATTGCCATATGATACCTAATGGAATTTTATGAAACAGATACTGGCAACTATATTCCTAGACGCTGACTAATCTTGAATGTTTAGATTCTGTGGTACAGTAAACCCCAAAGTCACTGAATTCACAAATCTAGTGTCCAATTAATTAATTGATTTTTACAAATACAGGCATGTCCTAGCACAAAGTAGGCCCTTCATAAATGCTTGTTGACTGAATGAGAAACACTTAGAATCTAGAAAAATGGGAAAATACTTTACTGACACACCAAAGCTTACTGCTGTTGTTAATGACATCAGCAATAACGTTTTCTAGATTTACACAGTATACAAGTTTACGGCACTTTCCTATACTTGATATCCTTTGATCTCCTCGTCTTTGATTCAGTCTCATGATGGTCTAAGAATTAGCTTTAATGTCAAGAAGTCAGCATTGGTAAAGAAGTTTGGCTTTCCCCTCTCTGTTGAGCTGCAGTATTGTAGGAGTAGGCATGCTGTAGTAGTTTACAGAACCCACTTTTTTTTTGGTTCGTTTAGAGGGCAGTAAAAATAGGTAATGGCTTTGTAATAGGAGTCATCTTATCTTAAAAGATGGTACAGCTAGGTACTCCTAATATTTACACGGCTACAATGTTTGTGGGAGCTATGATCAAGGTAAAAATATCAACATCACAAATAAAGGATGGGGGAGGTCTGGTTAGACCACTTTGCCTGAAAAAGATCTGGGGGCTTTAATGGATTAATGTAGGTTCATTATGAGTCAGCAATAAGTTGTGGTAGCCAAAACAGCTATTGTAATCTTGAGGTGTGTCAAGAAAGGCATAGTCTAATGCACCGTTGGATGAAGCTGTGAACTCATTCAACCATTCAGGACAGCAATCTGGAGCGAGGATCAAAGGGCCCTTTTGATCCAGAATACCACTACTAGGTCTGTATCGCAAAGAGAGCACAAAAAAAAGGAAAAGGACCTACGAGTACAAAAGTATTTATAGCAGCTTTTTGTGGTGGTAAAGAACTGGAAATTGAGGGATGCCCAACAATTGGGGATGGCTGAACAAGCTGTGGTGTAAAACTGTAATGGAATACTCTCGTGCTGTAAGAAATGACAAGCAGACAGACTTCAGAAAAACCAGGAAAGATTTATATGAACTGATGCTCAGGGAAGTGAGCAGCACCAGGAGAACATTGTACACTGTAACAGCCAAACTGGGTGGTGATTAACTACAAGTAACTTAGCTCTTAGCACTACAAAGCTCTTGTTGTGTTTATCCTTCGTTGCTGAAGAAGACCATGCCATGAGAGAATAGTAACATGACTTGCACTTGACTTTGTTTTGAGTGATGGAGGGCTGTGCAGGTCACCAGTCTCACTTCTCCTTAAGTCATCTGAATCCAGTGACCAGATATTCCTCAGGATGACTGGAGATGACCCAGGATGCACTGGGAGGCCTTCAGCCCTTTAGGCCAAGGTCTTTGCAGGCACTCACTTAGGGTGAGACAACGCCCATTCAGTGAATAGGCCTGTTTAAGAAATACTCAGGAAATGGCTCCTTTAATTAGAAAAAGAAAAAAAGTAACTAAATGAAGCTGAAGGGAAAGAGAGGCAGTTACTACTGATAATCACTCTAAGCCAGGAGCGTCCAGAAAACAGCCATTAAGTGGAGCTTGGGCAGGGACCTATTGTTGTCAGAAGGAAGGAAGGAAGGAATCTAGCCAGTAAACCTCAATTTAACTGGGGTTAATACCATAATACAATAATCTAAGACAATTCCAAAGGAACTGGGAAATGCTATACATTTCCAGAGAAAGAACATCAAGTCTGAACGCACACTGAATCATACTATTTTCATTTTATCTTTTTGTTATTTTTTTCTTTTGGTCTGTTTCTTTTTTCACAATATGACTAATATGGAAATATGTTTTACATGATTGTATATATATATATACATGTATATAAAACCTATTTAAAATCCTTACCTTTTTAAGGAGGGGATAGGGAAGGGAGGGAGGAAGAAAATTTGGAATTCAAAATTTTTTTAAAAAGAATGTTAAAATTTTTTTATGTGTAATTGGGAAAAAAAGTGATTTTTTTTTTTTTAAAAGAGAGGCATAGTTTGCAGGGATAAAGCAGTATTAGCTCTGCTCTGGAGTGTTCTGTTCAATTCAGAGCCCCACAATGTTAGAAGGACATGGCCTTCAGCCAGGGTGTTGAAGGGACTTGAGTCGATGTGGCATGAAGATGAACTGGAGGGGCTAGGGACATTTAGAGGAGAAGACACAGGTGGGACAGGACAGTCGGCTTCATCATGTGGAAGAGAGAGTAGGCATGGTCTTGTTTGGTTTCCGAATGCAGAATCAGGGCACATGTTATAAAAAGGCAAAGTCAGGCTTAATCTCCGAAAAACAGAGTTGTACCATAGTGGAATGGACTGCCATTATAGAAAGAGTGTATCCTCCTTCACTGGAAGTCATCAATCAGAGGCCAGACTGTAAGCTATGTTCTAGTGGGGATTCCTTCGTGGTAGTGTATTGGACTAGATGGCTGCTAAGGTCTCTTTAAACCAGATGACTTTAACTTGGGGTCTACAAATTTGGTTTTTAAAAAATATTATGATAACTTTCATGGTTGTTCAGTTATTTTAGTCATATCCAACTCTTCATGACCCCATTTGGGTTTTTTCTTGGCAAAGATACTGGAATGGTTTACCATTTCCTTCTGCAGCTCATTTTACAGATGAGGAAACTGTGGCAAACAGGGTTAAATGACTTGACCAGGGTCACTCAACTAGTAAGTGGTTGAAGCTGCATTTGAACTCAGGTCAATACAGGCCTAGCTCTCTATCCACTGTACCACCTTATTTTAATATAATTGGCTTCCTTTGTATTCCCATGTATTTTATTTTTTTGTATTTAAAAATGTTCTTCTAAAAAAGGCGTCTATAGGCTTCACCAAAATGCCAAAGGGGGTCCACAGCACAGCAAAGGTTAAGAGGCCTCTGTTTCAAACTAAAATTCTAAATCTAAAATCTAAAATTTAGATGTTTTCTACACAGTATGTGAAAGGCCAAAAGCTTTATTCATCTCCAAAGTAGGAGTCAGTGCTAGAAGTTATCATGGACCAAGGAGAATCAAAGGAGTGAGGAGTGTAGTAACAATCCAATCCATCAAAGTTGTATTTTCACCAGCCCTAAATGAGGACACACGAGGCCCTTGTAAATGAAGTTCAGGAGCACCTAAGGAGTCCTGTTTTTGTTTCTAACAATAAATCCTTATCATGCTGTTCACACAGAGAACATTACCAACAAGGTACAAAACAGTAGGCAGGAGCTCCAAAGGGAGCAACATGCCTTCTTTTCCAAGTGATGTCATGTTGAAAATAGAGCAGACAGACCAAAAATGTGGTGTTTCAGAAGATGGAGCAAAATGGAAAAGACTGTAGGCAGGCAGGCATTTGGTAATTCTAGAACTCTGTATTATATAGAGAAGCAGTGGGTGTAGTGGAGAGGGCACTGAGTCTGGGGCTAGGAAACCTTTGTTTGAATCTAGCCTCCAACATTTCCAGCAATATGACCTCAATTACATCACTGAGACTTAATTTTTTTCTCTGTTAAAAAGGGATAATAATAATAACCTTTTTTTTTTAAAAGCCTGCGGTAATGAAATAGGTGAAGTGGGAGGTTTCTTGGGCAAAAAGTGGTCTCCAATGTCCCTGAAGCAGTGCCAACCTATCTTTCTATATGTATTTGTAGACACAAACATATGTAAAGGGTAGAAAACTGGCATTGTAGTCAGGAAAACATGGCTTCATATTCGATCTCTGACATGCACTAACTACACGAGAGCATGTCACTCAAGCTCTCAGTGGCCCAGGCAACTCTCTAGGACTAAAATTTCAGAGTAGTTGTGGAACTGTATTGGTTGAGGATGTCTCTACACTAGAAATTCTCCATAAACTGATTAAAAATTACAGATCCAGACCAAAACAATCCAGTAACAAACCTTTGTAAATACTGCAGACAAGGACCTTTATTAAAGGGTAACTTTGTGACATAGGAGCCTGTGGCTTCCAGGATTTAGGTAAAGGGCTCAAAAGGGAGACAACCCTAACTCAATCTTCATCATTAGTCAAAAAAAACATACTAGGAGAGGCAGCCTCAAGAACCAGGAAGACCTGCACTCAAATATATTGGCTGTGTGACCATGGGCAAGCCAACTGACTTCTCAATGTTCTAAGATTATAAATTGCATTGGTAGAGACAATTTTCTCATTTTAGAGTTCACCATGCCATCAAAATCATAGATCCAGGTTTACATTAATATCTATCCCTATATTACTGTGCAATTTATCCTCACATTAACTTTGAAAAATGACTAACTAAATTAATAAAGCCAACGGCAAGGTGAATTTAGCTTCCAATCTATGAGTCTTCTGTTTCTTATAATTCTTTTTTTCCCTTTTGCTTTAATGTCACAAAAATTAAAAGAAAAATCTTGATTACTTTTAAACGTGTGATAGCATGATACAGTGGAGAGATCACTGATGGTGGAATTATAGGATGACATGGACTTGAACTCTATCCGTGCCATTTATTATCTAAGTGATCTTGGGTAAGTCACTTAGCCTCTCCAGGATTCTGTTTTCTCATCTGTAAAATGAGGCCGGGCAGACTGGATAGGCTGTAAGGTCCTTTCCTGCCCTAACTCTAGAATTCTGTTACTCCTGAAACATTATCAACCTACTAACTACATTAATTCCATTTACATGATTTGAAACTGTCCCAAAGAACTTTGGGTAGGCTACATTTTTATTATGATTAGAGAATGAACTTTTGCTCACTCATTTTAAATGGAAAATACATATATATGTATACACACATACAAACCCATCTATAGTCAGGAATGTAATTCTAATCCAAGGCAAAATGCTTACCAATTATTTTGACAGATGGTTATGAAATACAACCTTCCAAGTCACATTAGAGAAAATAGTCTATCATGGCTCCTCTAATAGAAAGCTTACTGTCCTTGCGTAGAAAGGTTTTCTGGAAGATGTCTAGTGATGGAGAGCTGAGCAGCTGCTCTGTAAAACTAAAATGGAAATGGAATCTGGATTTCTTTCAGAGGGCTGGTCAATCAGTCCCAGGCATTTACCTAGTACTTACCATGTGCTAGATATTGTGCTGGGTACTAGGGACACAAGGAAAGGCAAAAACATTCCCTGCCCTCAACAAGCTCACGTTCTAATGGGGAAGACAAGATGCAAATAACCAGAGTACCATGAAAGATGCATGCAAAGTCGACAGAAGGTATCTCAGAAGGAAGTCACTGGGGATGGACAGGACAAGACTAGGAAAGGCCTCAATCAGAAGGTATGACTTAAGCTTAGACTTGAAGGAAGCTAAGAAAGCTAAGATGCTAGATGAAGCACATGTATGGTTACATGGGAAAATACTACTGGAACCAGTCAAGCAGAATTGAACCTTATACTTAGATCTGAATCCTAACTTTACTTCTCTGAGAAAACCTGCATTCAGAGAGAGTCCTTTAAGTTGGAGAGGACCCTTTTAGGTTATATTTTGAGGGGTTTTGGTTTGAGTAAACAATAGCAAACAGCCACTTTGGGTAAGATTATCTATATAAAAAAGAAATTATTAAATGAGGTTCTCTGTCCTTTATGAATCAGGACAATGGAATTTTAACAAGAATACAAGAAAAAAATTCAAAACACAAACTAGCCAGAGTAGCGTAAATAAGAGCCTAAACAGCACTCTCTGCGGCTGTGGATCAGTGTTGTGGGAGCACGTCTTCCTTTAGTTTGTGATGCTTAGATGTTGGGAATATTCAGTCTCATTATAGAGAGATATTCTGATTTTTGTGCTACATTACAAAAATTTGAGTGGGAAAATAAACTAAAATTGCAGTATTAAGTGAATAAAAATCTTTTTTCAAAGATGTTGATTTACAATAGCAAGCCACTAGGCCACGAACCCTCTCTGTGAAAAGGATGATTCTGACTTTCTTGGAAAAGATTGTTCTGTTTTCAAATGTGTTCACATGATGTGTTCCCATCAAAGAAATGCCATAATTAGTATACATTAAATGACAGTTCTAGAAGAGAAAGAATATAAGAGAAGTGTGTTTCCCTCACAGGTGAATAAATTGTAGCTAATGTGTTTGAGAGCCTGGAAACCATGGTGACGGAGCACATAAATATTCAAAGATGCCTTCCCAGGTAAACAGATGGAATGTGTTCTTTCTTAAGAGGATATTTCTAAATGGCTTTATGTGGTAGACATTTTTATGTATCCTGAAAGGCTGACAGAATTTTGGAGTGAGAATTTCTCCCCTTTAAGTCTGTACTAAAGTAGAGATGATGAGTTTTTATGGCTAAAGACCTGCGACAAACTAAACATGAAAGCAAAAATATCTAGCAGGAAACCACTAAAGTATTAAGACACAATGTTTCATAGCGGTCCTCTATCATACACGTGGCCACAGTGTGCATGCCTATCTGGGTCTTTCAGAGAAGTAGCAGTAACAGTACTACCGCTATCCCCACCGCTATCACTCCCATTATCACTGCCACTACAATTACCACCACCACATTACTATCAGGAAATTTCTAAGAGTTAATAATTCCAACTTACTCACCAATGTTATAACTATGATGCATCCAAGTGTCCTGAAGAACCCCAGATTCTGTATAAGGGAGTGGTGCCCTTATGTCTCCAGAATTTAATTCTGTTCCCCATCTCTGTTGGACTGTAACCCTGTGAGATACTACTTATCCTTCCTCTAAATTCTTTGAAATCTGCTTGCCTAGACTCTAGGGTACATTTCAGATTATACCCAGAATTACCCTCCTTAACGGAGTATGGAGGGATCACTTCCTCCCATGGTTCCTTTCATTTCCCATCCAGCAACCAAGTCCTGCATAGAATCAGATCCAGTGTAGAATTTCTCCTTGCTGACTCTTCTGCCTTGTGAAGGATGAAACTACACTAAGGCAAATTAAAAAGGTATGAGCTGCTATATTTTTGGCAGATAGAGAACTGCAGCAAATATCTAGATAGCTGAAATCTCCCATTAGTACTATATCATGCTTCTGCCAGACTTATAGGCTACTTCCCTCTACTTCCTCTTTCTGCCTCAGAGATCTGTGGTAACATCTGATGACCAAATGGCTTCTGTTTCTCACTCCACTGAACTTCCTCCAAATGCTATGCTTTGCCCCTCTGAGTTCTGGATTGCTTCACATGAGTACAATTTCTCCACATAAAATGCTCCTCCTCCCTACTTACCTATCCTGTTCCTTTTGAATAAGGTCTACCTATCCAAAGACACATTTCAGTCGTGGGTTTTACCCCACCAAGTCTCCACGATGCCAACTGAAGTCAGATTTGCCTGTTGGGGCTAAGACCTCTAGTTCTTCTGTTGTGTTACTTTGTATGTACAGATGTTTGTGGCTGTGGGTTTTACCAGCTGTTCATTTTTTGAATTTTTCCTCATATGAACTTCTGAGTATCTGAATTGATGTCCTTTATTCTTTACATAGCTATCCTTTATGGTTTCTAGCTTGACAGATACGCACAGACCCTTTTCTCTCTTCCCCATCCTTTAGTTTGAAACTCTTTTGGTTACATTTGTGAGATACAGGGCAAATAAATCCTATCAATCAATGAACATTTATCAAATGCCTACTCTGTGCCAGACACTGCACCAAGCACTGGGAATGCAAAAAGAGACAAAAGACTGTCCCTGCCCTTAAGAAACTTAGAATCTAACAGGGGAGACAATAAGCAAAATAAATACATACAACGAAGAGGCTACGTTCAGGAGAAGCAGGACATTTACAAAAGGAAGGCAGCAGAATTCAGAAGGGTTGGGAAAGGCGGCCTCCTGTGAAAGAAGCCAGAGAAGTCGGAAGGCACTCAAGAAGAGAGAGTACTGAAGGCATGGGGAACAGCCAGGAAAAATGCCCAGAAAGAGAAATAGAGTCTTGTTCATGGAATAGTCAAAAGGCCAGTGTCACTGGATCAAAGGGTATGTGGTAAAGAGTAAAGTGTAAGAAGACTGGACTGGAAAGGTTGGAGGTTATAAAGGGCTTTGAATGCCAAAGTGTTTTATTTTTACAGTTGGAAGCAATAGGAAGTCACTGGAGTGTACCGAGCAGAGGAGTGACATGATCAGACCTGCACTTTAGTGGCTGAATGGAGGATGGACTGAAGTTGGGAGAGACTTGAGGCAGGCAGATCTGCCAGCAGACTAACGCAATAATCCAGGCATGAGGTGATGAAGACCTGTACCAGGGTGATGGCAGTGTCAGAAAAGAGAAAGGAAGAGGCACAGAGGTGAAATCAACAGGCCTGGGCAACAACTTGGACGTGGGGACTGAGACAGGGAGAAGTCAAGGATGACTCCTAGAACTAGGAAGATGGTGTTATCCTTTACAGCAACAGAGAATGGAGGAGGAGGTGAGGGTTTAGGGGAATGAGAAGTTCTATTTTGGATGTACTGACTTTAAGATGCCTACTGGACATTCAGTTCTAGACGTCTGAAAGGCAGTTGTAAATGTGAGACTGGAAGTCAACAGAGAAACTGGGGCAAGATAAACAGATTTAAGAATCATCAACATAGAGATGGTAATAAAATCCATGGGAACTGATGAGATTACCAAGTGAAATAGCATAGAGAGAGAAGAGAGCCCAGGACAGAACCCTGAGAGACACCCACAGTTAGAGAGTTAATGGTCTCTGTGGGTGTACTTTATCCCTGGCCAGGAGTCTGTCATCCATGTATTTTAAGTTATGGTTCAGAATTAAAAATCCTATTCTTAGATACCACCTTTTCTGGCAGCTATTCACTTCTCAAATCACATTTTCTGTTCTGCTTTCAATGGGTAACACTGAAGAAAACATGTTCTGTGTCCCTATGTCTATAATGTCTTGCCCAAGACTCTGTAAATGCTGGCACTACTTTTTCAGTTTCTTCTGGCAGTGTTAATTATGTTCACATGAATCACTAGAAGTAGGTAGAAGTCCTCCATTTTGGTAAGTCTGGGAAGGTTTTTTTTATGTCTTAGATGCATGGCCACTCTTTGATAAGATCAAGAACACAAATTACTGAAGGAAAGACAACAACTGCTGGGAAAGTTGTAAAATAATTAGGCAGAAATTAAGTTTATACTGTATGTGACAATAAGCTCCACATGGATATGTAACCTAAGTAAAAAGGTCACATCATAAAAAAATTAGAGAAGAGGAAGCACCTTTAATAACTATGCCGAGCAGGAAACTGTTAATCAAAGAAGACAGAGGAGATAGTAAAGACAAAGCAGAGGAGTTGGATTACATAAAATCAGAAAGGTTTCACATGAAACAAAATCAATGTAGCTAGAATAAAGAGAAATCATCAAATAGGAAAAACCACCATGGCATTAAAAATCTTTGCTAAAAGTCTGATAGACAAAAAATGTAGAGAATTGATACAAATATATGACCATTAGGGTGGGGTCAGGATACAACTCTCAAAGTCAGTCATATCCCTGGAAGAATTGCAGGAATCTACATTGTTCCAACTGCTAATGATAAACTAGACGCAAATTAAGACAGCTCTGACATTTCACATCATACCCTTCAATATAGCAAAGCTAATAAAAGACAAAGTTGACACTGGAGCGTCCATGGGAAGACAGGTCCTAAGGAAGTGTTGGTTAGGGGAATGAGGATGAGTTCCATTTTAGACATATTGACTTTAAGACGCCTACTGGACTAGATGTCTGAAGCTATGAATTTTTCTAATCTTTTAAAAAATGAGAAATACAACTAAGCTGTGCCTCTTGACCCAAAGATAGCACTATTGAGCATGTACCCTGAAGAGGATGAACACAGAAAGGTTACATATGTATCAAAATATTCATAGCAGCACTTTCTGTGGTGGCAAAAAATAAAGTATGTATTGACTGACTAGAGAACTACTGAGCTAATCATGACACATGAATATGAGGAAATATTATTATCTCTAAGAAGCAATGAATATAAGGAATTCAGAGAAATATGGAAAGATTTATTGGAACTGATTCAGAGTAAAGTAAGCAGAACCAAGAGAAAAATATATACAAAAGCTACAATAATGTAAATGAAAATGACAGTGAAAGGCAGCCAAACTGATTAATTGTAATGATCCTTCTTAGGACTGATAATGGATCAGGCATCTGTCCTCTTGGCAGAGAGGTGGTGAATGTGGCTGCTTAGTAGGTTATACACTATCAGACGTGGTTGCTGTGGCTGTTGGTTTTAAGGTAAATGTTTTCCTCTCTTTTTTCAAGGGAAGGGGTGTGTGTGTGTGTGTGTGTGTGTGTGTGTGTGTGTGTGTGTGTGTGTGTGTGTGTGTGTGTGTGTGTGTGTGTGTGTGTGTGTGTGTGTGTGTCTGTGTGTGTCTGTGTGTGTCTGTGTGTGTCTGTGTATGTAGAAGACGTATCCAATTTTTCACCAATGCCTGTTGATTTCACCTGTGCAACTTTTATTGTATATGCCCCTTCTCTTTAAAACTGCCACCACTCTGGTGCAGGCCCTTATCAATTCATGCATGGATTATGGCATTAGCCTGTTAGTTCGTCTGTATGAGGCAAAATGAAGAGGCTGAAAATCTTGATGTGAAGTAACTACTGACCGCTTAGAAGCATTCTGCCTTTAGCTTTTTGCTGATGTGTGATATTATATATGCTCCACAGTCAAGGGTCTGATACTAATCTCTGCTTTTTCTGTAACAGATATTACTTGACAATATTTTCACATAGAAAAGAGAGATAACAAGTCTCCCCTCCAAATGCTTCCCACATTCCCTTTCTCTGTCTGCAACACGATTAAAGGTTTAAAATTGGTCCAACTTTCCAAGTCCTTGGATTTCTGTCAGGCACCTCAAAGCAACCAAGTAAATATAAATCCCAAATCAAAGGCGTTATAGCAGAACTCCTGCCCAAAGCCTCCGCAATGCCAGCTGGGACTTGCTTGTAAATTCTTCAGCACAGATAAAGTTACTAAGAGCATCTGAATCTGGTTAGCACAATGTCACCCCCACAAATCTCGAATTAGCATTAACATTTCCTGAAACATCTGAAAGGGAGAATTGGGATTTTTTTTTTTAAGATAATCATGACAGGAAACAGCTTATGTTGGCAGCAAAAGGGGTAGTATAGCTAATTTCCAATTCTATGGTTTTCAGAAGAAAAACAATGGAATTAGGGGAATTGTGGGGATGAAGTAGAAGTCACTGTCCAATAAATTATTTGTTACCCAGTTCATTTTTCTGTCCTTCCAGGCTCTCTGTGATGATGGCATGGCAGAGACGCTGGACAAAGAAAGAGGAACCAGCAGGATGTTATTGTTGGAATGAGAGGGACAGAAGGTGATGTAACACCAAAGCTGTTTTTCAAAAAATCTATAGTGGATTTCATCTTCACATCTGCCAAAATTAGAGAATGATCTATGATTCTGCCAAGGGGGTATTTGCTACTCATATAATTTCTGCTTCTAAAACTTGATTAATTCCATCTGATATATACCAAAGACTTGCAAAATCAGGAGCCAAGATTCTACAAGTAGTACTTTGCTTTTAATTTGTTACAAATTCATCAAGCATCTATTATATACAAAGCATACCAAGGATATGAATAATGAAACATTTCCTTCCCACAAGAAATTTACATTCTATTGAGGGGTTATAACACTTAAAGAGATAAGCAAATATAAAATAATTTGAGATGGGAAAAAGCAGTAACAACTAGGGGCATCAAGGAAGACCTTATTGAGGAGGTGATACATGAGCTATCTTGAAGAAAATGAAGAATTCTAAGGGGTGGGGATGAGGAAGGAGTATACTCCAGGCATAGGGGTCAACCTGTTCAAGGGCATGGAAGATAGAATACAAATTTCATTTGACAAGATTAGCTGGAATATAGAGTATATGAAAGGAAGTAATGTGAACTAATGTCTGTAAAGGTAGGTTGGGGCTAAAGTGTAGGAGCCTTTAAATGCCAGGTCACAGGACTTGTATCTTGATCTAGAGGCAAAAGGAAACTAATGAAGGTTTTTGAATAAGGTGGCAAAGGGTATTTGCCTTGGGAATATTACTTTGGCAGCTATATGGAGCATGATTTGAAGAGGGGAAAAAACGGAAAGCACTGTTGCTAGTCTTGCTAGTTGACAAGTTAGGAGTCTGTTGCAGTAAGTAAGAGAAGTGATAAAATCTGGAACTGGCATTGTATTTCAAAGTACATTACATATAGTTCACTCCATCCTCACAACAACTTCGTGAAGTGATATAATTTTGTAGTAGAACTAATTGACATGACTGTGTGACTTCTTCCAATATTGTTCCACAACATGTGAATAGGAGTGGAGAAGGAATACGATAGAGTTAACTCAAGGCTGGGATTTGTCAAGGCACAAGCAGTGAGAGGAAGAAGTCCTTCCCCAAACACCCTGCTGCCAGTGCCTTCTTTCTGAGATTACCTTCCATTCATTCTGTCTATATCTCTTGCTTGTATATCATTATTTACATTTTTCCCCATTAAAATGTAAACTCCTTGAGGTCAGGAACATGTTTTAGCCTTTCTTTGTATTCAAAACACTTAGCACAGTTCCTCGCATAAAATAACCTTTAATAAATTTTTGACTGACTGACACAGAGGCAAAAGATACAAGAGTAAAGGACATTGTACAGTTGAACTGGTCAACTACAGAAATAAAGCTATGAAGGAAGGAAAGGGAGAGTAGGGGTAGGGTAGGGGTGATGATAAAGATGAGGATTAGCAGAATAATGATAAATGAGATTATGGAAAGATCCAAGGTTATGATCTGAAAAAGGAAAGTCAAAGTTCAAGGTTATACAGAATACAGGTTGTAGAAAGCTCTAGGGTGTGACCACCTTTATGGGTAGATGAAATGGAATAAAAATGTAGATCATAAGAGTTGAAGATCTTGGAAGCCAAGATCTTTAAGGGACAGCAACATGTATAATGAAGCATCCAAATATGTAAGTAGGGGTTGAGGTCAAGAAGGATGCTATGAACCAGGTACTCAACTCCTTGGGAAAGGAAAAAGAATGACCTGGGGGCTGGCAGACGACTGAGGCAAGAAATAGGCCTGGGTGATGTGAATTGATGGAATGAAGGAGAAGGTTCTGAATGATGGTGGCAAAGGGAGAGTCTATAAGTAGCAGTGAGGAGCTACTGCTGGCTCTTCTTTCTGTCCCAATATGTCAGGAAGCATAAGAGAAAAAGCATTCAGTACTACAGAGGGCTGTCAGGGATGGAATGTCTTACAGAGGTAGAAAGAGTGTGATGTGAAGAGATCTAAGATAAAGAACAGACTGCTAACAACAGAATGGGTGTCCCAGAGTGCTCTGAAGGTGTGTGCTATTATAATCCCCATTTTACAGTTGGGGAAACTGAAGCAAACAGTGGTTAAGTAACTTTCCCAAGATTATATAGCTCATAAATGTCTGAGGCTGGAGTTGAACTCAGGTCTTCCTGACTCCAGGCCCAGAACTCCATCTATTGTACTGCTTATCTGGAACAAGAGTGACTAGCAGGAGGAAGGGATAAGACTTTAGACTTAGAATCACAAGGAAAACAGGGCTGGAAATTTTCCTATCATAAGCTCAAGAAGAACCGGCTAACTGCTAAGGTCTCATGATGACTGAACATAGTGTTAATTCAAGGTCAGTGGCATCTGTTTCTATGTTTAGTCACTCCCAACATTAGGAAGTTAAAGGTATAGGCAGAGTTCCCTCAGTAAACAGTAGGTGTTCAGTTCTTGTGGCCTAGATAAACCTAGCACTAAACATCATCCCTGTAGTCTATTCCCATGATGCATGGGAATGAAGCCTGTTCAGAAGATACTGTACCACACAACACCAACACTCAACTCCTAATATGAGTCTCCAGAAGCTCTATGATGCTCCTGGCTCCTCATGGTTTGATGAGAGTCTCTTTGGGCAACATGCCTTCTACTGTCTCTGGACCACTGAGGCCTGGAATCTTTTATAGTTGTGAGACTCCATGGGCAGCATATGGTGCTGAATGGACCTCCAAGGGCTGGATTGAGCCCACATTCAGTCCCAGGTGTGTATCCTAATCCCTAAGAAGTAGAGTATGAGGCGTATCCTGAAGGCACCCCATCTTTGGTGAAAACTCTTAGGATACATGGACTGTTTTTCTCTTTAAAACAGTCTGACAATTGCACTTTAGTATAATTAGTTTCCTCTGTAATCCTATGTGTTGTATTTTATGCATTTTGTTACAATTTTACTCTTGTGCTAAAAGAAGTTAAGAGACTATTTCAAAGAAACCTGAGAAGAATTGCACGAATTGATGCAGAGTAAAGTGAGCAGGAAAGCAATTTATACCATAACAACATATTGTAAAAACATATAAAATTTAAGAACCCTGATCACCACAATGAACCAATATGACTATGAAGGCCCAATAATGAACACCATTACCCACTTCACGACAGAGATTATGAACTTAAAATGCAGAATGAGAAACCTATTTTTGGATGTGGTTGATATAGGAATTTATTTTGCTTAACTATATTTGTTAAAATGCTTTTTCCTCCTCCTCCCCAGTTTGGGGGTGAGGAAAGTAGGAAGGAGAAAAAAGATACTAGATAATTTTTTAAAATGTAATTTAAATAATTCTGAGATGGGATCCATAAACTTCATCAGATTGCCAAAGGGGTCCATGACAGAAAAAAGTCAAAAATCCTTGACTGAGAGAACTTTCAGTACAAATTCTTTCAAGAAAAGAAACTGTAGTACAATAAGTTTTCATAAAATGGCTAGAGCTGAAATTGAGGACTTTGGTAGCATGTCTAATATATTTAGTCTACAAATGGAAGTTAGGTATTAGGCATATACATACCTGGCAGACAGGGCTGGTTTTCCTGTAACACTACATTTGGTTCTGCAATTATAGGTACTTCTCCAGTAATATACTTACAGAGCTCTTTCCCAAGATATGTTACCTGTACATATTTAAGCACAAAATATAAATTCCACATGCAGCAAAAAGGCCTCTCTTACATAAATTAATCCCTACATAGTATAATCATGCCTATGGTGCCATATTAGCAATATGACTTAAGCAATTCTTTCTTTCCTCTCGATTACTTTTTGTCTATCCTGTATACAGTTTCTCTCTACATAGCTGTTCGCATGTTGTATCCTCCATTAGACTGTGAGCTCCTCAAGGGCAGAAACCATCTTCTGCCTTTCTCTGTAACTCCAGTGCTTCGCGCGGTGCCTGGCACATGACAGGGACTTAGTAAACGCTTACTGACTGATTTTGTTTTTTAAATTATTTTAAAAAATCATATATTTTTTCAATCAGCACAATCCTCTTTCTTATTCTCCTGCCACTTCAATCCTCCTTACCCTTGGGAGCTAAACAAAACAAACCACATTACAAACATGTATAATCAATTAAAACAAATTTCTACATTAGCCGGGCCTAATAAACACATATATCGACATACAGTCTTTTGGAATTGTGGTTGGTCATTACACCGACAGAAGTTGCTAAATATTTCAAAGGTGTTTGCCTTTACTTTATTGCTATCTTCGCATAAATTGTTCTGGTTCTGCCCCGTTCACTCTGCAGCAATTTATACAAGTCTCCCCAAGTTTCTCTGAAACCATCTCCTTCATCATTTCTTACAATACAATAGAATGGGATGCCCAGGGAGGACTAGCACCTTTGGTGTGCAGGCTTGCCAACCTCTTTTTAGAGCTGTTCATCCACCTTTGGTGTCCAACCAGTCACCCAACTCTCACCTGTGGCTCCTTAGAAGCTACAGCATGCACAGTGGCCACACCCTAGTCAAATCATCTTGGCAGATGGGCTAAACAACATATGAAGACTTCCCCCCAGGTATAATGAGTGGATGAGACCATTTGTTCCAACAGCCATGAAGGTAGCTGAAACGACTGCTATGGCACCCTGAGAACTCATTCACACATCAAAGATGCCAAAGTCTTCTACTGTATCATGGACCATGGCCAGTTGTCCTGACTTTTGTCCTGCCACTGAACTTCAGTGAGTGAGGCTAAACACTCTGTGCAACTCTGCCTCACTTAAAATTCAAGTCAAGTAAAGATGTCACCCATGTTGTCACTAGTCCTCTTCAAACATGAAGGACAACACCAACTGTAACTTGCTTATCCATTCAACAATTTGTGGGCAATGCCTCAGATTCCATTATTTGCCACCTCAAAAGAGTTCTAAATATATTGTACATCCTTGAATTTGTTTTGCTTAGAACTAATTCCTCCCTTAATCTATCCTCTCTCTAAGTCCCCCTCCTCTTTTCCTTTTATTTCTCTGTTAAATAGAATGTATTTCTGTACTCAACTCTGTGTATGTCTTGATGATCTTAAAAGAAAAATGGGAAGTAAGTAGAAGAATAATATATTGGAAGGGGAAAAAAGACTAAGGAAAATTATCTCACATAATTAAGAACAAGTAGATATTTATACAAATAAGGAAAGAGGGGTAGGGAAAACAGTCGACACTTCAATCTCACTCTCATCTGAACTACTGTGTTTAAATTTCCAAATTGCTACACAGCTCTGGTCTTTTCAGCAGGAATATATGGATTTCTTCTATTTTATTTAAAAGTCCAATTTCCCCCTTGTAGCACTATGCCTCAATTTTTCTGGGAAAGTTATTTTTGGCTACAAGTCAATATCGTTTGCCTTCTAGAATAACATATTCCAGGTTTTCTGCTACTTTATAGTAGTGGTTGCTAAAGTGGATTCTTTCTTTCTGCCTACTTGCCATATTTTTTTCTTTGACCTGAAAACTCTGAATTTTGGCTGTTCTGATGATGTTCCTTGGAATTTTCATTTTGGAGTTTTTTCAAGAGGTAATTCATGGATTCTATTTCTATTCTGCCCTTCAGTTTTAAGAGATCTGGGAAATTTTAAGATTTCTTGAAATATGTCTACATATATATATTTTTTGCCATGGTGTTTGGATACCCCAGTGATTCTTAATTTTTTTTTCTCCTTTATCTGCTTTCTAGGTAATTATTTTTATATGAGATTTTTTACATTTTTTTCTTTTTTTAGCCTTTGACTTTATTTTAATATGTCTTGTTGCTTCATGAAATTATTGGCTTATATTTGGTTCCTTCCAATTTTCAGGGAGTTTGTTCCTTGGGCAATGCTTTGTACCTCTTGTGCCAAGTTAATAATTCCCTTTCAAATTCTTTCTTCCAAAACTCTCATTTCTTTTCCAGTTTTTTCTTCTAGCACTCTCATTTTATTTAGAAAAACATTTACAAGTCTCTTTTTAAAATCATTACTTAATCTCTTCCAGGATTTCTAGTTGAATTTGTGCCCAATCTGCATTTTCTCTGAGGTCTTGTTTGTAGATGTTTTGAAGTCGTTAACTTCTGTGTCTATTTCTTGAGCATTCTTACCAAAATAAATGTCCCTCCTTATGTTGGGGTTCTTTTTATGCTTGCCCATTCTTCTTCTTTGGATCTGATGTCAGGGCTAGCCTCTGACACACTACTGGAAGGAGATCTATCTGGCTTGGTACTGATGCTGTTTCTTAGAATGTTTAGTGTTGTAGTATTCCAACATCTCTGTGATAGGCTGGAGACCTGCAAGCTTTCAGTGCTCCCAATGTGGTCTGATCTAGAGTAAAGTCTGATTGCTGTTTTCCAGGTATCTCTAAGTTCTGACCTGAGTTTTTGTCAGAGCAACAATGGTTGGTTGCTGTCCTTCATTCTCCAAGAGGAACAAAATGACATCACTATGCTAGCTAGAGTAAAGTTTCACTGTGTCTGACTGTGGCTGATCAGATCAATATGAGTTTAGAATGCTCTATCATAGGTTGGGCACAGTCTGTGTGAACATTTAGGGTGGATTCTCTAAATCTGTCCATCTTGCACTTCTGAGCCATTTAAATTCTACTGTGCTCATAGAGCACAGCACCTTCTCTGATGTGGAGATGCCATGCTGAGTGGTCCTGTGCCAGCATTTCCCATGTCACATAATCAATTCCAAAGTTCTTAAGAGAGACCTGGAGAGTGTCCTTTGTATCACTTCTTTTGACCATCATGTGAACGCTCACCCTGAGTACTCCATAAAATAGTCTTTTTGGCAAGTGTACATTTTGCATTTGAACAACCTGGCCAGTCCATCAGAGTTGCACTCTCTGAAGCAGGGTCTGAAAGCTTGGCAGTTTAGCTCGAGAAAGGACCTCAGGGTCTGGCATCTTATCCTGCCAGGTGATCTTCAGAATCTTCCTAAGACAATTCAAATGAAAGTGATTCCATTTCCTGGTATGATGGTATAATAGCCAGGTTTCACAGGTATACAACAAGGTCAGCACAATAACTCTGCAGACCTTTAGTTTGATAGTCTAATACCTGTTCTCTCCCATACTTTACTTCAGAACCTCCCAAACACTGAGGTAGCTCTGGCAATGCATGCATCAACCTCATTATCAATGTGTATATTCCTGGAAATAGTATACTACCAAGGTAAGTGAACTTATCCACAGCATTCAAAACTTCTTCATTTGCTGTAACTGATGGTCTCACATATGGATGGTGTAGTGGTGGCTGATGGAACACATGTTTTCTTGGTGTTACTTATTACGTCAAAATTAGCACAAGCAGCAATGAATTGATCCATACAATGTTGAACCTCAGCTTCAGAGGCTGCACTGAGTACACAATTATCTGCAAACAGAAAATCATGCACCAACACTTTGGTCTTGGTGTATCAGTAAGCACCCCAACATATACAGAGGGGTCTACTATCACAGGGTTCTCAGATCTGCATTCATAAAAGGAAAGGCAGCTTTTGAGGGGTTAACAATCACTTTAATCAGGCACATGTATCATTCTTTTAACCAAGCACATATATTATTCACCTAATTCAGGGGAGTCAGCACCCTGAACTTCAAAGAAAATACAGAGAAATTAAAAGTCAACAGACATGGTTTCCTCTGCCTGAATTCAACAGACAGTTAGACTCCAAATGTCTGATCATAGTTACCAGAGAGGGAAGCACTGACACCTGGGTTTTCAAAGCCAGGAGGGCTCCTTAAAGCAGCTTGCCAGAGTCCTTGTCTGGCCAAACAAACATTTCCAGTCACTAAGCCCCAAAATAAAACTGCACTTCTGAGTCTTTATATACTTCTTCTTGCCATATAACCTGGAATATTTCAGTCAGCTTTTGTATGAGCAATGGACTCCCTACCTTGTAAATCTCAGCTGGAATAGAGTTAGCACCACACAAAAGGAGTCTAATGGCATTCAAAATCTCTTCTTCAGTTGGAATTTCAGCTAGGGAAGGACTGACTTCAACTTGAGGTACAGTCAATGGCCTCAGTATTGATTGATGATGATCTGAAGAGAATACTATGGAAGCGTTCAGCCCGTCTCTCTAAGATCATGTCCTTATCACTGATCAGTGTGGCTCTATCAGTACTGAGTACCTGAGATATACCATAGATATGTGGCCCATAAATAGCTTTCAGGGAATCATAAAAGTGCTTTGGATTGTTGCTATCAGCATAAAACTGAACTTCATTTGCCTTCTTACTGAGCCAAGAATCCTGCATCTCTCTAAGCTTTGCTTGTACTTTACTTTCGATGTAATTAAATGCTGCTTTCTTAGCGATGGATGAACTATCCTGCTGGTAAACCCTCTGGAGTTCTCATTTTTCATTTAGCAGCTTCTGAATTTTCCCATCATTTTCATCAAACCAGTTGATGTTTGCGAGTGTTCTGATACAAATGAGCAAATGCATTGCTATAACATCAAATCTCTGAAAGCTGCTCACTCCTTTTCTGCTCCACTGTTGCCAACTGTGTGTTGGCTCAATTTTCCCTCCAAGTTAGCAACAAATTGTTCCTGCTCAGAGAAGAGTTCTACTTTGTTGACATTCATTCTTCTGGTAGTCATTATGCCTTGGGGATGATGCTGTTATTGAATGCAAATATTGAGCTTGGAGAGGATAAGTCTATGATCAGTCCAGCACTTTGTACCACACATTGCCTTCGTCACTCACATTCTGTTTGTCTCCTTACAATCATGTAGTCCATTAAATGCCAATATTTGCTGAGAGGGTGCATCCACAAAGCTTTATTGCATTTAGGTAAACATAAGACAGTGTTGGTGATGTAAAGGTCATGAGATGCACAAGTCTTCAGTAGTAAATGACCATGGCTATTGCTGTTTCCAGCTCCATTCTGTCCTAGGACTCCCTGCCAAGTCTGGTAGTCTGAGTCTACTCTAGCATTGAAGTCACCCAGAATTATAAGCTTGTCTTCTTTTGGCACATTGATGATAAGGGTCTCCAGGTCTTCATAAAATTTTTCTTTGACCTCATCAGGGTTTGTCATGGTGGGAGCACAGGCACTGATGATGGTGGCATGACATTTTCCTGCAAGTAGCAATCACATTGTCATGAACCTGTTATTCACTCCTTTTGGCAGGCATACAAGCTTCCTTACTAGAATAGTTTTGATTGTAAAACCTATACCAGCTTCATGACACTCCCCCTTCCCTGTGGCCACTCCAGAAAAATATGTATCCAGCTCCAACTTCTGAAGCTGGCCTTCGTTGGCCAGCATTATTTTACTCTGGGTTGCTATTCAGATGTGATACTTGATGAGTTCTCTTGCAACAAGAGCTGTTCATCTTTCAGGTCTACTGAATTTTGTGTTGTTTCTAAGTCAGATGCATATTCCATGTGCCGACAATGAGTGGAATCATCTGTGTATATGTGTTTGTACATTTTTGTGTGTGTGTTTTGACCACAGAGTGGGATTCTCCACCTGCCTCAGTAATCAGGCCAGAGTTGGGTAAGCAATTTTTAGGGCACTTTAGCCCCTTCCTCACACCAGGAAGTGAGCAGTGAGATCTCAAAAGGTTATTCAGATATCCAGAGGGCTGCCAAATTCCCCTGCTGCTTCAGGTGAGAAAATAACCCTATAGCTCAGGCTGCCTGTGTGTAAGATTGTGACTACAGCTCCTAGTGTATCCATACCTGTTTATTTTGTTGCTTGCCTGTCTTCACTCTGAGATAGGCAAAATGGTAATATGGTATAGGTGATGTCTTTTGATTCATACATAAACTGGATTTAAGTGAGGCAGAGTTGCACGAGGTCACTGACCTCACTCTCTCCTCCAGAGTCATCAGTGGCAGGGCAGACTCAAGACAACTGGTGATGGCTCAAGATGCAGTGGATGACCCTGGCATCTTCAATGTCTAACCAAGCTCTGAGCACTCTACAGTGCCTGCTTGAGCCACCTTCATGGCCACTGAAACAAACTGTTCTCATCCACCTATTCCACCAGAGGAAGTCTTTGTATGCTGGGGTAGACACCCCTCTAACTTATCAACAGGTTTGAGATCCCTTGGTTACCCTCAACCTGGTTTAGCCCATCTGTTGAAATGGTTTACTGGGGTGCGGTCACTACACATGCTATAGCTTCTTGGAGTCACAGGTGAGAGTTAGGTGTAACAGGTGGACACCAAAAGTGGAAAACAGCCCTGAAAAGGGCTTGGCAACACTTACACCAGAGGTACTAATCTTCCCTGAACATACCCTACACCCTAAAATAACAACAGAATGCTGTGGACTCAAGTGTTATCAGTTATCTAGGAAGTTCTGCAGGTTCATATTGGTCTGGGATTCTTGCCCTGCTTATGACTTTTCAAGCTGGACTAGATGTTGCTGCTGCTAACCTCTGAACTTTTTCTTTCTCAGTATACTGCCCAGGGCCTATCAGAGAATGCTAACCCATGAGGAGGTCTGTTTTTCAGTCCACCCTGGAGCTGTGACCCAGAATTGAGTAGTGTCCCCAAGAAACTATGCCCCAGTATGGATCTGGAAGTACCCTGTATGGGCCTGGGACTTCATTTTGCCTTGATGCACAGTTTCTCCCTGGGCATTTAAGGGCTCCCTGAGGTGTGCTCTTACCCTAACCTACTCCTCAGTATCAGCAGACTTCCTGTCTCCCTATGCTGACCTAGGCTACACAATCGACTCACTGTGACTTTCTCTGGATTTCCCCGCCAGGATTAGGTCCAGTGCATCTTCTAGATCTGTTTAAAGGAGTTTTGTACATAGGAGCTCAGCTATATTACCTCTTCCTAGTTCACTATCTTGGCTCTCTTCCCTGTCTGACTTTTAACATAAAAAGGCTATCCATCTGGGTTTTGGGTTTGTATATAATGTAAAATTTATTTGGGACATAGTTTCATAGAGTCAGAGTCTAGACAGAGGCAAGAATGGTAGATATGCAACAGACTGGCATGTACCATTCAGGAAGAAGCAAGGACTAATGGAAGCTTTGTTTGCCTCACTTTAGACTCTGAAGAGAAGACACTTCCAGAAGATAAGACTCATTCTTTGGCAAGGACAGAAGATACAGAAGGCCCCGGTTTTCCTTGGATGTATACTGAAATAGATACAGGAGTCTGAGGTGGCCTTGGGTCTATATCACAGAACAGTAGAGTTGAAAGGGACTTCAGAGGCCATTTCATCCTATCTCTACCTAGAAAAGGATCCTTTCTATGACATATCCAACAACTAATTATCTAGTTTTTGCTTAACAACCTCAAGTAAGGGGGATCTCACTAATTTATAATGCAGCTCATTCCACTTTTGGATAGCATCAGTTATTAGGAAGCTTTTCCTCACATCAAACTTGAATCTGCTTCTTTTACAACTTCCATCCAGATATGGAATCTTAGGAATTCAAGATTCAATCAATCTGATATGGATGAAATTCATCCAATCACACACAGATCTTTAGGACTTTTTTGTAGAAGGACAGAAGGACCCTGAATAAATTTTACTAGCTCTGTTATATACAACCAAGAACCAGAAAGCATGGATTATTTCTGCCCATGATTCAGTTGTTCCCTGATAATATTAGGCAGGCTCCACAAAACCACTCCCCAGCTCTTCCCATTATCTTCACTGAAGGGCTGGTGAGTTGGGCTCTGACCCAGCATGACTGTATTTACTTCCTGAAGTCTCCATTTGAAGTGCATTGACACCAGCTGGGCTATCTCCTTTAGTGACCATAGCTAGCACCACAGGGTGCTAAAGGATAGCTTTAGTAACCCAAAAGAGTTAATGTGCCCTCTAGCATACTTAGGTTAGTACAGGCCAATGATTTATACACAGGAAAAACCTGGCTTTCTGAGTTCTGCACCCTATGGTTAAGCTCAAGGAAACTTCTATATATCAATGCAGAAGCCTAGGATAGCGAGGTCTCAGAATGATGCTGAGCTGGCATCAAGATTACAGTGAATGCTGGCAACTGTAAGTTTCAGCTGAGTTCAACAAATATCTATTACCTGCTACGTGGTAAGACACCGTGCTGGGCACTTGGGATACACAGAGAAGTGGACACTCTGTCCTCAAGTTGCTTATAAAATAATATAAATACGTGTGTATATATATACATATAACATATAAACATAAACAGTGCGCACACAAACCATCATCCCACAAGGAAGAGTGGACAGTGCAATGGACAGGTCTGGACAATGCTCTGTGAGAAACCTGAGAAGAGTGAGTGCTGTCCTTTACTGGGTTATCTGTTCGCTGCCCTCCCCCATTCTGGGCCTTCTCTCCCTCCTCTCCCCTCCTTGTCTTCTCTTCTCTCCACTCTATCTCTCTCTCTCTGTCTCCAGTCTCATTCATTAGCTACCATGAGTTTAGTTACCATCCCTATGCAGATGACTTCCATATCTAAATACCAACACCGAGTCTTTCTCCTGAACTTCAACATTTTAATACCAACTGGTTGACTGGATATTTCAGACTGAACATTCCATAGGAATCTCAAACTCACTGTCCAAAACTGAAGTCTTTCTCCTCAAAACTTTCTCTTTTACTAACTTCCCTATATTTACCAAGGGCACCATGATCCTTGCAATTATCCAGTATGGTAACCTCTGTACCATCCCCGACTCTCCACTTTTCCTCACATTACCCTGGCTCCACATCTCTTGCATCTGCTCTCTCTCAACTCCACTCATACGACTGCCACATTAGTTTAAAGCCTCATCACATCTTGCCTGGACTATTGCAAATCTCCTAATTGGGTTCCCTGACTCCAGTCTCACCCCTCTAATTCATCCTCAACATGGCTGCCAAGTGACATTCTTAAAGCACATACTCCAAAAACTCCAGTGATTCTAGGTTAAGATGCAAACTCTTCTATTTGATATTTTAAAATCTTTCACAATATGCCCAGATCAATTATACAGTTGTCAGCTTGGGGACACAGTGGATAGAGATCCTAGCTGGGAGTCAGAAAGACCTGAGTTCAAATCTAGCTTCAAACATTTCCTAGCTAAGTGACCCTGGGCAAGTCACTTAACCTGCCTCAGTTTCCTCATCTGTAAAATGGGGCTAATACTAGCATGTACCTTTGTGACAATCTAATGAGATAGTAATTGTAAAGTGCTTAGAATAGTGCCTGGTACAGAGCAGGTGCTGCATAAATGGTAGCCATCATCATTATTACTCTTCTTCATGCCCTGTGAAGTCCAACCAAATAGGTCTATTCATTTATTCCTTGTGTAATCTACGTTTTAAACTTGGATTATTTTGCATAAAATCCTCCTAATTGGTTGAGAGAATGATGACGACACCGAGAGTCTTCATGAGGGGAGCAGTTAATGCAAGAACTTTGAAAAACGGAGACTCTTCATTCCTGCTTTGAGAAGGAGATTTATGAGGCTTGAGACTCTCTTTGGGACCAATGCTAAGGAGGAGAAAGAGAAAATTTTCCTGCAGAACACAGAAGGGGAAGCCAATGCCTTAACATGTCCCTCATTTCCATCTTGCCTCCCTAGAGACTTTGGGAAATATCTTCTTGGGTAAAATCAGGGCCTCTCTCCTGGTTGAGCAAGGATGAAGAATGTCTCTTTTCTCCCAGGCTCTGCCCATCTCCTTGGTAGGTAGCACTGAGTCATCTCTCTGCCAGTTAGGAGTCATGGAAAATGCTCCAGGCTAGAAACTGAGGTTACGCACCATTCCCTCAACGTAGGCTATTCCCCCAGGCCTAGAATACACTCCCCTTTTACCTCCTCTTCCTAAGATAGATTTCTTCAAAGCTCAACTTCAGACTCATCTCCTATAGGAGGCTTTTCCTGATCCCCCTAGCTCTTACTACCTCTCTCCTCAATTACCTTATTTATATTTTGTCTTTACTTATGTAACGCTTTGAAAATGCCCAAATCACCTGACGTGGATACACCCACAGGGGAGACACTGGAGACCTGCTTCTGGGAAGACATCCTGTATTTGTCTACCATGCAGGTGGAAGCTGCCTATTGGGCTGCCTAGCTGGAATGGGCTGAGTCTTTAAAACTACCAGTTTGGAAGTCTCTTTCCTGCTTTCAGCAGCATCCGGAGATGAGGAAAGTCCTGTTTAACCACAGCACAAGCACCATGAATGAAGCTAGCTACCTTTCCCTCTCTCCCAATCCCACTTTAGGCAGTGTGGCCTTGAGAAATCCGCTTAGCATTCTACTGTTTTATTTGTCCTTTCAGTTTTAGATGTGATAGTGGGAATCCCTACTGGACCCAGACTTGAACCAGGACTTCTATAAATTCAGGATTTTAGGCTGGAGGTTGCAGCTAGGCCAGAAGGGAATCCCTGAGAACCTAGAGTGCAGATTCCGGCCCAAAGGTGTCTTTGGACTTAAAACTAAGTTAAGCTGTGAACATATTCTCCTCTCCATTCGTAGAGACAGAGGTAGTGTAGGAGGGTTGGGGGGATGCGTGTGTAGTTGTTTTCATGATAGTTTTGAAATAAATATTCCTTGGTAAAAGCTAATCTATTAAGTGATTAAATTGGACTTGTGCTAGAGGGGAACATCACTGGTGGGGAATGGAGCCAGCAGTAGAGAGAATGGACCCCTCTCCTGAGGGGTAATGGAGAATCTTGGGGAGGGGTAAAATGTAATACACCTGACAGTGGAGGCAGTGGCAAACTAGACAATTAAATCTGCATGTGTTGTTTTCCTTGATAAAGTGCATATTCTTAGAGGAGAGGGACTATCTAATTTTTGTTTTTGTGTCTCACTACATGGCAAAGTAGGAAAACCATGATGAAAGGTATAGCCAGCTGGACCTTGAGGAAGGGGTCAGAGGAGACAGAATCAGCATGACAAAGGGTTCTATTTAATTATATTTGGCTATAATACAGAGCAGGTAAATGGGAATAATATGAGACAAGGCTGGACAGGTAGGTTAGGGCCAACTTATGGAGACACATGAATGCCAGAATGAGGAGTTTACATATTTAATAGTAATCGGTTTGGCAAAGAATGTTGTCATCAGAGCAGAAGATTACAGGAGCAATGGTGTGAACAATGGAGTCAACAAGAGTCAGCGATTGTTAGAGGGAGTCTGGGGAAGATCAGACTTGGGCTGCTCCATTGGTTCAGACTTAAACTTTTAGAACAAGGAACTTTTAACAAAAGAAAATTGATTCAACAATAGCACTGAAAGGAAATTCAACAAAGCCACAGCACTGACTCATTGATACAAATGTTGGGTATAACTTCCCTTCATCCTGGTACCCCTGGTCAGCAGGATGTGTTGATGCTTATAATTGTTGGAAGTCCAGCAAGCCTGAAATGCCCCAACGACTACCCAGGGGAGCTGTCAGTCCTTCTAGTCTTAGTCCTCTGGCTCAATTAAATCTTATTGCTTTTTTAGGGCAAAACTAGTCTATGTGGCATGGACTTTCCAGTCTTCTTAGGTCAATGGTAAATTTCTAGCTGTGTATGAGACCAGATTAGTAGGAGATGTTGCTTTTACCCTAGAAGGTTATTTCAATAGTATAGAAAAGAAGAGATGAGGGCCCGAGGCAGGGTGGTCAAAGTATAAGGATTAAAAAGGCACGCTGGATGTGAGATCTATTGTCAACGCAGAACCAACAGGACTTGGCCACTAACTAGATGTGGGGGTGAAGTGGGGTAAGGGGAAAGAAAGAGTCAAAGATGACTCCAAGGTTAGGATCCTGAGTTACTGGAATGACAACTGTGTTATCAGAGAAGAAGACAGATTCTGTGGGGGAAGATCCTGAATTCAGTTTTAGATAGGCTTAATTTAAGGTGTTGACAAAATTTCCAAATAGTGATATCCAGCCTGCAGTTGTAGATATTGGACTCAAAGGAAAACCAAGGATGGGCTATAGATCTGAGTCACTTACATAGAAGTGATAAAACCAAGTAATAGAGATGGATGAGTGTAGAGAGAAAAAAGGAGAGAAGCCTCACCTGGGGGATACCCACGGGGAAAGAGCAGAGTACAGGGAGCCACTAAAGGAGACACAGAAAGTCATGTTTAGAAAATTAGGAAAACTACAAGAATGTGTCACATGAATTCTCACAGGAAAACCATGCAAATGTACCCGGATATCTCTTCCTACTGGATATAGTAGACAAAGAGGAGAAGGGGGAGGGGCAGTTATCAGCAGGGTCAAACAATAATGACAGCTAATATTTATATAGCTCTTTAAGGTTTGCAAAGCTATTTACATGCTACCTCATTTGATCCTCAAAACAACCCTAGCAAGTAGATGCTGCCAGAATCATCGTTTTACACAGGAGAAAACTGAAGTTAAATGAGTTGCCCATGATCACACAGCCAGTACATGTCTGAGACAGGATCTGAACTCATGTCTTCCTGATGCCAAGGCCAATTCTCTGCCCACTGCACCACCTAGCTACCTCCCCATACATTGCAAAGAGTTTCAGAAGTAGCAGAACAAAAAAAGTCACTGCTTTTTCTTTTTCTTCTCTTTAAGATAGAACTGTTTCAGTAGAGTAGCACCTGTTTCAACCCAGTGGTTAACTTGACTCAATCCAGCTGTAGTCAGAAGCAAGATGGCAGCAGTGCACATCTGCATATGACTTGGTCTCTTAAGCAGGCACCTGGCAAACTGGGTCTGAATCCAGCCCAAGCTCTGGCTCATGCATGTGCCACACAATACAGGGCACAGCTTCAGGGCTGGGTTCACAGGATTTGTACCTTACGCTACCTCTTTGGCCACTCTTATCTATCTGCCTGATCATGAGGAAAGTCAGGGTTGACTCAAGGGGCTCTGGTTTTCCTAATATTAAGTTAAGATGAGGCCAGGGGTGTTTGGGGTAGGGGAAATCCATTGACAACAGTTGTGTGTGCTCTTGCTCTAGTCAATTTGACTCAACAAACATTTGTTAAATGCTCACTCAGTACAAGGTCAGTTTTTCTCCTGTGTATGTTGTTATTCAGTTGTGCTCAACTCTCTGTGATCTCACTTGGGTTTTTCTTGACGTAGATACCAGAATGAGTTGCCATTTCCTTCTCCAGCTCATTTTATAGATGAGGAAACTGACTTGCCCAGAGTCAAACAGCTATTAAGTGTCCGTGGCAGGATTTGAACTCCAGAAGAGTTTTCTATCCACTCTACCACCTACTACCATTCTGTATGGTAGTGACCCTCTCTCCCAAGGCTCCTGCTATTTTCCTAGTATCACTGAAAGCATAAATTCCAGGGCTGTTTTGGAATCAGGGCAGCCTCTCCAGGAGCTTCTGAGGAATGCAGGGAAAGAACTGGAGTAGGAGTCAGACGACCTGCGCTCAAATTCTCTCTGCCAGTGTGATTTGGGCAATCCAGCATTCGTCATTTCATATACACGCATTCCCTCACTTTAACTAAATCCTCATCTGTAAAATGAAGATCAGATCAGATATCCTCTGAGGTAAGAGAAGAGGTGGGGGGGCCTTCTACGTCAAGGTAGCTATGTATCCCTTCTTCTTTCCCTACTCCATCACCCCCAAATTGAGCTGCTTGGCTAACAGCCACCAAAATGATTCCCAAGGCCAGAAGGGAACTGATTCATTGGCTGATGTTTTTCCAAAGTGACTTGCAGAGTCATCTCAATCATTATTATGGAGTATTAGCAGTAAAGATTTCACTACCCCTAATGTGCTAATATACATTAAAAAAGAATTTTAAAATACAACATGCATCTATGGGACCTTTAAATTTTGATAAAGAGGTAGTCACACAGTTGTTTCCCTGATACGGGCCTCTGCTCATTAGGACCTAAGTTAGAGTGAGCTACTTAAACACCTTCTTTTGATTTACCCCATTCCTTTTTTTTTTTAAACAAATTATCAAACCTATGGAAAATTAATTGCAATCAGCTGCCTCAAACCAATTATGGAAATCTTTGACCATGTGAATCAAGTGTAAGTCATGACCACTTCAAACTGCAGAAGGCGGCCCTTACAAGCTTTCCGCATTTAGGAGGAGAGAGTGGAGGGAAGGGAAGGGAACGGTGTTTACTTTTATTTACATCTCTTACATTTCAAAGTCAATCCTCAAATGGAATTTAGGGATTTTCTTTTAAAAATTCATTTAGAAACAAAAAAAAAAAAAGAATTTTTTTTTTTTGCTAAGACTGGAAATATTTCCCAGATGAAATAGTATTTGCAAAAAGCACTTAGAAGTAAAAGAATGTGAGAAAAAACATTTTGCATATGATGGACTGGCCTAAAGCAAAACTGTCTCATTGCTGAATAACAGAACAAATGCTCCTCTCTCTCTAACTTCTGCATTTTTCTCAATGGCGTCGTTGTTGTTCAATCATTTCAGTCAGGCTCTTCATGACCCATTTAGAGTTTTCTTGACAAAGATCATGGAGAGTTTGCCATTTCCTTCTCTAGCTCATTTTACAGATGAGGAAACTGAGGCAAAGAGGGTGAAGTGACTTGCCCAGGGTCATGCAGCTAGGAAATGTCAGAGGCCAGATCTGAACTCCAGGCCCAGTACTCTACCCACTGTGCCACCTAGCTGCCCACATCAAGGGAGTCCCCATAATTTTATTCCCCTAGTTTTACCACTTCAGAGTTATTCTCAACTTTTCATTTTCCCTCACCTGCCCCAACACCAATCTGTTGCCAGTTCTTGTTGATTCTCCCATCTCTCCCCTTCCCCCTGCCTCAGTTCAGTCCCTTCACTACAACAGCCTCCTAGTCAGTCTCTCTGTCTCCAGTCCATGCTCCACAGCTACCAAGCTGAAATTCCCACAGCAGAGGTCTGATCATGTCACCCTCCAGCACATGAAATCTTTAGTGGTTTCCTACTGCCTCTAAAATAAAGCACAACCCTTCACAGTACAGCTAGGGTCCATCTTTCCAGACTGATCTGAACTGCCTCCTCACATGCTTTACATGAACAGCCCAAGTGGTTGTTCCTCACACAAGACTTTCCATCTCCTTTTTGCAGACTCTTCTCCAGGGCCTCTTCACATCTACCTCTTGGAATACTTTCTTCCATTCAAGGCTCAGCTCAGTTGTGAAAGGCCTTTCCAGATTTCCCTTTCAGTTTTCTCTCTCTGCCTCCAATGTATATATTTGTATTTCTATATATTTTGTATTTATGACATGCTGTTCTCCCAGGAGAACGTAAGCTCCTCGGGGGCAGGGAATTTTTTATTTTTGTCTTTGTGTTGCTATCTCCCAGCACAGTGTTGAACTGGATTTTCCTCCACTTTCAGTTGCTCCTTCCCCACTTTCCCACTTGTTACTGTTTCTTCCCTGAGAAGAGAAAATGTGCCGGTAACCAGTGAATGACACTGAATGGTCTTCCTTAGTCCTCATCCTACCTGACCTCCCTTCATCACCCTTCTTTTGGATATTCGCTCCTCCTTTGGCTTCTATGATAACTGCTCTCGCCTGGCTCTCCTCCTACCTATCTGACCATTCCTCTCAGTCTCCTTCACCAGGTCATCCTCATTTTCCCTCCATGAACCATGGGTTTCCACGAAGGCTCCACTCCTCTCTCTACTCTCTCCTTTGTTGATCTCATCAGCTCCCAAGGATTCAATGAGCATTCAGAGGAAATTGACTCCTAGGCCTCCATAGCTGGCCCTACCCATTCTCCTGAGCACCAGTCCTGAAACATCTATCGTCTTCTGGCCCTCTCCACCTGGATGTCTCGTTGGCACTCACTGAACTCATTCCTTTCACCCTGCCCCATTTACTCCCCCCTTACTTCTCCACACTTCCTACTTCATCAGTGCTTCAATGGATGTCCTGTTCTGTGTCAGCACTTCTTCCCCTCAGCGCTTAAAGGGCCCCCTCCTATCTTCTGAGGGCCCTTCCATAAATCCTGCATAAAGGACATACAAACATGCTGAAGGCCTCCCTCTGAGCCTTTTCATATTTTGCAATAGTTTAATACAATAATATTTTAGCTATCCCTGTATGACCAACTCATTTTTTTCTGGTATGCCCTCAATGTTTTCTTTCATGCCATTTCTCTGTACACACTGCATCCTCAGGAATCTAATGAAGTTCACTTACACTCACTTACAATCCACCGTCCTTTAGGTCATGTTCAATCTTGATTCTCCTGAGATCTAAAAGCATAGTGTTCCATGATTCAGAGCCATCGAGAATCCCAGGCAGATGGTTTTGTGTTTGTTTGTTTTTTAAAGTATGTTTGGAGGACAAGAAGTAGTCTGAGATCACTAAAAGGGATAATTTCTGAAATGTGATTTTTCATTTGGATCAAGCTCTTTCTGCATTTGCAATGCCTATCCAAGATCTACAGGACAGACTAACTCTATCAGGCTGCTCATTCACACTTCCAGATTTATTGGCATCTCCACTCTACTTTTGGGAGAAACCTGTTCTACTGAAAAATCCTACCTTCATTAAGAGAGACTTTTTTCTTATGAATATTAAAGTAGGAGGAAAACAGGATGATCTATGGACTCACCTTATTCCACACATACTTCCAGGTTACAGAGATGTTACTTCCTAAAAGTGCCTTGATCCAGGTGACTGGATTTTGATAAATCTCACCATTTTTTGCCTTGATTTTACCATTCAACAAGATACTGGCTTTGTAGGTGGCATCCTAAAATGAAAATTTTGAAAAAAGAGAAAAGATTAAGGTTTTCCTTTAAGCATAAGCAGCATTAGGAAAATTTCAACAAAATTCAAGTTACTGTAGATAATTTAAGCCAAAATTTGAATTACTACAGCTAATCTGATGGAACTTAAAAAAAATCTGTAAGTTTCATAATCAGCACTCATCCTATAAATAAGTTGGTTTTAAGACAGTAATACCAAATTACCTCAAATGAGGGAGGATGACATAGGTTTTCGTTACATTTTTTTGTTCAATCATTTTCAGTTTGCGACCCCATTTGGGGTTTTCTTGCCAAAGATACTAGAGTGGTTTGCCATTCTTCAGCTCATATTACAGATGGGGAAACTGAGGCAAACAGGATTAAATGACTTGCCCAGGGCCACACAGCTAGTAAGTGTCTGAGACCAGATTTAAACTCAGGAAAGACAAATCTTCCTGATTCCACGTCCAGTGCTCTGTCCACTTCACCACCCAGCTGAGCTTGTCATTTACTATTAAGTTCCTTTTAACTTAGAGCTAATTCCTATTATTCCCAGGGATCTCCTTCAGCACTTCCCTTGCCTTTTTCCTAAAACCTAACTTGTACCCAAGTCTAACCTGAAACTGAAATTTCACCAATCTCTTAGTAGGACAAACCAACGTAAAGTCACATAGCTGTCTGCATATGCTGTCTCTCCAGTTAGACTGAGTTCCTTCAGGGACTTTTTTTGTATCCCCAGTGCTTAGCACAGCACCCAGCGCATAATAGGTGCTTAAAAATACTTTTTGACTTACGCAATACATAGGAAACCACCTAGATAAACAAAAGTCACTTTGAGTTCCAATGAGAATTATCAAAACCTAAAAATATTAACACACAAAGGCGAGGCATGTGGAAAACAAAACTTTACTTCAACAACATCCTTTGTGTATATATTCATACTAATTTCACTGGCAATCAGAACTCCCAAGGGAGGAAACTCTCTCTACCAATATAGTTAGGCACCTATTCTGTCACTGAAACATAAATTAGAGTTGGAAAGGAAATCAAAAGCCACCATTCTAGTCAAATCTTCTCATTTTACATTTTACAGATGAGGAAAGCGAGTGTCAGAGATTAAATTCCTTGCCTACAAATAGTATGCATCAGAAGTGGGATTTGAATGCTGGTTTTCTGACTTAAGAGGATTTACTTTTTTCCACTGAAACACACATTTGCCTGGGGCAATGAGAAGTCAAGTAACTTGCCTAAGGTCACACCATCAATATCAGAAAAGGGACTTGAGCCTTGGTCTTTCCAACTCTAAGGCACTCAATCTAATCTACCACTACTGCCTCTTTCAAAACACACACACACACACACACACACACACATACATATATACATATATACATATATATATTAATATTGCTATTTGTAGAAAAAGGACAGAAGTGCCACATCTAAAAAGAGCCCTGCAGCTCCTACAGCAGTTAACCAAATGTGAAAAAGCAATGGTACTACAGGAAAATGTGACAAGGGGAGAGAGAATCTTGACATCAAAAGATGTTTCTGTTGAATGTTGGACTGCTTCTGCCTCCATTCTAGTTTAGCCTTGGGATATGTCCTGGGCAGGAGACAGACACTGGGCTTACTCAAAATGCAGATTTCTAGACCTTTCTGATTGACTGGTTGCCAGATAGCACAGCCTGAGTTGTGACGTCAATTATCTTCAGAATATAAGTCTTTTTCTCACAGTGGCCTCACTTAGGCTGACTGAGATGCTCCTCAGAAGAGGCTGAAGTTGCCTGGCTTCATGGCACTGACTGAAGCCATGACTGAAGTCCTGCTACAGTGAAACATCAATGGATTTGTAGTCAAAGGACTAGGTCCAAGTCCTGCCACCGCTGCTTTTCTTAGAACCCAGTCTCTTTATCCATAAAGCCAATGAGCTAGATTAGGCGACTCGAAGGTCTCTTCCGGCTCTAAACCTGTGATTCTATGATTCTTTACAGATGAGAGAAGCCATGGAGATATTTCAGATTTTCTGGCAAAGATTTTGGGTGAAAGTGGAGAACAAAAGTCACCAGTCTGGGACACAGCTCCTGTACCTGAAAGGGACACACCGAAGTGATTTCCTGATCCAGATCACTGTTTGGACTAAAGGAAGATGTGAGGTCTAAAGACGAAGTCTGGCCAAAACCAAAAGTACAAACAAATTCAAGGAATACAGTGGGAGATGAGGTCCAGATTTTAGGAATTAAAGGTGAACAACTGGTCATTATGCTAGACAAAATTTCTAATTTGTTGCACTCACCATACTTTTGGGTACATGTGAATTTGTAGGCTGACTGTATTGACACTGAGATCAACCTTCTTGCCCAAACCTGGAATGAATAGAGTTTTGCCCAAGAGTGCCGATGTGGGGGGCATGCCTGTCCTCACTGTGATAGGGGACAGCAGTCTCTGAACTTCACAACATGGTACTTTCACTGCCTGGGCTACCATGTGGTGTGACCTGCCCTAGGTAATCTTCCAGGCTCCCATTTCTATGGGTCACCTCTTCCAGGGGCCCCTTTTCTGTTAGTTCCCCCAGGAGCAAGGCCCAGAAACTCTAGGATAGGCTATCTCCTCTCTGGGCACAACTATCCCTTTAGTCAGATCATCTTTTGTGCCTCTGAGCTTCCTCAGCTCCCCCATTCCAATTCACTCCTGGTTCTCCTCCTACCTCTCTGACCACTCTTTCTCTGTCTCCTTTGCTGAATTTTCCTCCAGATTACATCCTCTAACGATACATGTCCCTCAGGGTTCTGTCCCAGGCCCCTCTTCTCTTCTCCTTCTGTACTACTTCACTTGGTGATTTCATCAGCTCCCACGGATTTAATTACCCTCTCCATGCTGATGATCCAATCCAAACTCTTTGCTGCATCTCTAATTGCCTTTCAGACATTCCAAACTGAAAGTCCAGTAGATGTCTTAAACTTAAAATGTCCAAAAACAGAACTCATTATCTTCTTCCCCTCCAACCATTCCCGTTACTGTGGATGATAACACCACTCTCCCAGGTCCTCAGGCTCACAACCTAGGAGTCATCCTGGATTCCTCACTATATCTTACCTCCCATATCCAATCTTTTCCTAAGAGCTGTCAATTTCACTTTTGCGATGTGTCTGCAATACTGCCTCTTCTTTCTCCTGATGCTGCCACCACCCTGGTGCAGGCCCTCACCACGTCCTGCCTGGACCATTACAAGGTCCTGCTAGTGGACCTGCCCTGCCTCAAATCTCTCCCCACCCCAATGCCTCCTCTTTTCAGCCACAAAAGTGATTTTTCTAAAGTAAAGGTCCAACCATGTTACCCCCATACTCAATAAACTTCAAGGGCTACACCTTCAGGGTCAAATACAAAATTCTCTACTTGGCATTCAAAGTTCTTCAAAACCCAATCCTCTCCCCATTTTTCCAGCCTTCTTATATCTTATACCCTTCTATGAACTCTTCTATCCAGTGGTACTGGCCTTCTGGCTGTTTCACTAACAAGACCCTCCAGACCTTTTTTTCTGCCTGTCTGGAACACTCATCTCCTGCCTCTGAGCAGCCTACTGACCTTGGTTTCCTTTATGTACCAATTAAAATCCTACCTTTTACTAGAGGCATTCCCTAACCCCTTTTAACTAGAGTGTTTTCCTTTTGTTAGTCATTTCTCATTTATCTGATATATAGCTTGATTTCTACATATTTGTATGTTGTCTCTCCCATTAGATTGTCAGCTCCTTGGGGGAAGGGACTGTCTTTAGCCTCTTTTTGTATACCCAGCACTTCATACAATTCCTGGCACATAGCAGGTGCCTAATAAATGTTTACTGATTGGCTGCTCTCCGTGCCTGGAATTCTTCTTTTCCTCATCTCCACCTCCTGGTTTCCTTCAAGTCCCAATGAAAATCTCACCTTCCACAAGAAGCCTTTCCCAACTCTTCTTATTTCTGATGTCTATCCTCTCTTAACTCTTTCTTATTTATCCTGTACACAGCATGTTCCTACACGTTTGCTTCCTTGTTGTCTCCCCCATTAGAATTTGGGCAAGGGCTGTCTTTTACCTTTCATTGTATCCCTAGTGCTTAGCACAGTGCAGACACATAGTAGGCACTAAATAAATGTTTCTTGACTGAATGACTGTCCTTGGTATTTCTGACTCGTCCTCCAAATGTGTTTACCTCAGGCAAATGAATTCCATGGACTTGCTCTGTTTCCCATTTCCACTAAATGTGATGCAAGTGGAAAGAGCACAGGCTCTGGAATCAAAGGATCTAGGTTCAGATCTCACCTCTAATTTTTACTACCAGGATGATTCCTGGGCCACGGTTTTCTCATCTGTAAAAAGAAACAGTTAGACTGGACACTCTCTGAAGTACCTTCCAGCCTAGACCCCACCTTCACAGATTATGACTCCATGGTTCTAAATCTTCTTCAAACAGGAAGCCCCATCACTAGTTACCATGGATAGCTACATGGTCCATAGTATTTAAATTGGAGGAGATGCTAAGGATAATTCAGTCCAAACTTTTCTTTTCACAAATGCAGAAACTTATGTTCTGATAATTCAAGTTCTATAAGAGCTCTTACTTTTTTTAAATACAAAACTCTTGGATTTCTATGTATCTCTGCATATGTCACACACAGAAAACCTGGCACATCAACATAGGAGACATTAACCTCGCGAATCTCATTTCTGAGGCAATATTTCTGCAACTAAGATTATACTGAATTCAAAGGAAAGCTCTCAAAATTTGATTGTTGGAAGAGAGTAGATCCTTTGGCCACATTTCTAATAAAAGTTTTTTCTTCCCTTAACCTGGCTTTGTCTTTATATGTATAAAAAATATTGTATTCACAGATGCTTCCAATACCCAAACTGCTCTTTGGTTTTAAGTAAGACATCTTTTGGAAGATGCATGAACCCTCCCAGACCTCTATGATACTATTCAGTGGTAAATTGGTATTTTCCAAATCTCCATGACCAAAGACAATCTAAATGCACTGTTTTTGCTTCACTGAAATCCTTCCCCCTATAATATAAATGAACAGTTCTCTCCTGGAGCCCTGTTGAAGGGGATATTCAGGACCAAAGACAATTCAGGAAACCACTACTGGATTTATGATTTCACAATCTCATTACATTGTGAGTTCCTCAAGGGCAGAAACTTGCTTTTGCCTTAGCACAATGCCTGGCATATAGTAGGTGCTTAATAAATACTTATGGACTGACTATGAGTAAGGTGATTGCTGAAAAGCTACCTAGTCAAGACTTTCATGGGTTTCTGAAGCAATGCAACCTAATCCCCTACCTGCCTGTGTGACTTTGGGCAACTCCTTTTAGGCACCAGCCCCTCTCTCTAAAATGAGGGAATTGGACTCAGTGACCTGTAAGGATCTTTGTAGCTCTAAATCTATGAATCTACAAGGTTTTCTGTAATGGTGGCTCAAGCTTTCCATTAGAGCCAGTCAGAAGTCTGGCTGTACAAAGGAATCAAAACCATTTCTTAAATTCCTACTATTTGTAAAAGACCACTAGGCTAGTTTTTAGCGAAGTTAACGAAAAACATGAGAGGTCACTGTATCCAAAGAGTTTACAAGCCAGTTGGGGTAACAAGACAAAAATATTGAAAGATAAGAAACACAATTAAATAAGGTTCAACAGTAAGTAGTTTTGGAATGCAGAGGACAAAGAGGAAAAGAAACAAGGAGGCTTTTTTCCCTTCTTTTCTAGGAGGAGGGGCAAAGGGAAGGAACAAGCATTTATTAAGCACCTACTATAACTAAGTGCCTACTGTGCGCTAGGCACTGCGCTAAGTGCTTTATGAATATTATCTCGTTTTATCCTCACAATAACCCTGGCAGGCAGGCACTATTATTATTCCCCATGTGACATTTGATGAAACCGAGGCAAAAAAAGGTGCAGCTCGGTGACACAGTGGATGGAGGGCCAGGCCTGGCGTCAGGAAGGCTTATCTTCCTGAGTTCAAATCCAGCCGCAGACATTTTTTAGCTATGTGACCCTGGGAAAATCACTTCATCTTGTTTGCCTTGGCTTCCTCTTCTGTCAAATGAGCTGGAGAAGGAAATAGCAAACTGCTCCAGTACCTTTACCAAGAAAACACCTAATGGGGTCAAGAAAAGTCAGACACAAATGAAAAAAATGAACAAGTGACTTGCCCAGGGTCACATAACTAATATAAGTATCTGAGTCTGGATCTGAACAAGGTCCAGACCCAAAGCTCAATTCACTGTGCCATTTAGCTGGATGGCACACAGCTAGTTCCAAAGTAGGAAGAAGGACTTGCAGACAAAGAATAATTGAGGGCTGGACCTGGAGTCAGGAAGACCTCTGTTTAAATCCTCTTTTGGATATGACTAGCTATGTGACTACGGGCAAATCACACTACACTGACTTCAGTTTCCTCATTTGTAAAATAGCATCTACCTCTAGTTGTTGCAAGGAAAAGATCAAATGAGATAATGTATATCAAGCCTACTGTAAACCTTAAAAACACTTATATGAATGCCAGTCACATCGTTCCAAACCCTTACTCTAAGAGTAAATAATAGACAAGTAAATGATGTCCCAGAATGATTTTTCATTTAGAAGAGGTAGACTCAAAGTGCTCCAAAGGATAATTCAGTTCTTGATATAATGGGTGGAAACCACAGTAACTAAGCATCCAAGAATGCTGTGACATCTATTCAGTTATAGAACCATGGTACCCTACCGGCCTAAAAAAGATGATGTGTGACTACGTTAATTTTCCAATGTAGACATCGTCTTAGAGATTAAACCCACAACAGTACCTGCATTTTGAATTCCAAAACATCGTTTCCTGGTTTAATTCTTCCCAGGGAAATCAGTTCTTTGATCTGGGCTTTTTTCATTTTCATCTCTGCTCTGTGGTTTAAAGGTTCCTGTTTATTATTCTGATTGGCAGATTCTGAGGAGAAATTAACTTGACTGTTATCAGTAAGTGCACCAATTGCTCTTGACTCTGTAGGATTTGGTTTCATCCTAAGTCCATGGTCTACTCGTGTATTTGCTTGATGAATAAGAAAAGATTGCACGAGTGATTCTGATGCTGCCCTGGGTGGTTCCTGAGAAACTGTTTTCTTGGCCATGTTTGCTGGTAAAAGACAACTGGTAAGAGTCGGCTGACAAACACTGCCCGGCTGATGGGTATTACTTCTGACAGTTGGACTCGTGGTCTCTAAAACACTTAAAGTTCCAGTTATTGCAGGGGGATTTAGAGATTTGCTTCCTTTGGCTGTAATTACTGCAGAGTAACTTCCATCTTGTAAATATTCTGCTGGAGCCCTGGAAGTTGCTGGCTGGGGAGGGAATCTCACCCTTTCGCTGCTGTGGGCACAACCGCTTTTTGATGCCCTCTCTAATGTGGGATCTCCAGGTCTTCCTTGAGAGATCAGTTCATTAAAAGAAAACCATTCCTTCTCAGTTGCTTTTTCATGTACCCCACTCTCACTCATACAGCTGTCCAGATTTTGGTTATCCTCCTGCCTACTTTCAGCAGAACAATGTGTTTTCTGACCACTTCCCCTCGGGGGACTGGCAGGGGACCCCATAGGAACAGAAACCGAATCAGGCTGCCCTGTTCTTTCCACAGGGTTAGGGTAGCTGCCCTCCTCATTTTCACTGTAATCCCTTGAATCAGGAGACTCTCCCCTCACACCTAGATCAGACCTGTTTCTTATGTTCTTGTAATTTTGTATTTTCTGACTTAACTTCTTCTGCTTCTGCGCCACCATTAAAAGGCTCTTTTGTCGAGTGGCTAAGTTAGCCAGTTGTTCTCTCAGTGCCCCTTGTTTGAAAGACTCCACGGAAGCCCTACAGAAAGGAAAAGGAAAAATGCAAAGCTTCTTTAAAACAACAACACAATAACATCCTACGCACAAAACAAATGCTCTTCTGTTTCCAATGAATATTTTCAGTCCTTTTCCAAATGTGTTCAACTCTTCATGACCTCATTTGGGGTTTTCTTGTAAAGATACTGCATTTCCTTCTCTGGCTCATTTGACAGACGAGGAAACTGAGGCAAACAGGGTTAAGTGACTTGCCCAGGGTCACCATGTAACACAGACAGCTTGCTAGGCGTCTCCATTTGTATGTCCCAAAGACATCTGTTAGAGATGGGCCTAACGTCAGACACCAAGATTCTTTTAGTTCATATTTGATGTTGAGACAAAACAAGGCCCTTGTAAGTCATTAAATAATGACCAAAAGAAGGCTTATTTTGCCCAAACATAGCACAAACATACAACAAAGATACAGTAACACTTAGCTTTTCTGGACATGACCCTCCTCATCTCAACAGGGAAACACATCTGGTCAGCAGGGCAAGGTAGATGGACTCACACGGTCTTGATAAAACTGATAAGATGGAGGGTCTCCTATTTCACGGCGGTGCTACTTTTTATATCCTTAAGGGACTAGGAAGCTTCATCAAAGGCAGGGGTCAATTAAACCTAAGGGACAGTTTTGTTACTTTTTTAGGGAAAACCAGTTCCTATTGCAGGAAAACAGGGGACCCTGATGCTCTCACAGCATTTCAAACTCAGCATATCCATAACAGTGCTTGTCACTTCTTCCTCCCTCCTCCCACACCCAATCCACATCTCTTTCTAACTTCCCTATTTCTATAGAAGACAACACCATCGTTCCAGTTATCCAGGCTCACAATCTCAAAGCCACTCTGGACTCCTCCTCTTTTACCCTTCTTGTCCAATCAGTTGCCAAATTTTATGAATTCTCTATTCACAAAACCTTTCACATCCCAAACTCTCTACCCTTATTGCCAACACCAACAATTCATGGCCTTATAACTTTTTCTGGACTGTTGCAATAGCCAATTACCTGGTCCCTTTGCCTCTAGGCCCTCCCCTCTCCCATCTATCACCCACACAAATTAATATACCAAAGCATAGGTCTAATAATGTCACTCCCCTTGTTCAAGAACTTTCAGTGGGTGGCCATTGGCTCTAGAACCAAATATATATCAATCTAGCAACTAAATAAATAAATCCCTTCCCAATCAGGTTCCAACCTATCTTTCTTTTTTTCCTCTTTATTTGTTACGTTTTAAGTTCCAAACTGTCTCCTTCCCTCTATCCCCACCCCATACTAGAGAAGGTCATCAACTGACATAGATTTATAAAGATATGTAAAACTGCACTATGTGCACTTCCATTTATCAGGCATTCTTTCTCTGGAGGCTTACAGCATCTTCCCTCATTGGTTCTTTATAGCTGTTCTGAGTATTTCCATTCCTCAGAATAACCTGTGTGTTCGCAATTACTCTTCGAATAAGATTGCTGTTACTGTAAACAACATTCTCTTGGTTCTTTGCACTTCACTTTTCCTTATTCATGCAAGTCTTTCCATTAAAACCAACCAGCTCATCATTTCTTAACAGTGCAGTAGAATTCCATCACAATCATATACCACCACTTGCTTAGCCATTCCCTAATTGATAAGTGTCCCCTTAATTTCCAGTTCTTTGCTACCACAAAGAGAGCTGCTTTAGATATTTTAAACTATACAGGTTCTTTGCTTTTCCCCTAGTCACTGTGGGAAGCAAATTTAATAGTGGCATTGCTGGGTCAAAGCGTATACAGTTTTATAACTCATTGGGTATAATTCCAGATTGTTCTCCAAAATGGTTGAATCAATTCACAGTTTTGTTAACAGTGTATTAATGTACCAATTTTTCCACATCCTCACCAACATTTATCATTTCCCCCTTCTATCATTTTAGCCAATCTGAGAGGTGAGATGATATCTCAAAGCTGTTTCAATGTTTCTAATCAAGTGATTTTTAGAGCATTTTTTCCTATTGCTATAGATAGGTTTGATTTCTTCTTCTAAAAACTGCCTGTCCATATCTTTTGAACATTTATCAATTGGGGAATGAATCATATTCCTATGAATTTGACAAAGTTCTCTATAAACTGTCTATAAAAATCCCTCTCCCCAAATTTATGCTTCCACAGAAGGATCCCATTTTCCTCCAACAGAAACTACTTTCCCCTAACAAGTAACATCACTATCCCTCAAACTTGATTGGATAAGCTTTCCCATCTTTTCTTTCCAGACTGATTTCACGTCACAGTACTCCTGGACTCTTTGCTACAGCTTGTCAAACTGGCCCATTTGCTGTCCCCTGTACATGATCTCCCATCTCCTGCAAACATGTCTTTGCACAGACTGTACTCGTCCTTATACTGCTCTTTCTCCTCACCTTTACTTTGTGTAATCTCTATTTTTATTCAAGGCTTGGCTCAAGTGCTATCCCTCACAAAAACTTAGCTTGTTTTTCTCCTCCTCTGAATTAGGCTTTCTCTCCTCAAAATTACTTTGTATTTGCATGTATTTTTAATTTATTTTACCTGTGTAGGTTACATTGTTCCCAGCACTACCCAGTAGAATGTAAGATCTGAGGGCAGAGGCAGCTGCATTTTCCTAACACCTGGCACTGGTCACATCATACAGTTACGCCTTCCGCACTGCTAATTTCCCCAGTGTTATCACCATATCACCAATTGGCATAAGAAATCAAATGGGAATTTGGGGGGAGTTTTGAAGAAGTGCAGAAGACACACATAGGCTAGCAGATGACACAAAGCCTATCACCAGATACTTAACCCAAATTTTACAATAAGGTACTTTAAATACCCCACAAAAGAAAAATAAAAAATTCAGATTTCTTCTCTGGTATGAAAGCCAGGAAATTTTATGCAGATTTTCCAGATTGCAAGGGTGCTACGCCCCTAACTCCCATGATGTGGAAGGGATAACTGTCCACACTTAATAAATGTTTGTTGAATGCAACTGAACTGAACTCATTAAGGACCGAGAGTCTCAAATTGAGAATCTGTTGTTGCTGAGTCATTTTCGGTCACATCTGACTCTTTTTGACTGCAATTGACAGAGGGGATACTAGAGTGGTTTGCCATTTCCTTCTCCAGCTCATTTTACAGATAAAGAAACTGAGGCAAAGAGGATTAAGTGATTTGCACAGGGTCACACAGGGTCAAACAACTCAGTTAGAGTTTGAGGCCAGATTTGGTCTCAGGAAGATGTCTTCCTGACTCCGGGCCAGATGCTTTATCTCCTGAGCAACATTTAAATGAATGTTTGTAGATAGCTAAAAAAACTACAATTCTTAGTACCATCTGTCCCCTTTTTGCCACCATGGCAATATCACTCTGGAAGAAGAAAGGGGTTCCATAGGATGGAGGAACATTGACATTTTTATCTGTTTCATAAGTTGCCATAAAGAGTCACCCAATGGCCAATCTGACGGTCATAATCCTCTCTATACTTAGCCAGAGCCTTCCTTTAACATGTAGACAGTCTTTTTCTGGGTCTATATTGGAAGCTTTTCTAACTTGTAAGAACCTACCAGAGTTTAAGGATTACAGGATTGTAGAGTTAGACTTGTAAGACAACTTGGAGATCACTAACTCATTCTTCTCATTTAATCACTGATGAGAGTGAGGTTCAGAAAGGGCTAGAGACTTGTTCAGTGTCACACAAGCACTGAAAGACAGAGCCAAAATTTAAACTCAGATCTTCTTGCATGCAAATCCAGCACCCGTTCCACTCATTTGGCATTTAAGAACCTAGTATTACTTCCCAACACAATGAGGCACTGAAATAGGATGAGAAAAATTTAAGTCACTACACAAAGTGATTTAAACAAACCAATGAGTTTTTTAAAAGGAAGTAGAAAAAATAGAGCTTTCAATCAGAAAAACTGGATTTATCTTTCTCCTATATTTTTTCTTCTACTTTTCTGATGACCACAAGGAAAAAACGTGACTTCATCAAGAATAAGTCATGCTAAATTAATTCTATTTCCATTTTATTCAGACTGCAGATCAGGGAAATGCTACAATTATATACTTACATTTCAGCAACACATTTGACAAATTTATTCTTGTAAAAAGATGGAGAAATGTGGGCTAGATCTTGGTATAATTAGGTATGGCTAGACTCAAATGGCTAGACTCAAAGAGTAGTTATGAAAGGTTTTATGACAACTTGGAAGAAAGTCTCTAGACTACGTGAAATTTTTATCACTGACCTGGATATAGGGATAGATGGAAAGACTGTCAAACTTCAGAAGACATAAAGCTAAAAAGGGATAAGTAACATAGAGTACAATGTAAACTTCTGAGGGCAGAGACTATGTCATTTTTCTATTTGCATCCCCCTGACCCAGCACAGTGCCTGACACATTAGTCCCCCAGTGAACATTTCTTCCACTACATCTTAGAACATTTTAACCAATGTAGGAGAATCTCTACATTGCTAGAATCCAGAAACTGATGAGCAGCAAATACTTGATTTCCTTCACAAGCAGAGAGAGGCATGAGGCATGTCGACATTAGTTTAGAATACAATCTTAAGGAGAGCAACGGGAGATTAACTAGTAATGTTTCACAAAAAAAACCAAAAAGGAGTGGAGGGAGAAACAAACCTGCAAAGAGATCAGTATGAACTTCAGCTAGGTCAAATCATCCCTAGAATATTTATAAGTGAAACTTGGAACAAACAAGAAAAAGATGTGAAATGGAATAGATCTTCCAGAATTTCCGCAGCAATCTAACCTCATCATCCACAGTCACTGACCTGCTGCATTAACACTTTAATATGCAACGTGCTATGACGAGGAAGCAGAAATCGCACTGAAGAAAATACAGTTGGTATATGTACACACAAAATCCATATTGGAAGTGACAACCTTAAAGACACTTGGGGATCAAATTTCAATATCTCAAAGAGGAGCTGATACCAAAAGAACGGAAAAATCATGGTGGTAGTATTGCTTTAAAAAAAGTTTACTGAAAAGGTATCAGTTATTCCAAAGGACTCATGATGAAAAATGGTATCTACTTCCATAGAGAGAACTGATTAACTTTGAGTAGAGACGGAAGCATATTTTTTACTTTCCTTGTTTTTCTTGCTTTTGTTTGATTTTGTTTGCAACATGGCTAATACAGAACTATGTTTTATGTGACTTCACATGTTTAACTGATATCGTACTGCTTGCCTTCCCAATTGGTATGGGAGGTGTGAGGAGAGAATTTGGAACTCAAAATTTTAAAAAATGAATGTCAGAAATAATTTTTTTTTAAAAAGAAAAGATATCAGTTATTACTGACACATGCCATTAGTTTCTGGCAAAATCTTTATTAGGATTATATTGGGATTGTCTGGATATGCATCCAAGAGAGAACATGAGGAAGGAATAGTTAAGTTTTAGAAAACTTATATTTTTTGTTTTTCAATTAGCAAGCACTTTTCTTTTCCTTCAACCTCCTCCTATCCCAAAAGAAAAACAAAACCCTTCTAACAAATATGCATTATTAAGCAAAACAAATTTTTACATTGGTTATGTCCAAAAATGTCTCATTCTGCATCTCAGATTCATTACTTGTCAAGAGATATCTGCCATGTTGCCTTATTGGTCCTCTGTAATCATAATTGGTCACTGCAATCAAAAAAATTCCTGAGTCTTTCAAAATTATCTTTACACAATAACAATAATGTTATTGTTACTGTATAAATTGTTCTCCTGGCTCTGCTCTCTCCACTCTGCATCAGTTCATAACAATCTTCTCAGGTTTTTCTGGAACTATTGTTTTCATAATCTTTATAGTACAATAGTTTGCCATTACTATGTGATACCATATTCCATGAGTACATACCATACTTTGTTTAGCCATTGCCTAGTTGAAAGGAACTCTCTTAGCTTCCAGTTCTTCATCGCTACAAAAAGAGATGCTATAAATATTCTTCAATATGGATTCTTTCCCTCTTCCTTTGCTGCCTTTGGGAGTATAGACCTAACAGTGAGACTGCTGGGTAAAGGGTATATACAGATGAGTGACTTTGGGGGTGTGGTTCCAAACTGCTGGTCACAATAATTGTAGCTGTTGATCAGATTCCTTCCTTTGAAAACTGCCTATTCACATAAGAGACAAGATTTTACATAAGATTTTCTATTGTAGACAACATTTTTTGCAGCTGTATAACTGATAGAGGAATGTAAAGATCTAACTATGTCTACTCCTTATTGATTACCAGAAAGTATTTGACTCAGTAGAGAAAGATGGAGCCTTAAAGGTTTTCTTTCAATAAAATGTCTCCCACATAAAGGTTAAGATCACAGTAGATTCTATGGTGGTTTAATCTTGGAGATGTTTGTTTTACAATCCACTGAGTATCACCAAAAAGTGAGGTTGTTCCCCAGTGACACGGAGGATGTCCTGTACAAAGTTCAAATAGAAGAATTCTTAGTGATGAGTTTCTCCCTTTGCTTGTGGCTTGGTATGACACAGAGTCCTGGAATACTACAGAACTTTCTCAGTGTTGCCCATGGTCAACCAGTCTTCTATCCATAATGGAAAAATAAAGTAGATGAAGAAATCTATATCTTGGACATACACTGGAAATGAATTAATCAAGAACTGGTTCAAGGTGGAAGAAGAATTAAATAGATGTAGAAAACCAGGCTAGATTAGAGCAAGTGAGAAGCTTTCAGGGCTCTTAAGCCACTCATGGACACAAAAGTTCATCTCTGACATCACTTTTCTCTCAGTGACGTTATTCATGATTAGAAATCACTTATAGTGGGCATATCACCGTACAGCCTGGATTATCAGCACTTGCAGGGTCGTAAAGCATCCTTGAGGTGAACATCAGCAGGGTGGTTAATTAGAAAAGGGAGGATGGTGAGAGGCAGGGAAAAGCAATGGCAATCTGCCACAGGGCAGCTTCTCCAACTCTCTTTAGCTGTCTGTCTTTGGAAGCATTTTGATAGCACACAGTGCTATCTTCTTTGGGAGAAAGCTTAAAGACTCTGTTCTGGTATCAAAGAGACAGAAGTATGGACTGACACACAGAGGAGGATTTTTGTACTCCCTTCTGGCTTGGCAGAGAAGGAATGGGTAGGGGTGGGGATGAGTACCTGGAGTGGGAACTAAATCCAGGAGGGTCACTGGTGAGCACTTTCAGATGAATTTTCCTGCAATTTTACTACCCTGATTAAACATTTTCTAAAGTAGGTGTTCTTAATCTGGGGTGCAAGAACTTAATTTTTTGATAAATCCATTTCAATAAAATTGGTTTCCTTTGTAATTCTATATTTTTTACTGCATACATTTAAAAATTCGGAGAAGGGGATCCATCAGCTTTACTGAACTGCCAAAAGGGTCCATAACCCAAGAAAGATTAAGAACCCGTTACAAAGTGATACCTTGGTAAAAAAAGGATTCCATGAAATATACCATAAAGGCACAAAAGAGGAGTTTGCAAAGTAGGAAAGGGATGGAGTGGTAAGTAAACACACCTAGACACTGATGACAGAAATGAGACTCCGTTTATAGAAGGGGTAGAACTAATGTGTGACAAACAGCTTTTCTGAAAGGAAAACATGGCTTACTCGATTAACCAAAAAAGATCTAATGAACCCCTACCTTGTGATGGGTGATCACCACATATTTAACATTATAATCTCAGAAGAATCAAATTGCAGGTAACATAAAGGACAAATGGAAAAACATCCATAGTGAATGGATTGTAATGTATTACCAACAATAACATGCATTTTAAACAGTGGCATAATGGCAGCATAAGGACACATGTGATTAGAAAAGCAGGCAAGTCACTTACGTAGCAAGAATGAACAGTGACACCTAAGCAGCAATGCACTAGTATCTATAAAATTATAAAAAACCAAACAAAATAAAGGAAGGCCTTCAGGTCACTGGGTAGGCCCAGTATAGACCGTAGGTACAGAAAGGCGTGGGCAAAAGAACTGACAGTATTATCTCCACAAGTATAGAGCATAAGGAGAATTCTGCAGTGAACTATGTAGAATGTGGGGGCTATGTCTGCACTTCTGTATGGCCAAGTGATGTATCCATGCTCAAAATGCAGGCTGTTTTCTCTCTTAGAAGAGAAAGGACAGGGGTTTAAGAAATTACCGTCTATTCTTCAGGTTGCCAGGGAAACAATGGATCGTTCCTTAAAAATTTGTCAAGGGCTTTAAGATGAAAACGGAAAAGAAACAGGATCTGAAGAGGCTGATGAAAGGTGGGGGCTGGAAAAATGAGACACAGAAGAGAAAGGGGGAAGGACCACTGAATAGTTGTAGCTAAGGAGCAAGGATGAGGCTCTTTCTAACAAAGAAGGAGCTTGACCTTCAAAGAATGACAACATGTCAAGTGAAAGATCATACAGGTCAGAGGAAGAGATGAGTTATGACAGGTGATGATTGCCTGCTGAGCAGAAATGAGGCAGTTATTTGTTGATCTGATAACAACAACTAGGAAATCTTCTGTTTTCTGAGAGCATATATCCCAGATGTTGCAGAGAAGTATACCACTCCTCTTGTCACACTAGATGACAAATTTCCTGTGACTCACGAAGGGACAAATGATATTGTCATAAGGAATCTAGAAAATATTACTGAAGTCTTGGGCAATAAGCTGAAGATCAAAGGGGAACAGTTGGTTTCTGTGAAGGCTATGTTGCACTTATTGAAATATTTTAGTCTAATGCAACACATGCTTTGCAGCAAATGCTTAAACAGGCCTCTTTAGGAAGTATTCCCTCTGAATAACAGTTTATCAGTTATTAACAGAAAGGAGGGATCTGGCCTTTATATTTGCAAAGTGTTACTAACATGGCTGGATGTTACTGCGTTTGGCTAGGATTTTGTTGTCTTTCTATGCTAACTTTACTATACACAAGTCTGGCACAGGGGCTGCTTCCATCACTTCTGTGTTGAAGCAAGAACTTCAGGAGAGAATGGAAGTCTTGGGAAATGAAAAGCTGATTAAGAAGATAATGGCTGCGAATAGGATTTGGATTTCTCAACTTTGGCTTAAAATACAGAACAGCAGGCTCCAGAATTAATACAACTAACAAGTGCAGACAAGATTGCATTTGCCTCTAGTCTTGAAAATCAAATCAAAAGAGCTTTATATTAAGATGGAAGGGGATGGGGAAAACCAACCCAAAGCGGAATGTAGGTAGAAATCCTAAGCGACAAAATCCAAGAAAGTAGCAATAAAACTCATCACCTCAGTTGTCTATGTATGAATCACAAAACACAGGGAACAAACAAAGTGAATTAAAGATTCTAACACAAGGCATCAAATTTGATCCGATAGACAGCACTGAGACTTTCTGACATGAAACACAAAATTGGAATATGTCTTTGGAATGGTATACTGTTTTTAAAAGGAACTGTAGACATAAAAGGAGAGGATTGAGGCAGACTAGTACCATATTTTACAGTGGGTAGAGTGCTGGACCTGGAGTCAGAAAGACCTTAGTTCAAATCTGGCCTCAGACACATCATCAGTGTGACTCTGGGCAAGTCACTTGACCTCTCTCAGCCTCAGTTTCCCCACCTGTGAAGTGAGAATAATAATATCACCTCCCTCCCAGGGCTGTTGTGAAGATAAAATGAGATAATATTTGTAAAGCACTTTGCAAACCTTAAAGTGTCATATAAATGCCAAAGATGATAACGATGATTAACCCATGAGATCAAAGAAAGAGGAAGAGAACCCCATTATTACAAAAATATTTGTGGCAACAAAAAAGTAGAAATAGAGAGGGTATCTATCAATCAGGGAATGGCTCAACAAATTATATTACATGAATGTAACATTATTGTGCCATGAGAAGTTATGAAAGGGATGGTTTCAAGGGAAGACCTTATATGAACTGATGCAGACTGAAATGAGCAGAACCAGAAGAATAAAGTTCATATAATAACAACAGCATAAAAGGGAAAAAAACTTAAGAAGACTTAAGAACTCTGATCATTACAATGACCAACTATGACACCAGAGGCGTCATGTAAATGACTTACTTTTTGGCAGAGAAGTGAAATACTTAGGGTCCTGATATCTCTATCCCTATTTGGACATGGCCAATTTGGGAATCAGTTTTGTTTGACTATGCATATTTGTTACAAGGCTTTTGTTTCTCTTTTCTTTCTTTCTAATGAGTGAAGAGAAGGAAAACAGATTTTTATCCATTGAAAAAATTAAATTTAAAATATCAAAAAGAAATTATACCCTTTGAGGAAATTCAGAAGTCACTGGGACAGAAGACGCAGGCTTAAAAAAAGCATTTGGCTTAAGATTAACACTGGCAGAAACAGAAGCAGTGTTGTCCTTAGAGTATCCTATAGGCCAACTGTATATACAGAGAAGACAGATGAGTTCAGACACAGATCAAAGCCATGCATTATATATGAGTAATGGGACACTTCCATTATCTGTCAATCTGCTGGAGTAGTCTCTGTACCCAAAGCAAGGAATTTAATCATTTATTTGCCTAAGCGATAATTTCTTCCTTCAAAAGGTGGAGAAGTTACCAAGAAGTTTTACTAGGAATTTTATTCTTACCAACAGAGAGAAATTGGGTGTTGGGGAGGAAATGAATGATGGAAACCTTTTGGAAACATAACCATTCCAAATATAATTTGTGACAGAGGAAAGGAAGATAGATATAGTCAGACATGCATCCTAGCTTTCATGAGGATAGATTTCAAAGATTTCAGTGAAAGGATGATTAGGCTCTCATGGCCTTCAGTTCTACAGAGGAACTCAGCCCTGGAAGGCTGGGAAACTCAAACAACAATTATAGGTATAGCGGAAATAATGATGAAGGGAAGTGTTAAGGAAAATTTTCTAAAGAGGTTGATGCAAATCATTGATCAACTTAAATTTTAAAAGGATATCCATGGAAGTTTTATATTCTTTCCTAGTTTTCAATCACTTATGAGACGGTGAAGATGCAGCAAGCTAACACCCTTCTGTTAAAGCCCACTCATCCTCTACTATTGCCCTCGTTAATCTGAGCATAGGTGACCCTCAGACAGATTTTGAATAGATTGGTGGACATATAGACTGCTTTTTTATTTTAATTATTTGGTATTGATGAGCTTTGAGATTTTTCCCCACGTCTTTGACGTCTTCCTCTCCTTTAGATATTTTGTAAATTGATCCTACAATGCCCTCACAAATATAATTCCCTGGGCACAGAGATAAGACCCCACTGTGCTTACTGCTTATTGATTATGGAAAAGGTAATCCATTGGGTAGCACAAAATACTATCTTATAGGCCCTTTTCCAATAAGTTGTCTCCCATCCATATATTCAAATCATTCAGGATTCTTTGGAAGACACAGCAACAGAAATAATCTTGTTCAATGATCCTCTGAAATAAGTATCAGGTGACACAAAAATTGGGGGAGATACATGCTCAACAAAAATATTCATTATTTCAATGGAGGGGATCTAGCACAGAGCCTAGGCCAAGGAATAATTTCCCCTGGATAGCAAAGTCCTTTAGAAGATCTTGTTTTCATTCAATGTTGTACTGACTGCAGCAAGACTTAAGACACTGCAGAGCCTTCTGGAAGAGATCTATAATCACTCAAAAGGGTTTGGCCTATCAAAGACAAAATGCATAAAGAATATTTATTGCCTATATTTCCCTATGCATAGGAGTGGAATCCTCTAGGGTGTGTCCAAATTCTAACATCTGGGACAGACAATATGAATAGACAGTGAGTTGGGCCCAGAGTTGAAAAGGAGGAGGAGAGCACTTTACAAACCACTCGCTTTCAGTAACTGCTTTCATGAAAGATTGCTTTCAGGAAAATGCAAAGCACTTACAGATGATCCCAAGCTTCCAAGCACAGCAAATGGCGATATTCTCCTATTAGCTGGTATTGCTATATGACATCAAGACCTGAAATATCACTGCCCCTGAAGAACTAATGATGAGCATCACACAAAGGACAAGGGAGGGCTGAACAGTGGGCATGAGTAGGCTCTAACATACAACCAATTAGGAACTCCAAAACGAACAGGAGTAAATGTGTAATCAAGAATTAAAGACTGGCTGCTTGTGTGGCAAGAGTGGAGAACGACTAAGTGATTAGGCTGCTCCACTGTCACCCTTTCAGCGTGGGGAAAAACAATAGAAAAGTCTCTAAAACATTTGGTGGAACCCCTATGGTGAACTTTTGGAAAGACGTGGACAAAAGTAGCATGTGGATAGGCAGGCACAGAAGAATTGCTATCTGCATCACTGGAGTGCTCCCAAATTAACGTGGTCACAGATTTCATTTGAATAAGCACCTTTATTAATGGAGGATGGGTGAAAATATGGCCATGTTTCTGTAAAAACTCAGAATGGAAAGGCTCAGAATGATGAGAGGATGGTGAAGAAGGCTAATAATAGTAATTAGGGAAAAGAGAATCAAAGGAAGAATAGATTTTGAATGACCAGATAACTTCCTGGAACCCTTGACTATTACTGGACCCCCTACAGAGAGGTAAGGCTACTACTTCGGGCAGATCAGTGATAACTGACCACATAGAAAAGATAAGAGATGGAAAGACTGAACAGCAGGAAGTGGTACAGAAAACTCTCCCCCAAAACTCCTCTAAAATACATCTAGAAAATATGTTAGATGGAATTCTGATGGAGAAATCCAAGAAAAAGTCACAATGAGTCATGTTTCCAGGGCAGGGTGCTTACAGAGACAAGAAGGTCTATAGACACTGAGGACAGGGTCTGGATACATACAGGAAGCATTACAATGTAAGGAGAGGCTGTGGGATCTGGGCAAATGGAGATCTCATGCACCCCCCCAGACTGGGGACAGGTGCATCTCCCCCAACCCCTGCACTGGTCTCAGGCCCAAAGCTGAGGGAAGAGGAGGTGGAGAACCAAGCAGCAGATTCCAGAAGCAGATCAAGGTCTCAGTTTCAGCTTCTCGTCCAGCATGAAGCCTTCAGAGGAATGTAACTTCAGACCAAAGGAGAACCTGCAGTTATGTTGTAAGTGGGCAAAGCTTGCCAGCTGGCAGATGCCGGGTGATTCCAGCAGCCATCCACGGCTACTCAGATCCAAGCCCAGGTCAGGAGACTGCAGAGCTCAGACTGTGAGGACAGCAATCAGACCATGTTGGAAGCACCAAAAGCATTCAGCTCCCCAGCACAAGCTGTCCCTGAGGTCCTAGAACAATGTAACACCCCAACACCTCCAAGAAAACAGCAACAAGAAGTCCACACTTTCTCTCCAAAGTTCACAGAACTTGGTCCCAACATCAAGTACTAAACTGGGAAGTAGATTAGGAGAATGAGCAAACAAAAGAAGAATCCCAACATAAAAATCTATTATGGCAGCAGGGACATTCAAGATCCAAACCCAGAAAAAGACTATGACCTTGGGGCAGGTAAGCAGGGCAGTGGGTGGAGCACGGGCTCTGGAGTTAGGGGGGCCTCAGTTCAGATCTGGCCTCTGACACTTACTAGCTGTGTGATCCTGGGCAAGTCACTTAACTCCAAATGCTTCCAAGCTGACACACCTTCCCCACCCCCATAAAAGAAAAGGACTCCAAAACATCTACAAGAAAAACCTTAAGGAAAAACAATGTGGCCACAAATTGAACCAGAAGTCCTAGAATAGACGAAACAAGAGTTAAAAAAAAGTTTAAAATACTTTTTTGTCAATGAAATGAGGGCACTAGAAGAAAAAATTCACAAAGAAGTAAGTTATGGAAAAAAGAATTGGAAAGGCAATTAATAGTTTGACACAAAAGGCACAAAACTTTACACAAGCAACAAACTCCTCCAAAATTGGAACAGATCAAATAGAAGCCAATGATAATAAGAAATATTAAAGAAATAATAAGAAGAAGACAATGAGAAATACTGAAACCAAGTCAAAAGACTAAGGGGAAAAGAGAAGAAAATATGTGACATCTCACAGAGAAAACAAACGTTAAGAATTGTGAGCCTACCTGAATTCCATGACCAAAGCAGAGACTACACATCACAGTTCAAGAAATCTTAAAAGAAAACTGCCCAGATCTCTGAGAACTGGAGGGTAAAGTGAAAACAGGAAGAATCCACCAATCACCTTCTGAAAGAAACCCTCAAATAAACTTCTAGGAACCTTACGATCAAACTCCAGAGCTTCCAAATCAAAGAAGAATTACTGCAGTAGGAAAGGAAAAATTCAAATCCCAAGGAACCACAGTCAAGGTTCATCCATGATTTAAGCAGCCACTACTATAAAGCAGTAGAGAGTTTGGAATATGATATTCCAGAAGGCAAAGGATATACAGGCTTACAGACCATATAAGAACAGGTGACAGTAACTTGCCTAGTAAAACTGAGTATAATGCTGCAGGGGAAGCCCTAAGGATATATAAAAATATTTACAGATCTTTATTGAGGTGGAAAAGACTGGGAATCTGAAGGGATGCCCATAAGTTAGGGAATGGCTGAACAAGGTGTAGTATGTGCATGTGATGGAATACTGTACTGTAAAAAAAGATGAAGGAAATGGTTTCTGAAAGACCTGAGAAGAACTGTAAGAACTGATGCAGAGTGAAGTGAGCAGAACCAGGAGAAAAATTTATGCAATGACAATAATATAATAAAGACAAATTTGAGATAATTAGAACTCCGATCATTGAAATCATTAGTCATGATTACAGAGGACTAATGATTATTTTTTTTTTTTTCTTTCTATACCCCTTTACCTGTTTTTCTTATTTCCTAGTGGCAAGAACATTACTCGACAGTTGATCCTAACACTTTGAGTTCCACCTTCTTTACCTCCCTCCCTCTCCACCCCTTCCCTTTGGAAGGCAAGCAATTCAATATAGGCCAAATCTGTGTAGTTTTGCAAATGACTTCCATAATAGTTGTGCTGTATAGGACTAACTATATTTCCCTCCAACCTATCCTGTCCCCCATTACTTCTATTCTCTTTTGATCCTATCCCTCCCCATGAGTGTCGACCTCGAATTGCACTCTCCTCCTCATGCCCTCCCTTCTATCATCCCCCCCCACCCTGCTTGTCCCCTTATCCCCCACTTTCCTGTATTGTGAGATAGGTTTTCCTACCAAAATGAGTGTGCACTTTATTCTTTTCTTTAGTGGAATGTAATGAGAGTAGACTTCATGTTTTTCTCTCACCTCCCCTCTTTATCCCTCCACTAATGAGTCTTTTGATTGCCTCTTTTATGAGAGATAATTTGCCCCATTCAATTTCTCCCTTTCTCTTCCCAATATATTTCTCTCTCACTGCTTGATTTCATTTTGTTTTAAAGATATGATCCCATCCTATTCCATTCACTCTGTGCACTCTGTCTCTGTGTATGTGAGCGTGTGTGCATGTGTAATCCCACCCAGTACCCAGATACTGAAATGTTTCAAGAGTTACAAATATTGTCTTTCCATGTAGGAATGTAAACAGTTCAGCTTTAGTAAGTCCCTTATGACTTCACTTTGCTGTTCACCTTTTCATGGTTCTCTTCATTCTTGTGTTTGAAAGTCAAATTTTCTTTTCAGCTCTGGTCTTTTCATCAAGAATACTTGAAAATCCTCTATTTCATTGAAAGACCAATTTTTCCCCTGAAGTATTATACTCAGTTTTGCTGGGTAGGTGATTCTTGGTTTTAGTCCTAGTTCCTTTGACTTCTGGAATATACTGTTCCATGCCCTTCGATCCCTTAATGTAGAGGCTGCTAGATCTTGTGTTATCCTGATTGTATTTCCACAATACTTGAATTGTTTCTTTCTAGCTGCCTGCAGTATTTTCTCCTTGACCTGGGAACTCTGGAATTTGGTCACAATGTTCCTAGGAGTTTCTCTTTTTGGATCTCTTTCAGGCGGTGTTCTGTGGATTCCTTGGATATTTATTTTGCCCTCTGGTTCTAGAATCTCAGGGCAGTTTTCCTTGATAATTTCATGAAAGATGATGTCTAGGCTCTTCTTTTGATCATGGCTTTCAGGTAGTCCCATAATTTTTAAATTGTCTCTCCTGGATCTATTTTCCAGGTCTGTTGTTTTTCCAATGAGATATTTCACATTATTTTCCATTTTTCCATTCTTCTCTCTTTGTTCTGTGATTTCTTGGTTTTGCATAAAGTCATTAGCCTCCATCTGTGCTATTCTAATTTTGAAAGAACTATTTTCTTCAGTGAGCTTTTGAATCTCCTTTTCCATTTGGCTAATTCTGCTTTTGAAAGCATTCTTCTCCTCATTGGCTTTTTGAACCTCTTTTGCCAATTGAGTTAGGCTAGTTTTCAAGGTGTTAATTTCTTCAACATTTTTTTGGGTCTCCCTTAGCAGGGAGCTGATCTGCTGTTCATGCTTTGACTTCATGTCTCTCATTTCTCTTCCCAGCTTTTCCTCCACCTCTCTAACTTGATTTTCAAAATTCTTTTTGAGCTCTTCCATGGCCTGAGCCCATTGGGTGGGCTGGGACACAGAAGCCTTGATTTCTGTGTCTTTGCCTGATGGTAAACATTGTTCTTCCTCATCAGAAAGGAAGGGAGGAAATGCCTGTTCGCCAAGAAAGTAACCTTCTATAGTCTTATTTCTTTTCCCTTTTCTGGGCATTTTCCCAGCCAGTGACTTGACCTCTGAATATTTTCCTCACACCCACCTCACCTCCTGATCCTCCCAGCCCGTGTTTGTGGTCTGAGATTCAAATGCTGCTTCCAACCTCAGGGCTTTTGGCGGGGGCAGGGCTGCTATTCAGTATGAGATTATGATCTGGTGCTGAGATCGGGGCAGGGCCACCTCTCAGGCTCAGTTCCCTCAGGGGGTTTATGTGCCGACCTTCCGCAATGGATTCAAGCTCCCGCCCGCTTGGGGAGCCCCTGTCTGCAGCCGCCTCTCAGCTTCTACCTCCCGGGGGGGGCCTGAATTATGGGGGCACCCCACTCCCCTCTCGACCCGCCAAAGAGACTCTCTCACCCACCCCTGTCACCTGTGGGTGGAGGGACTTGTGCGGCCGCTGGAGATCCCGTCCCTGAAGCCTGCTCGGATCTGTTTCTCTCGGTGCCGCAGCCGTGGCCGCAGCAGGTCTGGGCTGGGCTTTGTGTCTGCAGCGCGACGGACCTTTTGTGAGAGGTTTGCAGATCCCTCTGTGGGTGGAGGGACCCGCGTGGCTTCTGGAGATCCTGTCTGTGAAGCCTGCTTGGATCTTTTCCTCTTGGTGCCGCGGCCGCGGCAGGGCTGCACTCAGCTCCCAGTCCCGGCGCCCAGTCTGCGGCGCGAAGGACCCCCCGCGAGAGGTTTGCAGGTCTCTCTGGAACAGAAATCTCCCTCGCTCCAGTGTTCCGTGGCCTCTGGGTGCGGAATTCACCGTGAGTTACTTCCCTGTAGCCATTCTATGGGTTGTGGGTTCAGAGCTATGTGTATGTGCGTCTTTCTACTCCGCCATCTTGGCTCCGCCCCCCGACTAATGATTATATATGCTACCCATACTGTGCTAACCAGGGGAAAGACTTGGAGTGCAGAATGACACTCTCTCTCCTCTATACACACACACACACACACACACACATACATATATGTCTGTGCATTACACAATATATACACACACACATACATACATACATGCATATGTATGACTTGGCAAATGCAGGAGTTTGCTTTGACTGATTCTAGATTTTGGTAACAGGAGATCTGGGTGCTTTTTGTTCACAATTGGGAGGGAAGTTCCAGGTGATGTTTGTCGTTAAGTTTGTTATTCTGACATATCTGACTTAATTTTCTACTCAGGCCACCATTTTGTGATGAAGTGTTTTGATGTTTCTCATAACTTGTTTTTCAATATTAAGCATGTGTATAGCATAGGATGGTACACAACAGGTGTATATCCACAAATAACTAGTAAACGTATGGGACTCGCAGACAGAAGAGATTGCTACCAACTGGAAATTTGGTAAACAACCCCATCAGTAACGAATGTCATCAGGGCACCAATCAAATTAATTGTTAAACAAATTAGGTCACTGGCCACCAATCAGAATTTAGGTGTAACCAAATAACACCTACAACTAAAACTGTAATAGGGAGACCTCCTGTGTTTCCCAACGTTGAGACTCAAGCGTCCCCCATGTTCACTTGAGGGCAGTACTGACTTGCTGACTTGCTAGCAACTACCTTGGAAGGAAACTCACGGTTTCTGAACAGACAGGGAACCTTGTTTCTGAATACCAGTATGAGACATACCGCCTGGGAAGTCTTAGATTCACGGTTTATACTTAATGGGGTTAATGTATGTATTGCTTAATAGATAATATAAGGACTGCATGCATTTGATTAAGTTTGGTTGCTAGCATTAAGAACTGTAAGCTCAATTCTTTCACTGCTCTAGTTAGCTTAAATAATGGTACATGGGCTTTGCAAATGAACCACTGCTACAAGTAGAAGAGGAAGAAAGCAGAGTTTTACCGATGAAATTTTGAAAAAAGAAAGGTAGAGCTCTTTCACTTTTATTTTGCCATTTTTTCTGCCAAGGAGAACGGCCTTGGGACTAGAAAGGACAGTACACGACTGGCTAATCAGAAATTGATACCCCAAATAGCAATCTAACAGTAGTAAGCAAGTTTCTTTGTATTCCTTATGAATTCAGGTCAACTGGCTCAGATAACTACATCCTAAGATTGTGAAAGAAGTGGTAGACATGATTTCTCAACTGCTGTCAGTGATCCCTGGATGATTGTGGAGAATGAGAGAATTATTGCAGGATCGGAGAAAGGTAAATGAAGGGAGAATTTATGGGACAGTCATCTAAAGAAACTGGTATAGGTACATGGGGAAATCACTGACCAACCACCTTAAGATTTTTAAAAGGCATGTACAGGAGACAGAAGATCTGGATTCAAGTCCTTTCTCTGACATATAGTAGCTATATGATTATAGTTAAATGATTTAACCTCTCAGTATCCCCAGGAAAATATAGTTAAAGGATAGCTGCTGATAGGTTTTGCTGGAGAGATTTTCTACTGATGAAATTACAGATCGGAACACAGGGTGAAGTGGGGTGTAATATTAGAAGCGCCATCACATCAGAGATGTAGCTGAAGGAATGAATGGATTTTATTGAAAATTTACTAAGTTCTTACTATGTGACAGGCACTGTGCTAAGTACTCCGAGTATAAGTGACACAGGTCTTAGCTCAAGAAGCTTATGTTTGAGTCAGGGCCTACAGAACTTAAAAGGAAGAGCTGGAGAAGAGGGAAAAAGAAGGTATCCAAGGAATGGCTGGGTTTGGAAATGGCCAAGAAATGGCGTGTTGGTTGAAGATATCCATGAACATCCTTCTCTTCCCAGGCTCAGTCCTTATTTAGCTCTTGTCACTCAGGGACGGTGCCAAGTTCTGCTCTAATATGTACCACACCCAGGGTAAAATACATATAACAATAAGAATAGCAACAGCTCACAGTTACACAGCACACAGCACTTAGTACGTATCAGGTACTGTGCTAAACACTTTATAATTATTACCTCATCTGATCCTCACAATAACCTGCGAAGTAGGCATTATTATTATCCCTGTTTTATAGATGAAGAAACTGAGGCAAACAAAGGTTAAGTGATATGCCCAGGGTCACACAGTAAATGTGTGAGGCCAGATTTGAACTCTGGTCTTCAGGCCAAGCACTGCATACACTGCATTACGGTGGTGAACTGCTTTCCTGCAGCTCAGAACACCAAGGAAGAGACTGGGCTATGTTGGGGGAATCCAAGGGTAGGTTTATCTAGATCTCTAATCTGTAGGCCATCCAGATCACTGGCAGACACAAATGTGGACAAGCTTGATCAAACTTGGAGGGGCTGATCCCTTCCCTTCCTCCTCCTTAATATACCCCTGGAACACCAGCCCTGGCTGGAAGCAGAAGCAGAGCGCAGCCGGCTTGTGATGGACTTCATGCTACTGAGCTCTTCTGAAGCAAGAAGGCTGACACTTTGCATGGGTTGTGATCTATGCTGATGTGCTCATGTCCACGAGATACTGAATTTAACCAAGTATTTAAGTAAACAGAAGAATTGGAAAGTAAAACTGCAAATGGTATTTACAAGTCCTGGTGAAATGAACATGTTTGGAAAGACAAGCTATAAACAGGTACGTGACATACAATAAACATGGTCAAAATGTTGTTGGTTTGTGAATTATCTGGAACAAGCAATAATTCTGATATGTCTTAATTCTGTGTTTTATTTTGGTGGGTTTTTCAAATTCTGTGACTTTTAAGAATGGATATTACGCCAAGGAAAAATGATCATTAGAGATACTGAAGTGGCTGTTGGTATGAAAAAGTCAAGTATTTCAAGGATAATTCAAACCTTCAATGAAACTGGATCAAAACAATTAAGTGTGTTTAAAAAGAATTAAATGTGGGATGGAGGATTCTGGGAAGATGGCAGGGTAGGTCAGAAAGTTCCAAGCCCTTAAGATTTTCCCCCCACAAAAGAGTTAAAATAGCACCTTAGGGTGAAAAAAGTATGGGTGGAGACAAATAAGAACAGAGGTACAACAGCAGCGTTTCTGAGACAATTCGAGGGCTCAGGACAAGATTTGGTCTCTTGAAGAGTAAACACCTTCAGGCTAGGGTCCATTTTAACAAGTCAGCAAACTCCTTAAACAAGCGTCAATCTCTGGATTAGTTGGTTTGAGTGGTTGCCTAGGCCCAGCCACACACAGGAACATCCACCCCACCCTCCTACAGGAAACACTAGACCAAGCTGTGCTGTGAAGAGCAGTGGGGGGAAAAGGAGCCAGCACATGTCCAGTGAGTGCAGAAGCAGTGGGGCAGAAAGCCCCTGGCTGCCGACAATTACAGGAGTTTGGAGGTTTGGCTTTGGTTCCAGGCTAGAGGGGACAACTGAAAATTTGGGGCAAGAGGCACCATTTCCCATATGCCAGCATTAGAGGTGATTACAAAAATTAAACTATAATCACAAAAAAAGATGCACAGGCAAAGGAGAAAGAATCCAACCATAGAAAGCTATTATGGGAATGTTGAGGTTTGGTCCACTAGGAAACCCAAAATACTGACACACGGGTCCTGCTTGAACGAATTCAACACGAGCCTTCTTAAAGCCAAAGAAAAACAGTTTATTAAAGATTCGCCATAAGGAGCCTAACCATTTGTAACGCTTGTATTGACAAGCAGGGTTGGATGAATCTCAGCTAGACAAAGTCTGAGTTGAGCTGGATTAAACCTGAGCGCCTTCATGGAGGTGAGATGGAACTTAAATACAGAAAAAGACTGAGGGAAGAACCCAGGTGTCCTCAAGCAGTCTCCAGTCCAAGGGATGGTCTTGATAGGGGAGGTAGATCAAACTCAGGGAGGATCCTGATGGGAGTGGTTGGCAGTCCAGACAATCCACAATCTGGGCAGGGTGACTTGGACCTCAAGAGAATGCTAGGTAGTGACCAGTAATGGGATCAAAGGGAGGAATATCAGGAGAATGCTACATCAAATAAGGAGAATTCAAGAAGCCCCCCAAGGCCAGGGTTTCTGGGGCCCTTCAGAAAAATGGGACCAAAACCCTTCCGCTCCAATGGACAAAGGTCTCAGCTTGGGCTTGTACCCCATCAGGAATGGAGATGACCGGGGTTCACCTTCAGATGAGGACATTGAAGTAAAGAAACTCCCAAAGAGTAAACTGAAATGGTCACCTGCCCAATTTATAGAAGATCTTAAAAAAGATTTTAAAAAGCAAATGACAGAAATGGAGGAAAAACTAAAAGAAATTAAGAACAATCCAAGAAAAACAAGAAGGTTATAAAAGGAAAGTCAACCAATTAGAAAAGGAGATCCAGAATCTTAAGGAACAAAATGACACTTTGAAAATCAGAACTGGGCAAAGTGAAGCCAGTGAAATTATAAGAGATCAAGAAATAATTAAACAAAAAATTAAAACAAAAAATGAATAATGAAAAAATAGAAGAGAAAGTGAAAGTTAAGAAAAATAGCAAATTTGGAGAATAGATCAAGAAGACAAAATATAAAAATAATTGGACTCACTGAAAGTTATGATCAAAAAAAGAATCTTGATATAATAATACAAGAAATAATTGAAGAAAATTGTCCTGAAGCATTAGAACAAGGCAGGGAGGAGAAATAGAAAGAATCCATCAATCACCACTTAAAAGAGATCCTATGAGGAAGACTCGTAGAAATATCCCAGCGAGGTTTCGAAACTCTCAGTTCAAGGATAGAATCCTAAAAGCATCAAGATTAAAACAATTTAAATATGATGGAGCTACAATTAGAATTACACAAGACCTAGCAACAGAGACATTAAAGGACTGCAGGTCTCGGAAGAAAATACAGTGAAAAGCAGGAAAAAACTGGGGCTCTGGCCAAAAATATCCTACCCTATTATTCAGAATGAAAAAAACAGACATTTGATAAACTCTCAGACTTTCAAGACTTCATTAACGAAAGTCCTGAACTTAACAGAAGATTCGACTTATAAGAACCAAGAAAAACCAAAGACTAATGATGCGGGATTCATAAAGACAGACTGTTTACGTTCTATATACGTAAAATGTATGTCTAAGACTCTTATTAATAATTGGGTAGCTCATAACAAAGATTGGGGTAAACCTGATTACGTCAAAAATAAATAATAAAAGTAAAACCATTTGGAAATAGCTAAAAAGAGTAATTATTTTAAACAAATAAGGTACAAGTGGAAGAATTGATACAGAGGAATTAGATGGGGGAGGAGGGCTGGTAGTTCTGGCAACCTACTTTCATCAGGAATGGGTTTAGAGGTAACAATACATATATATTTAGAAGAATATAAAAAACCTTCTAAATTCAGAGGAAATAAAACGGTAAGGGCATAGGAAGCGGGGAGAGTACAAGGGAGGGATCTTAAGAGGGGAAGGTGAGGGAACAAGTAAAAGGTCAGTATAGAAAAGTGTTTAGATTTATGGGAATAGGAGAATAGGGGAGGGATTCTCAGAGGGGGTAGGCAAGTAATAGGAGGGCAGGGTAGCGGGTAGAAGTTAAGTAGAAGAGGCAGAAGGGATAGGAAACAAGAGATATGCCCTAACATAAAAACCAAAGATCAGGTATAGAATAGGTTTGGGAAAATACATGTCTATATATGTATGTATATATGTATATGTGTATGTATGTATCTATAGCTATAGAGAAACATATCTAAACTTCATTGTAGCCTTCTGGGGGGTGGGGGAGGGGAAAAAAGAACAAAGTAAAAAAAAAAACCCACAAAGAACCGACAAACTACTGTTGCAAACAGTCTTCAGAAAACAAGCCAGGCCCTGGAGGGACCAGAAGCTGGAGTTGTTCACTGACACCCTCTCAGTTTCTGAAAGGTGAAAAAACTGCAAGGAGCCAGAAAACAAAACGAAAACCAGCTAGTAAGCATTACTATACAGAAACAAGAGAAAGACTGGAATACCCAAGACTGGAAAAAAGTAACTTTCCCTGATAAGATCTGCTTTTTTATTCAAGCTGACACCAAAGCCATTGTTTAGGAGAAGTCTGGGGATCTTCATGAGACTGTAAAGGAATCACCCCCAAAGATGTTGAGGCAATTTTTCTTTTACTTCCAGAAAGCCTGGAAATCTTACTCTTATTGAAGGAACAAGAAACAAATATATTGTATGTTGAAAAGCGGAATTTTTATGGAATTACATAAATTCCCAAACAGAGATGTACTACTACAACACAGTATTTCGTGAAGCCACACATGGTAAAAGATTAAGAAATTTATCTGAGAAATGCAGGTAAACATGGTTAGGTGGGAATCCACCTGATTTAAAACTCACTGAAATTATGGTCTATATACTTGATAGATTTGGAAAAATTGATAGTTCATCAAAAGGTATACTTAACATTCAGTACTATAAAAACGTGACTTTATGATGACGTATTAAAGAATATGTAACAAAATCTTCTGAACTCAGGTCAAATCGTAGAAAAAACAAGTAGTCAGTCTATATTTCATTTTATAAGTTTTTTCAAATATAAAAAATTGTAAGATTTATTGTGCTTACAAATTTAATTTTTTTCTTTGTCAGAGTTAATTATCACACCCCTGTAACAGAAGTAGAAATAGGTAATCCTAGTAAAGTATACAGACCAAGGAGATGCAAAAGCAACACGTAATAAAAAATTTGGAATGCAACTGTTAGGCTCTTGGGAAATAAGAAAAAGAGTATTCTCTAAAGGAAATTCAATCAAATATATTCAATAAGCACTTAAATGCTTAATATTTGTGAAGCATTATGCTCAATGCTGAAGACATGGATATAAAAAGAAAATCGTCATGATCTCAAGGAGTTTAATTCTACAGGAAAGGGTAATAAATAAGATCTTTCCCTCCCTCCACCAAAGGATAAGATTTACATATTAAATGCAGTAGAACAAAATCCTTTTAGAATAGCAAGAATTGGATGTAAAGGCACAAAATATTGACCATTAATGACAACATTTCAACAGAATCACAAGGAACCAAAAATGAAAAAAATGCAGAAAATGTGGTTTATTATGGAAAGGAATATATATGAGAAAGAAATGAAAATACTTTTATAATTTTTTTTAGTGACAATGTTTTACACCGAAAATATTTTCATTTCATTATTTGAAGATGTCAAAATATAGTCTTGGAAATTCTTAAATACAGTTCTACTTAGAGAGAGGGGAATAGATTAGATCATCTCTTTAAGTGACTTCGAGTCCTGTGAATATTCTCTAAAAAAAACCCCAGCAACAGAAAATATGGTTCCCAGAACTTTGGCGTATTCTTAACCAATTCTAAGCTTCATTATTCTTCTAATTTCTTTTTTTATCATGAACTTGACAAACATCACCGCCAAATTCACAGAAAAACAGAACAAGATGGCCTGTGAAACCATGAATCTCGAGGATGCATAGTTCTAACCAAAAAGCACATATTAAATTCCATAGAGCAGCGCCAACCCCCTGCTTCCTTCCGACCTTTCTTCTGCGTATTTTTAAAATGCTTCCAACTGCTGCTTTCTTCTTGTAACCCCATCACCGCCTCCATCCCCTCCCCAGACTCCGCACTTCCAATAGAAAAGGACTCCCTTTTAACAAGTAATTAGAATCGTGAGTGTAGAAATTTAAAACAGGAAGTTATCAAGTCCAGGAAACTGAGGCAAGTTAAGTGATTTGCTCAGGGTCATGCAACTATTGTCCAAGAAAAAACAAATTCACACACTGTGTCTGAAAATGTATGTATCCTTTTGCATTTATATTCTATGACCTCTTTGACAAGAGGTGGCCATGCTTAATTATTGTTGGTAATATTCTAAAACTGTAAAAAAAAAGTTTATCTTAAAAGTAATCTTCCTTTTTTACTTGCCTGTACTTTTTAGCAAGATCATCCCTTTCTTTTTTCTGCTTGGCAAGCACACTGTCCATGATGTCCTTAATCTGTAACATCTTCTCACTGTATTGGTCTAGAAACCACAAAAATAAAGTGTCAATTCAGGGATTAATAAAATCCAGCTCTAGCTGCATCATGAATTCAGGGGAAAGGAGCTGGTGGGAGCAACTCAAGAAAACCCAGGTAAAATCCTCAACAGCATGCAATTGCTCATTAAAGTTTTGAGCGGTAAAGAAATAGAAACAAGGATCAAAGCCCAGTCTGTTGGCGTTGGGCTGGCAGAGGAACATCTATGGAGGAACATGACCAAATAACAAAGTTTAAAATATAGAATGGTCCATCTGGAAGCACATAAATGAGCTACACTTTCTATCACTCTTACACATCCCCCATTCATTCTGTTTTCAGTGGTCACCTTAACGAGGTGAAGTTGGGCAGCCAAAGAGAAACACAACCTGTTCTCCAGACATCACCTTATAGCACCTCTGTACACTTGGCGTACCCACAATCATGATTCAGAGTATCTCTTCAACTATTCATGTGCCCAGGGCTGGGAAGGACAACCCTGGAAAGTTGTCTTTGACGGCTATCACATGACTGTCTCTCCCAACTGTCTAGGCACGTGTCTGTGTATTGAAACGTGACACCACAGCTTTTAACCATTCATTTTAAGACATTAAATTTTAGCCATTCACTGCACCCTAATACTCTCCCCCACTTTCCCATTCAAAATGTCAGACTTGAGAAGTAACTTTATTTTACATTGGCACATAGCATTCTTCAAACAATTTTTTTCAGAGGCATATACTACTCCTTAATATTAAATATATATATATATTCTATCACTGACCCTGGATTTCCTAACATGAACCAAAATGAATGTGTTCGTAGTTACCTGCATCTTTGGGCGTCCTTATTTCAAACACCAATAGGCTTTCTTGCTTTTCTTCTATATCTTGTAAAATGGTGCAGATGGACTCATGCTGTCAGATACAAATAACACAAATTTCACCATTGGGGGAGAGGGTGTTTTTCTCTTATATGACAACTGAAAGCAGTTCTATTAAAAAAAACCGACTGGACACCGTACACAAGAATAAAGTCCAAATGGGTACATGATTTAGGTATAAAGATTGATACCATGAATAAACTGGAGAAGCAAGGAATAGTGTATTTATCAGATCTATGGAGAAGGGAAGAATTCTTTACTAAAGGAGAGATAGAATGCATTATGAAATGCAAAATGGATAACTTTGAGTACATTAAACTGAGAAGTTTTTGCACAACCAAACCCAATGCAACCAAAATCCGGAGGGATGTAGTAAATTGGGAAAAAATTTTTACAGCTAAGCTCGGGGATAAAGGCCTCATTTCTAGAATATATAGAGAACTGACCCAAATGTATAATCATACAAGTCATTCCCCAATTGATAAATGGTCAAAGGATATGAACAGGCAATTTTCAGAGGAAGAAATTAAAGCTATCTATAATCATATGAAAAAATGCTCTAAATCACTATTGGTTAGAGAGATGCAAATCAAAACAACTCTGAGGTACCACATCACACCTATAAGATTGGCAAACATGACAGAACAAGAAAATGATAAATGCTGGAGAGGATGTGGGAGAGTTGGAACACTAATTCATTGTTGGTGGAGCTGTGAGCGCATCCAACCATTCTGGAGAGCAATTTGGAACTATGCCCAAAGGGCTACAAAAATGTGCATACCCTTTGACCCAGCAATATCGCTACTAGGACTATATCCCCAAGAGATCATAAAAATGGGAAAGGGTCCCACATGTACAAAAATATTTATAGCAGCACTCTATGTAGTTGCCAAAAACTGGAAGTCAAGGGGATGTCCATCAATTGGGGAATGGCTGAATAAATTATGGTATATGAATATAATGGAGTACTATTGTGCCATAAGAAATGATGAACAAGAAGACTTTAGAGAGGCCTGGAAGGACTTATATGACCTGATGCTGAGTGAAAGGAGCAGAACCAGGAGAACTTTATGCACAGCAACAACCACAGTGTGTGAGAGTTTTTTCTGGTAGACTTAGATTTTTGTAATAACACAAGAACTTCTGAAAAAAAAAAAAAAATCCCAATGGTGGACCTCAAGGCAAAATGCCTTCCACACTCAGAGAGAGAAATATGGAAGTCACTCACATAATGTAGCAGATCATGTTTGTGTATGTGTATCTGTTTGTGTATCATGTTCTGATTTGTTATACGGATTCTTTCATTTATCTTAGTCTGACTACATAGCATGACTATAGTGAAAATATACTCAATAGGAAAGTATATGTAGAATCTATACAGAATTGTATGCAGTCGTGGGGAGGGAGGGAGGTAGTGGGGGGTGGGTGGGGAGGGATAAAATCGCAATTGTATGGCAGTGATTGTTAAACATTAAAAAAATAAAAAAATTAATTAAAAAAAAAAAAAAGAGGCAACCCAAGATGGCGAATCTTTAATAAACTTTGTTTTCTTTGGCTTTAAAAAAAAAAAAAAAAACCGACTGTAAAAATAAAAAAGGGCATGTGAATGCTCCAGGTGGTTCTCATATGTCTAAGTACATTCAAGTCCTCCTCACTTTATTTGTTGTTATCTACAGATAAACTAGTTTTGAAGATCTGAAAATAATTTAATGCACTACTAGTCTAGTTCTATGCATTGGATGCATCAGTTGATCATTTATAAGCCTTTATTAGGGGCTAGTATATGCAAGACACCATTCTAGGCACAGGAGAAACCAAGACAAACATGAAACATGCCAACCTTCAAGGAGCTCACGTTTTATCAAAGAAATGACATACACATGTCTCTGTATGTGTATATCACATGTATATGTACAAATACACACGTGTGTCTATTTGTATATCTCAAGTATTAGGAACTGAATGATTCAGGAAAGGACTTAGAGAGAAGGTGAAGGGAAGCAGAGGTTCTGAGAGGCCCAGGGGAAGGAGGGCCTTTTAGACATGGGGGCACAGCCAGTACGAAGGCAAGCAGGCTGGTATAAAGTGGAGTCTGGCATAATACATCTGGAAAGGTGGGTCGGACAGGTGGTAAAGGGCTTGAAATGTCCAACAAAGGAGTCTGAAGCAATAGGGAGCCCTGCAGTTGCATGAGCAGAAGTGTGCATGCATTCCTGAAAAGTAATGAGTGAAGTGGAAGGAGCAGGAAGACTAAACTGTTTCCGCACCCCCACCCCTCACCGCCGTGACTTAAATAATAATTTTGGAGATGTGTGCCCAGAACAATAACAGCCAAACCTGGCCCAATATGCTGAGGATCATTCTGCTTTTATCAATGCACAAATTTTACAAATTTTATTTTCTCATATAACCTTAATAGAAAAGTTAATTAAAAGACACTTAGGAAAAGTACACAACATACTTTATGCTAAACTCTGCACAATGGATCTTTGCCAGTAGCTGGGAGTTGGCTATGTTTGTCACTTACTGCAGTCTGGCAACACTGAGTCACTCATCTGGGCCTGGCCACAAAGATAGTCTTAAAATCTGTAGAGATGACCTGGATGGGGGACTGAGATCTCTCCCAAGCTTTCCCCAATAGCCCCTTAGCATGGGTTCTAGTTCTGATTCAACAGACCTGCGTGGTCTTGGGCACTTCCCCACTTTTCCTTTGATGGGGTTATTAGGATTATGTTCAGGGGCTTCCCAAACACAATTATAATTCAATATAAAAAAGCTAAAAAGAACCCCTTTTTTATATAAAGTCATACTTGTGGTAGCAGAATGTGGTATAGCTTAGAATTTTGCTAAGGAGAGACCTAAGTCCTGTACCATCAACACCACCATGTAGACTTTTAACAAATCAGAATTGTTCAATGAATCTTTTAGTCAGTTCACTTCTGCCACGAGATGGTGATGATTCTGAGCACATGGTCCCTTGGACTCCTTGGGTCACAGGAAAGTTGGAAAGGGCAATGTGAGAACTTTGCCAGCTATCTAAGAGTACGGGTCCCTGAACCCCATTTCCTCATCTATCAAATGAGGAGGTTGGACTATAACCTCTAAGCTTTCTTCTCTCACTATGAGTCTATGTTCCTAGGATTGTAGCAGATTAGTGAACTGTCACATTGAATGACCCAGAGGGCTAATGAAAGTCTAAGTCATGAAAGACTAAGATGCAGAGAGAGGCAATGGAGTATTAATAGGAAGTTTTGGGAACACAGAGTAAGAGGATTTGGGTTTGAATCTCAGGCCTGTCACTTATTGTTGGTGTGGCCTCGGGCAAGTTACTCAACCTCTGTGTGCCTCAGTTTCCTCATCTGTAAAATGGGGGTGGTAAGGGACTGACTGTTAAGATCTCTTCTGCTTCCAAATCTAAGACCCTGTGAGAAGGAAGTTTTAATTAAGTGAAGAGACAGTAAGCAGCATTAAAGTGTGGGCAATCCAGGTAGGTATGCAAGCATTATTTTCTGTTTACGATGACACCTATTTTCCTCCATCCTCCCAACACTCTCCTTGGTAATGGGAATCAGCTGTCACTCTTTAGAGTAGACAACAAAAGTTAGGGCATCTAACATCGCTTTTTGTCTGTCATCCTCAATCGACTGCACAGAGCAACTCTGCACAGACAGGGAAAAGGCAACTACTGAAGTTCTTTCCTGTGACCTCCCAAGTTCAAACATCTACATGCTCAGTTATCACTCACCAGCTAGGAGGCACAGAGGATAGAGTGCTCATCTTCCTGAGTTCAAGTCTAGCTTCAGACACTTACTAGTTGTAAGCCACCCTGGGCAAGTCACTTAACTTTGTTGGCAGCAGTTTCCTCATCTGTCAAATGAACTAGAGAAGGAAATGGCACACCATTTCAGTATTTCTGCCAAAAAAAAAAAATCCCAAATGGGGCAACAAGTTGGACACAACTGAACAATAACAATACCTAGTAGAGCCAAAAGATTCTGATTCATTATAAGTTGATGTGATGGTAGGGTTGGTGGTAGGGAACCTTCTCCCCAAAATTTTCAGCAGGACCACACTCTGCTACCACAGGCACAACTTCATACCGAAAAATGTGTTCTTTTTAACTTTTGTATACATGGGTTACAATTATGTTTTGGAGGCCCCTAAACCTAATGCTAACAATGTGTGCAGAAAAGAAAAATATCTAATTTTCTAACCTTCCAAACTCTAAAAAGAAATGAATGTCCTTCATTTTTCTTTCACATTTCATTTCATATTCTTATTTTTAAAAGTCTCTATATTATTTTTTAATCATTTCTGCTTCCTTGAAGGTGTTCAGGAAATTCCCCCACTACTTCTGATGAGATTATCTGAAGCTTTCTGAAAATGGTGAAAAAACAGGCCCCTCCCTAGGTAAATAGCCTAGTCAATGAGATAATGAGATTCAAATAGGCTGGTCAATTAAATACTGAAACTACCAGAGGCCCCTCCACCCTGGGCAAATGGGCTGAGCCACGGATTAATGAGGTGCCTAGATGTGCAAAAAACCTCAGAGTTTCCACCCCCTTGCCCACTGGTCATGTCACCTTTCAGTCACTGATTACCTCTTCCCCCCCCCCCCCCCCCCATGACAGGTTTTCTTCTATAAGAATCCCTAGCTTCTCCTTACTGGGGGTGAGGTCCCTTAGGGGGTGATGTTGCTTAGGGAGCAGTAACCTCCCTTAAAGGGTGGTAACTTCCCATAAGGAGGAGCCTGGTTGGAGTGTTATCAGGAGTAAATCCCTGTACCTGATTTGAAAACTGAGATCACTCCTCGGCATGTACACACACACACACACACACACACACACACACACACACACACACACACACACACACACACACACACACGCACACACGCACACACGCACACACGCACACACAGACACGCACACGCACACACACACACACACACACAGACAGACAGACACACACACACACACACACATACACACACACCAACCCCTCCCCCCCAGTTTGGAGACCGCTCACCTTATCACTTCCACTTCCTTCCTGCCCATGCCTTACTCTTGTATGGACTTGTAGAGAGCAAACAGGGGGAAGGCAGGTGGCACAGTGGATAGAGTTCTGCTCCTGGAGTCAGGAATAACGGCTCAGACACTAGCTGCGTGACCCTGGCCAAGTTACTTCACCCTATTTGCCTGTTTTCTCATCTACAAAGTGAAATGGGGTAGGAAATGGCAAACACTCCAGTATCTTTGCCAAGAAAACCTCAAAAAGGGTCACAAAGGATATGAGTGAGAATGACTGAACAACAAGTAAACAAAATGTTACAAGTCCCAAAGTAAAATGAAAAGATCAGGAAAAGGACAAACCGCTGACATGAGGAAGTGCCACTCTGAACTAATGTAGATCCAGGCATGATGGATGGAATTAGCTGTCCCCAGCAAACTTTTTCATTAGCAACAATTTCACAGTATGATCTGGAGACATACCTGTGATGAAGTTCCCCTCTCTGTATGTCATCAGGAAGCAGCCCATGTAAAATGTGATCAATGAAAAATAGTCTTGGGAATTATAACATGAATTTTTTTAAGGGCTTTTAACAAGAACGCTTTAAAAAATTTTAAAGCTGGTACTTGAGGCTAGAAACATTGTTGAGTGGAAGAAATAGGAAGTTTTTTTAAAGGACAAAATGGAGTGAAATGTGAATTAAGTGGTAGCTGATAATACTGTAACAGAATTTAACTAAGATTACTTGAAGTTACAACTAGATGCTCTTATTTTTTCTATTACTGCTCCATAACACATACAAACTCCAGTTTGCTGTGCAGAAGGTAACAGCAAGCAGACTTTTATGTTTTCTTACTGAAGACTGCAGCAGGGGGGAGCAGAAAGGTCCCTGGTGACACCTGAGTTCCAATCTGACTTCTGACATAAACTAGTAGTGTGACCATAGACAAGCCTCTTAACATCTTGGAGCCTCAGATGGGTTTGGTAACACTCTCTAGTATCTCCCTTGGGAGTACTGAGAGGATCACATGAGATAAGATATGTAAAGCACTTTGCAAACCTTGAAGCACTGTGTCAATTATGTTTTGTAAAATAAGTATATATCACTGTTATCCATCCCTTGAGAAAGTCTAATTGATCAGCTTCTATGCAAAAATGAGGGCCCCTGTTCATCCTGTGGCAGCTGCCCAAACCACAGGCATCATGCCTAGGTATGACTAACTAGCAAGAGAGCATTCTTTACAAATTTGGGCCTATGAAGGCATGGAAAACTTCACACCCAGTAACAAGACACCAGGAAAGTAGCGCCCTTGATAAAGAACACAATTATCTAGTCACAAGAAAGATATATCTTTCACTGCTTAATAAATTAATAAATTGCTTTCTGGCACCAATCAGTCTCATGGGCATGACAGCAACAGAAGCGACCTCAATGCCACATCCTCCCTAGGTGCGCTGAATGTCAATTTTGTCCCAGCAGAGCTGAGGGGCCTGACCATAAAGAGTACCAGCCTGAAAGAGCCCACCAAGGTCTCTGTGTGCATTTTTGAGGTAGGTCCACCTCATCATCACCAACCTAAACCTGTACGAAACTTGTCTGCTTATCTGCTCACATACATGCGTGCGTACGTTTGTGTGCGTATAAAATGTTACATACTCACACGTTTGCCATTCTTTGAATAAAAACCACTAAAAAATCTGAAGTCCTACAAAGATAAGGCTTTAGCTCTCTCTCTTCGAAGCTATGTCTACATGTTTCCTTGACATAAGGACACAGAAAGCCTTTTCCAACCTCTAATGCCTTTCTTCTTTTAATTATTTTCTATTTTTGTTGTATATAGCTTGTTTGTGTATATATGTTTGCTTATCATCTTCCCCTCAGATTACAAGCTCCTTGAAGTCGGGGGTTGATTTTTTGTCTCCCTTTGTTCTCCAAGGGTTTATTAGCACAGTCTCTGGCACTTAATAAATGTTTACTGACTGACTGAGAATATTATATTGATTTTCATACCCATGACCCATTAGGCCTAGCATTCTGCTACCAACACATGCTTTATGGGTGTTCTTCCTAAAAACAGACCTTTAGCTTGAATGGTTTCTCCCTATCCCCCAAACAGCCTGGTTCCTCTCAATGGAGAATTTATTAATTTAACTGAACTACTTGTCTATGCTATTTTCAGCCTATACCATCGCTTACTGTAATGAGTTGTATAAGTTTATTACCTACTGCGTAAAGTAATACAACACTGGTATTTGTCCTCAACTTAATTCTTTCATGCTTCAAAAGGTATATTTTAATCTTCGTATCCTGAGATTTGGGAACAAGTTCATGCTTACTCTAACACACCCTGCCTGATAATGGGGGAAAGGTAGCACACAAGTCAGAATGCGTGACTATTACAATATACTTATATGTGAAAGGTGAGAGTTGTTCTCTCAGTGCTAAGATTACCTGATTATCTGTGGTTTGTGAGTAATCCATTAAAAAAAAAAAACATCTGGCCATTATATTAGTTAAAAAGAGGTTGGTCATTCTGTAGGACTTCTTGTATCCATGGGAAAATTCTCCTCCATCCATCAGGTCAATGTTTGCCTGGGGGCAGCTAGGTGGTGCAGTGGATAGAGCACCAGTACAGGAGGCAGGAGGACCTGAGTTCAAATCCCAACTCAGACACTTGACACTCACTAGTCATGTGACCTTGGGCAAGTCACTTAACCCCAACTGCCTCACCCTCGGTTATCTCCAGTCATCCTGATGAATATCTGGTCACTGGATTCACATGGCTCTGGAGGAGAAGTGAGGCTGGTGACCTGCACAGCCCTTCCTCACTCAAAATAAAGTCAAGTGCAAATCATGTCATCATTTCTCTGATGGCATGGTCTTCTTCGGCAACGAAGGATGAACACACAATGTTTGCCTAACAAAGTGAGCTCATATCTAATAACATCTACGTTAGCAATTGCAAAATAACTCTAGGAACTAGCTATGCTATGTTAGTATAAAGTTTTTCCCATACACAAGTTTTTATATACAGTCAATTTTGTCACTGTACATTAATTCTAGAACTCAATGATTTCCTAGTTTCTGGGGTTATTTCTTCTTCCAAACTTGCCTATCACTGTCTAAGGGCACCACCAACCTTCCAGTCACCCAAGCCTGCAAACCTGATATCCTCTCTGACTCCTAATTCCACACACTCCACATATCTAATCTGTTAACAAGTCTTATTCTGACCTTTTCTATCTCTCTCACATATGTCCTGTTCTCTCCAATCCCACATCCACCACCTTGGTGGGCTCTCATCACCTCACACCTGGACTACTACAATGGCCTTCTGGTGTCTCCCCCATCCCAAACTGTCCTCCACTCACTGGAGTGTTGTCAGAGTGGTTTTCCTAAAGAGCAAGTGTGACGACATGACCTCCTACCCCAATCAGTAAACCCCAGCGACTAATGACGGAGTTATCTCAAAAATGCCCTATTTGCTATGTGGAGCTTTCACAATCCAGCCCTTCCTACCTTTCCAGTCTTGTTACACTCTGCCTCCTTCCACATACTTTACCAACAGCAACACTAGCTTCCTTATTGCTCCCTCCCAACCCCTCCTTAGCATTCCATCTCCCAACTAGGCATGTTTTCATTGGCTATCTTTCATGCTAGGAATGTTCTCACTATACCTCCATCTAGGTCCTTGGCTTCCTTCAGATCTCAGCACCTCAGTGCCCTCTGCAAAGCACACTCCCAGTGCCTTCCCTCAGAAATTACTTTCCATCGACTTTGTCTGTATCTTGTCTGTATCTTACCTTCCCCATTAGAACGAAATTGGACAAATCTATAATTAATCATAAAATTTTGATCACAGTTAACAGTCATATTAAGCTTAGGTCTAGATGGCACATTCTTCCATTGTATTCCCACGTGCTAAGCAGCTAGATGGTTCAGTGGGTAGAGTGCTGTGCCTGAAGTCAGGATGACCTGAGTTCAAATCCAGCCTCAGACACTTAATAACTGTGTGGTAGTTAAGTAATTTAACCACTGTCTCTACTTCCCTATCTGGGGTAGAAAGATAATAGTAGTGCTTACCCCTTAAGGTTATTGTGAGGAGAAAATGAGATGAAATTTCTAAGGCACTTTGCAACCCTTGAAAACACTACGTCAATTCTTATTATCATTATCATCATACCTGGCATATAGTAAGCACTTGATAAATGCTTGTTAACTGACTAATGGGTTAGTGAAGGCTCTCCTATGCAGGGGTGCTGTAACCAGTCATTTAGGGGAGAAAGGGACGAGGGCAGTGGTGGAGGCCAGAGAAAGTCAGAGAAGGTCAGAGAAGCCAAGACGAGTGACAGGGACAACAGCACATGGGCTACTGTTTTGTGTTATGTACACTAACGATCCCTTCCAATAAATACTATGTATAATCACCCAATTTCTTCTTGGCGTTCTGTTGTTGCATGCTTTAAACAAAATGGAATAATGTTTTCAGCCTTTTCTTATGACTCAGCAAATGCTGCCCCAAAGTCATTCTGGCTGGCACAACAGGACTGGCGCTTTCTGTCTTGAGGAATATGAAAGATATAAACCTCACTCACCACGGGAGCTCTTTCTTTTGTCAAATCTCGGTGGGAAAATGAAAGTGGATCAGCACGTTTAGAGTTGCAGCAAGACTCCTGTTTTTGTCTTTTTAACCTTGAAGAAAGTTTTTCTGCTTCCATGAAAAAGAAGGAAATATAGTAAGTAGATATAAGAACTCCATTCTTCTTTACCTGCCATAATGGAAACAGGAATAACACCACTGACCAAAGTTGAGCCCAGTTAAGACACTCGCATGAGGCCAGTTCTCTTCAATGCTCGGCTCCAGCTGCCCTACATGAGGATGTTCTGGACTCCCCCAGACACTAGGGCTTCCTTGCCCCCCTCCCCCCTCCCCCCTCCAAATTACTTGACACTTATTTTGTTCGTATTTTATATCCACTCACATGTAATTGTGCTTCTCCCTTAACAGAACGTAAGCTCCTTGAGGGAAGGGACTCTCTCATTTTTGTCTGTGTCCCAGAGACAGTTCCCTTTGGTCTCTTAGTGCAGCTCCTAGTACAGAGCAGGCACTTAATACATTATTGATTATTGACTGATATCAATTCAGATGAATTAGGTACAGTCTACTCTAAAGTAGCGGTCAGTCTGCATTACAGAACGCATGGAAAGAAATGCAGCTGAATTACTTTCAAGTGCATGTAGAAAGTAACAGCCAACAACGTGTCGTCAGGCCCTTTCAGCGCAACGAGGTCATGCGCTCATGTTCATACTTTGCTTTTACAGACCAACATCGTCATCAGTTATATCTTGACTTGCCTATGAACTGGCTTTGAGTGAGGCAGAGTGGCACAAAGTCCTCAGTCTCATTTTCTTTCCCAGGGTCAACAAAGTCCAGTGGCAGGACAAAAGTCAGGATGACTGACAATGGCCCAGAATGCAGTGGGTGACCTTGGCATCTTTGGTGTCTGGCCAAGCTCTAAGTGCTCCATACTGTAGTCACCTTCATGGCTGCTGGAACAAACTGTTCTCATCTGCCCATTACACCCGGGGGGAGGGGACGCGGAGGGGGTTGTCACATGCTTGGGGTAGACATCCCCCTAACTTAGTGACATGTTTGAAGATTGTCGGTTATCCCCAGCCTGGTAAAGCGATAGGACAGCTGGTTTGTGGAGACATTACCAGGGTATGGCTGCTGCTCTCATTACAAGCTACTTGGAGCCACAGGTGAGAGTTGGGTAAAGGTGGACACAAAAGGTGAATGAGCAACCCTGCAAAGGGGTTGGCACCAGAGGTGCCAGTCCTCCCTGAACACCCCGTACACATATACACAATCTATCTATATCTATATACCATAAATATATGCCACAAATCTTTTGCCACTAAACTCATAAAGTTTGTTCAATTATATATAGATATGTATTTATATTTGTCTGATTTCTGATTTAGCTGAATCTAGGAACTGTCACTTAATCTCTTTCAAACACAGTTTTCTCACTGGTAAGTGGGGGGGGGAGTATTGAACTTTATAACCTATACAGTCCCTTATACATACACCTCTAAATTTATGATTCTATTAAACTTTGGTTTGTTGTATCATAATCATTTTCTTTCATATAATGATTGCTTTTATGATTTGTCCTTTGACACATCCCTTATTTTAGGATTTCATTATTATGTTCCTAAGGGCACCTAGCTGGCACAATGGCAAGACTGCTGAGCCTGGAGTCAGGAATTTAACCCCAAATATTTACATCAGCACATAATAAATGTTTAATAAATGGTTGTTTTCTTCCTTCCTGCCTTCTTTCCTTCCTTCTTTCTTCCCTCATTCCTTCCTTCTTACAGCCAGCAAGTCTAAAAAATGGCATCTGAATCTTTTTTTCTATACAGTTTAACATATTTTCCTCACTAAGCCTTGAGACGTACTCGCCAGGAGCTTATCTGAGGGTAAAGCTCAAAAGGCAACCCTCTTTCTTCTCTCACTCACTCTCTGTTAGGAATGCTCCCTGGTGAACTAGTCCAGGGCAGAGTCGGGGCAAGAGCACATCACACACTTTCTCCTTCCTCTAAGATCAGACCAAGCCACACTGAAGTAGCTCCAATAGCAAGGCAAGTGAAGAGGCTGCCCAGAGTGGGGAGAGTGACATAATCTGTGGTGTTTTCTACACAAAATGAAAACTGAGATTGTTCTCAAATGTCCGTGTACTTATAGGGATTCAAAGCTGGGAAGGACCTTGAAGGTTATCTCATTCCATCCTCTCTTTTTATAGATAAGGAAACTCAGGTCCCAAAAGATAAAAATTTTTTTTTTTATCTCAAAAGGCTTAAAATGACAGATGTTCTTATGTAGGTAACCCACAAGTTTTAAGAAAACAATGCCTCATAAAATATCTACACTTAAAACTCACATATATGCATCCAAAAATTTAAAGTTGTTTTCTTACTTTAAGAAAATAAGTTCCAAAGCTTTGTACTTTTTATCTAATATGAACTTTAAAAAAAATTCTAGCTATTAGTAGTGACCACATTCATCTGGGAAGCTTCCTAAAAGAATCTCTGATCAGCCAACCAATATTTATGAATCACTTACTAGAGCACTGACTCTGTGCTGAGTAAGGAAGCAGACAGTGGAAGAACAGTCCCTATCCTCAAGGAGCTAGCGTGCTAACATAGGAGGCAGTGTATTGCAGGTCTGTGTGTGTGTGACTGTGTGTGTGTATGTGAGACTGTGTGTGTGTGTGACTGCATGTGTGTGTCTGTGTGTGTGTGACTGCGTGTGTGTGTGTGTGTGTGTGTGTGTGTGTGTGTGTGTGTGTGTGTAAGGGATCAGGGTACAATTGTTAGGATTTCGTTTTAAAATACAATACTGATCCAGTATGAACTAATGAGTTGGAAGTTCAACCAAATGTAGAAATGCTCATTTCCAAAAAATAAGCAAGAGCTTTTCCACACCTAAATATAAGAAATACCTGTCCTTGATTGGAAACAAAGAATATTAACATTTTAGAGTGTAAGCTTGGCTTCCCTAAGCTAAAGGTTCTTAACCTGGGCTTCACAGATCCTCAAGGGGTCTACAGAAAAATTTCATGAAGTCTGTAAACTTATATCTCTAACTGAAATTTACATTTTCTTCAGTTATGAATGTAGGCAGGAAATCATTATTCTGAGACAGGGTATAGGTTTGACCAGACTGGCAAATGGATCCATGACATAAACAAAAAAGTTAAGAATCCCTGTCCTGAACAAAGATAACAGAAACACATAAATACACATCTTTGTACATATACATGTGTATGCATGTATATACACATATCCACATCAATGATACATGGATATGATTTATGGGTGTATATACCCATGCATATGTGCATACACACATCTTTGTATACGTGTGTGTGTATATCATGCATATCTATTTATATATACTATATTTAAAGCTCTGTAAGAAAAAAAAAACATACCAGTGACTTTACTGTGAGAAATCTCTCTCATTTCATTCCCACTGTAAGAGCTCAGCAAGTTCTTCATACTTTCATCCTCCGCTCTGTCCACCGCACTCTTCTGACACCCGTCCCTTCGATGAGGGTCTGCACCATGCTGCAGCAGGATCTCAGCAGCCTAGGAAGGGCTCCAAAGGTCATCATCTTCATACATACGTTAGCAATAACTGCTATTGTCACATCTAAAACTAGGTTTTGGAATTCTGGTCAGTAACACTTTGCCTGAATTTTGATGCCTAGAATGATAACTCTGAACAGAACCATTTCTTTCACATGGTTTGCTTCTATAAAACAACTAAACAGCAAGGACTTGAAAGCATTGCAATTGTTGCTCTAAATGCATTAAAATAATCTGTGGCAAATAACAAGGGTTACATGGCATAGACTTGCTTATCTGGTCACTTGTGAAGTTTGAAAAGTTATGCAAAGATCAATTCTTAGTAGTAAATGTTGCAGCTCAACACTGGCCCAAAGCAGCTACCTACATGGTCAAATTATACATGATCTCATTTTAGAACTGCCACAGCTGTGCAGCCTACGTCCCCAAAGAGTTCTCCCATCACCTATATTCTCCCTTCCCCTTCATCCTAACAGGGCCTGAAAGTTCTAACAGCAGTCACTCTGGGATAAGCAACAAAGATGGATGGGTCTGACAACAAAGGATGTCCCCAGCCAACAACAAACAATATCTAGAAGGTCCACTGAAACCCTAGGCAGAAGGAGTCAAGTAGGTAAAAGTCGCCTTTAGCATCATCTGCCTTTCCTTCCTAGTGCCCTCTCCTTCAGACTTTCTATACATCTTCTACGTATTCCTGGTTACCCAAATTATTGCATACTAGTATTACCTTCACTTCTAACCTCACTGGGTAGCACTCCATGCAAATAATTTATTCCTTTTCTTCTTATCAAAACCTATCTATAGGTTCTAGCTAGATGTCAACTAGCTAACATACTGTAAGCCACCTGACATATTAATAACTGATAAAGTACTAAAGGCTAATAAGGAGTGAATGCACCTCTCTGTGATGTTTACTGTCATCACCTGATAGGTTTACGTTCTAAGTTCGGCTCTCAATTATTTCCACTCCTATCATTTGCCTGCAGTTAGGGTGTATTTCTACCAGCAGCACATCGAGTGATACCCTATTTATGGTCCTGTGGTCTGAACAGTGAAACCACAATTTCCTGTAGGCTCTGTTAGCTGAGAGAAAGATTAATGTGTTTCTTTGCTAAATGTACTAATATGCTACCCTTAAAAAAACTTAAAATGAAACTTTTTCTTCAAACAGCTAAATATTAGCAGCACTAAAGAATACTTTTCAGGTAGTCCTTTCCTCATGAACACATGATGTACAAATAATCAGAACACACAGCAGTGTCAATGGTGGAGTCTAAGAGCCCCGTGGGGCCACTGTTCTTCATTCCCAAATCCAGAGAAGCTGCAGAAGACACGAGTGCTGTCATTCCTGACAGACAGCCTATTTCCATTCCTCACCCCCACCATGCAAAAATAAATATAACAAAGACTACCAAGTAACTAATCATTTCTTGAAACCCCTAGTTGTAACTAAAAATACATGCCTTACAGAAGCTATTTAAATGGCTGTTTAGTCAAAACGATGGTCTTTTTTTTTCAGGTACATTATGGAGTAATTAACCTTTTGTGGGCTAGCCTGGAAACTTCTTAAAAGAAAATTATCTTTTGATTGTGGAGATTCACAAGATCCATGTTACTGATGTAAAACTATATGTTTTATAATATATACACGTATACACACACGTACATACATATATATATATACATATATAATATCTTTCCCTTTATAATTGTGCCCATCAGTGGAGATAGGGAAAGTCAGGAAGAGAGAAGCCAGAAGGAACTATAAATTATTTATTTATTTAGATTAATGTGCTTTTAAGGGGAAAAAGACAATTTAATGCTGCTTTATAGTTAGTAAAGCCACCAACAGGTAAGAAAAGTCATCTGTAAAGGTTTGTGCTACTTAATCACCCAGAAAATTTTCCACAATGGTGTTGATTCTAAGTATAGAGATTCAGGTTAAGAAGCATTCTATTCAAGTAGAAAATGGGATTATATTAAGTAGCAATTTCTGAATTAATACAAGAAGGCATCATTTTGTGCTCAGAGGTCTGTTCTTTTATTCTTTTTTTGAATAATCTTTCCAATATTATATCTACTGATGTTTATACTGAAAAAATTTTAACAAAAAAATCAAACTGACCTTTTAGGTATAATGTTTACTAGTAATTTCTACATACTGGTCCTCTTAGCAACCAGCGACTTACATAGAAGAGAAAAGCTTGGAGTTACAAAAATTTCAGTTTATAACAAGTCATTTTCCTAAATAACCAGTATCTTTTTCCCCCCCAGAACAAGCCATCTTGGGCAACATTTAAACAAAAAACTTATACAGATATAAAGTCATTTCACAGTGTCTCAGAGATATATAAATTGTAGAAGAATATTTTTAGAACCAATATAATTATCTAAAGATTAAATCTCCACTGGCAAGTGGTGATGGAGATATTTTAAATGTGGAAATCTTTCTGGATCCCTCAAATCATGACACGTAGGCAACCATGAATTCTGCCTACTTGTTAAAATAAGACCCTGTTTCTGAGCCTCTTCCATGAACACATTATCACAATTGTTGTGCTGGAACAGTGGCCCAAAGCAAGACTGGACTTTGTGGTAGCTTTCAGGGGTCTCCAGAGGAGGGAGGACCAGGTGATAGCGTGGTAAAGAAAAAGGAAACGATAACCACAAAAATGAGCTGTCTAGTCATCCCAACTCTAAAGAAGCCATGCAAAGAAAGAATGAGTGACCAAGACAGCCCTTGCCATTGCAGCCGATGTTTCTGTTTTCCTCATTCTCTCTTTTCATTCCATTTTCATTCCATTTGTTTCATTTTGATCTCTCTGGGCCTTATCAATCACTTTTCAGTGGAGCCTAATTCTCTGTAATACCATTCGGGGTTTCTTGGCAAAGACACTGGAGAGTTGGCCATTTCCTTCTCCAGCTCATTTTATAGATGAGGGCAACAGGATTCAGTGACTTTCCCAGGGTCACACAGCAAAGGCAATTTGTACTGTGAAGATGAATCTTCCTGACTCTATCCACTGTATCACCTAGCTGCCACCCTATCTTAGGAAAGAAAAATAGAAAGGAGAGGGAGGGAGTAGATCAGAAATAGAAGTTAATAATGATGAAAAAATATGCAGGGCTTGCAAAAGAGGAAAGAAAACGGAAAGGGTGAAAAAATATAGGTGAAGAGAGGAGGACAGATATTGATATTATCACATGCTTTTTTTTTTCTGCTGCATCTGTGAGATCATTAATGTTGGGGAACATCTGGAATGGAAACGTCCTATACTTATTATCTTATATTATTATTATCCTCATTATCTCCTCCGTAATTTTCAGTCAGAGATCTGATTGGGGTCATGGGAGAGTTAAATCCTTGTTCAATGGCAAAGAGCCAAAACGTATTTGAAACTGGTGGAACCTAGGTCACCCAGACTCCAAAGCTGGCCCTGTAAACCCTGGTTCTCCACATGCCTCTAGGGCAAGGGTGGGGAACCTATGGATTCAAGGCCACATGTGGCTGTCTAGGTCCTCAAGTGCAGCCCTTTGACTGAATCCAAACTTCATGGAACAGATCCCTTTAATAAAAGGCTTTGTTCTGTAAAATTTAGACTCAGTCGAAAGGCCACACCCACGGACCTAAAAGGCCACATGTGGCTGCAGGTTCCCCACCCTTGCTGTCGTGTATAGGAAAATGTTTAAAGGAAAACCTTACGTACAAGATTCTGGAACATATCTGCTTCCAACAGTTTATTTGTCTGGAATATGGGCATGCTCAGAATTCTACAAGAATCAGTTCCTAACGTTCAATCTAACTCAGTTCTAAGACAGCAGTTGCTCATTTTGAATTCTACAAGCTGCTGAATACTGTAGTAAAGGGAGAACACAATATGCTTCAGTAATGTCTACATATAAAGAATTGGAAAACTTTTAAAATTATTAACTGAAGTAAAATGGACGCCAGAATTGTTCTACAATATGGGACAAATATAATTTACTTGATCATAGAGAGAAGATGAGAGTTTGATTACTGACTATAAGCTAAGGTCGGGTCATTTGCAGAGAGGACCCAGAGTTGAAATCATAAAGATCAGAGAGGCGAAACGACATATTTCAGAACTGGATCAGTTCAGCTTAAAGCCAAAACTAATACAGAGTAAAGCTGCTATTGAGAAGTAAGCCCAGTTAACCACAGAAGAGCTTACCTACTAGCAGGCTGATTAGCTGGGTTAGACCTTGTGCTTACTGAGGTGTTAATCAAGCGTGGCATGGAAGACTCACGTTAGCAGCGGAATCTGTTTAACACCAAAGCTAGGTTCATCAAGAACTTTTTTAGACAATTCCTGGGTCAGAAAAAGGACGCTGACAGTTTGAGGTAAGAGTTACTGCCAGCACATGGGCTTTCCATACTTGCGGGCCTCCTTAAGAGATCCTTCTAATCTGTGCTTACTCTCCCCATAGATACTGGGTGCACTGACGACAGGTCTGTGTGTAGACCAGGACTCCACAGGTTATCACTGCATATTCTTTACATAAGTATCTCCCAGAGGGAGAGTATGCTGGCTTTTTTCATCAAGTAGGAATGATGCTGTACATAGGATAAGAAGACAGAGAGGAGGACCCAAGAAAGTATACCCACATTACCGTCTGCACAAAATCATAGACTTTTATAAGCAGAAGGAATCAGGAGGATAATTTAGGACAGGTACAACCCCCTTTTTTAAAATGTGAAGAAAGTGAGAAAGGGGAAGTTAAATAACATTCAAAACCCGTATCTTTTTCCTCCTGACTCAGGGCTTTTTATATTAATCATGCCCTGCAATGACGTTCAGCCCTTGGCTTCTTCCATACACATTTGGGGGCAAGGAAGAAAAGGGATCAGTATAATGAGTTTCTTTTTATCTTGGCTGCCATTTTCACAGCAATAACATTTTCTTAATTACTGTTATTTCATCACCTTTAATGATTCTTCCTTCTTCGCCATCTCTAATTCCTTTGACCAAATAACCTCATGATCTCACCAGTGCTTTCTTAATTTACAGATCTCAAAAAAAAAAGCACTTTACTGGGATAGAGGGAGCAGCCTGATATATCAGGCCATCCCCGACATCATCCTTAATCTTCACCGATGGGCTCTGATCCCCATCACTCTGCAGATTGCACATTTCGCATCACTGCTCCTGGTGCTATAATGCTCTGACTATACATAGTCTAAAAATGGTGTGAAGGGCTTTGTGTTACCCTGATGCTTTAAACAGAGGTGCCCAGGAATTTTTTAATATAAGAATTGAAGATACTGTCGGTTAAGAGTCAAAATAGTTCCCTCTCTGTTTACATCCTGGCTACTGGTTGGTCATGCAACCAGCTTCATTAAGCCAAGATTTTTTTTCTATAAGCTTTTGAATTATCTATTTTTCTAAGTCTCCACCCCAGCTTCCCAAACAAAAAATGTTAATTTCTAGTTAACAGATTTCTAGAATCTGTATTTGGAATCTGTTTTCATTGAAACATCTTGGATCCTTTCAGGAATTCTCTCCTGCATTGTTACCACAGCTGTGATGAATGAAAACAAAGAAGAAAAAGCCAGAACAACAAAAACAAAAGAAACCAGCAACTCCTGTTGGTCTCCATTTCATTAAAACCTTAAACCCACTAAGGAATTCTGATAAACAGCACCATGGATTTAATTCATCTGATTTTTACCTGCACAACAAATAACACTTTTTAAGAAGTTAAATATAAATCTATCAGAAACGTAGCCATCTGTATCTTTTAATGTCTATGTTATACTCTGGGCTTCCAGGACTTGCTCTGACAGAGAAGGTACCATGTGCTATGAAGAGCAAACAGGAAAAGTCATTGTTACTAAGATGCAGTAACCTTTAAGTCCTCTCACAAATTCTAATATTCACTTATCATTTCAAGTAGATTTCCATGTTCAGTATTTCAAGAAGGCATCTTAGGTCTCAGTTAAAAATAACTTCAACTCCCCCTCCCACTTTCCTAGAGGGAAAAAAAACCCACCAAAATGCCAATGTGGTGAGCACCATACCTTTAAATGGTTGCCTGAAACAGCATTATGTATGGGCAAAAGCCCACCCAGACTTTCACTATTAACATTAGCGCCAGCTTTCAATAGCTCCACCATCACTTCACTAAATCCCTTATCAGCTGCCTCATGAAGTGCGGTCCATCCTAACAAAAGCAAAGGAAATAAGGTTTAGCATCAAATCCTACACCCTGCAGGAACCTCTGCTTAAGATCTCACACTCACATCACATCCTTCTTTTATCATATTATAAATCTTTTTTTTATTAACGGGGTGAGTCTGCAAGTTTTCTGTATATGTGAAGCATGAAAATGGCCGATGATGTTTGCTTTAATAAAACATATATACCTCCACTAATACTAGTAACAGGCCTATACCCCAAAGACATCAAAGAAACAGGGAAAAGATTGATTCATATAAAAATACTTATCGCCATTTTGTTTATTGTGTCTGAGAACTGCAAACCAAGAGGGTGTGCCCATCAGTGGAAGATGGCTGAACAAGTCATAGCAAGTGAATGGAATGGTTTATTATTTCAATGTAAGAAGTGAAGAAAGGGATGGTTTCAGACAACCTGGCAAATTTTGAATGATTTAATGCAGAATGATATGAGTAGAACAAGGAGAACAAATTATACGATAACAAAATTGTAAAGAAAAAACAACTTTGAAAGAATTAAGGATTTTATCAATGCATCGACCAGCTGTGATTCCAAAGAAATGGTGATGCGTGAATGCATGCTAGAGAGGAGTGAACACCAAGGAAGATGTAAATAAGACAGATCACAGGATCACAGACCTGAGACAGGAAAGGACCTCAGAGGCCATCCTTACTTTGCAATCCAGAAAGGTAAAGTGACTGGTGAGGCAGAAGCAGGACTGGATCCCAGATAGGGCTTTTCCCACTCTGCCAAAGGGAACAGGAAGGAATTCTGACTGTACAAGAGCTTTGACTTAGAGAGGAAGGGAATACTTCTTCCTGATCAGCAAGAAGCTGTGAGTTTCTGGAGGGATGAAGACAGTCCATCAGGCCAACATTAAGGGCTAAAGGTATGGGCCACCAAACTCTCAGATTTAGGGTCCATCTACCTACAAGCACCGATCTGGTCATCCTGCACCTCTCCAACCCCACCCCAACTGATCCATATTCTCATCCCCAGGTAAGATCCAGAACACAGCTAGCTGCTTGTCACTCCTCAACCCTGCATTCCCCTTCACCCCCAACTCCACACCTTCCCCCCAACACTGCCTCACAGATTGAAGGGGAGCATAGATTATTAATCGTACAAAGTCAAAAGTTACAAAAGTCAAAATTTTAAATGACATGCATTTTTAAGGGATTTCAATTATAAAGCAGACCAGAAGGATGAAAGATACAAACCTGCATTATCCTTTTGGTTTAGACGGGCACCAGACTCTAACAGTGCTTTGACTAGCGACAAATTTCCTCTTCTGGCAGCCAGATGCAGACGGCTTTTACCTTTTGCACTCCTCTTATGGACTTCAGTTACTGTTCTGCAACTAGGTCTGTCAGGCAAGACCTGGGTATCCTCTTTGCCAAATGCTGAAGGTTCTAAGGATATAATAATAATAGTAATTCATATTTATATGTACTAAGCACTTTCCACATAAAGAACCCTATGCGGTAGGTACAGGGACTGAACCTATGATCTCACTGATATTATAGAGAACTCCCAGATAAGTAAACTCTGTATACCAATAACAGGCTAGAACTTTCTCTGCCACTTATAGTCTCTGTCTAGAGTACTTAGAAGTTAAGTAACATGACCTGGGTCTTAGAGCCAGGATATATGTCTGAGGTGGAACTTACACCCAGATCTCCCTGGATCAAAAACCAGCTTTCTATCCACTATGCCACACTGCTTCTCAGAGGGATGAGCATTATTATACTTCTTTATGACCATCTCCACCTCAGTGAAAACTTTATTTCTACCCCTGGGTTTCCTGCTTCTGATACGTAAGTTTTCACCTTATTTTGCCAAGGCCCTCTACATACCTCCACATCACACCAACTCCTTCAAGTACCCTTTTCCTTTCCCTATTAGAATGTGAGCTCCTTAAGGGCAAGAATTATCTTGATTTTATTTATATTCCAAGGCTTAGCACAGTGCCAGGAATATAGCAAGTACTTAATAAATGAATTTATCTATCTGCCTTTCTATCTTAAGTCCATTTTATAGGACTTAGGCTCAGACTGATCATGCGATTCATCCATGGCCTACTGTTAATAGTGTTGTTTAGCAAGGAGATCTTTGAGTCAGGGCATAACCCATTGTAAGTCTTCTGGCTCTGAGGCCAGGGCTCTCTACATCAAGTCATGCTGATCCCCAAGGGCACTAGGGGATTTAATGCAAATGTACTCACAAATGAATTTTTCTGAGTTCTAACTTTGAGGGAAAAAATAATAACGCGTCATCTGTTTCACTATACTCATCTCAGAACATTCCTTTTCATTAAGTTAATTCAAGATCTTCCTGACTAAAAACCATTTAAAATTCTAGTGGAACATTCGTCACTGTTCTCAATAATTCCATAGAACTGAGACCTAAAATGGACCAAAATATTTTTGACAGTAGTATTCTAAAAAAATTTGCTTTCCTAAAGTTACATTATGATTTAATGGATTTAAAAGTCTTATTATGTATAGTACCAGGTAATTTCTACCTCATATTTCTAGTGTAATTAACTACAATTCTCTAGCCTATTATATGCTCTATTTTTCTTTTATAAAAAAATAAAGTATACCATCTGAAATGTCTTTTTTCATAATTCTTTGCAATTCAGATGAATGAGGCTTTACCATAATTCATTTTTTCTGACCTTTTTTTTTTTTTTTTTTTGCCTTTAGTAAAATATCATTTGCATACATGGCCTCACAGGTCCTTAGAAACAGAGTCAGAGGATTAACTTGTAGTGGCAAAGCTTTAAAACTAGCTCAACTCCTGAATGGGATTATACTTGTGTAGAACATTACATGGCTTAGTGACACAAACACTGTATGTAGCCAAGCCATATCTGAAGGAATGTGTAAAACTTTATTTTAAATGTGTAGCCCTTAATAGAGCGGAGAGCCCCAGCTATACATCTTAGACTTCCCCAAAACTGTAAAGGAGGCTTATCGGGGAATGAAAGGAAACTCTACAGCAGGACAGCTAATTAGCTGGATGGAGATGAATGGACACTGAGCACTCATTACATGCCAGGGCCTAGGCTAGGCTATGGTGTTGTTTGACTCATTATCAAACAGGACTGTGACCTCAGGGATGTGATGTCATGACATGCAAACGTCATTTGTAAGTGAGGGAGGCTGTGCAAAGCCACCAGCCTCACTCTCTCCTCCAGAGCTATCTGGGTCCAGTGGCAAAATCGAGATCAGAATGACTGGAGATGGCCCCAGACGCTTTTTTAAGGTAAGGTCTTTAGCAGGTCTCTGACTGAGCGCTATGCACTGGGGACACAAACACAAGCAAGCCATTAAGGAGCTGACATTCTAATGGGAGAGAATATCATGAACCGGGTACTGTAAAGTAGGGGTGGGGGAGAGGGTGGAAAGGAGATATTAGGGAATTACTTAGAGACTTGGACCTTGGCAAAATAAGGCAGAGATAGGGATGGAGTCTAAAGTTTCAGTCAGGGATATGAAGGTGACAGCCCAAGAGCACTACATAGTAGAGACAAGGAAACACAGTGTTCCACTATCCCTGCCCCAAATAGCTGGTCTCTGTGCAGCGTGATCTAAGTATCAGGTCCCAGGGATTCCTGACCAACAGAGTCTCACAATTTCTTACATAAACACACTAAAGAGAATGGAAAATAGCTTCAAAAATATTGTCAAGGATGTGGACATTTCCAAGAGTCATGTGACAAATTCACTACCACCAAACCCTTGACCTCTGCGCCAAGGTCCCAGGTCAGTTGGTAGCATTACCAGACGTTTGAAACCTACCTGGGGTACACACAACACAAAGGAATACAAACAGATCCACAGGGGACGTGTTTCAGGAAAACTGAACTTTTGTAGACTCACCACTTTGTTACAAGTAAGTCCCACAGGATTCCTCATCTCTCCCCATCTTTATACAATACAGCGAAGCAGCTTTTGAAAATACAGGCACCCGACTGCCCAAAGATTGTAGTGGAATGGTTACGGACTTCATAAGGAGATCGTAGGGTAGGTACAAACGAGACTTTTTAAAAATGGGAACTAAGAATTATAGGTCCAACACCTCAGACATTTCATAATTTTTATCAGCCAATTAACTTTGAAGAAAGGAAGAGCTAAAGCAGAGAAAGGAAATTCTAGATCAATTTCCCTAATGAATATAGAAGTGAAAAATTTGAACAAAATGGTAGCTAGGTGAATACTGTGATATATCACAAGGATTATTTACTAAAATATACAACATATACTATAAGATTTATATCAGGAATGCAGAGTTGGTTCAATATTAGGAAAACTAAAAACATAATTGGCCATCTCAATAACAAAACCAACAGAAATCAGATAATCATCTCAAGAGCTGCAGAAAAAGCCTTTGACCAAATACAGCACCCATTCCCATCACATACACTGGAGAACACAGGAATAAAAGGCGTGTTCCTTAAAATGATAAGCAGTATCTCCCTAAAAGCATCAGGAAGTATGTCTGAAATGGGGATAAGCTAGACGCCTTCCCAAAGACCAGGGTTGAAGCACTTACACCCCTTACACTGCCGTTACTCAATATTGTACTAGAAACACTAGAGCAATAAGAGAAGAAAAAGAGTCAAAGGAATTAGAACAAGCAACAAGGAAACAAAACCAGCACTTCTGCAGATAATATGATGCACGTATACTTAGGGAACCCTAGAGAATCAACTAGGACATACTTGAAATAATGAACAACTTTAGCAAAGTTGTGGAAGATAGGATAGACCCACAAAAAGCACCTGCATTTCTTCTTATGTCCAACAGAGCCCAGCAGCAAGAGAGAAAAATTTCATTGAAAATAACTACAAACAACATAAAACTTGGACGTCTATCTGCCAAGACAAACCCAGGAACTACACGAAGTTATAAAACACTTTCCACACAAATAAAGTCAGATCTAAACAACTGGAAAAATATCACGTAATCATGGGTAGGCTGAGCCCACATGATAAAAATGACAATCCGGCCTAAACTAACTTACTTCTTTAGGGCCATGCCAAACAAACTACCAAAAATGTATTTTGGAGAGCTAGAAAAAATAACAAAATTCATCCAGAAGTACAAAAGGTCAAGAATATCAAGGGAATAAATGAAAAAAATATAAAGGAAGATGAGCTGGTAATATGTATTATGAAGCAGTAACCACCAAAACTCTCTGGTGCTGGCTATGAAATAGAGTGGGGGAATCAGGGGAATAGTTAGATATATAAGACACAGTAGTAAAGGACCATAATAACCTAGTGTTTGATAAACCCAAAGGCCCTGACCCTTGGGATAAGAACTCATTATCTGACAAAAACTACTGGGAAAACTAGGAAATAATAGGGTACAAATTAGGTATACACCAACATGTCACACTGTATACCAAGATAAGGCTAAAACAGGTACGTGATTTAAACAGAAAGGGTGACATCATAAGAAGGTTAGAGGAACAAGAAATAGTCTACCTGTCAGATCTATGGAGAAGGGAAGACTTCATGAACAAACAAGAGAGAGCACTACAAAATACACAGGGAATTTTGATGTATCAAAAAGCTTTTGTACAAACAAAAGCAATGCAGCCAAGATGAGAAAGAAATTAGAAAGCTCAGAAACAAACTTTACAGCAAGTTTCTTTGATAAAGGCCTCACTTCTCAAATATATAGAGAACTGAGTCAAATTTATAAGAATACAAGCTATTCCTCAAATGATAAATGGTCAAAGGATATGAACAGGAAGTTTTCAGATAAAGAAATCGAAGCTATCTATAGGCATATGAAGAAGTGCTCTAAATCATTTCTGGTTAGAGAAAAGCAAAATAAAACAACTCTGAGGTACAACCTTGCAACTATCAGATTGGTTAATATGACAAAAACAAAATGATAAATGTTGGGAGAGGATGAAAGAAAACTGGGACACTAATGCCTTGTCGGTAGAGTTCCGAAATGAGTGAGCCAACCATTCTGGAGAGCAATTTGGAACTATGGATGCCCGAAGGGCATCCAAACTGTGCACCAAACTTTGATCCAGCAATACCACGACTAGATCAGTATCTAGATCATTAAAAAAGGAAAAAGGACTTCCATGCACAAAAATATTTATAGTAGTTCTTTTTGAGATGGCAAAGAATTGGAAATTAAGGGAATGCACATCAACGAGGGAATGGCTGACCAAGCTGTGGTATACGAATGTAATGGAATACTAATGTGTTATATGAAATGATGAGCAAGCAGATTTCAGAAAAACCTGGAAAGACTTGTCCAAACTGATGCAAAGTGAAATAAGCAGAAGCAGCAAAACGTTGTATACAGTATCAGCAGCACTGTGTGATGAAAGACTCAGCTCTTCTAAGCAACACAATGATCCAAGGCAAGGACCCACAATGGAGAAGCTATGCACATCCAGATAAAGAACTGATAGGCTCCTTTTTAAACTTACTTTTATTTTTTTGTGGTTCTTTTTCCTTTCATCTGTTTCTTCTTTCACAACTGCGACTGACATGGAAATGTTTCACATAATTATACATATATAACATATCAAATTGCCTACCATTTTAGGAAGAGGGGAGGGAAGACAGAGAGGGAGAAAAATTTGGAACTCAAAATCTTGTAAAAACGAATGCTAAAAATTGTCTTGAAACGTAATTGGGAAAAATAAAATACTAAATAAAAATTAAAAGAGAAAAGAAAGAAGTTGCCAAGAGTTCACAAAGTAGGTTCTCAGATGGCTCCAAGGCTGGAGCAACCTACTGCCCCATGAATCTTACATTCTGAAGAGAACCATAGGAACATGTCATGATGGAAGTAACCTTAGAAAGTCACCTAATTCAATCTATTCATTTTATAAATGAAGAAACTAAGGCCCAGAGAATTTAAATAACTTGCCCAGGGTTATGTAGCGTCTACTCTTTACATCAGTCAAAAAACACAAACTATGCAATTTTTTCCTCTTTATAAAAAATATGTGTTACTTATTTTTAATATGCTTTTAAAAAACTGAGTTCCAAATTCTCTCTCTCCCTCCCATCCCTCCCCCATCAATTATATATGTGAAATCATGTAAAACATTTCCATATTAGTTATACTGCAAAAAGTCAGAAAAAATTTTACAAGTGAGAAAATTATACTTCAGTTTTAACTCAGAGTTCATCAGTTCTCTTTCTGAGGGTAGATAGCAAACTTTTCAGTTTCAATGTAAAATAGCAAGTGGAGTTCCAGTGAGTGTTTTGATGTTTTGACTGACACAGCTTCCCTGGTACAAGTACTTTAGCAGTGTTTCCTCTGCAAAAGCAGTGGTCTGAACTCTGCCCTCAGCTTAAAAGGGTGTGGTCAGAGACACAAAAATCCTGTAATCTTTTATTTCTGTCATATTTTTTTTACACGTTTAAAAGTAGAATACCTGAATGTGTATGAGGGAGAAGATGGGGAAAAACAAATTGTCTTACTTTAATTTTTATAATCTATATACAACTGATAATATACCACATAGAATGTTTTGTTTTGTTCATAGTGACTTACTATTAGTAAATCACAAAACATTATTTTTAGCGGCTGTTGACAGAGGTCAGTATTTAATGGCTATAACTATAAGGTATGATTATGATTAACCCTCCCACAGGTCTTCATCATGGGGCAGAACCAGAAATAGAGAAGGAGATGATAATAGAGCACAAGCTCCAGAAGGTTTTGTTATTTCCACTTTCAGAATGTTGGAGCTGAGTACCATAATTAAAGGACCTCAATGAATCACTTAAGGACTTAAGCAAGAATGTCACAGGTCTACATTAGTCAGAGAAATGGAAAGGTTTTGAGTGTGATTCCAGAGACAAATAGAGCCTGCTGCTGGAAAACCCCTCTAACTAAGGATGGCAAGGCTCATCATCAGATCCCGGCCACTAGGAGATGATTCATCGACCACACTAACCCACAATACCAAGAAAATACAAAACGGCCCTCAGCCCTGTGTGAACCTCTTTTACTTCTTCAGTGATTATATTAAAGTAGTAGTGATAAAGGGGATAGAGGTGCTTACGGACAAAAGTTAACTGCTGCTATGCTAAATGTCCCATTTGGCCATCATACCTACTCACACACCCAAGCAGACTTTAGACTCTAAATGTGAGATCTGAGTTCAGTTGGCTCATCTATTACTGGAGGGACAAAGTAACATCAATTAAAAAAAAACCTAACTGAAGGAAGGTCTCTGGTGCATTGGTTAGATATTCCATGGAGGACGTACAGTAGAATATGGACAAAAAATAAGAGGCAGCATGGCCCAATGGATAGAGAGAAGGCCTTGGAGTCAAGAAGAGTTGGACTGAAGTCTTTTGCCACATGCTGGCTGTGTGACCAAGCACCCCCCAGGTAACTCTCCTGGACTACAAATGGCAAAACAGATGCTGATCTGCACTGGGAGCATGCGTTTCCTTACTGTGGATTCCTTGTATCAATGAAATCATAGGTCTAGTCTAGGGATGGGGAACTTGTGGCCTCAAAGCCACGTGTCGCCCTCTAGGCCCTTAAGTGTGGCCCTTTGACTGAATTCAAAATTCGCAGAGCAAATCCCCTTAATATTAAAAAAGATTTGTTCTGTAAAACTTGGACTCAGTCAAAAGGCCACACCCAAGGACCTAGAAAGTCACATGTGGCCTTGAGGCCACAGGGTTCTGTTCTCACCCTGATCTATTCTAAAAACATGGGCTAAAATGGTACCAAATAGGATGGCACTGACATCATTGTGTTACTTCAATAGGTAAAATTGGAAGTAGTATCCACACTAATGAGATCATAGGTCTACTAAAGTATTGATATATTACTTGACCATTAAGACTGTTAAAAAAAGCCAGACTGACTCATAAAGACACATTCAGTGCACATCTATAGACCCTATGTAGCCAGAACAATGATTGATCAGAGTACTATTGTTACAGTACTACTTTTATCATAGCACGGTTAGGTGTTGCAATGAATAGAGACCTGAACGTGGATTCAGGAAGACCTGAGTTCAAATCTGGCTTCAGATACTAATAAACTGGGTGATCCTGGACAAGTCACTTAAATTTTCCCTGCCTCATCCATAAAATGGGGATAAAAATAGCAGTTGTCTCCCAGGGTTGTTGGGAAGAGAAAATGAGGTAATATTTGTAAAGTGCTTTGCAAACCTTAAAACCCTAGTCAATGCTGTTATCACTATGATTATCTCAGAATCAATCAGTCAACAAGCATTTATGAAGCACCTGCTGTGTGCCAAGCATTGTGCTAGGTTCTAGGAATATAAAGACAAAAATGAAACCATCCCTGCCCTCAAGGAACTGACATTCTATCAGGAGATATAACATATACACATATAATAAGAATACACAAACTTGGCACAAAATAAATACAAGGTAGCTGGCTGGGTGGAGTTTCAAAGGCACCAGATCCAGAAAAGCTTCAGGTAGGTGATACTTGGGTTGGAAGGAAATAAGGGTTTCTCAGAAATGAAGGTGAAGAGGGAATGCATTTTAGGCATGCAAAACAGTCCGTGCAGAGGTACCAAGATAGGAGATGGAGTATTGAGTGTGAGGAGTAGAAAGAAAACCAGTCTGACTAGACCTCAGAGTGCAACAAGGGCAGCAGTGTTTAGTAAGGCTGGAGAGGTAGATCAGAGCCAACTTGTGAAGGTCTATAAAGATGAAACACAAGGTTATATATTTGATCCTTGAAGAAACGGGGACCCACTGGAGTTTACTGAGCTGAGAAGTGACATAGTTACATTTGCATCTTAGGAAAATCACTTCAGCAGCTGTAAAGAAGATGGATTATAGGAGGGGGCAGATTAGATGCAGGAATATCAATTAGGAGACTTATGATAGTACAGGCAAGAAGTGGTAAGAGCATGAACTAGCGTGGGGACCATGAGTGGAGAGGGAGGGACAGATCAAGGTAGTGTGAAGGCAAAAACCAGATTTGACAACTGACTGGATATGAGTGGAAGGGGAATGATAAACTGCAGATACTCAGGGGTTACCCAAAGGGGAGACCAGAAGAATGGTGGTACCCTCTTCAGAAATAAGGGAGTTTGGAAGAAAAGACAGCAAGTTAAAACAAACCTGGAATCTCAGAAGCTTTAGGATCAGGAGAATCCTCTTGCTGTGACAGATTCTGTAAATCCTTCTTTGTACTTAGAGAGGAACTCACATCTTGACTACAGGTAGCTTCTTGAAGATCTTGCCTTTTTCTTTTAATCTGAACTCTTTTTTCATGTTGTTGTAAATTTCTAGGCACATGAGTGTCTGGATTTTTTTTTTCTCTTGCCTCCTTGTGGCTTCTTTCAGTGTTTTGCTCTCTGTTTACATTATCAGTCATGTCCTTGTCTGAAAAGCAAAAAAAAACTGTGGGGTGTTAATGCCGTGTGTGGTTTTTATTAATTTGAGAAATATTGGTCAAGTTAATAGGTGACAAAAATCCACATTTTGTAAGGGTCTCAATACACATATTTCTTTGAAGGAACTTTTATACTGTTAAAGTTACATTCACTAGAAACAATTATGATATAGAATAACAGTCCAGGGAAAGTGACCACTACGTAGCAAAATTTGTGATACAAGAGAGAAAAGCCATAAATGAATTTTGGAAGAGAAAATTTTAAAGGATTCAAAGAAAAGATAGGTAGTATTGCCTGCACTAAAATTCCACGGGTGAAGTCCACCCAGAAGGCATATGGAACCCTGAAGAATGAAATTCTGAAGAAACAAAGAGAGTGATTTCCTACAGGGAGAAAAATACTTGGAGAAATACTTGGGGAGAACTATTTCCTGTGGGTAGACTGGAGAGTGATAACTGCCCAGAAAGAAGGAAAAGCTGCTCAGCCTTTATTTTGCTTCCATGATCTCTGTCAAGGAGACTAAAGAGACAAAACAAAAAAAAATGGATAATGAGAAATTAACAGTAAAGATGCAGAGTAAGACAGTAAGAGAATACCTAGCTGACCTTGATGAGTTAAAGTCACCTAGTCCAGGGGAAATTATCTGACATTAGTGAAAGAACTGTGGAAAAATGAGAAGTACCCCAAGACTAGAAAAAGGGAAACATTTTCTCAGTTTTCAAAAATAATTACAGAATCTGACAGCCATAGGCCAGTGAGCTTAAATTCGATTGTCCTGGAGAAATTCGAGAACATGTTATTAAAAGGATGGTTAGTGAGCATCTAGAAAAGGAAGTGATGATCATAAAGAGCTCGTAACATATCATTAAGAATAGGGCACACCAAGGTAACCTCATTTTCTTTTTCTTTTTCACAGAATAAAAAACTAGCAGATCAGGTAAATGCTATATGTGGTTTACTTTGATTTTGGGAAAGCACATAATAAAGTCTCATGTATTTCTATTGAATAAGATAAATTGATGGAAGGTTAGATGATGGTACCATTAGATGAATTTAGGTATTTTGAGTGGTAGAACCCAAAGAGTATTCTGTAATGGTTTAATTGTGACCTGGAAGGAGGTCTTCAGTGGAGTGCCTTAAAGATCTGCACTTGGCTCCTATGTTGCATAACTTTTTTTTTTCAATGCCTTGAAGAGAGTCATAGATGTGTGTGTGTGTGTATACATGTGAGTATGTGCATATATTAAATATCTACACATATATGTGTATACATACACACACTTATACACACACAGAGATAAAAGTAATCTTAGAGTGAAGAGACCAGGGACCAGGAAAGGCCTCTCGCAGATGAGATTTGAGCTGAATCTTATAGGAAGCAAGGAGTCGGAAATGAGGAAAAACAGCATTCTTAGGCATAGGGGACAGAGTGGCTTATTCAAGGAACAGTAAACAGGCTGTTTTAGCTAGATTGTAAAGTACGTAGAAAGAAGGAAAGTGTAAGGAAATTAGAAAGGTAGAAAGGTCCAAGTTATAAAGCACTTTAAACGGCAAATGGAGGATTTTGTATTTGATCTGAAGGTAAATGGGAGCCACAGTTTATTGAGTAAGGTAGTAACGTGGTCAGACATGAACTTTAGGAAAATCACTTTGGTATATGAGTGGAGGGTGATTTTGTAGTAGGGAAACTTAGGGCAGCAAGACCAATTAGAAAAATATTGCAATAATTCAGGCAAGAAGTGATGAGGGTTTGTATAAGGGTGGTGGTTCTGTGAGTGGAGAAAAGGGGTAATATACATATGATACAAATAATATACAAAGATTTGCCAGCATGTTAGATATAAGTGAATGTGAGTGAGAAGTTAAAGGTGACACTGAGGCATAAAGCCAGGGCAACTGGGAGGATAGCGGTACCCTGACAACGAAAGGAAAGTTCAGGAGAAGGGAGGGGTTTGGAGGGAAAGATAAAGAATTATATTTTGCACACACTGAGTTCAAAATGCCTATGGTTCATCTGGTTTTAGATGCCCAAAAGGCAGTTGGAGCTCAGGAGGGAGGTTAGGACTAGATACACAGATACAGGAATCACTCCTTAGAGAAGATAACTGAATTTATGCAGGCTGCTGACATCACTCAGAGAGAGGGAAAAGAGAAGAGGCCCCAATACAGGGCCACAAAGGACATCTACAGATAATGGATTTTGCCTGGACAAAGGTCCAGCAAAGGAGACTGAGGAATGGTTGGACAAGTTGCAGGAGTACAAGACAGCAGTTCTGAAAAAAAAAACAAAAACAAAAACAAACCATGAGAATCAGCAGACTCTGAGCTCAACATGAGTGAATAGTATGATACGGCAGCCAAAAAAAGCTAATGTAATCTCAGGATGTACTAGGAGGGTCACCAAGTCCGGCAGGGAATGATGGTACTCCTGTACTCTTCCCTGGTCAGACTATATCTAGAGTATCATGGTCAGTTCTGGGCAACGCACTAAAGAGACTAACAATCTGGAGCAGAGGCATCAAACTTTGGGCCCGAAGGCAGCAAGAATCCAGGCAAAACTTGTAAGGGAAGCCCAATCAGATTAAAATGTAATTGGGAAATTTTAGCAAAATAAAAATACAATACAAGATATTTCATGGTTTTCTAAATTGATATCTGGCCTGCAGGAATTCATTGTCACTGATCTAGACTCTAAAAAAGCTACTGAGATGATCAAGGATCTCAAATTCAAGCCACACAAGGATTGGTAAAAGGAACTGGGGATGTTTAGCATAAAGACTTTGGGAATGGCAAAGGTGGAAAAGACAGTTATCTTCAAACAGTGAAATGATTGTCAGGCTGAAAGAAGATTCAACTTGTTCTCTCTGACTCCAGAGGAAACAATAAAGATTAATGCAGGCTTGATAGGAGGGAACACATTAATAATTACAGCTATCCAAAAGTGGAACAGGCTGCTTTGGAAGATAATGGGTTTCTCCACACTTAAGCAAAGGTTAGATGACCACTTTGGGGGCATAGTTTAGAATGGAGTATTTTTTAAAGTATAGGATGGACACAGTGGTCTCTGGAGTTTCTTCTAAATGTGAGATTTTGTAATTCTGTGACTGCATAAAATGAGATAACAATATTCTACTGTGGAAATGTGTTTAGAATTCCTGGTTTGACCTACTGGAAACTGCTGATTTCTGAGAATATCAATGCAACAACTGTCTTCTGATAGTTACAGCATCACGGAAAATGCTGCCACCTTAGGCAGCTTAGGTGGTGTAATGGATAAAGAGCCAAATCTGGAGTTAGGAAGAGCTGAGGGATTGACCCTGGGCAGGTCCCCTAACTTCTGTCTGTTTCATTTCCTCATCTATAAAATGGGGTAACAATAGCACTTACCTCCTGGGGTTAAAATAAAATGAAATAACATTTGTGAAGAGTTTCACAAACCTAAAGTGTTATATACACAGTAGCTATTAGCCATGAGAGGGACCTGGAAAGCACAACTGTCTGGCACACTTGTTGGGGTGGGTACATACAGCATGGGATCCATTGGAAGATTTGTAGGTTAAGAAAACATGTAATATTGTAAAAATAATAACAATGTAAATTTTACCTGATTGGGAAGGAGTTATCTTCTCTGTCCCTTGCCTGAGCTGGGAGGTATCTCTTAGATCCTCATTCATACTTTTAGGAGACTGTATATTTTTATTTGGAATCACATCCCTCTCTGCAAGTTCTGCTTGCTTTATTTCCATTCTAGTTGCTTCCTTTTCATGAGATTGCCCTGCACACTCAGTGCTCTTCTGATGGCCCTCTTGAGTCTTCTCAGAGCAGGTTCTTTCTGAACTCTCCTTTCCCCTCTCATTTGTCATTCTCTCCTCATCTGTCTGACGAACGAAACTTGGCACAATGGTGTGGTTCTTATGAAGACTAGTGGATATTTCCACTCCACTAATCTGCCCTGATAAGTCAGGCATTGATGGTGTCCCTGAAGTAGTCAGGGGAATCTGCTCAGGGTTGACATCAGAAGTGATTCTTTTAACATTCTGTCCATCATTTACAACATACCTTTCGGAAATAATGGTACAATCCGAATCAGATAAGTTGACAGTGTCCTGATGTGAAATTGTCAGGAGGTTACCTGCTTGAAAAACATTTTCCTGGAGTAAAGACTGAGTTTCAGAAGATAAGCAGTGTTGGGAGCTTGACTCTTCCTCATGCTCTGAATTTGCTTTGCAGTTACTCTGGTTTTCATCATTTACAAGACAAATCTTCTTCTTGGGTAATATAGTTCCCTCAGAGAGGCATCCACCATCACCATCATCATTATTATTACTGTCACTGTCAACATTTCTATCTGGAAAGGAATTTTCCCAGGTTGTCACACTCTCCCTTTTCTGATTTGGGTTATTACAGGCACCGGCCTCACAAGGAACAGGTTTCTCATGATGAACAGTGTGATCATTTCCTTCAGTGGCCAATGGCAAGTTGGCTTCTTCACAAGAGGGAGGTCCAGAGAGAAGGATGGCTTGTGCTGGCTCAGCAGGTTCTAATTCTAAGACACTGGCTTCCTTCTGACCGTCTGCTGACCTTGTGCTCTGCTCCGGTTCTTCCCGGCTCATGAGGGTGAGTGAAGTTGTGTCATTTTCACAAGCTCCTCTTCCTTTGGAGACTGAAAACACATCGCTGTCATGGCACAGATGACTCTTCAGCACTGGAGTTACTGAGTGGGCCAGAGTACCAGACTTTTCTGAAAGGTCACAGAAAGCTTCAGGGTCCTGCTGTCGATGTGCAACAGATGTAGCTGTTTTTGAAGAGGCTGCCACTGGGGCCCTGGTGTTGCTCTTTCTAACAGTCGTCTCAGTTCTTCTGGGAATTGTCCTACTTCTTCTCTCTCTCACAGGCACGGAGTTCTTGGGTTCACGGACATCCTGCATATTTATCTTTGGGGGTTCTTTGGCATTCATTTGATCAACAGTTGTCTGCTTATTCCCAGTTGTAATTAACGTTTTACTCTTTGATATTTTCTTGTGATTTACACTCACAGCTCCTTCATCCTTCAATAAATTCCCTTTGTTTCTTTTAGAAACCTCTGTCTTCCTATCGTCTATTCCTCCGGAGCTCTCTTTATTGAAATACTGAGTGCTTCCAGGACTGGGTTCTGGTTTCTACAGAAACAAAATATATGGTTAACTTCATTTTCAGCTACCATTGTGTATTCAATTCATCCTGGGTTGTTGGCATGTCTTTACTACTTCATTAAATTGTTATAACTTGATTTGACCACAACGCTTGCTGAGCCAAACCAAACCTGATCTTTCAGAAAAGGTACAACTAGGAGAAATAAAAACAAAACATAATGGGCTCCGTGTATGGTTCATTACTTTGTTCTCTGATGTATTTTTTACTCCCTTTCCCCAAGTATTTTAGTACTATTGGTATTACTGAACATAATAAAATCCTTCTACTTAAGCCTTAGTAGACTTATAAAACTAAACAGATGGGAAAAGGAAACCACAACCTGTAGTTAGATTTATGCATTTCAAAGCAGGGGGCGTTGCAAGACTTTTGTCACACTCCTAGGTTAGACATTTCAACTCCAATAGATAAGTCACCTATTCTGTAGCTGTCATCACTTAGAGATAATAACAGAAAAAGGAAAGGACAAATGCAGACATAAGAAAGGGTAAAAGACCAAAAAAGGAGGGGGACCCTAAGAGGAAATAAAATTGGAAAATATTCTAGGAGCAACTGTCTATGTATCTGTAGAGCTTCTTCAGATGCCAGAAAAGTTAACAATAATCTCAGAAAGTTTTGTGTGTGTGTGTGTGTGTGTATGTGTGTGTGTGTGTATGTGATATCACCTTTGAATATAGAAATGAACAAGACAAAAATAAAAATGACGTGCATAGGATAGGGATTTCCATAAAGTAACAACCAAGGCAAAACTAAGCTAAAATGTTTTTTTTTCTTTTAAATAAGATAATTTTTTAATTGTGGTCATGTAAAACAGCTTCCATGCAGTGTGATGAGGTATGCTCAGGTGTATAATTAGTCTTAGAAATGGGTGAACAAATGAAACATCTGTATGATGGTCTTTTTTCTCCATTTCCTTGACGACCTTAAGTGTTTATAGATCTTGGATGAAAGCAAACACACTCTAACACAGATTCACCCCATCATCTCTCCAGGATGTGCTAGAGCCAGTTTGTATGACAGAGCCAGTTGTTAAATTTTCAGCTCACACATTTATACCTTGGATATCATCCAATGCTATAAATTAGGGCTTGATTTACTGTTTCGTCAATTGTCTAGATTTAAGAAAGTGATGGATAAAATTTTAATAGCACAGTTTATACTTATAAGTGTCTTTTGCATGTGTTTTTTTTTCTCAGAGAGCTGTTCATTAAGCATTTACCAGCACACCTCTGCCTAAAATACCCCCTAGAGTAAGTTGCAAAGACATGAATTTCTCAAAAAACAGTAGGGAGCAGCATGGTGAGGGTGCTGAAATTGTTGTCACATGACCAGTTTGAATCCTGGTTTAGAATTTTATTACCAGAGTGACCTAGAACAAGCTACTTAACTTTTCTGGGCCTTAATTTCCTCATCTATAAAATGAAGGAGTTGGACCAGAGTGTCTTTTCAGCTCTAAATCAATGATCCTATTTTATGCAGTGCCCTAAACCAAACTTCTGGTCCTCTCGCAGACTATTCTGTTTACATTTAAACATTTTTCTGTTTATATTCAAGTGGCTCAGATCATCATCACACCATGTGAATACAAGAACTCAGTGATATGAATCTCCCTTCAAATCATTACACACCTCCACTTTCTCCTCTCATGCACCTCTCATCTATTTCCTCCCATCACCCTTCCCCAAGAAGTCCACCTAACATGAGGAAGTCCCTCCTGTAAGTCTTTTAACAATGGGCTGACCCCTCACTCTTGTTTAAGGATCAGCCCACCCTTTTTCCAATCTCAAATCTCTTGGATGTCTTCTCAACCTAGAGAAGAGAACACTTAGAGGGCATGAGACATGATAGAAGTCTTCCAATATCTGAAGGGCTGTCATATGGAAGAAGGATCAGATCTATTCTGCGTGACCTTCAAGAAAAGGACAAAAGAGATGAAGTCACATAAAAGTAAATGTGTGCTTGATCTAAGGAAGGGCTTTCTTACTGTACAATAAGGAAATGCACTATCTTGAGAGGTAGTGGGTTGCTTTTCATTGTCAGTCTTCAAGTAAAGGCTAGATGATCACTTATCAGGCATGTTATAAAAATGATTCTTTGCCATGTGTCAGTCAGACTAGGTGGCCCCTCAACTTCCTCCTAATTCTGAGATGCTGTTACTCTGGATGGTATCTTTAGCGTCATTTCTTGGTTGACCCCTACTTGCTCCCTTCATATAGCTTTCCATTGAACAGCATAGAGGAAGCTATGCGGTATAGTGGATAGAACACTGGACCTAGAGAAGACGAGTTTAAATCCAGACTACCTCTCCCTCAGCCTTAAAGAGGTTGACATATGGCAGAGATATAGGGATAGGGACCTGTGATTTCATTGCTACAGGGATGTAAGTCAGCACATTCTCTTTAATTAGAAGAATTTAAAGGAAAGCCAAGGAGAAGTCATTTGCCCTGAGTCACTCCACCAGATTTGAATTCAGGTCTTCCTGAGTCACCTTTTTATCCAGTACATCAACTTCTCTCTCATGGAAGAGATATACCAATTTCCAGTGGAAATTTACTTCCATGGATCCAAGATCTCACCAGCGCTGAAACTCCTGTTACAACAGAGGTAGTTGGTGGCAAAGTGGATACAGCTTTGGCCTTGAAGTTAGAAAAACTAGAGTTCTAATCCAGCCTCAGATATTTACCAGCTATCTGACCTGGCAAAGTCATAACCTCTGTCTGTCTTAGTTTCCTCAGTTGTAGAAAGGGGATAATAATAGCACCAACTTCACAGGGTTATTGTGACAGTCAAAGGAGACAGTATTTATGAAGCACTTAACATTGTGCCTGGCCCATAACAGATGCTTAATAAATGCCTATTTCCTTACTTCTTTCTATTACCCTTCAGGACACCTGGAATTTTTTATTTTTCAGAGATTGTAATGTTCCATAATTCACCATATTAACATCCATTATTCCAAATAAAATCAGTAGAAAAATACTGGTGCTAAAACATTGGGTTTTTGTTTCATGTAACAGCATGAGATGATCAAACGTGCTGTACAATTTCACATTCGCTATCCATTCCCTTCTGACTCCAACTGAAATCTGGCCAACACCATGCTATGTCCGTCCAAAATGAATATAACGAATGTAACTCAATAGGCTGTCCATTCCATGACCTAACATGGTCTGTCAAGAGGTATTTTTCATCCATTTGGTTTTTCCAGTGTAGACTGATAAGTCAAATTCTTTAGAGTAGTTTTGGATCTTCCTTAGGAATAACTATATATTACAAAGCTGCTATCACCAGCACAGTGCTATCTTTAGACAGGAGTGTATGGAGAACCTCATCATTTATAGGGAAACTCTTTTCCATTTGAACTTTGCACTGGAAATCCTGTGACAAATACCACTGTCCAGAATACCCCTCCCTCCTTTATACCTTGCATTATGGTAATAATCAGATCACTTAACAAAGTAATCTATTACTTCACCTATCAATGAATTTTGTATCCTTTAGCATAAAATGGGAGATATTGTATGAGAAAATATTAAAGATACATTTTGCCCTTCTGAAATAAATGATATTTTATAACCAATAACAATAAATGCAGTAAGATTTTATATTTTCTGTATCTTGTAATCAGTTTTGAGACTGTTATAAAATATCATTTGACAAAGCCTACATATTCTCTTCTCATAATTTCATCAAAAACATCATGGAAACATACAGACCTTTCTCATAAATAATTTATAGAGATGAGAAGGTAGGTATGTATATGGGTTGTTATTTGTGTGTTCCCCTGACAGCCTTTTTTATAGTAATATCATCCCTCCTCTCAGATACATGGAGACTTCATGCCTCAAAGGCTGAACAATTCTAAAGCTGCCAAGCACAGATTTCCTCTGTGTATTCTTGGCCTGGTCCCGCTGTCTTCATGACTTTAGCACTATTTCCATTTTCTTATACAGTGCATCAGGGACTGAGATATTAGAGTCCTAATATGGCGGAGCTGCTGCCACTGATGAAAAAAACATTTAATTATGAAAATGCTAATAGGTCAGCTCCCCCTTTTTAATATATTTGTGTCACCATCCAATTTTATCTTTAGATGATATTGGGATGAGCTGGGTTAACTGGATCTCATGCCGACCTTTCTGAGAATCTGTTGTTCCACCCACCACTTTTTGCTGTTTTATGAGAGGCAGTGTGGTATAGTGGACAGAAGACCAACTAGCAGACAGTTATCAGGACTTCTTGGAGCCTTTTTACATAGCAGAATTTGTGAGCATTTGCACTCTAATGACATAGTTTTCAAGAACCTGGGGTAATATTTACATCATAATTAATCCTCAAAATAGAATCTGGTGATCTAGAACAGAAGCTCTGGGTTTATATAGACCAGGTTCACCCTCAAGCAGGAGGGGGAGCTTATCACAAATCGCTCTTTGGCTCATGTACCCATGTAGGATTTCCCCCTGAGAAGCCAATCAGAATTTGGCTTGTTTTACCCTCACCCAGGTCATCTCTCTGATAAGGTATTTGGGTGTGCAGTCTAGAGCCCACGCAGCTCTACTTTGGAAACATCATGCATTGCTTATGTCTGATTTTCTAAAGAAAAGGTAAAAGATTCATCAGCTCCCATGTAATAACTCAGGCTAATATATACACATATATACACGCATATCTATATATACATATATATATATATATATGACAACTTTTATTTCCTCCAGTAGAAAACACAAAGCCCAAAAGACTCACATAGAAGTCCATAAAGAGTCAAGACAACTCTCCTTCACTCTCTGTTGAGCCCTAGCTCCTTCTGGGACCTAGACAGTCCTCTAGAACAGCAAGTTTCAAACATTTTGATCTCAGTATCCCCTTATATTCCAAAATTATTCAAAAGTCCAGTGTTTTTATGTGAGTTATATCTATTGATATTTACCACATTAGAAATGAAAACATCTTAGTAACATGAAATGAAAAATAGTTTTGACTTCATTGACCAAGGGGTCTTGGAGACCCCCAAAGGTACCCAGATCATAATTTGAGAACTGCTGCTCTAGACACAATACTACCTTAAGGTTGAGCTCCTCTCCTACCCCCTGAAAAGAAAGAGGAGTAGGCATTAATAGATCCAAAGTCCCTTCTGCCCAGGACCTATTTAGGCCACATAACTTAGAGAAGGAGAAGGTCTAGAATTGTTACTAACAACATAAGTAATAAGAATAATAGCTAGCATGGCCACTTTTTTTATATGAACTCATTTGATCCTCCCAACAACCTTTGGAGGTAGGCATTATAACTATCCCCATTTCATAGGTGAAAAAACTGAGAAGTCTATGGCTTGCCCAGAGTTACACACTAATAAGTATTTGAGGCCAGATTTGAGTTCCACTCTTCTTGAGTCCAAGTCCAGTATTCTTACACACAGTACCACTGGTTATCTCGATGGCCACCTCTTTTGTTTCTCCTCAGCTCCAGGCCAACTTTCTCTGATTACTGCAGGAACTCAGCATTGTCCTCTTCTCTCAGAAGTCTTGGTTCAGGAGGTAGGCATGGTCTCAAAGTTCTTCCTAGGTCTCAGAAGCTCACTCAGCCTTGGGATTTCCCCAGTCACTGCCCACTCCACTGCTAATGATTCTCATTTTTGTAGCTCTGAGCTTGGCCCAGAAATTCACATTACTTTGCCACTGTCTCCAGTGGCTGACATTTCTGGAACCACGTACATTCCCTCCTCTCCTGAGCCTAGAAGATTCCTTTAACAGGCCTGAAGTCTGTTCAGACTTCCCTTCAAAGAACCAGTCTGCATCTCCTCCTTTGTAGCTTTGTCTCTTAGCTCTCACTCTCTCTGTTTCCCCCTCCCAATTTTCCTCTACATATCTCAGCTTTTTGTTTTTTGCTCCATCTCAAAAACACTTTTCATTGTGGTTTTTATAGATCGACTTTAAGGGTCATTCAGGTGTACAAAACAGGCATCACTTAATCCATTATCCTCAAATGATATGAGTCAACCATCCTCAATGTGGTTTCTGGTCAGGGTACCCAGGCCAAAGTTACTTAGGTATACTCTATCATGCAGTTAATATCAATGTCAAAACAATGTCTCAAATGCAGTATCAATGGGGGTATTTATATATTCTGCAGGCAGATTAGCACCAAGGGAAGAGTAAAGTTCTCCTAAAATCTTGCTAATTTGGCCATATCTTTTATATGTGCAATCAAAAAAAAAATTTTTTTAAACTGAATAGAAAAAGACTTGTAATAGAACTGATACTACAGTCCTTCCCTCAAATCAAAACAATCCCACTCCAGCACAGTTTTGAGACTGAAAATGAGAACCAGTTCTCCCAGCATGGAGTCCTCAGAAACTATCTTGTTAAATATATTCTTCTTCCCACTTCCCCATTCCTATGTAATTTTATCCAAGAATAAGTAGAGTAGGAGATACATCAGACACTGAGAAGTAGTTTATAATAAACTTTAAAATGTCTGTGCAAACATAATAAATTCTCCAAAGTATAATTATGTGAGAGAGGTTATCAACCACAAATACTCAGTTTTGGAATGTCTTTGCTCATCCAGGAACCTTCTGGTCAATGACCCTCAGCCACTAACAGCCCTCCTTCCTAAAGGCCCAGACTTGCTCCAGTCTTGCCCCTCTGTGAGCGGTGAAAGTCTCGTACTTGTGGAGGGATCATCAAGGCTAACAAGAGCTTCAAGAATACACTGAATTCTCTGCACTTTCTGTCTTAAACTTGGATATGATATTACACATAGAAGGGGTTTGAATTGCTATTCCTACTCCAAACTGCATACTTACATTCCCAGGAAGAAAACTTTGGGGATTACATTCCCATTGCCATGAGTAAATTCAAAAAAGGTAAACTGAGGTACATACTTGAAGCAAAATCAGCTTATTAACAGTGATGCATAGAACTGTTAATGAAGTGGGTCAGACTGGCCACCTCAGTAAGGCCATTGAGCCCAATGAGAAGTAGAAGACCCTTTTAACTGTTGTGCTGAAAAGGAGGGGTATAATTGGCTGTCCTACAAGATGTCCCAGAAGGTAATGGTATGAATGCTAACAACTTTTCCTTTTAACCATACCTTTAAACTAACTCTGAAGGAAAACTGCTTTTCAGAGCATAAGTCAAGAATGGAGAAAAATGACAAAAATGAAGCTGTAACACAGATGAGGTGCACCTAAGCAGCACAGGGGATGGTGCCTTGCAGTCAGACACAACCAAAAAATGGCTAAACAACAACAATACAGAAGAGGGTCAACTACAGAACAGAATCAACTATTAAATGATTTAGAATAATTTTAATTTCCTCACTGTCAAAGAAGATAAGTCATCACGCACACACACTTGAATTAGAATCCTTCCTTCTACTTACCATTGTGGATTTAAGAGATTAGAAGGAAAGAAAAAGGGATACAGATGAAGAAGAAGGCAATGTTCTGGAAAAAAATGAAGCTGAGAAACTCCACAATTCTGTCAGCTGGTTTTTCTGAACTGCTTTCCTTCATTACAAGGAAAGGTTCAATATGTGTGTGTGTGGAGCGATGAGGGCATAACAAAACCGAATGTGGTACAAAGAATAAAAACCATTTTTTAAAAAAAGGACCTGCCAAAAGAACACCAGGGCTACTTTTGACCTTTGTAACCTACAACTCCAAGTCCTGCTGCCAATCTCCAAGAGACTGTTACCAATGGATAACATGCTGCCCTCTAACCAAAGGACACTTGGAGTGATCTAGAAGCCTTTAAGATCATCAAGGGAACAAAGAGAAACATGACCCCTCCTGCTTCATTTGTTCAACCATTTCCAAAACTAGCAGCACAAAGTGCTCCACTGTGCACAGGACTACTGGGACATTACACAATGACTCCAAGTGTCTACTGTATGAGACTGAATGTGTTCTATTCTAGAAGAATGCATCAGGAGAACTGCCTTCTCATAAAACAACCAGCCAGTGTATCACTAGGAGAAGGTTTACTCCTAAATAGAGATTTACCTCATGCTGGTGTGTGTCTCCTGGGTCTGACAGTCCACTTCTGCTTCTTTGTTCTGTAAACAGAAAGAGAGTCCATCAATCAATCAGTTGACCAACAAGCATTTGTAATGGATCTACTGAGTATGAACAATTATGCTAGGTACTGGGCATACAAATACAGTAAATAAAATAATCTCTACTCAAAAGATGTTTATATTCTAACAGGAAAGAAAGCAAGTACATATCTAAGGATATATAGAATAAATATGAAGAAAATAAAAACAATGTAGTTAAATACAATGTAGTTTAGGGAGAAGGGGGTATCAGGAAATACCTCACCTTGTAGACGGTGGCCCTTGAGCTACGTCTCCAAGGAAGAGGGATTCTACACGGTGGAGGTGAGGAAGGAATACATTCCAGCTATGGGGTCTAGCTGATAATGCAAAGAGAAGAGGGGAGTTGGAGGGCCATACTTGAGGGATAGACATAAGGTCAGTTTGTCTGGTTTGCAGACATTCTATGTGGATGGAAAGATAGGTTGCACCCAGGTCATAAAGGGCTTTAAAAGCTAAAGAGAGAAGTTGATAGTTGACCTTAAAGGTAACAAAGAGTCCCTAGAGTTGATTGAGTAGAGTAGCGACATAGTCAGATCTGCACGTAAGAGAAAGCAGTTTGGCTGTGGTAAGGAAAGACGATGGTGGGGAGAAAGTTTAGGCAGGGAGGCAAGCACTTGGAAAGCTGATATAATACTCTAGGTGAGAGATGATGAGGGCCTGAACTAAGGTTATAGCTGTGTGAGTCAAAAAAGAAACCATCCTCTGAAATGTATCCAGTGTTTCAAAAACCAGACTAATCTAGACTTTTGGAAATCCAAAAATAATTAGCTATGTGAAAACAAGAATAAAGCCAGCAGGATTGAATGACATTATGTAAATATATTTGATATTAAAATCAGCATATACAATCAAGGTTCCCACAGTCTCTAATCTTCAGCTTCATTAGGAGCTAAATATAATCTTGGGATAATGGAACGAAGAGACTTCTTTACAAAGCACTAACCTGAAATATAAGACAATAGACAAGGCTAAAATTGGGTAGAAACCACATGAGATTTTGAATTAGGAACATTTTTATATAGGTACATCTAAATGACACAGCAAATGGCAGAGTTGTATGTTGTTCAAATCACACATTAAATGTAATGTATGCTATCAAAGCAAGCATGTTATTTAAAGAAATTCTTCAGTGCATCCTGTTTTTAAAAAAATTTTTAAGCAAATAATTTTGCAATAAACTTAATGATATGAAACCCTTAATCTATCAGTTTTATAAGTTCAAATTTCCATAAACTGAATTTTCCTATAGCAAGACTCACCAACTTTAAAAGTCTAACGTACTTGGCCAATCTAGAGAGAAAAATAGTTTGATCAACGCTTCCTGAGATAACAATGAGAAGAAACAACTTCATCGTCTCTTTTTTGATTTTATATATTGAGTATCTGCTAAAATTCTACACAAGTGTGTCATCCTGGAATGGAAATAACTAAGGGTTCTCAAAGGTTATAATACTGGAGAAACCCAATTTCTGCCAAAGACTGGAAAGGTTCTAAGTATGAACCTGGTTATACAGGTCTGTTATCTAATGCTCAGACTAGTTATATGTAAGAAGTCTCAGTCCTGCATACAGCACAAGGTTATAATACTAGTTATGGGGAAGAATGAGGTTGATGGATAGCCTGAGCTCTGGAGTTCTCAGCTGCAATAGGACTACAGCTGATAAGGGTATGTATGATGATCCTCTAGGAGTGGAGCCACTAGTTTGCCTAAGAAGGGGGATGTTTAAAGGAAGAAGTCATTGGTAAATTAGCCAACAGACAGAGAATTCGTTTGCTGTGTAAAAGTAAGGTAATACTATACTTTCTAGTATATGGAGAAATGGGAAAAAGCTAGAACCAGAAGGAGATCCAAAATGGATAATCAGGCTGGTTCTGTGTCTTTCCCCAGACTTTAATGATGAACAAAATAACAACCACCCTAGGACACAATATCTTCTACAAGTCAGTGCCAAAACACGGCTCCACAGAGCAGGGCTCCTCATACATTTTCCACTCATGACCACTTTTTTTTTTTTTTTTTTTTTTTTTTTTTTTATTAAATTTATTTATTTAACTTTTAACATTCATTTTCACAAAATTTTGGGTTACAAATTTTCTCCCCTTTTATCCCCTCCCCCCCCAAACACCAAGCATTCTAATTGCCCCTATGACCAATCTGCTCTCTCTTCTATCATCTCTCTCTGCCCTTGTCTCCATCTTCTCTTTTGTCCTGTAGGGGCAGATAGCTTTCTATACCCCTTTACCTGTTTATCTTATTTCCTAGTGGCAAGCACATTACTCGACAGTTGATCCTAACACTTTGAGTTCCAACTTCTCTTCCTCCCTCCCTCCCCACCCCTTCCCTTTGGAAGGCAAGCAATTCAATATAGGCCATATCTGTGTAGTTTTGCAAATGACTTCCATAATAGTTGTGTTGTATAGGACTAACTATATTTCCCTCCATCCTATCCTGTCCCCCATTACTTCTATTCTCTTTTGATCCTATCCCTCCCCATGAGTGTCGACCTCGAATTGCACTCTCCTCCTCATGCCCTGCCTTCTATCATCCCCCCCCCACCCTGCTTGTCCCCTTATCCCCCACTTTCCTGTATTGTGAGATAGGTTTTCCTACCAAAATGAGTGTGCACTTTATTCTTTTCTTTAGTGGAATGTGATGAGAGTAGACTTCATGTTTTTCTCTCACCTCCCCTCTTTATCCCTCCACTAATGAGTCTTTTGAGTGCCTCTTTTATGAGAGATAATTTGCCCCATTCAATTTCTCCCTTTCTCTTCCCAATATATTTCTCTCTCACTGCTTGATTTCATTTTGTTTTAAAGATATGATCCCAACCTATTCAATTCACTCTGTGCACTCTGTCTCTATGTATGTGAGCGTGTGTGCATGTGTAATCCCACCCAGTACCCAGATACTGAAATGTTTCAAGAGTTACAAATATTGTCTTTCCATGTAGGAATGTAAACAGTTCAGCTTTAGTAAGTCCCTTATGACTTCACTTTGCTGTTCACCTTTTCATGGTTCTCTTCATTCTTGTGTTTGAAAGTCAAATTTTCTTTTCAGCTCTGGTCTTTTCATCAAGAATACTTGAAAATCCTCTATTTCATTGAAAGACCATTTTTTCCCCTGAAGTATTATAGTCAGTTTTGCTGGGTAGGTGATTCTTGGTTTTAGTCCTAGTTCCTTTGACTTCTGGAATATACTGCTCCATGCCCTTCGATCCCTTAATGTAGAGGCTGCTAGATCTTGTGTTATCCTGATTGTATTTCCACAATACTTGAATTGTTTCTTTCTGGCTGCCTGCAGTATTTTCTCCTTGACCTGGGAACTCTGGAATTTGGCCACAATGTTCCTAGGAGTTTCTCTTTTTGGATCTCTTTCAGGCGGTGTTCTGTGGATTCCTTGAATATTTATTTTGCCCTCTGGTTCTAGAATCTCAGGGCAGTTTTCCTTAATAATTTCATGAAGGATGATGTCTAGGCTCTTCTTTTGATCATGGCTTTCAGGTAGTCCCATAATTTTTAAATTGTCTCTCCTGGATCTATTTTCCAGGTCTGTTGTTTTTCCAATGAGATATTTCACATTATCTTCCATTTTTCCATTCTTCTCTCTTTGTTCTGTGATTTCTTGGTTTTGCATAAAGTCATTAGCCTCCATCTGTGCCATTCTAATTTTGAGAGAACTGTTTTCTTCAGTGAGCTTTTGAATCTCCTTTTCCATTTGGCTAATTCTGCTTTTGAAAGCATTCTTCTCCTCATTGGCTTTTTGAACCTCTTTTGCCAATTGAGTTAGGCTAGTTTTTAAGGTGGTAATTTCTTCAACATTTTTTTGGGTCTCCCTTAGCAGGGAGCTGATCTGCTGTTCATGCTTTGACTTCATGTCTCTCATTTCTCTTCCCAGCTTTTCCTCTACCTCTCTAACTTGATTTTCAAAATTCTTTTTGAGCTCTTCCATGGCCTGAGCCCATTGGGTGGGCTGGGACACAGAAGCCTTGATTTCTGTGTCTTTGCCTGATGGTAAGCATTGTTCTTCCTCATCAGAAAGGAAGGGAGGAAATGCCTGTTCGCCAAGAAAGTAACCTTCTATAGTCTTATTTCTTTTCCCTTTTCTGGGCATTTTCCCAGCCAGTGACTTGACCTCTGAATATTTTCCTCACACCCACCTCACCTCCTGATCCTCCCAGCCCGTGTTTGTGGTCTGAGATTCAAATGCTGCTTCCAGCCTCAGGGCTTTTGGCGGGGGCAGGGCTGCTATTCAGTATGAGATTATGATCTGGTGCTGAGATCGGGGCAGGGCCACCTCTCAGGCTCAGTTCCCTCAGGGGGTTTATGCGCAGACCTTCCGCAATGGATTCAGGCTCCCGCCCGCTTGGGGAGCCCCTGTCTGCAGCCGCCTCTCAGCTTCTACCTCCCGGGGGGGGGCCTGAATTATGGGGGCACCCCACTCCCCTCTCGACCCGCCAAAGAGACTCTCTCACCCACCCCTGTCACCTGTGGGTGGAGGGACTTGTGCGGCCGCTGGAGATCCCGTCCCTGAAGCCTGCTCGGATCTGTTTCTCTCGGTGCCGCAGCCGTGGCCGCAGCAGGTCTCGGCTGAGCTTTGTGTCTGCAGCGCGACGGACCTTTTGCGAGAGGTTTGCAGATCCCTCTGTGGGTGGAGGGACCCGCGTGGCCGCTGGAGATCCTGTCTGTGAAGCCTGCTCGGATCTTTTCCTCTCGGTGCCGCGGCCGCGGCAGGGCTGCACTCAGCTCCCAGTCCCGGCGCCCAGTCCGCAGCGCGAAGGACCCCCCGCGAGAGGTTTGCAGGTCTCTCTGGAACAGAAATCTCCCTCGCTCCAATATTCCGTGGCCTCTGGGTGCAGAATTCGCCGTGAGTTACTTCCCTGTAGCCGTTCTATGGGTTGTGGGTTCGGAGCTATGTGTATGTGCGTCTTTCTACTCCGCCATCTTGGCTCCGCCCCCATGACCACTTTTTGCCAAACAAATTTTACGTGACCCTCGGTACACAGGTATATGATGTATGTATACAAATCAAACACTTACTAATAATAAATCACAGAGAAATTAATTTTAAAACAATTCTTTGGTATACAGATAATTTTTCCATTTATTAAAGATGAAAGCAAATTTGCATACTAATGAGATGGATGTGCTTGTTTATTTTTACATAAAAAAATAAATCTTGGCGGAATATTTGACACTGCAGGATGCAGAATATCTTCAGTGGTTTTCAGAGTGGATTGATATTTTGATTTTATAACTGTCAATGCTGAGAACATCGCTTTGCACCAATACATAGTACAAAATGGCAGAAGTATGTTTAGGGCCATTTCAGAAATTGTTGGAAATTGTCCTAATCCCAAGTCAAAATTCATCGTACGGTAAGAACACTACAATTCGTAACATACAACAGTCTCAAATCTGAGCCAAAATGTCACCGATGTTGTTATGTGCAGTATGAAGTGTGCTTGCTGTATGTTCAGAACCATGGCTGCAGTGAATTTGTACAATACAACACTCACAAGTACTGATGTGAATCAATTTTTAGTCATTGCACATTCAGAAACCTTTTACTGTTGCTAAATTTCTCATGACCCCCACATTCAGTTACATAACCCCATATGGGGCCACGACCCACAGTTTAAGAAACACTGCAGACGAGCATGAACAGGGAGTAGAAAAGAAAGCGTTTTCCATTTCTATATCTGGTAGATGCAGAGGAAGCTAACAGCCTGAAAAGTACTGAAATACCGGAGAAGACAGATCACACACATGCACATACACATATGCACACGTTAGCTGATTTTGGGTTTTTTTTGGTACAATAGGACTGTTATTGTTGAGTCATTTCCGTTGTATCTGACTCTGTGATATCATTCGGGGTTTTCTTGGCAGAAAAATTGGAGACAGGCAAATAGGGTTAACTTACCCTATCTGTCCAGTGACTTGCCAAAGTCACACATCTACTAAGTGTCTGAAGCTGTATTTGAACTCAGGTCCTCCTAACTCCAGGCCTGGCACTCTTTCTACGGTGCCACCTAACTCCCTTGTATAGAGAAGGAAAGTTGTAAACATATATTTGGAATCTTTAAAAGACTCCTCCTCCATGGTTACCTAATTAAAAAGCAGTCGCTATTAGAACAAACCACAACTTCCTCATTAACAAAGGTGGAAATTTGAAACAAAGGGTTGAGCGGAAGGGCAAGATCTCCAAGTAGGATTTATCTCAGTTTTTGTTCCTTTGCCTTTTTTCCTCCCATTCATTTGCATGAAAGATCCATGAGGGCCTTGGTGGTGCACTCACTCAGATGCAGACCTCTCTGTGGCTCCTTAGAAGGGCAGCCTCTAAAATGTTGCCAAATGGGTACAGTTTATAGCCTTCATACATTAAGTAGTGAGTTAAAAGATTATATAAACCCTAGAGGCTTCAAATAGAGACATACCCCTGTGGCATAAGGAATCTCCTTTTGGACAGCCTACTAAAACCAAAGCTCTGAGAACAGTCAGACTATCTTTGTGGGTAAGAAAAACCATTAAAAGTTTTTCCCTTAAAGGAGGAAACTAGGGGAATTTTTTTTACAGCAAGTTCCTCTAATAAAAGCCTCATTTCTCAAATGTACTGAGTCAAATGTACTATATGAGTTATTCCCCAGTTGATAAATGGTCAAAGGAAACAAACAGGCACTTTTCAGAGAAAGAAACCAAAGCTATCTATAATCATTTGAAAAAATGCTCTAAATAAATACTGATTAGAGAAATGCAAATTAAAACAACTGTGATGTAGCACCTCAGACCTACCTGATTAGTTGCCCTTTACTCGTGAACAGGATCAAATTGATATCACTCTGCGAGAGTCAAGTTACAGCGTGTCTCACTAACTGATCAGACCAATGCAAGTCTGGAATGTTCTGCTACAGACTGGGTACAAAGAGTCCACACGAACATTTGGAGTGGATTCTCTAAATTGGCACATCTCATGTGTCTTTTAAGCTGCTTCAATTCTGCTTTGCTCATAGACCACAGGCACCTTTTCTGATGTGGGCACACCATGCCTAGTGGTCCTTTGCCAGCGTCTTCCATGTCACACAATCAATTCTAAAGTTCTTAAGAGAGATCTCAAAAGTGTCCTTGTATTGCCTTTTCTGAGCACCATGTGAGTGCTTGCCCTGTGTGAATTATCCATAAAATAGCCTTTTTGGCAAGCATACACTTGGCATTCAAATGATGTGGCCAGCCCATCAGAGTTGCACTCTCTACAGTAGAGTTTGAATGCTTGGCAGTTTAGTTCAAGAAAGAATCTTAGTGTCTGATACCTTACCCTGCCAGGAGATCATCTGAATGGCTAATATGATAGAAAAGGAAAACGACAAATGTTGGAGGGGATGTGGGAAAATTGGGTTAAATGCACTGCTGGTGAAGTTGTGATCTAATCCAATTATTCAAGAGAACAGTTTGGAACTATGCCCAAACTGTGCATACCCTTGGATCCAGCAATACCACTGCTACCTCTGTATCACAAAGATATCCCTCAAAGGGGAAAGCAGCATATTTGTACAAAAATATTTAAAGCAATTCTTCGTGGTGCCTAAGAATTGGAAATAAAAGGAATGCCCTTCAATTGAGGAATGGCTCAACAAGCTGTGCTATATGACTGTAATAGAATATTGTTGTGCTAAAAGAAATGACAGATAGGGCGATTTTAGAAAAACCTGCGTAACAGTAATAGCAACATTGTAACAGTAATAGCAACATTGTACACAGTAACAGCAACACTGTGAAGAACTGTGAGCGACTCAGCTGAAACCCCAAAGGACCGATGATGAGGCACAGCGTCTGCCCCCAGACAGAGCTGGCACTGACTGAACACAGGCTGAAGCTGCCATTTGTCACTTCCATTTTTTCCTTTATTCAGGTCTTCTTGTACAACATGACTAATACGGAGATGTTCCACATAGCTGCACGTGTATGACCTGTACAGGACTGCTCACCATCATGTATGACCTGTACAGGACCGCTCACCATCTTGCAGGGGGAGGAGGGAAGGAACGGACAGAATTGGAACTCAAAACTTTAAATAAAAACATTCTGAAAACTGGGAGAACAAAGCTCAGTGTCCCAGACAAGAGTGGGAGTGGTCGAGAGTGACACAAAGCCCTGAGACTGCCCTCTTCACCTCCCAAGACAGGAGTGGCTGTTGTCCTTCCTTCTCAGAGGCCCAAATGACATCACCATGATCAGTGAAGTCTCAGTGTGCCTGGCTGTGGCTGATCAGACCAACACGAGCTTGGAATGCTCTACCACAGGCTGGGCACAGGCAGCCTGTGTGAACACTTGGGGCGGTTACTCCAAACTTGTGCATCCTGCCTTTACTTTGTGCTGTTTCAATTCTGCTTTGCTCACAGAGCACAGCACCCTTTCTGATGTGGGCACGCCATGCTGGTAGTCCTGTGCCAGTGTCTCCCATGTCTCGAGAGAGACCTTGAGAATGTCCTGGTATCGTTTCTTCTGGCCACCATGGGATCACCTGCCCCACACCAGTTCTCCATAAAATAGTCTTTTTGGCAAGTGTACATTTTGCATTCGAACCACGTGGCCAGCCCATGGGAGCTGTGCTTTCTGAAGCATAGTTTGAATGCTTGGCAGTTCAGCTCGAGCAAGGACTTCAGTGTCTGGTACCTTATCCTGCCAGGAGATCTTCAGAATCTTCCTAAGACAGTTCAAATGGAAGTGATTCAGTTTCCTGGCATGGCGCTGGTAGACTGTCCATGTTTTGCAGGCAGACAACAATGAGGTTAAATACTTTCTAAGGGAAAGGACTGAGAAGGGATTAAAGAGTGAGGGATGGGTCCTTTAAGAGATTTTACAGAAGAAAAACCCAACAGGATGAGATGTAAGTAAGGCTGAGGAACCACAGGTGAAGGAGCAACTCCACTGTGAGGCCCCCAAAATGGGTGCAAACATCCACCTGTCCATAATGTTAACACAGGGATTTTTTTTCTCATTTTTTTAAAATCAGATTTTCAGTGGGAGAAAAGGAGAAACCTTTAAGATTCTTTCTTTCTGCTTTCACAGTCTGGGCCAGGTTGGAGTAGGCAGAGATAAAAACAGATAAATAAAAGGAAGGAAAATTTTTTTCTTTCTTCTCTTCTGGTTTATCGAAACCAGTTTGAAACATTTCAGCACAATTTAATTGTTCAGAGTAAATGAGGAGGCTTTAATCTAAGTTCACTGGACAGTTTAAACAGAAAGGAAGAGAATTTTGGAAGGAGAGGTTTTAGGAAGGTTTTTTTTTTTAAATCCCATTCAGATAAGACAAATATGAGAAATTTTATTTGGTTATTCTTTATGACATGGAAAATACAGAAACATATTTGCAGCACTGAATTATTTGAGGATAGCATAACAAAAATTCTGTCACTGAAGGACCATCAGAAGGATATATTTTATACCTTATGGAAATAATATATATCCATAATTTCATCACTACATGAATTCATTACTCCATAACAAAGGTTATTTTTTGCGATTTCCATGTTTCAGAAAATCTTCATGGATCCCAAAAAAGGGTTGAAAATACATGCCTGTCACTTTAAATCTTTGTCAGTAGAGTAACTGAAAGTAGCTGGCCCTATAATTTTGTTGGCAGTGAACGACCTTTGGGAAAATAGAGATTCTAGATGATTCCATTTTAAAATATAAATACAGATGTGACTAATTTATTCTAGCCTTATTCAAGTGAGATATGTTCTCCTGTTAGGATAATTATAATCTTCAGCCCTTTATAAGTAAATCAGGCCTTAAAACAAAAGACACTTAATACTGGACATTAAGAAAATATGTTTAGAAACTAAAAAAATAAGTTTTGTTAAGGCATAATTGGATCAAAATTACTCTACACTGGTCTTGAATGCAACATAGAAAGCTCAAAGTGGTAAGATGAAAAATTTTCTATTTCAGACAATTCGGACATCAATTCAAACGAATTTAACTGGCAGTGAGTTTGATCTCATGCATCACACGTATTATTATGTTTCTAAATTTTCTTGTGAATTTGGGAAACGATTGACCAAGAAATGCTGTCACGAAGATGATGGTACTGCATCATTACAAAGTTAGCTTCTCTTCTGATACGGATGCTGTGAAATTAATCCAGTTTTAGTGGCTGTTGTCATCAAGTTAAAGCCTACAAGGTATTTAATTGAAAATATTTTGTTTTAAAAGAATAATAATTACTTAAGAGAAACCATGTAAAATCTCCTTAACTGCAAATCTGCCAAGTTCCTTGCAATCTTTCATAAAATCTCCCCAGCCTTGTGAAAGAAGTTGCTAAGTATTGTGAAATTCTAAAATAATGACTTGGTTTACTGAAAAACTGGGATCCCCTTCCATCACAAACACTCATAACCTATGAGTTTGAGTGCGTTTATCTGTTATATTCCTTAGTTACCACTTACAAGAATTATGAAATTGCACATGTTAAATAAGCAGTATGTATGGGGAGTTTCATTTTTGAGTGAACTTGGTTAACAACAGATCTTAGATGCCAAGACTTCCTTTTGTTTCAGGGGTAACAGGTAGAAAAAAATGAGAGGCTTGCTGTAGAGAACATTGTTCAGGGGTATGAGACCAACTATCATGGATTCACTGTAGGTGTGAAACTCCAGAATGTAATTTTTCTTACATCATAAATGACTATTCTTGCAAACTTAATAAAAGTGATAATAACCTAGTCCTAAACTGTGATTAGTGTAATTTCACTATTTGAGGCAAACTCTCATGGGACTTTAATTTGGTATTCTTCCGAGTTTTGATTTCAGGTGTGATTGTCTGAATTGATATTAAGCCAACAGCCCCTCATTCAAGTGGAATGCCATATATTGCCTGAAGGGAATGTGGGCTGAGGATTGCTACCGTTGGACATCTGTCTTGGCAAGCGGAGGACTTGACTCAGTTTCACCATTGTGCTATTTCCTTTCTGAACAGGAAATTTTCCTACCTCATAAATTCTGAGCCTGGCTTTGATACCCTGTGAATAAATATGACGTGTTCATGGAATCAAACTGAAGTAAGCAAGTTTTCCCCTCTTTTGGCTCCTGCCAGATCAGTCTGTGCCCTTGAAGGGACAGTCTTGATTTCATCATAACCATGGCCCTCCCTTTTCCTTTCATAGCAAGTTCTATTACTAAGGCAGGTAAACAGTGGAAGTTTCTCATAAAATATTAAACCTATTAATTTACGCAGTAACACTAAAACACCTGAGTTACTATAATAGGATGGAAGTTTGGAAGATCTTACTACTTTTAATCTGAATTTGTGGTGAATTCCATATCCTAAGCATCTAACTAAATGAGTTCTTTGACTTGTTACCCCCTAGCTAATAGTTATATATACATGTATCACAATACGTCCTTCAAATATTTCACTCTTTCAGAATATGAAGATAATATGTAAATCCTCAAAGAGAGGGATAGGGTGAAAATTTTCAAGCGTTTTGAAAAGAAAATAATAATGTAATAAAAAATTTACTGAGATAGCAAACTTTGAGAAAGCAACAAGATTAAACTGTAGGAAACCCAAAGACCACACACACACATGCATATACATACACACACACACAGATATATATATATACACACACACACATATACATACATACATGACAGGCTTTCTAGTGTCTTAAACGTGAAAATGTTTTGAATGTTTTAGTGAATGAGTTCTAAAAATTGAATTAAGGATTTTACATATAACAATGCATTAATACTTGTAAAAAAATTTTAAGTCATAATTTCCTTATTTTTTTGCTTTAAATAATATTTTATTTTTTCCTAAAATTACTAATCAAGAAAATTTTTAGGGGGCAGAGCCAAGATGGCAGAGTAGTAAGATGCACATACTCCAGCTCTTCCCCCACACACAGCCCATAAAATAACCTGTAAAAAACGACTCTCAACAAATTCTAGAGCAGCAGAAGCCACAGAACGACAGAGTGAAAGAGATTTCCAGCCAAAGGTAACCTGGAAGGTCAACAGGAAAGGTCTATCGCATGGGATGCGGAATGAGCCACATGGCACCAGGAGGAACAGGACTAGAACAGGCCTCCGGGGAAGAATTCCCAGTAGCCAAGGGTCTCAGATCCCTCAACCCACAAGCACCAAAGAAAGCTTGAAAGGTCAGTGAGAGGGCTTTCCCAAATGGGTGAGAGGGGAGCAGGGTGCCCCCTAGCATGGGCCCCAGGCAACAGTGGCAGCAGCAGCAGTGGCAGCGTGGCAGTGGCCAAGTCAAGCAGCAGCTTTCATTGTTGGAGTCGCTCAGCTTCAAGGCCCTGGGGGAATTGAGCAGCTAATCTGAATCTTAGCCCTGAACAGGGTACTGGGGTAAGGAGGAGCACTAGGATCCTTCTCTTGACAAAGGATTCAGAAATCAAGTAACTAGCTGGGAAAATGCCCAAAAAAGGGAAAAAAAATAAGACCATAGAAGGTTACTTTCTTGGTGAACAAGTATTTCTTTCCATCCTTTCAGATGAGGAAGAAGAATGCATACTGTCAGAGGAAGTCAATGCTTCTGCATCCAATACCTCCAAAATGAATATGCAATGGGCTCAGGCCATGGAAAAACTTGAAAGATCAAGTCAACAGCTTCCTAAAGGAGACCCCAAAAAAATGATGAAGAAAATAACACCTTTAAAAATAGGCTAACTTAAATGGAAAAAGAGGTCCAAAAAGCCAATGAGGAGAAGAAGGCTTTAAAAGCAAAATGAGCCATATGGAAAAGGAGGTTCAAAAGCTCACTCAAGAAAACGGTTTTTTAAAAATGACAGTGGAGTTGAGGGGAGCTAATGACTATATGAGGAACCAAAAAATTACAAAACAAAACTAAAGGAATGAAAAATAGAAGATAATGTGAAATATCTCATTGTAAAAACAACCGACCTGGAAAATAGATCCAGGAGAGACAATTTAAAAATTATGGAACTATCTGAAAGCCATGATCAAAAAAAGAGCCTAAACATCATCTTTCATGAAATTATCAAGGAAAACTACCCTGATGTTCTAGAACCAGAGGGTAAAATAAATATTGAAAGCATCCATCAATCACTTCCTGAAAGAGATCTGAAAAGAGAAACTCCTAGGAATATTGTGGGCAAATTTCAGAGTTCCCAGGTCAAGAAGAAAATATTGCAAGCAGCTAGAAAGAAACAATTTGAGTATTGTGGAAATACAATCAGGATAACATAGGATCTGGCAGCTTCTACATTAAGGGATCGAAGGGCTTGGAATACAATATTTCAGAAGTCAAAGAAACTGAGATTAAAACTAAGAATCACCTACCCAGCAAAACTGAGTATAATACTTCAGGGGAAAAAGTGGTCATTCAATGAAATAGAGGACTTTCAAGCATTCTTGATGAAAAGACCAGAGCTGAATAGAAAATTTGACTTTCAAACACAAGAATCAAGAGAAACATGAAAAGGTAAAGGGGAAAGAGAAATCATAAGGACTTTCTAAAGCTGAACTGTTTACATTCCTACATGGAAAGATAATATTTGTAACTCTTGAGACTTTTCTCAGTATTTGGGTAGGTGGAGGGATTATACACACACACACACACACACACACATATAGACAGAGCACAGGTTGAGTCAAATCAGAAGGGACATCATCTATAAAAAATAAAATTAAGGGGTGAGAGAGAAATATATTGGGAGGAGAAAGGGAGAAATGGAATGCGGCAAATTCTCACTCATAAAAGAGGCAAGAAAATTCTTTTTCAATGGAGGAGAAAAGGGAGGAGGTGAGAGGGGAAAAGTGAAGCTTACCGTCATCACATTTGGGTTAAGGAGGTAATAACATACACACTCAATTTGTTATGAAAATCTATCTTACCCTACAGGAAAGTAAGGGAGAAGAGGATAAGTGGGGTGGAGGATGATAGAAGGGACGGCGCATGGGAGGAGAGAGTAACTAGAAGCAAACACTTTTGGGGAGGGACAAGGTCAAATGAGAGAATAAAATAAAGGAACAGAATAGGATGGAGGGAAATATAGGTCGTCTTTCCCAACGTGACTGTTATGGAAGTCTTCTGCATGACGACACATATATAGCCTATATTGAATTGCTTGCCTTCTCAGTGGGAATGGGTGGGGAGGGAGGAAGGGAGAGAAGTTGGAATTCCAAGTATTAGAAACAAATGTTGAGAATTGTTATTGCATACAACTGGGAAATAAGAAATACAGGTAAAGGGATACAGAAATCTATCTTGCCCTACAAGAAAAGAGAGAAAATGGGGATAAGGGAAGGGAGGGGTGTGATACAAGAGAGGGCAGATTGAGTGAACTGGTAATCAGAATGCAAGGTGTTATGAGGTGGGGGAAGGGAGAGATGGGGAGAAAAATTGGAACTCAACATTTTGTGGAAATGAACGTTGAAATCTAAAAATAAATAAAAAATTTTTTTAGCAAGATCTGTGAACAATCCCATCTAATCAATATTAAGCACCTCTAATGTGCCAAACACTGTGCTAATTGCTTGGGATAATTAATAATAAAAAAAAGAGTCCCTGCCCTCAAGTTGCTTACAGCTTAAAGGGGGAGACATACAAAGCAGAGGCTCGAGGGGGGCAGAATGGTGCTCAGTGGAGTAAGCAGAGTTCAGTTTCTGCCCTCCATAAAGATAGACATTGGGAGGAGTTTGGTCAGAGAAAAGAGGCTGAGGGGAAGTGGTTTCAGTCAAGGCTTGAGTTGGCAGTATGGGTAGTAAGTTTAGATGTAGTGATTTTGAAGATGAAATCAGCCATGGCAGCAGACACAAAATGGATTGAACACATTGACCATATCTGGCAGTATGTGCAACATTTCCTATGTATTCCCCTGACTTTTTAAAAAATTTTTTTTCAATGAATAAAAAGATGTAGAACATCCGAAGCCATCTAGTCCAACTCCACATTTCATACTTAAGAAATTGAGATAGGAGTTTTAAGTTAAGTAGCATGATTTTTATTATATTGGCATGACCTCGCCAGAAACAGTAACTAACCTCATTATTTAACTTCTTACTTATGTAATGAGTGCTTTGTAGTTATGTTTATATAAACCCTGAATATGTCTCCAAAGGTTAACTCTAATGTATTTTTGTTTTGTATTCCTTGTATTTTATAGTTATTTTGAATGGAATTTCTTTCTCCTAGGTTTTGTTATTGATATATAGAAAGGATTAAAGCTTTTATAGATTTATGTTGTAATGTGTTACTTTCCTAAAGTTATTGTTTCAATTAATATCTTTTCATGGCCTCACCGACGTGTAAGTAAATTAAGTCAACAATCAGAAAAAAAAATTTTTAGCATTCATTTACAAGACTTTTGAGTTCCAAATTTTTCTCCCTCTCTCCTTCCCTCTTCTGAAATTGGTAGGCAGTCTGATATAGTTTACATATATGTCATCATGTAAAACACAGTTTCATCACAGTCGTGGAAGAAGAAACAGATCAAAAGTTCAAAAAAACACAACAAAGAATAAAGTGAAAAAAAAAACATGCTTTGATCTGTCACGGTCCATCAATTTTTATCTGGATGTGGATAGTATTTTCCTTCATGCTTCCTTTGTATTTGTCTTGGATCACTCTGCTGTTGAGAAAAGCTTGGTTATTCGTAGCTGATCATCACACGATGGTGCTGATGCTGTGTACAGCGTTTTTTCTGTTTCTGCTCATTTCACTCTGCATCACTTCATACAAGTCTTTCCAGGTTTTCCTTTACTATGTGTGTCTTTCTGCTTCAAGTATGTTTCTCACGTGTAACATATTGTAGGAACTAGTTTTCAATCCACTCTGCTATCCACTTCCATTGCATGGGGGAGCTCTTCCTGTTCACATTCACCATTATGATTACTACCGTGTATTTCCCTCCATCCTGTTCTTCCTCCTGTTTGTCCTCTCTCTCCTTTTACCCTTTCCCATTATCACCAATGCTTTGCTTCCATCTACCTTCCTCCTGTTCTTCCTTCTGTCAGTACTCACCCACCCCCTTTATTTAATCTCCTTCTCTCCTGCTTCCCTATCAGATAAGACAGATTTCTATATTCATCGATTGTGTACATTATTCCCTCTTTGAGCCAATATTGACGAGAGTAAGGTTCAAACAATTTCCATTGCCCCCTCCCATATTCCCCTCTCTTCATGTGAGATAGTTTATCCCATTCTACCACTACTCTCTCCCTTCTGCGCCCATTTTACTCCTCTTTCTCATCTCTTATTTTTTATGTCATTCCCTTAAATTTACATTATACCCATACCCTCTGCCTATATTTGTTTCTTCTATCTATACTGTTAGTAACACAACTTTTAAGAGTGACAAGTATCATCTTCCTGCACAGGGATGTAAACAGTTTAGCTCCATTAAATCCCTTCTGTGTTCTTTTGCCTTTTTACTTGTTAATGCTTCTCTTGGGTCTTGTTTTTGGAGGTCAAATTTTTGGTTTAGTTTTGGTCTTCTCCTTATGAAGGCTTGAAATCCTTCTATTACGATGAATGACTATTTTTCCCTTGATGTAGTATGCTTCATTTTGCTGGGAAAGTGATCCTTGGTTGTAATCCTAGATCCTGTGCCCTCCAGAATATCATGTTCAATGACCTCCAATCCTGTAATGCTGTAACTGCTAAGTCCTGTGTGATCCTGGTGATTCCCCAATATTTGAGTTATTTCTTTCTGGACACTTGCAGGATATCTTTCCTTAACCTGATAGTTCTAGAATTTGGCTATGATGTTCTTTGGGGTTTTTATTTTGGGATCTCTTCCCTGAGGTGATCAGTGGATTGTTTCAATGACTGTCTTGCCCTCTGGTTCCAGGCCATCAGGATAGTTTTCCTTGATACTTTCTTGAAAGATGTTGTCCAGGTCCTCCTTTTGATTATGGCTTTTAGATAGTCCAATGATTCTGATGCTATCTCTCCTGAATCTATTTCCAGGTCAGTTGTTTTTCCCATAAGGTATTTTACATTTTCTCCCATTTTTTCATTCTTTGGAATTTGTTTGATTGATTAATGATGTCACACAGATTCATTAGCTTCTATTTCCCCAATTCTTCCTTTTAAGGTGTTGTTTTTCTCAACTAATTTTTGTACTTTCTTTTCCACTTGGCCAATTGTAGTCTTTAAGGGGTTTTCTTCCATGGATTTTTGTATCTCCTTTTCCATTTGGACAATTCTACTTTTTATGCAATTTTCCAAGCTATCTGAGTCTTTTCATAATTCCCTTGCATCTTTATAATTTCTTTTCCCCATTTTTCTTCTACTTCTCTTATATGATTTTGAAGTTCATTTTTAGCTCTTCCGTGAGTTATTTCTATGAAGTTTCAGGGGAATTATAGGTTCCTAATTTGGTCTTCTTATAGTCCTGTTGTTATTAGGATTGGATCCCATAACATCTGAATAGGTTTTCACCACATGAGCTAACGACTGGGAAGGCCAATCTGATTAGATTTTTAACAGTTTACTAAATTATGTAAAGTCTTAATACTAGCAGGACTTAGTAGCATTATTTAGAGAAACTCCTCGAATAACCTGGAACCTGGGTTCCACAGACCTGCCTGATCCATAAACAGCTGTTTGAGAGATGCACAGAAAGTATTTACCAGACCCTTGAAGATCATGACACTGCAAAAGGATTTGATACTCCTAAGGCTACTGCTACATTGAATTTTTTAATTCATCTACAACTTTGCCTGTTTTGTTAGTCATGTGCATGCTACAGACCTGTTACCTGTTCTGGAAGCTCTTTATCATTTCTGCTTGGACTGATGCAATGGTAGGAGCCAAGGCCCTTGTATTACTATGCAACTGCTAAAGGTCATGGTTTATCCATGATGTTTATGCAGAGGCCCTTTCTGTAGCTTTCAGCTGCCTTTCTTGTCAAGAATCTACACATGGAAGGAAACTGATAAAAAACGGCTGGAAGTGAGCACTCTACCATTTGCATATCCAATGACTATATTATGACTATATTGAATTGCCGAAGTCTACGTACAGATATATTTTGGGAATCAGCACTTTTCACTGGCTAAAGTATCTGTCTGTGGATTTTCTCTTGGGTGTCCTTACAGGGATTATGTGCTGCTTATATTTACAGTACCTCTCTTGGTACAAAGAATGAATCCCCACGTCAACTTCCACATTTACAGGTAACAGAGACTGGGGTGTTACAGCGGAGGAAAGGGAATCAGTGTGGGTCTAATCCGGATGCTGCACCATGAGTATGGTTAGCACCACAGGGTAGAATGAGTGACCCCACTGTCTCTCATCTTGCTTATCTTCCCAATAAATGTCAACCAGTCTGTTGGGAGAGGCAGCATGTACTTCATTCCATCTTTGTCCTACGTGTTACCTACTAGTCATCATGTTGCATTTCATCCCATCTCCTTTACCTAATCTCATTTCGCTATCATGTGGCAGAGCAGGAGGATCCAGAATGTAATGGCCCATCTCCTTTCAGAAATGTGTACCTAGAACACAATTACAAGACACTTTTTGCACAAATAAAGTCAGATTTAAGTAAGTGGAAAAACATTAGTTGCTCATGGGTAGGCCGTGCTAATATAATAAAAATGACAATTCTACCCAAATTAATATACTTATTTAGTGCCATACCAATTAAACTATCAGACAATTACTTTCTAGAGCTGGATAAAATAATATCAAAATTCATTTGGAAAAACAAAAGGTCCAGAATATCAAAGGGACTAATGAAAAGAAATGCTTGGGAAGGTGGCCTAGCGCTACCAGACCTCAAACTGTACTATAAAGCAGCAATTATCAAAACCACTTGGTATTGGCTAAGAAACAGAGAGGTAGACAAGTGGAATAGACTTGGCACTCAAGATGCAGTAGGCAAGGAATATAGCAACCTTCTGTTTGATAAACCCAAGGACCCCAGCTTCTGGGATAAGAACTCATTGTTTGACAAAAATTGCTGGGAAAACTGGATAACAGTGTGGCAGAAATTAGGCATAGACCCATACCTGACACCGTACACAAGAATAAAGTCCAAATGGGTACATGATTTAGGTATAAAGATTGATACCATGAATAAACTGGAGAAGCAAGGAATAGTGTATTTATCAGATCTATGGAGAAGGGAAGAATTCTTTACTAAAGGAGAGATAGAATGCATTATGAAATGCAAAATGGATAACTTTGATTACATTAAACTGAGAAGTTTTTGCACAACCAAACCCAATGCAACCAAAATCCGGAGGGATGTAGTAAATTGGGAAAGAATTTTTACAGCTAAGCTCGGGGATAAAGGCCTCATTTCTAGAATATATAGAGAACTGATCCAAATGTATAATCATACAAGTCATTCCCCAATTGATAAATGGTCAAAGGATATGAACAGGCAATTTTCAGAGGAAGAGGTTAAGGCTATCTATAATCATATGAAAAAATGCTCTAAATCACTATTGGTTAGAGAGATGCAAATCAAAACAACTCTGAGGTACCACATCACACCTATAAGATTGGCAAACATGACAGAACAAGAAAATGATAAATGCTGGAGAGGATGTGGGAAAGTTGGAACACTAATTCATTGTTGGTGGAGCTGCGAGCGCATCCAACCATTCTGGAGAGCAATTTGGAACTATGCCCAAAGGGCTACAAAAATGTGCATACCCTTTGACCCAGCAATATCGCTACTAGGACTATATCCCCAAGAGATCATAAAAATGGGAAAGGGTCCCACATGTACAAAAATATTTATAGCAGCACTCTATGTAGTTGCCAAAAACTGGAAGTCAAGGGGATGTCCATCAATTGGGGAATGGCTGAATAAATTATGGTATATGAATGGAATGGAGTACTATTGTGCCATAAGAAATGATGAACAAGAAGACTTCAGAGAGGCCTGGAAGGACTTATATGACCTGATGCTGAGTGAAAGGAGCAGAACCAGGAGAACTTTATGCACAGCAACAACCACAGTGTGTGAGAGTTTTTTCTGGTAGACTTAGATTTTTGTAATAACACAAGAACTTCTTACCAAAAAAAAAAAAAATCCCAATGGAGGATCTCAAGGAAAAATGCCTGCCACACTCAGAGAGAGAAATATGGAAGTCACTCACATATTGTAGCAGATCATGTTTGTGTATGTGTATGTGTTTGTGTATCATGTTCTGATTTGTTATACGATTTCTTTCATTTATCTTAGTCTGACTACATAGCATGACTATAGTGAAAATATACTCAATAGGAAAGTATATGTAGAATCTATACAGAATTGTATGCAGTCGCAGGGAGGGAGGGGGGGAGTGGGGGGTAGGTGGGGGGGGATAAAATCACAATTGTATGGCAGTGATTGTTAAACATTACAAAATAAAAAAAATTAAAAAATTAAAAAAAATTAAAAAAAATTAAAAAAAAAAAAAGAAATGTGTACCTATCTGGGTTGTCTAACTGGCTTGTGTACCTATCAGGACTTTTTATGAAAAGTTCTCTATACACAAGCACCCACTGGTTTGAATTTTGTTGCCTGGCTGCGTTCAACACACTTTTGCCTTGGAAACTACAATAAACTCCTTTAAAATTTCTCTTCCTGGGTTTACTTCATCATTGAGAGCAAAGCCGAAGTAAAAATTTTTAACAGAATTATAGCTTCAGCCTCTGGTTTTAAGCTAAAAGAGAGAGATAGCAACCAGGTCAAGGAGAAAAAACTGCAAGCAGCCTGGAAGGAATAATTCAAATATCAAGAAGCCACAGTCAAGATTACACAGGACGTAGCAGCTTCTACGTTAAAGGATTGGAGGGCTTGGAATATGAAATTCCAGAAGGCAAAAGAGCTTGAATTACAAGAACCAACTCCAGAGCAAAATTAAGCATAGCTTTTCAGGGAAAAAGATGAACATCCAATGAAATAGAGGACTTTTGAACTTTCCTGATGAAAAGACCAGAGCTGAACAGAAAATCTGATCTTCAGATACAAGACTCAAGAGAAGCATAAAAAAACAAACAGGAAAGAAAAAACTATGGTATTCAAAACAGTTAAACTTCCCCACATGGGAAGATGATACATGTAATGCTTAAGAACTGTATCTCCATTAGGGTAGTTAGAAGGAATATGGGTATAAGTTGACAGAGGTGTGGGTATAAGTTGACTTTGATGTGATAATAAAAAAAATTAAGAACTGTACTGGGAAAAGAAGAAAGGAGGAAGCATAAAGGGGCAAATTATATCATTGAAGAAGTATGAAAGACCTATTACAGCAGAGGGAAAGAAAGAGGAGGGTAAGCATTGTTTGAACTTACATCAGTTTTGGCTCAAATTGGGAATAACATACACACTCACTTAGAGAAATCTATCTTACCATATAAGGAAGAAGGGGAGTAAAGGGAAAAGGAAAGGATGGTGGAGCTTATAGAAGGGAGGGCAGATTGGGGGAGGCAGTGGTCAGAAGCAAAACACTGGTGAAGAGGGACAGGGTGAAAGGAGAGAGAAAAGTATAAAAAGGGGGGAAATAGGATGGAGGAAAATACACAGCTACTAATCATAATTGTGAATGTAAATAGGATAAACTCTCTCATAAAATGGAAGCAAATTACAGAATGGATTAAAAAACAGAATCCTACAATATGTTGTTTACAAAAGCACATGTTAAGCAGAGACAGACACCAAGAGTAAAAGTAAAAGACTGGAACTGAATATATTATGCTTCAGCTGAAGTAAAAAAAAAGCAAGGGTAGCAATCCTGATCTAAAACAAAGAAAAATCAAAAATAGATCTAACTAAAAGAGACAAAGAAGGAAACTACATCTTGCTAAAAGGTACCATAGACAATGAAGTAATGTCAACGCTAAACATACATGCACCAAGTGGTAGAGTATCCAGATTCTTATAGAAGTTAAATGAATTATAGGAAGAAATAGGCAGCAAAAACGATACTAATGGGGGACCTCAACCTCCCACTCTCTGAACTAAATAAATCTAACCACAAAATAAATAGGAAAGAAGTTAAGGAGGTAAATAGAATTTTAGAAAAGTTAAATGATAGTCCTCCAGAGAAAACTGAAGCAGATAGAAAGGAATATACCTTTTTCTCAGTGGCATATGGCACCTACACAAAAACAGATCATGTCTTAGGGCATAAAATCCTCACAATCAGATGCAGAAAAGCAGAAATATTAAATGTACCATTTTCAGATCATGATGCAATAAAAATTAAATGTAATAAAGGATCATGGAAAGATAGATTAACAATTTATTGGAAACTAATCCTGAAGAAGAGTATGTCAAACAACAAATCATAAAAACAATAAATAATTTCATCAAAGAGAATGACAATAATGAGAAAATATACCCAAAATTATGGGATGAAGCCAAAGCAGTACTTTGGGGAAATTTTATATCTTTAAAGGCTTACATCAATAAAATAGAAAAAGAGAAGATCAATGAATTAGGCATACAACTAAAAAAGTTAGAGAAAGAACAAATTAAAAACCCCCAATTAAAAACCAAATTAGAAATCCTAAAAATCAAAAGAGATAATAAAATTGAAAGTAAGAAAATTAGTAAACTAATAAATAAAACTAAGAGCTGATTTTATGAAAAATAAAATGAACTAAACAGATAAACATTTGATTAATTTGATTTAAAAAAACAAAAGAAAAAAGAAAACCAAATTACCAGTATCAAAAATGAAAGAGGTAAATTCGCCACCAATGAAGAGAAAGTAAAGCAATAATCAGGAGCTATTTTGCCCAACTGTATACCAATAAATTTGAAAATCTAAGTGAAATGGACACATATTTAGAAAAATATAAATTGCCCAGATTAACAGAAAATGAAATAAAATATTTAAATAATCTTATTTTAGAAAAAGAAACTGAATAACCCTTCAATGAATTCCCTAAATAAAAATCTCCAGGGTCAGATGGATTTACAAGTGGATTCTACCAAACATTTAAAGGACAATTAATTCCAATACTATATGGAAAAAGAGCTAAAGAAGGATTTCTACTAAATTCCTTTTGTGACACTAGTATGGTGCTGATACCTAAATCAGGAAGGGCCAAAACAGAGCAAGAAAATTATAGACAAATTTCACTAATGAATATTGATGCAAACATTTTAAATAAAATACTAGCAAAGAGATTACAGCAATTTACTATAAGGATAATAACACTATGACTAGGTGGATTTATACCAGGAATACAGGGTTAATTCAATATTAAAAAAACTATTAGCATCAATGACCATATCAACAAAAAACAAGCCAAATTATATGATTACCTCAATAGATGCGGAAAAAGTATTTGACAAATACAGCACCCATTTCTATTAAAAAACACTAGGGAGTTTAGGAATGAATGGAGCTTTCCTTAAAACGATAAATAGTATGTATCTAAAACCACCAAGAAGCATTATCTATTATATATCATTATAATGGGGATAAGCTAGAAGCCTTCCCAATAAGACCAGAGGTGAAGCAAGTTGTGTAACACCGCTATTATTCAATATTGTACTTTCTGGTACAATTTCTACATTAGCTTTGGAAAGAAGAGAAGAAAAAGAAATTGAAGGAATTAGACTGGGCAATGAGAAAAAAACGACCACTCTCAGGAGACGATATGATGGTATACTTAGAGAATCCACTAAAGCACTACTTGAAATAATTAACAACTTTGGCAAAGTTGCAGGTTATAAAATAAACCACATAAATCACCAGCATTTCTATCTGTTACCCAGAGATTGCAGAAGCAAGAGTTAGAAAGAGGAATTCTACTTAAGATAATTCTGTTTAAACAAATATTTAAAGTAAAATAAACAATATGAAATATTTGGGAGTCTACTTGCCAAGACAAACCCAGAAACTATAGGAACACAATCATAAAACACGTGTCACACAAACAAACTAAGATCGAAACAACTGGAACAATGCCAATTGCTCATGGGCAGGCTGAGGTCATATAATAAATATGACAATTCTCTCTAAATTAAGTTACTTATTCAGTACCATACCAATCAAACTACCAAAAAGATGAGGTTGATGCTGAACATTAATTAGTCTGAGGGCCTGCTTAACATTCGACTCAGACAATAACACAAGAAAGCTCCCAGAGTGAGCACACTGTCAGTTTCATAATTGTATCTCTCCTGGTTAAATTAAACATTTCTTACCTTAAGGGAACTGTTTCCTTGTGTTTTGGTTAGCATTGTATGAAACTGGCCCACAGATTATGGCTCCTATGGAAATATGTTTTGCAAGATTTCACATGTATAATTAATAACATATTGCTTGCCTTCTCAATGGGTGATAGAGGAGCAGGAAGAAGGGAGAGAATTTGGAACTTAAAATTTTAAAAAAAGTGTTAAAAATAAATAATAAAATTTACAAATAAATATAAAAATTATATTTGGGAATAAAAATATTGTTCCCTCCAAAGTACATATGCTTGTGAAGAAGAAAGCAGGTATAACAACCAAGTATAGCAATTACGGTGTGTTAATGGGTAGTATGGTGACACAGAATAACTGGAATGCATATGGAATTAGTATCATTATGTGTCTCCTGACACTAAAATGAACTTAATGTTCCCAATATGACCCAATCTAAATATGGTTCCATCTCTTTTTATAATACCCTGAGGAGTCAGCCCAATCTTCAGGTGCAAAAGCAAAGGCTCTTGGGAGAGTTGGCCATCCTACTCTTCAGTGGCTCATTCCCTAACAGTTAACTAAGTGAAATGCCACAGAAGACAGAGAGTTCCCTCTCCCCAGAAGTCTCCAAGCAGGAATTAGACAGTCATATGCAGAAGATGTTGTAAAGAGGATTCATATTTAGACACTGATGTACTAGACAACTTCGGAGATCCTTTCCAGTTCTGAGATATACAGTGTGTACATGTACAAAACAAACACACAGAGATTTCTTTCCAGATTTTTGTGAGGAAAAACACAAATTTTATATAAACGCACGCAATAATATCAGCTGTTATTTCTGCTAGACATGAAGGAACTGAGTGCAAATGCCCCGCTCCTTCTGAATTTCCTTATTTGTAAAGTATAAGGGAGTGTGACCAGATGACCCCAAAGGTCACATCAAGCTCTAAGAATAGCTGTTCTTTTTCTCACTATTAAATCTCTCATCAGAAGTTTGTGTGTGTTTATTTCCTAAAAGAACCTAGGAATACTAGCACAGAATTGCCATACGCATCCCTGGCGTGCTTCTGAGCTGGGCTGTTACATTCTCAAGCAGTCCCAAAGAAGAAAGAAAAAAAAAGGTATACCCTTGTTGAGGTGAACTCAGTTTTTTTTCTTCTTCTGGCAGACACACAATCTAGGCATAAGATTGCTGAAGTGGATATCAGAATGAATAATTCCTTCTGGCTTGGATCTGCTCTTAGTCCTCTACTCAACAAACTCCATTGGTTTCCTATAAACTCCAGTATTAAATACAAAATCCTCTATTTGGCTTTAAAGTCTTCCAACTGACATCCCATCTTCTGTAAGAGATTCTCCTCAATGGTTCTCCTTCCCTGAGATTCGCTCTCAAATGAGGGAATTACATTACATATGTCTTATACGTATATAATTATTTACGTGCTGTCCTCTCCATTCGAATGTGAGCCCCTTAAGTACAGAAACCATGTTTTTATCTTTTTAAAAAAATCCCATACTTTAACAAATTAGCAAATATTTGTATTCAAGTGCATTCTATAAAGAATTTCACTTCTGAAGCTGAAAGAATTTACTGTATCACAGAAAAACACTCTCTTTGATCTGAGTCTGACACATGGGTGAAAAAAATCTAAGAGAAACGTATGGATTAGGATAAAGAATACGCTCGTGCATTTAAAACATTTATGTCCTATCTTCTTATATTACAACTGTGAGTACTGCTGCAACTACTCTTCGTAGTTGCAGTCTGACACTGGAATGGATGGGAAGGATAAAGAAAATAGAAATAATTCCTAGGGAATTAAAAAAATTAATTCATAGAAATGTTCATTAAAGGGAATATAACTAATTATATAGTTCATATCACGTCGTTTTACTTTACATGTCATAACCTGAAAAGGAACTAAACCTGGCCAACTTTTCACCAGGGCTCTAAACACAGCAGGGGAAGGTGTCACCTACAACAAGCTTTCTGTCCTCTGACTTTGCTCACCTATAGTCTTATGCAGGAGAAAACAAGTGTACATAATACATGGATTATTAAAAACAACAGCAAATCACTGCTATTTTTTAAACTTTGTAAGATGAAATGAAAATAAAATTTCTATAACTCTGTATGTCTACGATGACACGCAGTTTATGCTTACCAGCTGCAGGACTTCTTCTGGGTTTATGCACATAGTATTCAAGCAGCTGTTTCATTTGAGGGTCATCAGCTTCATCCAAAGCACATTTTCCATAGTCATTTCTAAGTAATGGATCAGCTCCATTTTGAAGAAGTAATTCTGCCACCTAGAGGATATTTGTTTCCATGAGTTTTTTAAAAAATATACACAGTGTATAAACATAGATTTTGCATATGGATCAGTTAACATTCAAACTACAGCTAGGAAGCACATTATGTCAACAATATTGATAGAGTTTGGATTTAACTGTAACACGTAGGTACTGTTAAATAAAAAACATGTAAACCTCTGGTTCCAATTTTTTTTTAAACAACTCAAACTCCTTTTCTCCCTCAAAACCTGGAAGCATTTATATATATATGAAGAGAGAGAGAGAGAGAGAGAGAGAGAGAGAGTGTGTGAGTGTGTGAGTGTGAGTGTGTGAGTGTGTGTGTGTGTGTGTGTGTGTGTGTGTGTATGTGTGTGTGTGTGTGTACGCTGCCCGAGGCTGTTAGGCCTGTGCTCCCAGCTTGTACTCTGCCAGCACACAGGTGCTACCCTCTTCTGTGAGGACCACACACCCTTACCTGTGGCTGTTCCTTAGAAATGACCTTCAAAATAAGGCCAGTGCCTAAGCACTGAAGGACCACATGGGTCTCAGATACTGGTGGGGACAGAGTTTAAAGAAGTACTGAGCACAAAAAAATTGTATTGCCTAGCACAGAGTGAGGGGAAGGCTCTGAACTACTGAAAATAACATTCACCTACACACCATGAAAGTAACAAAGAAGAAATATCTCCTTGAAGAAGTGATAATAATCTGAACCGCTATCTGTCATCTATGATATCAGCTAGTTCTCTCAGTTTTGCTTCATTTACGTATCTGATCAACACCACAGAAGCTCACAGTTAAAAGGGACCTTATAGTCATCTGAAGCAGGACTTCTTAAACTTTTTCCACTTGTGCTTCCCTTTAGTGTTTCTTAAACTGTGGGTTCTGACCCATGAGAAACTGATCTAAACCAACCCATACTAGAACAAGACTTTGTTCTTTTTCTTTTTTCCCCCAAGGCAATCAGGGTTAAGTGACCTGCCCATAGTTACGCAGTTAGTAAGTATCAAGTGTCTGAGGTCAGACTTGAAATCAGGACCTCCTGACTTTGGGACTGGTGCTACCCAGAGGTATTTTCCAATGTCCCAACAAGGGGCCATTGAGTTTTTCCCACTTGTTCTCTCTTAAGACAGCTCCCTCTGCTTCTTTAACCAAGTCACTCCCATATGCACAAACCATAGAAATGATATTTGCATGGTAGGATCAATCAATAAGTATTTATTAAACACCTACTACTTGCCAGGCACCATGATAGATACTGGAAGACCAAAGACATGAAATAATATCTACTCTCACTAGCTTTACATTCTATTGAGAGACATCATGGATATGTGTGTGTGAACATATATGTGTAGGGAAAAAAAAGATATGGACCTAATGAAAATGGCAGCACAGTTGTATACATGTTAGATGGTTAAGAAACACACAAACACTACAATCAATAATTCTTGACCATGGCTGCTACTCAGTTAGCACCCAAGGTTTCACAGGCAGGTTCAGCAGGTTGCAACTCCAGTCAGAGACTATGGGGGAAAGAAGTGGAGATGACACAGACCAACCTTTCTGTTTCCAACTTATACTATACCAATAGGTATACAAAAAAATGGCACTCTGCCTTAACAAAGACCTGAGGTTTGCTTGTGGAAGTGAGCATTGGAGGACCGTAGCTTGTAACTTATTGTGAAGTGGCACAGTTTTCTTATACAGGAGCAAACTCAAAATTTTAGTTATGCTCAAAATGTTCTCTAATATAGCAACTGAGCTGAAACAAACTAGCATTTTTGAATTAAGTGCTATAGCAAAATTAACTGTATGTACATATACAATGAACATACACACAAAAGAAATACAAAAATATTAAGATAGTAAAATAAAAGGTAATGAAAGGAATTTAGGGAAGATCAGAAAAGACTGCAGAAGATAGTTGCATCTTGCAGGAAGTAAGGGATTCTGTGAGGCAAGGAGCAAGGCAGGAGGGACAAGAACAGTGCAGAGGCAAGGAGGTAGAAGGAGCGCCATGTGAAGAGGATGAAACAGACTGCTTTGGCTGAACCATAGAATGTAAGAAAAAGTAGCAATGTGTAATGAAGATTGAGAGATACCTAGATCCAAATTTTAAAGGGCTTTAAAAATAAAAAAAAAAGAATTTATATTTGATCCTTGAACTAAAAGAGAGCCACTGGTATTTACTGGAAAGCAAAGTGACAGGTCACACCTTCATTTCAGAAAAATCACTTCAGCAGGCTTATAGAAGGATGTACTGGAAGGGGGAGGGACCTGAGTCAGGAAGACCAATTAGCAAGTTTTTTTCAATAGTCCAAATGAGAGGTGAAGAGAGCCTGAATCAAGGGGGTGGCTGCGTGAGGAGGGATGGAAGGACAGATGAGAGAGACATTGCAAAGGCAGAAATGGTGAGAGCTATTAAATAACTGGACATGTGGGATAAGAGATAGTGGAGAGTAGCATATAATTCTGAGGTTATTAACCTCAGAGACAGGACATACAGAAAAACTCTCAGCAGAAATAAAAGATTTTTTGTAAAGGAATGGGTTTAGAGCAAAGATAATAAATTCTGTTTTTATAAATAAGTTTTATATGTTATCTATGATATCCATTTTGAAATGTCTCACTGGCAGTTGGCGATGTAGGACTAGAGGTCAGGACAGAGACTGGGGATGATCTATAGATCTGTAAGGCATCTATATAGAAAAGATAATTAGACCCAGAGTCATTGATGAAATCACTAAGAGAAAGAGAATTTAGAAAAAAAGGAGAGGACCCAGGACAGAGTCATGTTAGCATAATACTATAAACAGACCCTGGATTTAATAACCTAATTATTACACATATAAATCTTCTTAACTCCTTCCCAGCTCACAGATCCCAGGCCAGGTCCCCTGAAAGACAGCTACCACTAATTCATGGAACTCTTAAAACTATTGCTCACAAACCCACATCAATATGTTTACCTTTCAATAATCTGCTAATCAGCCAGAGGACACAAGTCACTTACGGTGACATTTACTGTATTAGCAGAGTAAGATTAACAACAGAACATCTCACCCTCACCCTTGAGACACATTCCCCTGCAAACACACACCATCAACTGAGGAGAGAGAGATCAGGTCAAGTAGGTGATTCAGTGGATAGAGCATTGGGTCTGAAATCAGACAGACCTGACTTTGAATGTGGCCTCAGACACTCAGTAGCTGTACTGACCCTGGGCAATCGCTTCACTCTGTCTGCCTTGGTTTCCTCAACTATAAGTGAGATAATGATGGCACCTACCTCCTAAGGGTACTGTGAAGATCAAATGAGATAAATAAATGAGATCTGTCAAGTACCTAGCACAATACCTGGCACACAGTCAGTGCTTAATAAATGACAGAACCCACAGTCGGCAAATGTATACATGGGCAACTCATACCTCTGATGTTTCAGGACCTTGATAGCTTCTCCACAAGGATATTTATCCCTGACCTGCTCCTTGAGAGGTAAAAATGTCTCCACTGCTCTTCCAGTCTGTTATAGTCTCTGCCACCTTCAGCTTCTACCTATGGCAAAATCCCTGGCTGGGGCAATGCCAGTGCCCTATCCCTGGGCTAGTTTCTTTCAGAAAGAACCAGAAGCCTTACCCTGTAGTTATAGGAAAAGAAATAAAGCCTCCTCAGTCCTGTTCCCTCAGTTTCTGGCTCTGATGAATTACCATTTCTTAAGAATCTGGGTGCAGAATCTCCACCCAGGTCTCTCTTTAAAACTCCTCTCTACTACACAGAAGGCTGGGATTCAGGAAGACAAGGTCTTAAATCCTCTTCCTAGAGTACAACCTGAGATGTTTTTCTGTGGAGAGATGCCCTCCCCCGTGCTATATGCTCTGCAAAAGAGCTGACTCCCTTCTCTACTGACTCAACCACAGCTGGTCTTCACATTTTCAAATTCTCAATCCCATTTGCTCTTATCAGTGAATGGGCAGAGACAGGCAGGGGCAAGCCCGTTGTTTCTGCCAATCCTTATTTTTTTTCTCTTTCATCTAAAAGTGGGCTATTGGCTTAGCGCTACCAGACCTCAAATTGTACTATAAAGCAGCAACTATCAAAACCACTTGGTATTGGCTAAGAAACAGAGAGGTAGACAAGTGGAATAGACTTGGCACTCAAGACACAGTAGGCAGTGAATATAGCAACCTCCTGTTTGATAAACCCAAGGACAGCAGCTTCTGGGATAAGAACCCACTGTTGAACAAAAATTGCTGGGAAAACTGGATAACAGTGTGGCGGAAATTAGGCATAGACCCATGCCTGACACTATACACAAGAATAAAGTCCAAATGGGTACATGATTTAGGTATAAAGATTGATACCATGGACAAATTGGAGGAGCAAGGAATAAATATTTATCAGATTTATGGAGAAGGGAAAAATTTTTGACTAAAGAAGAGATAGAAATCAATATGAAATGCAAGATGGATAATTTTGATTACATTAAACTGAGAAGTTTTTGCACAACCAAACCCAATGCAACCAAAATTCAGAGGGATGAAGTAAATTGGGAAAGAATTTTTACAGCTAAGCTCGGGGATAAAGGCCTCATTTCTAGAATACATAGAGAACTGACCCAAATGTATAACTATACAAGTCATTCCCCAATTGATAAATGGTCAAAGGATATGAATAGGCAGTTTTCGAAAGAAGAAATTAAAGATATCCATAATCACATGAAAAAATGCTCTCATCACTATTGATCAGAGAGATGCAAATCAAAACAACTCTGAGGTACCACATCACACCTATAAGATTGGCAAACATGACAGAACAGGAAAATGATAAATGCTGGAGAGGATGTGGGAGAGTTGGAACACTAATTCATTGTTGGTGGAGCTGTGAGCTGATTCAACCATTCTGGAGAGCAGTTTGGAACTATGCCCAAAGGGCTACAAAAATGTGCATACCCTTTGACCCAGTAATATCACTACTAGGACTGTATCCCCAAGAGATCATAAAAATGGGAAAGGGTCCCACATGTACAAAAATATTTATAGCAGCTCTCTTTGTGGTGGTCAAAAACTGGAAGTCAAGGGGATGCCCATCAATTGGGGAATGGCTGAATAAATTATGGTATATGAATGTAATGGAGTACTATTGTACCATAAGAAATGATGAAGACTTCAGAGAGGCCTGGAAGGACTTATATGATCTGATGCTGAACGAAAGGAGCAGAACCAGGAGAACTTTGTGCACAGCAACAACCGCAGTGTGCGAGAGTTTTTTCTGGCAGACTTGGAATTTCATAATAACGCAAGAACTTACTAAAAAAAAAATATCCCAATGGTGGTTTTCTAAGGCAAAATGCCTGCCACACTCAGAGAAAGAAATACGGAAGTCATTCGCGGAATGTAGCAGATCATGTTTGTGTGTGTGAGTGTTTTTGTGTATCATGTTTTGATTTGTTATATGATTTCTTCCATTTATTTTAGTTCAACTACATAGCATGACTATAGTGAAAACGTACTCAATAGGAAAGTATATGTAGAACCTATACAGAATTGTATGCTGTTGTGGGGAGGGAGGGGGGTAGTAGGGGGTAGGTGTGGGAGGGATTAAAATCTTAATTTTATGGCAGTGATTGATTGTAAAACATTAAAAAAAATAATAAAGTTAAAAAAAATAAAGCTACCAAGTAAAAAAAAAATAAAAAATAAAAGTGGGCTATTCAAAATCTGGGGTACCATAATTTCATGAAATGAATTTAGGGATTCAACTGATCAGAAGAGTATTTTCTGATGTATTTAAAAATTAGAGTGTTTCCTGAACCCTCTCTCACACTCGTACCTTTACACACACATAAATATACACTTGCACATATGTGTGAGTGTGTGTGTGTTCGTCCTTCGTCGCCAAAGAAGACCATGCCATCAGAGAAATGATGACGTGACTTGCACTTGACTTTGTATTCAGTGAGGGAGGGCTGTGCAGGTCACCAGCCTCACTTCTCCTCCAGAGCCACCTGAATCCAGTGACCAGATATTCATCAGGATGACTGGAGATGACCCAGGATGAGGCAATGGACATTCTTATGAATCTTCAGAGCTCTTTTGTGAATGAAGTCTTTGCTTCATCTATAGGCTTTCTCCCCTGAACAACAGCCTGTTACAGAAACACCCTGGCTGGGTATAGTAATATAATTACTACATTCAAGGGTGGACAGTCCTAACGATGCTATCTAAGTATGAAGGTAAAAGAAGTAAAACACTGTGCCCATAAAGCAACATGATTAGGGAATCCAAGCACCAAATGAGAAGCTCTAAGGCCAACTAGTAATTTATTCAAAATTCCTCCATTTATTTCAAATCCTTCCAAGTTACAAAAACAACGTATAATTAAACAACTAAAATATACGAGAGGAAAAAAGGTCATGTACTATGATGGCTGCTATCTATCCCTGGGGTAGCTTTATCAGCTGACATCTAGGTGAATCCTATGAGTCTTGTGATTTAAAGAAAAATCTAGACTAGCATGACAGTCAACATTTATCAAAGACCACTGCTCTGCAAGTGAATTATCCACCAATTACCTCCAACTTTTTACAGATATGTATTTACCAAGGGGAATGCCACAAGATAATTCTCATGTCCCAGGAACATGTAAGACAAGACAACTCTAGGATAAAGATAGGACTGGACCTGTGATTTCACTGATATAATGAACTCCTGGGTGAGGAAACGCCGTCTACCAATGTAGGTTGACATCTTCTCTACAATTTACAGTCTTAAAGAGTTACCAAGAACACTGGGAGATAAAGTGCCTCACTTCATGCCACAGAGCCTAAATGTAGCTAGGGGAGTGGGTGAAAAGAGGAGACTTGAAACCACATTCTCCTAACAGTGAGGCCAGTTCAATGTCCACTATAACACAAGTGGACATATCTCATTTGGACTAATATATGAGCAAGCCAGGTCAGGGCAAGTGCATACACTCCTCGTGATTCCAGGGAATTACATCAGCCACAAATTTATGAGGACAAAGTTTCTTAGCAGATCAGGTCCCTGGTGGATGTGGGGTATGCATATAGTTAAATCTTTCAGAGCTATTATTCTGAAGAAAAAAGTTCAGTATACTGATTGGGGAGCTTGTGCTAACATATCCAAAAAGGGATAGTAAATTCTTTTCAGGTTTCATAGATGAAGCTGATCTGTTTCTCTCAAAAGAGGTAGAGCTGTTGTCACTCTGAGGAAGCAAATACTGTGGAGAGTGGAGCAGTTTATGTTAGGGGGGAGGCCCAATTTATTTCTGGTGCATGGGCCAGAACCCTTCAGCACCACAGACAGTAGTCTAGTGGCCCCTGCTAATAGGCAGTATTCCCTGGCGCTGAAATAGTTCAACACCATGAAGAGTTACCTTACTTGTTGAAACATAGAGGCAATCTTAATAAACTGAGGATTGAAGATTTAGAGCAGAAAGGAATCTTCAAGGTCATGTAGCCCAATTCTCTCAGTTTCATAGATGAGGAACCCAAGGGTCAAAGAGGTGAGGTGACTTGCCCAAGGTCACACAGACAGGAGAGAAGGGAAGGTAGCAGTAGAGCCTGGGTTTGGACCCAGATCATCTGACTTTAAATCCAGCACCATTTCCACTATACCACAACCTCCCAGTATATGGGAATAATTTATAAGAGTATATGGGAACACTTTATGAAATCTTAGCGGTTTTGTTGTTGTTCAGTCATTTTTCACTCATTTGACTCTTTGGGATCCCTTTGGGGGTTTTCTTGGCAATGACAATGGAGTGGTTTGCTGTTTCCTTCTCCAGCTCATTTTACAGATGAGGAAACTGAGAAAAACAGGGTTAAGTGACTTGCTTAGGGTCAACACAGCTACTAAGTGACTCAGGCTGGATTTGAACTCAGAAAGAGGAGTCTTCCTGATTCTAGACCCAGTACTCTAGCCACTCTGCCACCTAGTTGAACACATTTCAGTTGTTATTTCATATTCATACATACATAGTCATATAATACATATTACATGTATACATAATACATATCATACATCATACATATTCAGTTGTTCTACTAAAAAATGTTTCAGTAAGCAGCAATAAAAATTATCACAGGGATAGATCTAGAGGAAATTGATACTTCATCCTCTAAGTCAGTGTGCTCAACTTTCCTTCCTGGTAAAAATGCTAGAATACGTTGTTAGAAAGTTTTTTATAGTTTGAAAGGAAAGCCATTGTCACTGTGAAACAGCATGGGTTCAAGAACAAGTCAGGTCAGACTAAGCTCATTTGTTTTTTTGACAGAGTTGTTAAATCAAAGGAGCACCAAAGATGTTAGACACTTAGACTTGAGAAAAGCAGGTAATGAAAGCCCTATCCAAAATATCTTTGCAGGCAAGGCGTAGAGATGAGAGCCCATATATAATGTGAGTCTGCATTAATACTTTATCAAGATTATTGCACCTTCTCCTTTCAGGGCTGTTGAGAGGATTAAATGATATATTTCTAAAGCATTTAGCATAGCAACTGGCACTTGGTAGAGACTACATATAATATATACTATATATAATACTATGTATTAGCTACCACTGTTATTATCGAGCTAAAATCTTCACCCTTTCAAGAAGGACACCATCAAGCTGTAGTTCATAGGGGAATGGTCAGGATGATGAAGAAACCTTAAGTCATGGCACAGGAGGATCATTTTAAAGGAGTTAGAGCTGTCTGCCTGAAGAATGGAAGACACAAGGAAGACATGATGGCTTTCTTCAAATATTTGAAAGATGACTACAGTCAAGTGATGGGGTGCTTGGGCCCCAAGTCTAAAATCACATTTCTCTTTAAAATCACGTTCCTCCCTAGCCTCAAAACACTATCCCAGGCAGTTTTTCCCAAGCCCAAGGACAAAGCCTGCCCCAGTGACAACCACTGTCTCCCTTCCTGCTACAGTAGCCACCTGCACCTACAGAACTTATTAGTCTGAACCAGCTGCATACTGGCTGAACAGGCTGTGCACTGGGTCATAATGACATTTACTCCTCACTGACCAATCCCATGTATGCTACTCTTAGACATACGTGTACTCCCTTACATTCATCTTGTCTAACAAGACATCGACGAGAGCAGCCAGGGTATTTCTCAGTTACCCTGACCACCAACCCAGCTAGATTGACTTAGTGACATTTCAGGTCTAAAACCACACCTCCATGTAGCCTCCCCACCCTGTGGGCTATTTCCTCATGAATTGTGGATAAAATACCTGCACAGTAGATACCAAAAATGTATGCTCCTTTAATAACTAACCACTCCCTAATCCCACCCCAAAACACCTAGTTAGCATATTTGGCACATTTTCTATAAAATATCCTATATAAACATTACCTGTACTGCAAGTCACAGGTTCCCTAAGAACTCTTGCCTGCTGAAAAGCATAATAAATCTTTACCTTGACCTCAACAATGCTTGAGTCCATGAATTCTTTTCCAGATGGCCCACTCAGGAAGCTCCAATCTGGGAGTTTCCCCCACCCCTTCCAGCCCTCATCATAAGTACTGCCTAAAACAGCACTAATATGACAGCAATCAGAAACATTTGCAATGTGGAAACATTCTCAATGGTTGCCTTTTGAGGGAGGTAATTCCTGTTTTGTACCAAGAAGGCAAGACCTAAGTCATGAGAACAAGTTAAAATTTAGAAACAACAACAAAATCCCAGGTCAAGTTTGTACCAGAGTGCCTGCTGATCCAAGAACTGATATAAGGAAGAAGGCTGGTTGTTGAGTAGAAAATTAAGAGTCAAAGGAATCTGTACTAGATTTGGAAGTTAAAATGCAGACAGTGACCAGGAATTAATTTTTCACCCATTTTAATCCAATTTTATAAAGTTTTGGTCTTTTAATTTCAAGCGACCTATGTTTCTTACCTCCAGCTGTAAGTGATTTGACCATTAGGTCATCGATGGGATCCACAAAGCTCATCCTCATTCCATCATTCCTACTGTGCCATGGGCAACCATATTTTTGTTCAGTTGTTTTCAGTCATGTCTGACTCTTCATGATTCCATTTTGGTTTGGGGGTTTTTTGTTTGTTTATTTTGTTTTTTTGACAGAGATACTGGAGTGGCTTACCATTTCCTTCTCCAGCTCATTTTACAGTTTAGGAACTGAGGCAAACAGGATTTAGTGACTTACCCAGGATCATTCGACTAGTAAGTACCTGAGACTGGATTTAAACCCAAGAAAATGAGTCTTCCTGACTCCAGATCTACCACCAAGTTGCCCCAATTACCAACTGCTTATTAAGCATTTCAAACTAGATATCATGTAGATATCTCAAACTTAACATATCCAAAGAGAACTCATCATCTTTTCATCAAGACCTATCTCTCTTCTGAACTTCTCTATCTATGCTAAAACCATCAGCATACTTCTAGGTTCACAACCTTGGAATCATCCATGACTCCTCATTTTCTCTCAGCCCACATATCCACTCAATTGCCACATTTTATTAATTTTACCTCCACAACGTCTCTTTACTCACAAGGCCACCATTCTAGCTAGCTCTATCCTGTACTATTGTAAGAATCTCCTAATTGGTCCCACCATCAGAAAATCTCTCTCTTCTTCAATTGATCTTTCACATAATTGCCAAAGTGGTACACAGCTCTGAGGCTGTCATTCCTAGCTCAATGAGCCCCTATGGTGCCATATTGCCTTTAAGATCAAATGCAAACTCCTTTATTTGGCATTTAAAACCCTTGACAAGCTTGCTCCAGCATACCTTTCCAGCTTCCTTATATACATTACTCCTTTTTACAATGGCTCAGGAGGAGAAAACAAGGCTGGTGACCTGTACAGCCCTCCCTCACTCAAAACAAAGTCAAATGCAGGTCATGTCATCATTTCTCTGATGGCATGGTCTTCTTTGGCAACAAAGGATGAACGCAACCTGCAAGTAGACAGAGTTGCCTGAATGGGGACACAGCCAGCTGGGTAACTCAGCTCATCCTCTCCCTTCTATCCCCCCCGCTTCCTTCTCCTCTCCATAGGAAAGTAAATTTGGTTGGTCAGAGGATGCCCAGTTCACTTGGGGTTTACTGGCTAGATTTCTCTGTCTCTTCCTTCCTTCCTTCCTTCCTTCCTTTTTTTTCCTTCTGTCTTGTCTTTCCCCAAACCTTAAATTCCAGTGCACTCTGAAGCCCATAGATTGGACAACAATAGGTCCCTGCTCAAGCTCCACTTAACGGCTGTTTTGTGGACCCTCGTGGGCTTAAGAGTGATTATCAATAATAACTGTTGCTCTTTCCCTCCCAGTTTGATTTAATTATATTTTTTCTTTTGCTCATTAAAAGGGTCATTCCCTGATTACTTCTTAAAAAAGACCTATTCACTGGATGGGTGTCACCTCACTCTAACTGAATAGGCCTTAGCCAAAAAAAGCCAAGGGATCCCACTGCATCCTGGGCTTTCTCCAATCATCCTGATGAATATCTGGTCACTGCATTCAGATGACTCTGGAGGAGAAGTGAGGCTGGTGACCTGCACAGCCCTCCCTCACTCAAAACAAAGTCAAGTGCAAGTCATGTCATCATTCCTCTGATGTCACGGTCTTCGAAAACGAAGGATGAACACAACAACCACCCCTTTTCACACTATGTGCTGTTTTTCACTGGCCACTAACTCAGACCTAGAAAGCATTCTCTCCTCAGGGTGGGGTTTTCATGAATAAAGAGCATAAGAAATGAAGAGTATGAGAAAAGCCTGATTCTTCAGCAGAGAGCAGACTCCTAGCCAGGGCTGAACCTGCTCCAACTACACACAGAGCAGAGGAGCCCTGTGGTGGAGAAGGGAACAGCATTTCAGGCCCTGAAGAACCCCAGAAGGAGCTTTTCAATGTTCGATTTATCTGTTTGTTTAATGTTAACAAGAAAGCAATGAGCAAAATATTATTACACTTAACAAATATTAAGTCTTTGTACATGAAGAACTGAAATAGAATTTACATTTCAGAGGAAACGAAACTCAGGTTATACTGGAAATTTCATCACTAGAACGAGTATGAAGAGAGGGCTTCTCCTGTAAATATTTGGTCTGCAGGGATCTACCATTAGATGAGAAGCAAAATAGGATCAGGGTTCAGATGGCAGTTTAGAAAGCGGTTAACCAAAAGAGAAAGAGAACAGGTTGAAGAACAAAAAGGATGGCAATGAAGAGGGAAGGATTCTTGTAATTGCTCCACCCATTCTGGATAACTGTCTGTATGTAATGACAAGCTTATGGAAATCAGAATCTGCCTCTGTACTATAGTAGTATTTAAAAACCTGCAAGTTGTGTAATTAACAAATTAACAAGTGGTATAACAACAAATTAACAAATTTTACTACAATAAATTTACTCTTCAAACCATTCTCGAAATTTCATGACCAAATTCTGAATATTCAGTAGCATAACTTATTGGGAACATCCAATAAGATGAAGAATTAAACTGTTCTATAAATGCCAAAATATATTATTGTTGTTTTTGTGGATCCTTTATTAAAGTCTTCCTTCCATGGTGATAAAGAACAGTGATTCTTGAACTTCTGGGTCTCCAGATCCCTTTGTACATATTAAGGGGCTCTAACAGAGAGATTTTGTTCATGTGGGTTCTATCTATTGCTATTTATCATACTAGAAACAGAGATATCATAGTATTATGATGAAAATAGTTGTGAACACTGTGAAAGGGTTTGGAGACCCTCAGGCATCCTTGCTCCACACTATGACAACTACTGACATACAGATAACCTTGGGTTCTTGAAGACAGCAAAGGGAGATTTCTAGCAGTTTTTAATTGCTAATGCTAGTGTCTTCTTTCTATTGATTATCTCCAGTTTATTCTGTATATATCGTTTGTACAAAGTGTTTTCATGTTGTCTCCCCCATTAGACAGTGAATTCCCTGGGAGTAGACTATTTTTTGGAGTTCCTTTTATTTCCTGTGCTTAGCTTAATAAATGCTTACTTACTGACAATTACGCTAGGGAAGTCTCATCATCATCAGGTTTAACCATTTGGTAATTTTTTAAAGCACTGCAGCTAATGAAAATTTACTACCAAGGCAAGGAGGGTTTGCAACTCTTATTAGTGGAGTGAGCTCTCCTAGTAATTAAATAATGGTTCCTTGAAATAACTTAAAAAATAGCATGATATCATAGCAAGAACTCTAGCTTTGGAGACAAAGGGTTAAAATCCTATTTTATGACCAATCATTTAACTTCTCTGGATCTCATCGACCTCATCTGTAAAATGGGAGATTCTGATCAGATAACTTCTAAGGTTTTGTTCAATTGTAAGTATTTAAGTATTTTTAATAACAATGAAATGACACTAAAAAACACATCTTTTATAGACTGAACATTTTGATTTGAAAAACCTATTAATTGCAGTATTTATTCCTAAGAGAGAAATATTTTCAGTACCTTATAATGTCCATTTAACACAGCATCATATATTGGGGTGATCTGTTTCATCCCTTTGCAATTTACATCAGCTCCGCCTTTTAACAGCTCAAGGGCTGTCTTATAAAATCCCTGAACACTTGCCTCATGAAGCGCAGTCCAGCCTATTACGCCAAAGGAAAATTAAATGTTAATACCTGGAACCTTAATAAAGATTTTTTTCAAGCTAACCATTGAACTTATATTTTATTTTTTTAAAAAGCTTGTTGTGATATGGAAAGTAAGTTTTCTAAAAGTACCTCACTATTTGATCCATTCAATTTTACTAAAGGTCAGATCCTATCTTCTAGATCTATTGTGGTAGTGTCTCTGACTTTAACATAAAAGGAAATCAACTATTTTCAAATATCCATTTCAGCCATTTTAATGAAGTTAATGAATTTTAAATACTCACAGATAAATCTACCAAATGGATTTTTAAATAAGAAAATAAAACACAAGACAACTTCACAACTCATACAACACTGATTTGTTTGACTAGAATTTTTACCGAACAGTTAATTGTTATGCTGTTTCTCTTGGCATAATTTTTGAGCTTTAGGGAAAAAAAAACCAGAAACCAAACAGGGTAGAGAGGAATGAGAGGTGGACAGAGAGTCTGCAGAACTGGGTTCTAGTCCCAGCTTTGTAATTAACTAGCCATATGACCTTAAAAAAATGCCTTCATCATCACTCTGGGCCTCCATGCCTTCACTGATTGAATGAAAAAATTGAACTAAAGTATCTCTAAGTTTCCTTTTCTAGCTCTAACATTCTCTAATTTTATGATTTTAGGGATGATTTCTTTGTATATTCCACAGTGAGAGATATAAAGAGGAGTCAACACTGCTTTATTTTCAGAATAATGAACATTTTATCTCAATTCCTATCAAACAATTGGGCTCCTGCTCCTTCTCTGGACTTCCTTTTGTTCAGCACCTAGAACTAAACACAACATTCCAGATTTGGTCTCATCAGAGCCAAGTAAACAACCCCTGTCTTCATTTAGCCTACCATCACATTAGCTTCTTTCTTTCAATGCCATCTCACCTGTTCCTCCATAATGGCAATTCCTTTCTCACGGATTTCATCATCTGACTTATAGTCTTCTCCACCCCAACCGTTACCCTCACATGTGGGAACTTTATTATACATGTTGGTGTCTCCTCATGTATTCTCATGATCTGCATCTTTACTCTACTCTGGAGATATAGCCTGATGTAGTAGACATAATGAGACTCAATCCCATCTCACACCTTTACTATATGTGTGACCCTAAGTAAGTCACTTAACCTCTTAGTGCCTTGGTTTTCTCATCTGTAAATAAAGGACTGGGATCAGTGACATACCTATAAGGTCTCCCAGAATTCTAAATCTTTGCTTCTAAGTATGTAGAATGAGGCATTTTAGTCATATTAGGGAAAAGAAGATTAAAGGAGGGATAAGATTGTTGCTTGGAATAGATGGGATGATGGTAACTGACCAAAGAATTACTTAATTTTTATTTTGCTCCTGTGAAAAAAATAAGGGAAGAGCAAGAACATCTGTCTGCCTTTGAATGCAAATCACTGAACCCAAATGAACTATTCCATAGGGTGCAGGATATGATTACTGGGTCCCTATCCATGATCTCTGGACAAGGAGCCACAGACTGGAGTAGGGAAAAACCTATCCTTAATGGATCCAGGTCACCTTGAAAGGAGGTTTCTAGCAGAATGTCTTAAGCATCTGCATTTGACTGTGGCTGTTTAATATCTTTTCCCATGACCTGGATAAAGGTATAAATGGCTTATCAAGTTTGCAAATGACATAAAATGAACAGGGAGAGTTAATGAGCTAGATGACAGAGGCTAGAACCAAAAGGTATTGACAAATTACAAAGACAGACTGCATTTAGTGAGATGAAATTTAATATGGACAAATTTAAGCCCTACATTTAGGTTCCAAAAATTAGTCACACATTAGAAGATGGATGGATAGCTAGAGAATAGTTTGTCTAGAACAGATCTAGGGTTTGCTTTTTTTTAAGCAGACTGAAATATAAATATGAGTCAATTGTATTATATCTAAATCAAAACAGTTAGCCTAATTTTATTTTCTTAGGTCTAAGGGGCACAGTGGATAAAGAGCCAGGCCGGGAGTCTGGAAGACCTGAGTTCAAATTCAGCCTATTAGCTCTAGCCAAGTCACTTATCCGTTTGCCTCAAGTTTCCTCATCCATAAAATGAGCTGGAGAAGGAAATGGTAAATCACTCCATTATCTTTGTGAAGAAAACCCCAAATGGGGTCACAGAAGTCAGACATGACTGAAATGATTGAACAACAAAAAGTCTAGGATTGCTGTAAAATATTAAAGATTAAGGAAGTTAGCGTCCCGTTGTACTAAATCATGATCAGATCACATGTGAAGTAATTGTGTTAAGTTCTAGACAGCACATTTTAGAATAAGCATTGATAAGCTGGAATTAAGAGGAAGAAAATATGGGTGATGAATGGCCTTAAAATCATGCTAAATGAAGCATGAGAAAGTATTGAATGCAGATGTGCAGCCTGAAGAAAAGGTGCTATGATAAGTGTCTTCAAGTACTTGAGGGGCTATCACGTAGAAAAGGAACTCAACTTGTTTCATTTTGTCCCAGACAATAGATCTAGTAGCGATGGATGGAAGTCACAAAGAAATAGATATTGGCTTTGTGTATGGAAAAATCCTTTCTTACTGTTAGAGATTTCCAAAAGTGGAACAGATTCCCTCAAGAAGCAATGTGTTCTGCTATACTAAACCAAGCAAAAGATGGATGCTTTTTGGATGTTTTAAATCACATTCTCCTTTTTCAGACAGAGGTTGGACTCGTAGAGAGCCTAAGAGGTTTCTTTCAGCTCTGGGGTTCTCACTCTGGTCTAATTTGCTTGGCTTCCTATTCTGATACTGTTTCTTTGACTCAAGATCCTGTCAATCTCCCTTGATCTGATTTAGGGTCACAGGAAATGGTCTGTCGATCTTTCTGGCTGTGTGTATAACCAAACAAACAAGATTTTAATTTTCCATGAGGGATAGGTTGTCCACTAAAGAGTACCCTGTGGAGAAAGGGTTCAGTAGAAACGACAAGGAAAATCTACATGTCCTAGAAGATAATCACTGGAAAAGAAATACTCTCATCCATCACCCCATCTACAATTTCTCTGGGTAGTACTAGCCAAAAAATTCACTTTTATGTTTTGTAATGTGGAACACCTTGGTATATGTATCTTTCAATGTTACTTTTTAAAAAATGTAAACGGAATTTTTTTATTATTCACCACTACTGAGTGACATGCACTTTTTATATAAATTATGCAAGTTGAGATGGCAATACAGTAGGATTAGGTTCAGAACAGAGGGGTGGTAGAAGCAGGCTTGCTCTTGCATGCTGAGTAAAGTAACAGCTTACATGCTATGGGACAGAGCAGCCTGATATCTTCATACATGTTCACTTATATAATGATGTTCTCAATGTGTTTCTGATGTTCTGTCAGTTGTGTGCTAGTCCCTATTTGGTAAAGATCATTATTGCTTGTAACCTTTGTTCCTCATTGACTTTTGGTCTGCATTATTCAAATTCAAAGTTTGCCTTCTAAATGTGGCAATCATCTGAGTATTTTCTATTGTGTAAGTGATGAGCTAACTTTAAAATCTCAGATGAAACTTTACTTTTCTCTTTTTAAAAACATATTAACTATTTGCTTGGTGGTCAGGATAAGGTCTAGGCCCCTCCCTTGTGCTATATTACTTGTGTTAGACTACTGACTAGATGGATATATAGATCTCATCATGCTGCTTGTGATCCTATGACTTGGAGAGAACAAAGAGACCGTTCAACAAATGGTTATTTTTGTTTAAGAAACATATCATGTTTCTTCAAGTCTAAATGTATTATGTAACATCCAAATCTACCTTCAGCTAAAAGACTTGTTATATAGACAGAGAAAGCACTATCTATATTAATAGGGAAGAGAATAATGTCAAGGTTTGCAAATCACTTCCTAAACAGCACTCCTCTTATATTCACAACAATCCTGTTAGACAGGTGACATTAGTATCCTTATTTTATATATGAAAAAACTGAGGCCAGTAGAACTTAAATGACTTGGACAGTTACACAGTTAGTTAAGTGTCTGAGGTCAGATTTGAACTAAGATCACCAGATTCCAGGTCCAGAAATCCTGGATAAGGAGCACCAGAACATTCCATCATGCAGTCTACATGAACGGAAAAATGATCCATGATGAAGTAGAGTCCAAGAAGGAGGGAAAAGACTTTTAGACACTGAGGGAGGACATTCTACATGTAACATATAACACAAAGTCATCAATGTAGGTGAGATAACAAGTTCAGTTTTATTGAATAAGAAAAATATGATTTTCAAAAGTACAAAACTATGGCTTCTCTGAAAACAGTGACTCAGAGACAAAAAAATCTGAAACCATACTAGAAGTCAGGGCAAAAAATGTTGTAGGGCTAACATAATTTTACAGCTGTGCCAGAAAAAAAAATCTGCAGGTTTTGTAGAGGTTGTTGTTCTTGACCATTATTATCATCTAAATGAGACTTGCCTGGGGAAGCTTTTATTTGTAGAAGGTCTTTGGTTACCTTTTCCTAAGGAGCTGCTTTTAAAAGATGAAGTAATCCAAAAACCTTGCTCTTAATACATATTATGGCTTTGGAGCTAAAAGGAACCTTACAGATCATCTAATCCAACTTTCTCATTTTATACATGGGGAAACTGAGGCCCAGAAAGGATAGGTGATTTTACCAAGGTGACATTGTAGTAGATTCAAGATTTGAACCTATGTTCAAATTTAGGATCTGAACCTGAGAGGAGCCTACCCTCTGACTCCAGATACAGCTCTCTTCCCACAACATCACAAAGTACTGTTTCTGGATATTCGAAACCTAGTCCCTCAAATGGAAGTAGACAATTTAGAAAACTCTCCAGAAAACTCTGACAAAAAGCAAACGATATGACACCAATTTTCAGCTTTGCCTTGTCTGCAGAAATTCATGAAGCCTGCCCTGAGTTTTTCAACTTACATTTAATATTATATTTATGAGTTATATCTCTTCTTTATCTACCCCCTAACACTAGACTGTAAGATCTTAGAGAGGAAAGATCATATCACATATGATTTAAAAAAAAAAAGATGAACCACAAGGCACAGGATGTGCCATGAGTCTTCTTGGTGTGGTTTGTTGGTAAAACTTACCAGCATAATCTGCCAAGTTTACATTTCCACCTAGTTTTATATATTTCTTGACAAGAGCTGAATCATCTACTTGAGCAGCTTTATGCAGAGGTGACTCTCCATAGATGTCTCTTCGATTAATACTTGAAAGTTTTGTAGTGTTCCTTTGCCTTTTTCCTGTAGGTAGCAGAAAAGAAACCCATGAACAAAAATAACCACTGTGCTGTTTGAATAGCAGAGGGCAAAGTGTGCTGAAGGAGGTAACACACAACGACAGAACCCAGGTCAGATGGTTCTGGAATGGATCTTCCCTGTTCTTGAGTCAGAAACTGTAAAAGAACTAGTTTATTCTATTTCAACGAGTTTCTGCTCTTTGAAAAATTCTTATATGCACTTGTTATAATGAGGATGAGAAAACGATGACAAGAGAAATAATTTTTAAAGTGAGCAATCCATGGTGTATTGCACATATTTACAAAAAAAATCAAGGGAATGAAGATACTTTCATGGAATTTACATATATAAGAAAATAAATGTATTTTGCTTAAAAATATATACATTAATGTATTAAATTTAAATCATTCTAGTTATTTCACAGTGCTAATAAATAAATCAAACATTTTGCTTAGTTTGAAAAAATTTAAGCTAATTTTTCAATTCCTGTTGTTATCGTTTAGTCATTTTTTCAGTCATGTGCAACTCTTCATGACCATTTCTGGAGTTTTCTTAGCAGAGACAGTACAGTGGCTTACCATTTCCTTCTCCAGCTACATTGACAGACAAAGAACTGAGGCAGAAAAGGTTGAGTAACTTGCCCAGGGTCACACACCCACTGTACTACTGAGCTACTGCTATCTTCAGTGGCTGAATTGTAACAGTCTTTGTAAAGTCTATGCATCACGAGGAGACTGAGAATCTCTTTTCTTAAATGTTCTGTCAAAAAATGACTACTTAAATCATTAAGATTAATTGAAAGCTGCACTGCTGTGTAATAATAAACTATTCTACATTCTTTCATTTGTTTGCATCAAGACTTGTGATTTCATGCATGAAATGAACTTCCAGTGTAGAAACTCTTCTATCAAGGCAGATCAGCAAGTCCTCTGTAACACACTTTTACAGAGTAGCCTGGAGGCAATGAGAGGTTAAGTGATTTGACCATGGTCACACAGATGACGTGTGTCACAGTCAGCACTCAAATCCAGATTTTCTTGATTGCAACGCCATACTTCTACTCCTTATTTCATGCTGCCTCTCATTATGTAGTAAAAAAAAAAAAAAAAACCCTCAAAGGTCTCTGAGAGAATGTAAGAGTAATTTCTAAAACATCTACAAAAGAAATCTTTTTCTTAAGTACTGAAGAGGTATCGTCATAATTCGCACAGCACTTTATAGTCTCGTTTCATAGGCTCAGACCCTAATCTAAGGGATAAATCTGATTTCTTTAACCAAGTGGAAGGAACACTAAATGTGTTACTTCAGCTTTCCACTTTACTTTGAAAATATAGTCTTCCTTTCTCTGAGTATAAGAATCCTTCACTGGACTCCTAAAGCGATACTCCTAATAACCCTTGACTCAGTTATCCAAGGTCCTACTAAACTTCCTAGACCTGAATCAATAAATGTCTTTTACTTTTAGAACAGCAACTCCACTGAAGAGAAGGCTTTTGGATGGATTTCCCAGAGTTTGCTGCCAGATTTCCAATCATCCCATGGTACTGAAGCACATAAGTGCTTTGGCTACCATTAACAGTGGCTAAGTATCACCAGAATGTAAAAACCTTGATCTGATGCTATCCATCAATATTTTCTGTTGCTACTTTAAAGTATCTGAAATTGCTTTTATGTGAACTTGGCTTAATAACTGTTTACTCTCTGACTACTTAGAATTCTTTTTTCTAAAAGAATGGGGGGATAGGAGGGAGATAGGTACAAAGTGTAGATGGCTTTTAATACCACAACAGGAGGGGGAAAGGCAAGCTGCTACTAAATACTGATGTTCTTGAAAAGGCAAACAAATACTCAGAATGAAACTTACTGGTTTTTGGAGTTCTTTTTCTTATCTGTTCATCCCAGCTGTAAGCAGATAAAACCTGTTTTTTGCTGCTTTCCACAAGCTTCTCACCACTGTTATTCTGAAAAGCAGAATCTTGTGTTCTAGGAAAAGAAATGTGATTTTAAAAAAAATTTAATGCAACCCTTTTCTTCTTTATAAGCAACCCTTAAGTTATCGTACCAGATTTTGGTCGAAATTTCAAAGCTTAAAGGAAGAGCAAGGCAGGAAGGAATCTCTTAGAAAGCATGAAGTCTTCCTTAGCAACCCAGCCATATCCCTAAGCTATCTAGTCATTATTCACAAAACTGTAGAACTCTTCAACCCCCTCGACTGGGCTGGATTCATCTAACAAGGGTAAGAGGCTCACCCTCCTGTGTTCCCCTCATTCCCTCGCCTTTGTCCTAAAGCTCCCCTCTCAAAGAAAAGGAGTCAATCTATTTGCATTGTGGAATACAATAAGTTCTCTGCAAGAATCTCAACACAAAGATAGAGAATGAAGCAAGGATTTTACTAGTATTGGAAACTCCATCTACTAATTCAGCTCAGCAGTTCCTCTGCAACTTCAACCTAGAAACTGGCCTAGTGTGGACAGGGTGAAGCCAACATGGCGAGTGAAGGCAAGGATTTGCCTGAGTTCTCCAAAATTCACCTCCAAACAACATTTAAAATAACAAATTCTGTAGTAGCAGAACCAGCATAAGGATGGGGTGAAATCACTTTTCAGCCCAAGACAACTTGTAAGGTCAGCAGAAAAGGTCTGTGTTAAGAGAGTAAGGATGGAACATAGGCAAGCCAGTAGCAGACCTTGAGGTGACTCAGTTGGCAGTGGCCCTTCCAGAGCTCTCAGCCCACAGACAGTAAGAGGGTCAGACACCTGGTCTGAAGGAGATTTGCTGGCACTAGGATCAGGACTCTGTTGCTTTGCCCATACATGGTTTCAAGTTGCAGTGCCAGGGCAAGGAGGAGCACTAAGAGCAGTGGGGACTCTGGTTGATGAGTCAGGAGAGCAGTGACCACACCTCTCCTTAGATCATACAACCTTTGAAGAACTGAGAGATTGCAGACTCCACCTCCCCTCCCCAGAGCTAACTCTGAAAACAGCAGGACAAAACCCTAAAGCTTGGAACAGTGGCCTCTGCCCCCTAACAAGGGAAGAGTCCAACTTTAACATAAAGTTAAAAATCAAGAAATAAGCTGGAAAAAAGAGCAAACAACAAGAAAAAATAACCTGACCATATAAAATTATTATGGTGACAGGGAAAATCAAAACGCAAACTCAGAAGAAGATAATGAAATCGAAGCAGCTACATTCAAAGTCTCAAAGAAATATGTGAACTGGTCTCAGGCACTGGAAAAGCCCAAAAAAGGATTTTAAAAATAAGATAAGAAAGGTAGAGGAAAAATTGGGAAAAGAAATGAGAGTGATACAAGAAAATCATGAAAAAGAGTCAATAATTTGATAAAGGAGGCATGCACGTATACATGCGTGCACACATGCACACACACAAGTGCACACACACACACACACAAACTGAAGAAAATAACTCCTTAAAACACAGGACAGGTCAAATGGTACAAGTGGCAGAAAAACCCACTGAAAAGAAGTACTCCCTAAAAAGCAGAACTGGCCAAAATAGAAAAAAAACGACACAAAAATTCACTGAAAAAAAAAAAAACAACTTTTAAAAGTAGAATTGACCAAATGCAAAAGGAGGTTAAAAAAAAAATCTCATTGGAGAAAATAATTTCTTAAAAATTAGAATTAGGCAATTGGAAGCTAAGGACTTTATGAGATGAGAAACAAAAAACAAACCAAAAGAATGAAAAAATAGAAGAAAATGTGAAATATCTCATTGGAAAAACAACTGACCTAAAAAATAGGTCAAGGAGAGATAATTTAAGAATTATTGTCTAAAAACCACGATCAAAAGAAGAGCCTAGACATCATATTTCAAGAAATTATCAAGGAAATTAAGAGTCCACCAATTACCTCCTGAAAGAGATCCCAAAATGAAAACTTCCAGAAATACTCTGACCAAATTCCAGAGCTCCCAGAGAGAAACTACCATAAGCAGACAGAAACAGTTAAAGTATCATGAAGCCATAGTCAGGATGACACAAGATTTAGTAGCTTTTTTAATGAACAAATTAGAAAGCTTAAAAGATGATATTCCAGAAGGTAAAGGAGCTAGGGCTAGAACCAAGAATCATCTACCCAACAAAACTGAGCATAATCTTTCAGGGGGAAAATTGACATTAATGAAATTAAGACCTTTCCAGCACTCCTGATGAAAAGACCAGAGCAGAATAGAAAATCTGACTTTCAAATGTGAGACTCAAAAAGTAAAAATAGAAAAAAATTATCGATCAATTTCCTTAACAAATATGGAAGCAAAAATACTAAACAAAATACGAGCTGAAAGATGACAATATATCACAAAGACTGCACATGATCATGCATCGAGCTGCAGGGATGGTTTAACACAAGGAGCATTAGTGACATAACTGACGGCATCAGTAACAAAAGTAACAAAAGTCATGATAATATAAACAAATACAGAAAAAGCATCTGATGAAGTACAACACTCATTCCTATAAACAACACTTGAAAGTATATCCTTCAATTGCTAAGAAGCACTTCTCTAAAACCATCAACAAGCACTACTTATCATGGGAGTAAGCGAGAAGATCACCAATATTACTCAATATGGCATTGGAAATCCTAGCAACAGCACTAAGAGAAGAAAAAGAAATAGAAGGATTCAGAATAGGGAACGAGGTCATAAAATTCTCTTTTTGCAGATGACATGATAATACACTTGGAAAATCCTAAAGCCTTAACTAAAAAGTTAAGTGAAATAAATAATAATTTCAGTAAAGTAGCAGAATATGAAGTAAACCCACACAAATCATTAGGATTCCTATATATTATAAATAGGATCCTGCAGGAAGAGACAGCTGGAGATACCCTATTTAAAATGACTCTAGAGAGTGTAAAATACCTGGGAATATACCTACCTAAACAAACCCAGGATCTTTATGAACAAAACTATAAAAAACTTTCTACATGAATAAAGTCAGATTTAAATAAATGGAGAAATATTAATTTTCATAGGCAGATAGGACCAATATAATAAAAATAGCAATTTTACCAAATTAATCTATATATTCAATGCCACTCCAATTACCAAAAAAATTTTTTACTGAGCTAGAAAACATAACAGCAAAATTCATTTGGAAGAACAAAAGGTCAACAGAGGAACTAATGGACAGAATGCAAAGAAAGGACATTGAGCAGGACCAGATCTTCAACTCTATTTGAAGACAGAATTATCGAAACTATCTCACACTGGCTAAGAAACAGAATTCTAGCTGAGTGAAAGAGAGGAACCTAGTACTCAACAAAGGTAAAGACTGAAAACTACAGGATGAGAATTCGTTACTTGGTAAAAATGGTTGGGAAAGTTGGAAAGCAGGATGGCAGAGATCAGGCAAAGAACAATATCTTAAACCATTTACCAACATAAGGTCAAAATGGATTCATGACCCAGACATAAAGGGAAATCTTACAAGAAACTTGAAGAACACGGAACATATTACCTATCAGACTTATGGATAGGAGAACAATTTATGAACAAACAAGAGAGAGAGCATTGTGAGATGTAAAATTAATCATTTTGATTACATGAAATTAAAAAGGTTTTATATAAATAAAATCAAATGTAGCCAAGATCAGAAGGAAGGCAGAGAACTGGGGAAAATATTTTATAGACAGTTCCTCAAATAAAGGTTTCATTTCACAAACATATAAAGAATCTTATCAATTCTATAAAAATGCATGTTATTTCCCAATTGACAAATGGACAAAGAATATGAACAGGTAGTTTTCCTATGAAGTAATCAAAGCAATTTATGTCCATGTGAAAAATGCTCTAAATCATTACTGACTAAAGAAATGCAAATTAAAACAATCTTGAAATATCTTATACCTATCAGATTAGCTAAAATGATTGAAAGGGAAAGTGACAAATGTTGGAGAGGATGTGGAAAAACTGGGACTGTAATTCATCGTTGGTGTATCTGTGAGCTGACCTAACCAATTTGGAGAAAGATTTTGAATTATGCCCAAAAGGTTATTCAACTGCCTATACCCTTTGACTCTGCAATTCCACTAGCAGGTCAGTTTCCCAAGAGGATTAGGGAAAATGGAAAGGAACCTACATATTTTAAAATATATACAGCCACTCTCTTTGTAGTGGCAAAGAACTGGAAATTCTTGGATGCCCATGAGTTGGAGAATAACTAAACAAATTCATGATGGAATATTACTCTACTATAAGAAATGATGAGCCCAGTGATTTTAGAAAAGCATGGAGAGAGCTCCATGAAGTAACGAAGAGCGAAATGAACAGAGCCAAGAGAATGTTCCACGCAGTAACAACTGGAGCGTTTCAAGAACAACTCTGAGCAATATGAGAACTACCCAAACTAATCTCAAAGATGCTATGAAGAAAGATGCTGTTTGAATCCAGAAAGGAATATCACTGTGATGTAGGAAACGATGAGCAGGTTGATTCAGAAAAACATGGAAAGACTTGAACTTATGAAGAAAGTTTCTCTCAAGAGAAACAGATGATAGGAGGAAATAAGCTCAGTATGATCTTCCATACATGTGCATGAATGTACATATGTGTGCATATGCACATGTATAACATATGTATATGTGTTTATGCGTGATTGTTTATTGATATCTATGTTTATGTATATATAGCCACACTTAATTGTAGTCTTCTTTAGCGCAGGTGGGAGGAGAGAGGGGGAAAAATAAAGTAAAATGTGCACAGCAGAGAAACAAAGAAACAAAGAAAGCTGGGCAGCTTTGAAAACAATGTGTAGTAGTTATTACATAGGGTTTTTTTGAAATAGAAATTGTTTTATATTGAAACCTCTCTTGTGGCCTGCTGTGTATGTGACGATGGTTTTGTTTTCTTATTTTGTATTTAAGTGTAAAATGAAAAAAAATGACAGAAAATACGAGACTCAAGAGAAGCATAAAAAGGTGTACGTGCGAGAAAAACCATAAGGAATCTGATGTGGCTGAACTGTCTACACTCCTATGTAAGGAGACTTGTAACCAAGAACTTTATTATCATCAGGGGAATTAGGAGAAAACAGAGAGAGGGCACACGTATAAGGAAGAGTAAAAACAGAGAAAACAATAGACCAGCTTCCCTAATGAATACTGATACGAAAGTTTTCGATAAAATACGAGCAAGGAGTTTATAGCAATATATGACAATGATCGTACACGTCACCCAGGTGGGACATACACCAGGAATGCAGAGCTGGTCAATGTTAGGGAAGCCATCCGCATGACTGGCCGCATCAGTAACAAAACCAACAGAAATCATGATTATCTCAGCAGATACAGAAAAAGCCTTCTAGAGCACAAAGAGGCTAACAGACTTGCTCACGGTCACAGCCACTATGTATGGAGTCAGGACTAGAACCCAAGTCTCTCTGGCTTTGAGTTACACCTCTGCCTACAAACACTACTCCAGACTACTCTCTGAATCACAACATAGATAGAAAAAACAAATAAAGCAATGCTATTGTTTTACTTTGGAACCACCAAGAAAAGAACCCAAACCAAACAACAGCAAAGCCCCTAATCTGACAGCATACCTGAAACACTCAGCCGGACGTGCACTGTCTGTTTTCTGCAGAGTCTCTTCAGCTATTTTACACGCCTCCTCTATATTCTTAGGCGTAGCTCCTGCTCTTACTGTGTTCAGTCTAGCTGATCTCCTTAACATATATGAAGCTTCCATGACCGTATTAGTTTCCACAGAATTTAAATCTCTCTCTTTACTAAGCCCATCAAGGCAAGCAACATTGTGATGTGCTAAGGCTTCCTGTCCAAATGAATTTGGATCTTCTTTATCCTAAAAGAGAAAAGAGGAAGAAACATAAATAATGCTGAGAATTTTAAAAAGAAAATCCTCAAAGAAAGCAGGCATAATTTGGGTTTCCCTGTTAATAATAAAACTAAAATGTTCTTTTCAAGATAAAAGTATGTGCACAGATATACTTAAAAATACAAGTATGTTGCAAAACACTGTGTCAATACATGATATACATTTGAAAATGTCAGAAAAAAACTCAGGGTAAGACAGACATAGCATTAGTCTTAAATTTCAAAAGGAATGTCTAGTGAAAGTAGGGTCACTCTACATTCCTTTAACATTATACAGCAACAGGATATAGAGATTAAAAGGGCAAGTGAAGGTAGAGAACTGCTTCACCCAGAGACTATCAAAGTGTCATCTGAGGACCCATAGTGGTCTTCTAGGTAAAAACTATTTTCATAATAATACTAAGATATTATTTGCTTAGTAAAATACTCTTCCCTTTTCCAACTATCTATGTTAGGCAAAACATACTTTAAGCAAACAACATATTGCAACAGATTGAATGCAGAAGCAGATAAGAGAATCCAGCTGTCTTCTATTAAGCCAGACATTAAGGAGTTTTGTAAAAACATGTAAAACAATGTCCCTATTAAATGTTATTTTGGAAAATATAGTTATTTTTCATTAAAATATTATAACATGCAATGAGTTTATTACTATAATCTAAAATGAAATGAAAAATATTTTAACAATTTGTGTGTTAACTTCTAACATGGTAAATATCAACAGCTGTAACCCACATAAACAAAAGCTCTTCAGAATCCTCCGTAATTTTAAAGGAGTGTAAGAACATCCTGAGTCCAAGTTTGAGAACTGCTGTTATAACGTCAGACCCAAAGTTCATGCAACCTCAGATTTTGTGTTTCACAACAGCATCGTGAGCTGCTTTTTATGAAATGCTCTCTCACATATAAAAGATGAGTGTACACTCTCCTGACTCCCAAGTGTTATCTGTTTCTCCTCAACAGCAAATCATGACATTATAAAGCTCAGTCATACTTAAACCTGGAAAGGGCCTTAGAGACCATTTTACAGAAGAGGACACTGAGGCCCAGCGAGGGTCAGCAACTTGCCTGAGGTCACACAGGTGATACGTAGTAGAACTGGAATTCAAACCCAGGTCTCCTGATCTCCAATCCAGTATTCTTACCACTATGCTGTGCTTTCTCCCATGATCACTATGGTTCTGTCATCCATGAATTCATTCTAAAGTCCAGCGGAACCTGGGACCTTAAGACCACATGGAGTCTTCTAGGTCCTTCCTTGGGCGCAAGCTTTTGACTGAGTCCACGTCTTACAGAACAAACCCTTTTATTAAGGGAATTTGTTCTGGGAAGTTTTAATTCGATCAAAGGGCTGTACTTGAGGACCTAGAGGGCCACATATGGCCTCAAGGCAGTAGGTTCCCCACCCCTGAAACCAATCTTGAATCCATTAAATCTATAGGGAATTGTACAAATCACTTTTACTTTCTGGGAAAAGTGTGCCACATTTCGCAGATGGTGCAGGCTAGTTTATCTCCACTCCACATCCAAATAGGCACATAGTTAAATGTCTTTCTGAGCTCACAGGAGAAAATTCTGATCATAAATTCTCCTATTCCTATCCAAGAAAAAGTAAACAGTAAGTCCTCACAGACATATTGGGGAGAAAACTGCTCATTTATCCTCTTCTTGAATTTTTCCTTAGGTCAGGCTCATTCATGGTCAATGAAGAAAGACCTTGGTTGGGGAAGCTTTTAACAAGCATCTTTGCTCTGATGCATCAGAGGCAGTATGACAATGGCCCTATAAGGACGCTGATATTTAGAGGTATTAGATTTTAATTTAATTTAGCTTACAGTCAATGTTCAATGAAGGGCTTGCTACTTTAACTTCTATAAAAGGTAAAATTCAAAGAATAAAACTTGCACTTACTTGCTTCATTGTTGTATCCTTGAACAAAGGCTCAGTTAACTTGGAATCTTGTCCAAGTGGCTGAATAGAATGCTGAAATTCAAAATTCATTCCTGCTATTTGTGTACAATCATCATTTGTCTGAGAAACGCTGGGCTCTGTTCCTAAGCACTCATCCTCATCCCACAGCCTAATGCTTCCTTCCATTCTTTGACAGATGGACTGCACCATGGATTCCGACAACGTGTTCAGGGCTGTCAGCAGCTCAGCTGGTAATGCATTGTTTTTCTCATTTTCTTGCATGTCTTCTGACAGACTATCTTCCTGACAAATCAGCAAATGATCTAAAGGCGACATTGATTCAGGACTATCCAAATCACTCAATGGTTTCAACAACTCTTTAGTTTCAAATTCATTCACTATAAATGGATGTTCACCCAGAAGACTTTCTGACAATCTTGTAGAGTCTTCTGTGGTGGGCACCAACACTTCACAGGAACTATCTTCTCCCCTGACTTCTCTTGAAGGCAATGCAACTTTCTTTAGAGGTTCAGACAACACACCATATCCCTCTAGCTTCTCTGATGATTTTTTCCTTACTTCCACTGTGCCATAACTTGTGATTACAGCACCTGAGAGTAGGCTAATTTCAGGGGAGTCATCTCCATCACTTAATTCCTATGAATTCCAAATAGAAGTTCCAGCATTACAGCACATGCAAAAGAAGTCCATAACAACCTTACTATAGTTCAACTTTTACTAAATACTAGAAAAAATACAGGTTACCCTACTCAAATACACACACACACACACACACACACACACACACACCCTTGACAATTTGCCTTCTATCTAAATTTCATGTTCTACACTGAACAGCCAGGACAATTAATAAAAATCAACACTTAATACAACCATCAGAAATTGTCAGTGATCCAGAAGACATGGAGTTGTGATTGTCTACTAGGATAAATAATTATGCATTTAGCAATGAACAGAAGGTGAAAATGACTGGCTCAAGACCAGAGATGGCAAATTATCTCTTCAGGCAAGTTCTGACTCCATGTGCTAATGGGGGTCGGGTGGAGAACATCCAACATATAACTGAAATTAATAGATAATATCAGATATCATTGGCTCCAAACCAAATTTTAATTACTCTTTCCTCAATAAAGTTTGGGTTTCTTTTTAACCATAAAACTTTTCACTTTCTCTTCTCTCCACACTTCTCACCTGGAAAGAACTAAGTAAAATAGGCAAAAAGCAACAGGTTCAAGGAAAAGAAGAGTAGACAAGGAGTTGCTGATAATCAAATAACGATACTTTAACTATAATAACCAGAAGGTACCTATGGTATCCTGGAAAGAACCCTTGAGTCCTAATCCAGGTCTGTCACTAGCTAGCTTTGTGACTTTGGTCAACTTCCTTAACACTTCACCCCTATCCCATGGTCTTCCATTTCTCATCAATCATAAAATAAGAGGACTGGATTACATTATCTCTGTGGCCCTCTTTCATAATCTAGCATTCTATTATTCTACTGTAAAACAACAGCTTCAATAACGTCTTTAAACAACAGTAACAGTTTCTATAGTCTCTGTAGGAGAGGCTATTAAAGCTGGTGTTACGTTAATTTAAACATTCAAAGTAGTCACCTGGGAGACGATAATCAAATTCCAACAATACTGTGATTGTTCAAAACATTTCTGGATCTCCCTTTTTGAACCTTCATGCAGAGTTTATCATACACAATCAGTTTGATCACTCGTGGTCATACCTCATTTTAGAACAAAAATTATAATACTCAGTTTGATCTTTGCACAAGACTTGGTTCCAAATGACTGAGCTAATTTCCTATAAATCCAAATCCAATATCAAGTCATGGATATTTGCCACCACTAAGAATATTCAAAACAATGTGCTGCAGGCTTGCAAGGCTATCCCAAAATAGAATTTCCAAAAATGTTTCAAACAATGAAAATGAAATAAGTGTACAGAGCTTCCCACAGAGACAACTATGGATAGAACAACATGCATTTTGAGAAGTTTCAAAAGTAATCCCAAGTTAATGGACGGCAAACAGGGCAGCATGACTGAAACAGAAGCTCTGCAGGGGAGCAGAGAGAAATAAAATAAGAAATGTGTTGTTCCTAGATTGCGGAGGATGTTAAATAATATGTCTCTCTAATGAAGTTTTAAGTTCCTCCAACAAACAATGTGTTTGTGAAAGTACTAGAATGATATTTGCTCAAGAAAGCAGCGGATTGTAACGGGAAAAGGATTAGATCTGGAGCCACAGAAGCTAAGTTCAAATCTAAGCTCCCTGTATTTTACCTCTGTGACTCCAGTACATCACCTCACCTTCCTGGGACTCAGTTTCCTCATCTGTAAAATGATGACCTCTAAGGTCCCCTCTAGCTCTAAGTCTATGAGCTTATGATCACACAACAGGCAGAAAAATCAACGAAGTTGATTAATAGGTTGTAAAACAGAAAGATGAAGAACCAGAATCACTTAGACAAAAGGAATCATGTGTATCCCAGGCTTACGTACTGAGCTACGCAGTCCAAGTATTATTATCCCCATTTTAGAGATGAAGAGTCTGAGGCTCAGGGAGTTTAAGTCACTTGTCAAAGACCATGTGGTCAGTAAGAACCAGGACTTGAACTCAGTGGTCTTTTCAATGTACCAAATTACATGGTGAGGAAAATTTTCCTGATAGGCAGTGAGCAAGTATAACTACAAATCTAATTACTACTGAAGTCTCCAGAAACAACTTAGAAAAGATGAATTACATTGTTGGTGGAGGTGTGAGATGATTTAACCGTTCTGGAGAGCAATTTGGAACTACACCCAATGGGCTACAAAAATGTGCATACCCTTTGACTCAGCATGTACAAAAATATTTATAACAGCTGTTTTTGTGGTGGCTAAGAACTGGAAATAGAGGGAATCAACTGGGAAATGGCTGAACAAGCTGTAATGGAATACTACTGTGCTATAAGAAATGATTAGCAGGCAGACTTCTGAAAAATCTAGAACGACTTATATGAACTGATGCTGAGTGAAGTGAGCAGAACCAGGAGAACTTTGTACACAGTAACAACCACAGTGTGCAAGGACGTAAAACACTCCCAAAGGACTCATGATGCAAAATGCCATACACATCCAGAGAAAGAACTGTGGAATTGGAACACAGAATGAAGCAGACTCTTTTCTCGTGTGCTACGTTTTGTCTGGGGGTTTTTTCTCACAGCTTCTCCTGTTCATTTGAATGCTTCTATGCAACATGACTAACATAAAAATATCTTTAATAAGAATGCATGTGTACAACTCACATATGATTACATGCAATCTTGGGGAGTGAAAGGAAGAAAATTTAAAACTTATGGAAGTGACTGTTGAAAACTGAAAACAAATAAATTAAGTGAGTGCTCAAAAGAAAGATGAATTATCCTATCTTTAGGATAAATTACTTATGATACTACCTAAAAACAAGGAATGACTAGATTCCACTTATCAAGTTTCCTTTTATTTTTTACTAAATTTTTTTAATGAACAACTATTTATTTTTGTTCCCTTTCCTTCCTTCCCCTACTGAAAATAAAAAGGAAAATAAAACTCTTGTAACAAATACAGATAGTGAAGCAAAACAAATTTCATAAGATACTGCTGGGGAAATTAGAAAGTCATGCCAGGAATTAGCCCTAACGCTAGATACCAAGATAAGCTCCAAAAGTCACATAATAAGCAAATTAGAGAAGCAAGAAAGAAATTACCTTTCATATCTTAGGAAAAGGGCAGAGTTCATGAACAAAGGACAGACAGGATCACAGAGGATGAAATGGACAATTTTGATTACAAAAAATTCAAAAGTTTTTGCACAAATAAAACTAATACAGCTAAGATTAAAAGGGAAGCAATTAACTAGGAAAAATCTTTATTGCAAGTCTCTTTGATAAAGGTTTCATTTCCAAGATATAAAGGAACTGACTCAGATTTGTTAAAATAAGAGTCATGGCCCAAATAATAATTGCTCTCTAAATCTGTACCATACATAGGTAGCCTAGGATGCACACACAGACTAACCTTTTCTGGCCTTTGTAGAAATCCAAGATCTTCTGCATCAAATCCAATGGGAATAGCAACAGTTGGGAGGGGAGAGAAATAAAACTTTATTAAAGCATACATAGTTTTGTCCTTATGGTAAAATTTTATTTCCTGCCATGCCATGTCTGTCCCAAAAGCTTTGGTAGGTTGTTCTGGAATATTTTTCTTGGAATAGTCTATCAATATGAAAGAAAGAAAGGAAAGAAGGAAGGAAGGAAGGGAGGAAGGTTATTTAAGGCAAGATATTCACAACTATAAAGAGAAAAAAGGGAGAGTAAATCAGGGAAAAAACTAATTTTGCCTAAACTATTCTCAAGCAATTTCTACGGTGTAGACTTGACCTGACAGCAACCTAATTTCATCACATGAAACAAAAAAAAAAATACTTATTCAGCTACAGTTTCTCCTTCACTGGATATAATAAATTTCCAGTCCAGCTTGGTGGCCAGTAACAGAGCCTGCACAAGCAGGATGCTGTAGAGTGACAAAAGGGAGTTCAGTTGCATATCCAGAAGAATAAGGGAGCATACATACTCTCCAGGCTTGCCTCCACTGTATTTCCAGATATATCCACTTTCAGGTACATTCGCCAGTAAAAATCGAAGTATGTTATGGCCCAGTTATGAAAACTTAAAGGATGACATTTCCTTCTTTTCCACATCTCTGAATTCCCACCACCATCAGGGCAAATATGTGATGGTCATTTTCAATTTGGCAAGGCACTGTGCTAGGTACCAGAAACACAAAGACGGGCATCAAACTGAGCCTGCTCTCAAAACTTTTAAAATACCATAGAGAAAAAAGAGCTACTAACATAATGATGTAAGGAAGACTAAAGTCCTTGCATCACTTTCAGGTTGGGGTGGGGGGAGGACAGAAACAAGGAAAGCTAATGAAGCCAGTAAAATCTGAGTTGGACTTGGAAGGAACAACAGGTGAAGACTGGAAGGAGGAGGAGGAGAAAATGAAATGCATATTACCCTAAATCAACAAAAGGTGGAAAGCAGGATAAGAATGGGAGACAAAGGGCAGTGGAGTCCAATGGTAACACCACCATCAAATGGAGGCTACTGCGTACAGGTCCCCAGTGATTCTCCCTCTTTTCTCAAAGAATTTAGCACTTCACTGATCTACCTTCTTGTCCCCAACTTGGGGCTTCGACATCCCTGCTGATGTACCTTCGAACTCCCTCACCTTACCGTTCTTCAGTCTCCTGAAGTGGTGACCTACCCCTTTGTTCCAGCTCAATTACACACAGGGATAAGTCACGTAATGGGTCCCCATTACTCAGAAGTGTTTCATTTCTCTAATTAAAAATCATGACATTCCTCTATCTGACCATAAAGTATTATGATGCTACCTCACCTCTCCAAAGCCCATTATCCACCCTTAGCTAATCTGTAATCTCTCTACCCTTCTGGACTTTCTCAGGCCATTACCCCTGCCAACTTCACATGGCCCAATTCTGCCCCTGCAGTTAGCCAGTTACACACTTCACCGTTCTGTTTTCGAATCCCTTTTCCTAATGCTGTCCTTCCTTACAAAACCTCAGCTCTAGATTATTCCCCTCCTCAGCTTCCTTTGCTCCTATTCAAGTCAAGTGTTACCAAACAGAGCTAGAAGCACTTAAACAACTGTGCTGACTGGGTATAAATGATAAGTTTACGTTACCTATTTTCCACTGGGCCCTTTTATTTTTCACTCTCTGCTTGTACCACCCCCTACAAAATCTCTTCCTTATTTTCTCCTCAAAAGTACCCCACTTCCATCTACCCTCCCCCTCTTTTTCAGCTGGCTTCCTAATTCGCTGAGAAAACTGAGGCTATTTGACATGCCATTCTCTATCTCTAAGCCCTGATATCACCCCCCAGTCTCTCTCCCTTTCCCCAGTTCTATGACTTTCTTGCTAAGAGAATCTCCTTTATGTGCACCCTTAATCTCATCCCTTGTCTATTACAGCAAATTACAAACTCAATCGTCCCCACTGTTTCCTTCCCTTAAAACATGCCCCCCCAAATCTCTATCCTTTCATTAAACCATGCCGTCTCCTCAAGCTACTGTCTTACATCTTTCCTTGCTTTTTCAGTCTAATTCCAAGGGAAAGCTGTCCATGCTCTCTGTCTTTGGATCCTCTCCTCTCACATAGTCTCACATAACAGGTGCTTATGAATGATGTAAAAGTCATTTGGAAAGGGAGCAGTCCGAGATAGCTGTAGAAATACAGGCTTTGTACAATTTGGGAGGTACATTGGGAAGACCAGTATTATTTTATAAACCTCAATTTTTTTTCAGTTTGCACTCTATCTTTATAGCCAGAGTGAGTCAGTCAGACACAATTTCCTGCTCAAATTCAGAACCCATTCTTTCAACTAATAGAACACCAGGTATTTCCCCAGATAATCTGAATTGCTCTGTAAAGTGTTCTCCAAGGCACTGAATTAAGTGTGTAAACCTTTTATTTATGTTCCTTTGGCCTGAGAAGGTCAGCTTCACGGTGCTGTTGCTCTTCTAAATGCATTCTTTTTCTTTCACTGCATGACACAAAATCAGCTCAGAAAACTAGCTGAGAGGCTTATGACCATGACCTTTCAATCAGAGGCATGAGGAGTGACATTCACTTATGAATCATGCGCTCTATGAGGTTAAGGACAGCACTAACTGCAATTTAGCTCATTTAATAAAAATCCCCAGGCATTTAATATCTAATGTTGATGTGAGAAATACTTTTCTAAAAATTTAATAGTTTTTCTGACTATCTATTGTTCAATCTTACCTTTGGGTTTCCTGATCTGGACCAGATGCTAAGAGTGGACATTTATATAATGCCTTAAGATTTGCAAAGCATTTTATATACATTAGCTCATCGACCCTCAAAATAATCCTGTGAGGTAGTAATACCAAAGATATTATTACTCCCATTTTACAAACAAGAAAACATTCTTAAATTAGTTACATTACTTGACGAGGGACACAGAGCTAGAAAATCCTAAATCTAAGTCCCAAGTTCTTTCCTCTGTATCGTGATGCCCAAGCAACCTTCCAGCTGTGAAACTCCGAGTTTATGGATGGTCCTGTTCTGAACACTGAGTATGAATCATATGCTAATGACTTCTGCTCCCGCTCTCCTCTCATCTTCTCTAAAGACTTAAAAAGAGCCATCAGAGGCACTTACTTTCTGCCCTGATTCTCTCTAATAACTACCACTACCAAAATAATTATGTGTTAATAATTTATGCTTTAGACTTTTATGTTTTATGTACTACATATAAAATCCTTTGCAATAATTTAATGTTATTAATTTTCTAAAAAATAATATTTGCAGGAAATTCCAATTTCCAGACTAGAAAAGCTCACTAATGTATCATGGAGAAAATAAGGGGGAAAACCCATGATTTTGGATGCTACTTTTCTTCTCCACTTTATTTAGAATTTGAAGAATGCCCGACGTCCTCAGGTGTTCTCTGAGGGCTCAGGAAGGTGCTCCCTTCACTAACGAGGCGTGGAATCCTACTCTCAGCCTTAGTCAGCTTACTCCTCCTGAATTTCTGTGACTGGTTATCCACCAGGCAGTCAGATGGGGCCATCAGACACACAGTCTGTCCCAAGGCCCATACCTGAAGCTTTCCCAGCTGGTAAGAAGACTTTCCAGAGTTTGTGCCCTGTTGGCATTGCCTTTGTGACCCTGAGTCACCTACACATCACAATCAGACCTTAGGGTAGTATTTTAGTGAGGGTTGTTCTTTGCCAAGATTCTTGTAAAAAAGACATACATATTCCTCACTTACGATGGAGTGCACATAAACATATTACACTTGCGATGTAATTCAGAAGTGCCAAATATGTTAATTTAAAATAAAATTATCAGTCAGCATTTTAATTTTTGATATTTAATTTTTTAAAAACCCACTGGTTTAAGGCCAGCCAATTTCACTATTTTATTATAAACGCATGTTAAATACAATCACTAAATTTAAGAGTATAGAGAATTCATGGTTCAATCCAGCAGCATGGAATCACGTTTAGAGAGCTAGGCTTGGAACTGGGAAGACCGGGTTCAAATCTCACTTGTGATAAAAACTGGCTGGATGACCTGAGAATCAGGGCAGTCATCTACACTCCTGGTGCCTCAGGACAAACCTCTCAGACCAGCAGAGTAGGTGCTGATCCATCTTGGTAGAGGGAGTTTTCTCTTTAGGAGATCCCTAATACTAATGAAACCACTGCAGTGTCTTACCCCAAAACAGGAATGATCTTGGACCTCTGTGTGTAGTGAGGTGCAGATCTGAAGAGGAAATCAGCTTTAGAAAGCAACAGTGTGAAAGGGTTACTAAATGTGCCTTGACCCTGATAATGTTTAATATAAAATTTTGGAATAATCTCTTTGTTCTCTCTGAAGCAAACTCAGAGAGTGCCTCTTCCTATGTCAGCAAAAGCCAGCCAAGGCTGACTCTACATTCCTTAAGAGACCTTTAACCTAAGACACCATCTTGAATAATGGGACATTTTCCATATCTTAATATTTGTAGACATATACTATGTTATGGCATGTTAATGGTAAAGAAAATATAGACATCTTAGGTCATAATTTCTACTGAACTTTGTTTACCCTTTCCTATGTCAGTTATCTGTTTAGGGCAGGAAGCCTGCCACTCACTAGTGGTGGGATTTCCTTATCACCGAGACATATGTTTATCCAGCCTGGAATCCCAAGGCCTGAGCAACATTGCTTTGTTAATTGTCCTGTCTTACTGAATTTACGATTTGCTCAATTAGGAGAGTTCCTTTCTCACGGCAAAATGTATATAAGCCAGAAGATTTCTGCACTGGGTAGCCAGAACATTTCTGGCTCCATAATGCATTATGTTACTGTTTTCTTTAATAGGGAATTGATTAATTAATTAAATCATAAAATGTATGCATTTAGCCATGTTGCCTTTTCTTGGTAAGTTTTCAGGTCAACAACCCATAGCTCTGAGAAGAAACGCCCTTTGTCTAGCTGAAAGGAACAGAGGAGACCTGCTTCAGGAAGTCTGGTCCTACTTCTTACATCTGCTCTTTCATCTCTCATCTCCTTGTCTTTGTAAAGGCTGTCCTCTACCCTCAGGGCACCCTCTACTCTTACCAGCACTTCTGAGAAACCGGAGCTTTCATGCAAGTGCAGTTCAAATGCCACTCCCTACATGGAGCTGACTCCCCCAGACTCACGAAAGCTTCTTCTCTGAAATTACTTTGCATTTACTTCCTATGAACTCATATTGTATGCACGTTGCCTCTTCTGAGGAAACATCACCTCCTTAAGGGCAAGCACCATTTCATTTCTTTCTTCACTTTCCCAGCCCTAGCACAGTGCTTGGCACAGAGGAGGACCTTAACATGCCCTGAGGTAACTACAAAATTTTGTGGTTCTCTCTAGCTACATGTGCTCCGGGTAGCAGGGCACCACGAAGTAACCCCTCCTACACGCACAACATATGTAGGGAACTAGAACATATGCTTTTAGCTTTAAAAGGGCAGGGAGGGTGTCGCCAGTAGGATCTCAATAACAGCAAACACCAACAGGTCACATGGAGAAGGCCCTTGGAGCTGTGGAAGATTCAAAGCACGGAGGAGGGAACTCTGCTCCTCTTCTACACTGAGAAGGGGAAGAGTCAGAACGAGGCAGAGAAATAAGCTTATTAAAAGATACTCACCTTGAGAAGAGGATCGTGACTTATCTTTAATTATTATTATTTTGTATCTTAGCTCCCAGCCTCCTCTCCCACGGTGCCTCAGACACAGGGATTAAGTGTTCAATAAATATTTTTGCCTGGATGCATGAAAAATATTATGGCCTGCTTGCTGCCTCAACACTATTCTGATATGACTGTCAAGGACAGAAGCTGAGGGGAAAGCAGGGGCAGCTCAAGTTTTATATAACGTATGCTATACACTCTCCTGTGTGCCACAACCCTCAACACACTGTACAGATTAGAAGCTCCTTGAGGACGGTGGGGGAAGATTTCAGGGAGATACCTGGGTCTTCTATACTTAGTTCAATGCCTGACATGTGCTTGGCACCTTATAAACGTTTGCTGACTGATTCCTCAAGACATCCTTCCCTGCAGGATGGCAAAAACAAAAGTATTCTAAATAAATCCCCCCACCGCTTTTATATTTAGACGAAGTCAAACTTAAAGTTCCTGTGAACAGCATACCTGCAGGGCAACCGTGCTCATTCTGCCATTTAGAGTCCGGCTCCTGATCATCTCGGGCGCCTTCTTCAGGGAAGAGCGGGTAATCCATTACATCCCTAAGACAGTGGGTGGTAACAATGGTTATTCCAATACAGTATCAAGAGGATTTTCCATTTTAAAAAATTATTGAGCCCTCTTCACTTTATTACTTCACCAATTTATTTTCATTTTAAGTGACTATCAAAATGGATGAGAATATCAAACAAATATTTAAGGACAGTGTGAACAAAATCAAATCATCAAGGCCCTAAGGTTTTGGGGTTTTTTTTTTTTACTGTTTTTCTTTCTTTTTTCTTGAAGGGACCTTCTCCCTACCCACCTACCCCTCCATTCTGAATGACCAGTTTGGCTATCTAACTTCTCCATGGTCAAGATCTATATGGCCACCAAAAGCTGGGTCTATGGAAAAGTCACCAATGATACGAAAGTTCACCTTAACAACAAGGAATAGAATACAAAACAGAAACCAAAACAGGAAAGAAAGACAAATAAATGATAAAGTTCATCTAAAATCTGGATCATCAATCCCTGAAAACTCGAGATTTGAGAAAAGGTAATCAGTATATTACTCTGGTTGTCAACCTAATGTATAATGTAAAGGCAATCTAACAGCCTTTAAATAAATGGCTGACACCTCTATAATGCTCTATGGATTTGTCTCATTGGATTCTCACAACAATCCTGCGAGGTAGTTGCTCTTATCTCTGTTACTTTACACATGAGGAAACTGAGGCTAAGTCACAGTGGCTTCCCTGGGGTCACTCTGCAAGGATTTGAGACCTCAGGTCTCACAGTCTACAGCTGCCCTGGTACCCTTCGAACTCTGCTACATTCGAAGTCCTAAGGAACTGAGTCTAAATCCTATCTCGGTTACCTACCATGAACAAGTTACTTCAAATCTCTGGACTTCAATTTTCTTATCTACAAAATCGAGGAATTAGTCAAACTAAATGATGGCTAAGATTTCTTCCACTTCTATATCTATTAACTATTACTAATTACTAAGTAGGAATTGTTTCTTTGACCCAGGAACCCTGAGGGTCTTCCCCTCCCAGTTTGGTTTTTTTTTTTTATTAAAGGGGCCATCCCTTGAGTAACTTAAAGAAGCTTATTCATTGAATGGGTGTCTCTCTCAAAGTGAGAATGTTATAAGACCTTAGCCTGAAAGGGCCAGGGTCTCCCATTGCCTCCTGGGCCATCTCCAGTCATCCTGATGAGTATCAGGCCACTGGACCCAGATGTCTCAGGAGAAGAAGGTGCACAGCCCTCCCTCACTCAAATCCAAGTCAACTGCAAGTCATGTCATCCTCTTGACGTCACAGTCCTCTTTGAGAACGAAGAACATCAATATCTATTAAACTATGATCTTAATAGTATTATGCAAGTTAACAAAATGTACATTCTTCTCTACGTATGATGCTTTAAAACAGTCATGATGCAGAACGTTCGTTTATTCACCGACAATAACAAGAGTAAGTAGTAACAAGTTTAATAAATATTGTAGAATACTGATTTTTACTAGCATTCATTTTAACATGGCTTCATGTGGGCAGGCAGACTGGTAGAAAAATACACTGCAATGTCTTCTTTTGACAAGCCTGAAAATCGTAACAAAAAGTTTGTGACCAAATCCTTACAATCTTTCACCTTACTTTCCTAATGTCCAACAATAGCGTGAAACTTACATTCATTAGTTATTACCATCCATATCTAGTAATTCTTTCTTCACTCTACATGCCAAGCTCCATTGGTTTTTATAACACAAAGGGGAGGGACACTCATAAGGCTGACAGAATGGCAAATCTGTGGAATCTGGGGGGGAGGAAAGGCAAGTTGGAAGTACAAAACCAATCACAGCCTTTGACTCAATTATTCCATCGCCAATATACCCTAAAAGCATTATCAAACAACTTGAAAGTTATTTGCTCAGGTATTTATTGGATTATTATTTCCCATTGTGAAAAAATAGAAACAATTTAAGTGTTCAGCAGATGGAGAATCACCAAACTCATGACATAGGAATATAATGAAATATAATGATGATGAAGAATATAAAGAAGCAACCTCGGAGGCTATCTAGTCCTCCTCACCCCCTTACCCCCATTTTATGATGAGAAAACTGAGGTCTAGAGACATTGTGACTTGCTCCAAATTACATATGAGGCAGATGCTCTGACTCAAGATCCTGAATTCACTATTTTATTTTTTTCTATTTGTATCCCCGAGGCTTAATATAGTGCTTGGTATATAGTAAGTACATAAAAAATGCTTTTCATTCATTCATTCATGGGAGTACCCAACATAAATGAGATCGCAAACTGACTGAAATATCATAGTAGATTTTTGTACACGTATGTATGGTATTACCCAAAATATAATTGGACAGAAACTTTTTCTACTTACTGTGTAAGAGCTTGAGATAATTCAGTCTCACTTCCCCCTTCACAGAGCTGAAAGAAATTGTAATTTTACATGCTTAATAAATGTATATCAACTTGAAAAAAATTCTTAAGATTCTATTTCTTCAGCCTTTTTCTTTGTTTTCCTATTACTTGGTTTTTCTGTACTAAGAGATTCTTGGGGGCTAGGAAGGAGGGGCATGCAAGTAAATAAATAACTCAGCCATTTTGGTTCTGAGCATCCATCCCACTCATGGGTTTGCCATCAAACTCCAAGCTCTCCCACTTATTTCCTCTTATAGCTATAAGATCGACCACTGAACTGTATTAAGCTAAAACTTCATGTTATTATGAACAGGGTCATGCCATCTTTTAATGCTGACAACATTTTATTACATAGCATGTGTCAGAGTTCTAAGTACTGGGTTAATGTGCCAAGTTTTCAGGGGCATACTATGAAACATATTTTGTCCATTTCTAAAGGAAATGAATTTATCACAAAATCTTTCTTAATGTATCATTAAGTGTCTCTTCAACAACTGCTTTTAGCAATATTACATTGTTCCTCCATTCCCAAGAAAAGTCATTATTCTAAAAGCAAAAAAAAAAAAAAAAATCAACAGAAAAAAAAACCAAAACTTTTGTTTGAAGATGTCTTGTCTTTGGGTTACCTGGATGAGAACAAGGCATCAATAACATACAGCCACTAAGACTATGAATGTCTAAGTACCTACCGAGCAGTATTAAATAGAAATGTGAAAATACGCGATCAAATCACATCAGCTCAGCATCTGTGCAAACCTGTCTGTTTCAACACACCTGGGATGGACTCCTTTCCATACCTCTCGGCTCCTATCATCCTACAGGGCTTGTGGCTTAAGTTTTTCTGAGTGGTCCCCAAAGACCAGATCAGATGTGTCCCACCGTCTGAAGATTCTCTCTCATTTTAGGTTACCACCCCTTTCCACTGCTCCTCAGCTCTGCAGAAGTCATTACTCTCTGAATTCCTTGTCAGCTGGACTTTTACAGCCAAAAAGGATTGTCAGGAAAAGACTTCTGACAAGGCATAGCTAAGTTACCAGAAATCTCAGAGGTCATGTGACTGCATTTGCAATTCTACGGTATTTCAGCCATCTTTCAGGAGCTGCCCACTTGTTAGAAATCAGTTACTTATTACTCACACGACCTTTATCTGCCTAAAGTACAAAATATAAAAGAGATAACAAGCTAGCCTCAAAGGAGATAACTCCGGCCAATAGCCTTCTTTTTCTCTTTTTCCGTAGATATATTCTCTTTCATGGCTGAGATGTCCCATTTGTTCTTAAAATTAAGGAAGAATTTAGTTAGAATCCTACTTATTACTTTTAGAGTAATAGGAAAAAATGTGATTTTAGGTTTTTAAAAGCCTTCTAATGTGCCCACTCCTTTTTTTTTATTGGAATATAGTACTTCAAATCTGTCTAAAATTCCATTTTCAGATGGTAAATGTTTTTAAACAATGATATTCATTGCACTATGTGGGTATAATATTCACTGTCGATTTTCACCGTCAACAGCATATAACAAAATGTAAAAGAATTCTAGTTTGGAGACAAATATGTAAACATACATACTTTCCTGCTCCCTTGTCTAGAGAACTTTTATGCCCCCATATCAAAACTTACCTGTCCAGATACTTACCTCTCAGGAAGATGACTGGTGTGCTAATCTCTGGGAAAAAATCATGCTTAAGTGTTATTGATTTAAATTCTTATTTAAAGACTGGGGATAGTTACATCTTCAGTACATCTGGCACCTAGTAGGCACTTAATAAAAGCTTACTGCCTTCCCCTCTAGTCACACCCCTCAACACGTATCTAGCATATGCTTCACATGAACATTGGGCCAATGATGACTCTGGGAGGGTATAAGGATAAAAATCATGATAACCTAAGATTTCCATCACCTTTGTTCCTCCTCTTCTCCCAACAAACAAGGGGAAAAGAGTATTTCAGAATCTTATTCTACAACACGTTTTCTTAAGTGACAGCAGAGAACAGTAAGTTTAAACAAAGTAATGGCATGAGAAAGAATAAGGAGGTGAGAACCCTAACTAGGTGACCAAGGCTTGGCCCCATGCCTTTGAAATTTAGAGGGCAATGATACCATTTTCAATGAAGCTTTGACAAAACTATGCATGATACTTAGTTAACAAAAATAATTTGTTAAGATGAGGAGCTTTAGGAGCTTCCTCTCCCAAGGAGCCACATCGTAGATGAAAAGTCTTTCTCAGTTTGACCCCACTCCCAGGTGGTACCTTTCTTAGGGTTTGGGGGCAACATTCCTTTCAATAGTGGCCACATCCCAAATTATTTCCTCCTCCAACTCCTCCTTGCCCCTGACAAATGTTTCTTCTCCTGGGTGCAAAGATTGTTTATTTATGGCACTGGAAGCAAGAAAATTGAATAAGAGGGAAGAAAGGGAGAAAGAATAGGAAACAACAAAGGCACTTTCACTCTCCATTTTCCATCGTAAGAGAAAATACCAATTGGTGCTTCCAAATATCAATCAGTGACATTTCAGCAACAGTCCCATATATCTATAGTAATAAAAATCTCTCTACATACTGGGTTTATCATGTGCTTATTCATCTGCTCTTGTAGATGCTCTTTGAGCTTGTACACAAGATGAATCTCTGGAGAGGATGCTTCTAGAGTGAAACAAATACAAAATTATTTACAGCAATGTGGTTACTTCCCTCTCACAGGGACCCAAATAGTTCATCATAGCTTCCAAGGACTTGAAAGTCTCATCTGGTAACCCATGATTTGTTAACTATCCCTTTTCCGGGACCAAATTTTAATGAGTGACTAAGAATACACGTATAAAGGAAAGGGAAACCTCCGTACTTTATCTCTCTGTTGCAGTAAAGGTGTATGAGCTGTGTCCTTCAGTATCTGAAGATTTATGCCTCAGACAAAACCATACGTTTAGGCGGGATTTTGGGGACTTAGTTCAAACTCCAAACATGTGTTAGCACAGATTTTTATTTAAATACTTCTATACTTTAAAGACTCAGGATTTCATCATTCATGAATGCAGGTTTCAAGCCCTGCACGCATTATTAGCACAAGGGTTCTCAAAGTGTGAAGTGAGGATACCTAGGAGTCCCCAAGAACCTTTAAGTTGGTCCACAAGGTGAAAACCCTTCATGAGAGCACTAAGATGTTTTCATTTCAATATAGCAACGTAGATATGATCTCCATAAACAAAGTGCTTGATGGAGGACAAGCACAATGCTTTTTCAGAATGCAAAGGGGTTCTGAGACCAAAAAGTTTGAGACCCACTACATTAACAGGAGAGCTAGGTGGCCCAGTGAACAGAAGGCTGGGGCCTGAAGTCAGGAAGTCTTGAGTTCAAATTCAACCTCAGACACTTACTAACTATATCAGCCTGTTTTACTTTCTTCAAATGTAAAAAATGGGGACAATAAAAACACCTACCTAATATAAAATACTTGTAAAATCCTTATACAGTGCCTGGCGCACAGTAGGTACTATATAACTGCTTATTGTCTCCAGGTTTAGTACAGTCTTTCACTAACTTAAGATACTTTTATAAATATGCATTTAATACAGGTGGAATTCTTATATGAAGAATTTATTTGGCTCATTTTCTCCACCCAGGTGGAAACTAAGACCCTCAGGATCAGGCACTTCCAGAAGAGTAGTCATCAGTTCTCTTTAGAAGCACTCAGAACCACACATCTTTAAACAGAGAATATTTATTTATAAAATAAAGGACACAAAGGACTTGGTCTCAAGTCCACAGAGAATCAAGAGACCACAACCACCAAGTGGGCAATCATCCCCCTGCAAGGAAGCTAGGCAAGTCTTATGTAATACAGGGAAGTTCCCCCATGAGTACTCTATATCTCATTACTCTTTCACCATCAATTCTCCTGTTATCTCTTGCTCCAGTTCTCCCTTCCCAGCAGAGGTCATTGGCGTAGGGTCTTTTAAACTACTCCCCCAATTTGTAGGTGCACTTAAGGGTTGAGTCTTAAGAGGGTAGGTAGCTGCTCCTTCAGGTTTGGGATAATCCATAGCTCAGATGCCCCTATCAGCGTGCTTGCAATGAACACTCATGGTGGTAAACACAATTAGCTCTTAGCAAAGGCGCTTAACTAAAATAGCATGGGAAGAACACAAAAACATTCTCCCAATAAATCTGAGGAACACTCCCACAAAAATACATGAGAAAAGCAGGATCAAACTCCAAGTACAATGATTGTAATTTGTAGATTACGTGCATTGAAAAGGGAGCTATCAGCATCTGGTACTTGAGGCCCTGAAATCTTTCCTTCTCTTCATAGAAGACTCAGGCTGGGTTCCTAGGACTTGCTCTTCTCTATAGACCAAGTCATGATTGCCAGTGGTCATGATCTCCGAAGCTGTTTTGTTCCTCAGATGACTGAATTCACATCTGTCCAGGATCTGTGCGCCTCTCCTCCTCCTGCCTCAGGTTTATGGGGAGAAAGCTTTCTAATTACTGCAGTTTTTTTCAGGCCATTTTAGTAAACGGCCGGCTTCTGGCACGTGTGCTGTGTCGCCTCAGTGGTGTTTCATCTCTTATCACTCAATGCACTGTCTCCTTTTGACCTGCAGTCTTCCCTAGCCTTTAAATGCCAAAGTGTCTCTTGCTTTGCTACTTGATGCCACATCTTAGGGAAAAGAGGAGGACAAGGAAGAAATTCTCTCTTACCCCAACTATAGAAATTTCATTCCACAACTGCTCTAAGTCTGGAATATCTTGAATTCTTCAGGGCTTAACTATTTAAAACCCACAAAAATACAGCTAATTTGTTTTCTCAGCCAATCAAAATGTTCCTTTCTAAAATTGGTAACATCTCCTATTTACACACGAAAACTTCATTGTATAGGACCATCTTGTGTGATTACATCCACCAAGGTGTGGGGCAGGGGATCGCATTCCTCCTTCCTTACATCATGAACCATTTTATATAGTGTTTATTGGGTAGTTTCTATAACCTATCTTACAATGTATAGTAGGGTATGTTTGCTTCTTAAAATTCTGTAACTGTCATTTTCCTCTGAGTGATGCAAATGAATTAATATTGCTTACAACAACACCTACTAACATATACTAACACATACACTAATTCCTTCATAACTACACTCAGATACGAGGGCTTTTACTCCATGTTAGGATTTTTATATATTGGAAGTCTGTTTTCTTCTTCCCCTGTAGAACCTAAGCTAGTTAGTATTTATTGGCTGAATCTCAAGAGAGGAAAAAAACCCAACAACCAAGTTGTCACCACCTTCATTCTTCTCCCAGACACTAGTGCTCTTCTGTTCTTGAAATTACTTTCCATAATTTGAACAGATTTTATACTTCTTTCTACATGCCCATGGTGCATCCCCCAGCTGAAAGTAGTCTCCTTGAGGGTGGGATTGTTTCAGAAGTTTTTGTCTATATTCTCAGTACTCAGTAATGCCTTGCATATACCGCAACAAATGTTTGTTGAATAACTATCTGACAGGATCACAGAATTCATAATCCAGAGATTCAGGACTGTCACCCTGATCTGCTGAAGCCTGTTCAGCGGCTGTTCCAACCTGTGTAAATAATCCTGTCTACCACGGATCAGACAAGATTAGACAAGAGATAGAAAAGAGAGAGAGAAGAAAATAGAGTTAAAGACAAGTATTTAAGGAAAGTGGCTTCCACACGGTTTAAAGCTCATGATATCCTTAGTCATAGGAAGAAGTCTTAACCTGGGAGCTGCCTGTAATATAACTAGTCACCAGAAAACTGCATTTTTTGAAGTCTCTCCCCTCCCCGCATTTCATTACTTAAGTAGAATTGTAGCCATTTAAAAAATCAGTGCTCAGTGAGTATAGGAAGTAATAAACAGATAATAGACTTTTTCCCCAAGCACAGCATTCCTGTGGACCAGACTAGGAAAAAGAGGCTGTATATTAAAAATGTTTTCAACTGTAAAAATAAGTAGAATGTGAGTTGATGAAGAGTGCCTGCTGACCTTATCTGCCCTTACAGAGAGGCAATGGAACTTTTCCTCAGGGTTAGCTACAAAATGGACTATTTAAAGTTACAGCAGATTAATAGGCTTTTTAAAAAGCACCAGTAAGAATAAAAGGTTCTACCTACTAGAAGAATCCTTTCTTACCTCCATACATTCCTCCGAGACCAGAATAAAAACTGGTATCAGATTTGAAGGATGCATCTTGAGCAAAAAACCACCTTTTAATCCACACAAAACACAAGCACCATTACTCTACTTTTCTTAGATTAACAAAAAAGCACTACGGTAACCGAAGCCTACTGTTGTGGATGCCACCTTTCATTTTATCCACAGTCACCAAGAACTGAGAGATTAGGCCGTATGAGGTTTTCCTTTCTGAGACATTTTCCCTTTCATTATGAGGAGTTTTCAGGGAGATGGAAGATGGAAGAGTGGGACAACTTTCTTCACTCTCTAGGCTCCGCACGCTGGTACTCAGAAGGATGGGACAGAACATCTACCTTCGGGACGACGAGGGAGCCAAGGATCCAAGGACGCCCAAGCACCAGCAAGGCCGCGGCTCCTGCGTTTTTGCTTTTCCTTCAAATTTCTCGGTAGCACAGGAATCTTTTCAGGAACTTTTAAGATGAAAAACTCTAGGGCTTATGTTGTCCACTCGCGTCCCTGAGAATTAACGCTGGTCTTGGTTTTTCTTCTATTTCCCGTCTTTCTTCTTGTGAAAACCCAGAGTTCTAGTGAACCATTTTTCTAAGATTTATATAAATTTTCTTGATTTTTGCAAAGTTTAAAAGTTTATTAGGAGAAAAAAACACCCCATGACATCGTGCTGATCTTCTCAGCGTCTCCATTTCCAAACTGCCCATTTAAATGCACCCCTTTTATCTCCTGATTGAGGTGGAAATCACCCTGGAGCAGGGGTGAAGGGGGCAGGGGAGCAGCCCTGGAAAACGTGACTCATTGCCCGAAGGCGGCCCTTCCAGCGAGTCTGTGAAAACACAGCGAACGTCTTCAACAGTCCTTCAGCCTCGAACCTCACCAAGCCCACCGCAGGCCACGGGAGCTAGCGAACACGCGTGACTAGGAGGGCGTGCAGGGTGTCCACTCTGGGCGCGGCCGCCGGGCACCTCCCCGCAGGGGGCCTCGGCCGGACCTGCCCCTCCGCCGCCTCGTCCCTGCGGGGCTCCCGCTGCGGGCTGCCCCCCGCACGCACACACCCAGCAGGCACCAGGCCGGCCCCTCTATCACACGCTCCGCGGCTGGGCAGTTTCTCCAGGACTGGACCCAGGTTCCCCTCCGCCTCACCAGCCGGGCAGCCTGGGCACTCCTCTGCCCGCCTCCCAGGGGGCGCGTCAGATGAAGGGAGGGGCATTTATGTTGGCAGAGCCCGGGCACACCTCAGGGGCACACTTCCCCAGGGCACACCCAAGTGCCCAACTCTGCAGCAGGAAGCGTCCCTCCTCCGCACCCCTGCCCAGGGGCAGACCTCGGGGGCCGCCCGCACGGGCACACCGCCGCCCCACCTCCGGGCCGGGCCTGGGGAAGCTGGGGAGGGGGAGCCTCGAGATGCGCACGTGGCCGAGGGCCGGGGGAGGGCCAGCCCGTGCCAGCCCCCGTGCCAGCCCCCGTGCCAGCCCGGGCCGTCACCTGGTCACGAGCAGCTCCTCGTCCTCCCGCTCGCTCTCGCTCGCCGGGCCCTCCACCACCGTGCCGTCACGGTCCCCGTCTAAGCCCCGGCAATGCCGCCCTCTCCCCCCCTTTCCTCCCGGGCCCGAGGAGACGACCCACCCCGACGGCAGGCGCGAGACGCACTGAGGGACCGAGCTGGGGGGCGGAGCTAGGGCGGGGCGAGGAAACGTGAGCCAGAGCGCGCGCGCACCTCAGGGGGCGGGAAGCCTGCTCGCCCTCGGCTCCTGGCGAGGAGAGGGGCGGTGGTCCTGAAGAGGCGGGAACGAGCGCGGGAGACCGAGCGCGCGCGCGCCTGGGGCCCCACCGAGAGGAGGGCGGGGCCGGGAAAAGGCGGCGCGCGCTCGCCCCACGTGGAACGCGGTGGGGGTGGGGCAGAGGCAGGATCACGTGGAAATTTGCGTCTCCTCGGCGATCCGGAAGTGACGAACGGGGTGGGGGAGGGGAGCGGCTACCATTTCCGGCCGGTTTCAGAGGCTTTCCTCGTGCTCGGCCGCGCTCTGAGCCGCTGCGGCGGCCTGTTAGGCCGCTCGCGCTGCTCTTTCATAAACTTAGATTCTTGGGGGTCGCTGGAGGGGAGGGAAAGGCGGCGGGGCGGACGGAGGCCTTGGAGCGCTCAGAGGGCTCGGTGGGGGAGCCGCGCCCCGGAGGTCCGGCCTGGAAGGGGACAGGGAGGGTGCCTTGTTCAGGTGCGGGTTTGGTGCGAAGAAAAAACCAAGCCAGCCCAAAGAGGAATGGGGAGGGAGCGCGCCCCCACCTCGTCCCTGCTCCAGCGGAGGCCTTGGCACCTGCGCGGTGCCGGAGATGCCAGAGGAGGGGAAGGCGGTCCTACCTGCTCTCATGGAGTCGGGGAGACCGCGTGCAAACATGCGGGGGAACAGGGCATGACTAACAGGGAGGGCACCGCCCTGGACGCGCCGGGGGAGGCTTCGGTAGAAGGGGGCGTTTCAGCCGGGCGGTGGGTGGCTGCGGGCAAAGGGCGCCTGGGTCCGGGAGACCCCGAGAGGCCGGGGTGGGAGGGGGCCGACTGGGTCACGCTGGCCGTACAAAGCGGGCACGGTGCCCTGCGGCCCAGCCTGGCAGCCGGGGCGGGACTGTCCAGGCTCTGGCTTCCCTCCGTCCGTGAAACGTCCTCACGCAGGCTCTGGGCCAAGCTGTAGGAAAAGCTGGCTTAGTTCGCACGTGTGCGTGTGCGGAAGTGCCCCCGCGTGCCCGGACCCGGCTGCGCTGGCTGAAAATGGTCGTGAAATTTAGGAGGGGGAGGGGGCCTTCTTAATGGCGGAGGAACCGCAGGCTCTCCGGTCTTGTCTCCCGTTAGCCGAGGCTTCCTGGAGGGGGCCGGATAACCGGGCGCAGACTCGGGGCTGCGGTGTAGGGAGCGCGCCCAGACGAGGCGGGAGGAGCGTGGGCCGGAACCTGAGAGGTGGGGGAGGGGGGGTCGGACCGTGCCTGCGGGGCGTGATGGAAGGCACACGTGGGGCGTGAGGATGGAGGTCCCCGGCCGAGGCCCAGGAGGTTCAGAGGGGAGCTGGGGGGCCTGGGGACGGTGCTGAGAAATCGGAGGGGGGCCCCCTGGAAAGGGGGCGTGAGGGCTGCCGGAGGGCGCCAAGGGGGGGAACAGCCCAGCTGGAGAAGGGGAGGACGGGGAGGTCCGGGGAGGGATCTCCGGAGCAGGAGGGCAGCCGGGGCGCAGGACTGGAGCGGGGCTGGGGGTCCAGGGTCCGGCCCGCTCCCACGTGCTGAGGGCGCCTCTGCCCTAGGCACTCAGTCAGTCTTAGGGTAAAGACCGTGAGTCCGGAGGGCAGCCGTGTTACGGAGCCCTTGGTTTCTGTGGTTCTCTTGGCTTGTCTCATGGAGACAGTAACGTGAGGGGGGAGGGCACGGAGAGCCGCCCGGATGGTCCTGGGCACTCCGCCCTGGCCACAGCCCTCCACGGCAGGGATTGTCCCGGGAGCTGGGGACGCAAAGACAGGAGATAAAATAAGGCCTATCCCAGAAACTTAGCCTCAGTCAGCAGAAACAACAGGCGCTCGTGTGCCCAGGCTGCCCGCTGGTGGTTCAGGGAAGGGCAGGTGGGAGGGAGCGTGCCTGGTGTGTGCGGCCCCGGGTTAGGCCCGTCTGGGGTACCCAGGCCCCTAGGTTGTGACCCCAGCCACGGACCGTTCATGACTTGGGGGAGGGTAGTGATTCCCGCTCAGCTCGCCTCACAGCGGCCCTGTAACTTAGCCGTACCTGGCCCTCCATCCCCACCGGCACTGTGGAACCCCAGTTCTGAGGAGTTCGCACCACTAGAAATTCGCTTCTGGCCAGGAAGGATGAGTGTCTGAAGTTCTGCGTCTCCCTTGGGTAGTCGTTGCAGCTGTGGGTCAGACCTGTAACCCAAGGAATCCAGCTCCCGAAGCACGTTAATGGCATTGAAGCTCAATACAGTCTCCTTCTCCCTTCCTTTCCCAGTACAGCCGGGAATTTTCTGTCTGGTGGTGTATAATCTAATGTGTCCTTCTGTGGGACTCAGAAGTATGGTTGGAAGAATTATCTGGGGAAGATGTACGCTATGTGTAACCATAATCCCATGCCAGGCCAAAGTGGGGGCTTCTTCCTAGGACCAGCAGTCCAACGGGATGTTTTCACGTGGTTGAGGCAGAGAAGTTATCCCGGTATAGGCCGTATGGTGAACCCAGTGCCAGGCGATTGTGGGTGGCATAGTGAAAAGAATGCTGGACTCGAAGTCAGAGAGACCTAAATTCAAATCCTGTCTCAGATGCTCGATGGCTGTGTGACCCTGGGCAAGTTACCTCATCTCTCTGTTTCATTTTCCTGATCTCAAAAAGGGCAGAATGGTACCACTTGTGCACCACAGACTTGCGAGGAGCAAATGAAGTCATCTGTGCAAACATTGAAGTGCTAGATAAATGGGAGCTGTCACTTATTTTGGCCAGCCAGATCTACTCATGAAGCGGATCTAGTGACTGCAGAAGTATCTGGAAAACACTTGGCAGACGGTTCCTCCAACCTTCCATGTCTCCCCTGGATCCCTAGTTCCTATTAAAAAGAGTAAGGATCGAGAGCTCCACCACAACTGAAGATCCTTGAACACTCTCCCCATCTCAGACCAGGACGCCTGGTCCTTGATAGTTAACACACTGCCCCAAATCTGCCAAGGCAGATCTCAGAGGCAGAGAGTCTGATCCAACTGAAGGAAAGTAACAAATGGAAGACATCGTGGCTTGTAATGGATGTCAGGTTCTGCCTTTCAGGATTTTGTTTCGGGTTTTTGTCTGAGTGCCCAGTAATTCATGAATTTGCCATTTCAAGGTTTGGTGTAATGTAGTGCTGTGGTCCATCTTGTGATGTCTCCATCTGTTCTGGGATCTACCTGGTATGTAGAACTGGGTGGTAGAAACACTGTCTTTTGGTTCATAACATCACAAGATTTAGCTGTTCTGATGGTATCTGACCAACATAGCTTGCTTCTTCCCCTTTACTAGATTTCCCACCATTCCTGAGCCTGCCTGCTCCTAAAAAATTCTCCTGTTCGTTCTCCCCTCTCATATCATTAGGTCATCCTTACAAATAGCAGTTGTTTATGAGCCACCAATAAAGAAGATACATACTTGCGTACACATAAATACATGCACGTAGTTATGAAGTGGTTAATTATTACAAGGATTTGCATGTGAATGTTGAAATATGCCCCCAACACATGGCAACTACAGTCATGAACTCCATGACGAGGTTATATCTTATATAAAATTTGCGTTCCCTCAGTGCATTGCACAGTCTTCTGTACACAGTAGGTGTTTAATAAATGTTTGTGGAAGAGAGCAAGTGAAAGAGAAAAGTACTGTTACAGCATGGTTGAGAGGCGGCAACATGGCACAATGAATTATGAAATAATTCATTTCACAAATGCAAATTGTAGAAAGCTTTTTTTTTTTTTAAAACTAGAATGGATCTAGTTGAATCTCCTCCTTTTATAAATGAGGAACTGAAGTCTGAAAAGGTTAAGTGATTTGCCCAAGGTCACATAGATTATTCCCCTTAGCAGTCACCCTCAAGGCCGAATGTAAACTCTGACCTTGGACCTTTGACTATGAGCTCCATTTCTCCTCTCTTTGCACTTTGGATTTTGTGTTTCAATAATCTTTTGTTTGACCTGGAAGTATTCCTGTTTTTACTATCTTTGATCACAACTTGGACTGTGTGGGAGAGCTGTCTTTTTCCCAATGTAGTTTTTCCTTTGGGATCTATTGCTTGCCCTTTATTGTTGATAATCATTAGCCCTGTCCGCTAGTGTCCTAGATTTGACAGAAAGAGCCATTCAGGCAGCTAATGTTTTTCATCTGTAAAACACTATATAGCATTTGTTATGAGGTTGTTAATATGATTGATGCAACACATAGATTTTAAACTTTAGTCCCAAAAGAATCATATTCTCAAAGCAAAAAAGTATTTTTATAGAAAAAATAGTTCATTTATCCTGAAAACCTCGACTTAAGTGATCCACATTTAATAACATCCAAATGAGTAGAATTTCTCTGAAAGCAAATGTGCACGTTGTTATTTGTTGATGTAGTATCTGCCCAGGAGCCTAAGATCACAGTGTAATGCATGTATATATGGGCTAACCACAACTGTGCAGCTAGGTGGTGCAGTGGATAGAGCACCAGTGCAGGAGTCAGGAGGACCTGAGTTCAAATCCCGTCTCAGACATTTGACGCTCATTAGCTGTGTGACCTTGAGCAAGTCACTTAACCCCAATTGCCTCATCCTGGGCCATCTCCAGTCATCCAGATGAATATCTGGTCACTGGATTCAGATGGCCCAGGAGGAGAAAGTGAGGCTGGTGACCTGCACAGCCCTCCCTCACTCAGAACAAAGTCAGGTGCAAGTCATGTCATCACTTCTCTGATGGCATGGTCTTCTCTGGCAATGAAGGATGAACACACACACACACACACATAACTGTAACTGTAGACTGATGTATGCCTTTATCTGAATAGCAATTACAATTAAAACTTAATTTTGTAAGAAGGGGAAATCAGATGTTGAAGTACGTTGGAAAGTTTTAAGTGCTATAAAAATGTAAGAAATTATCATATCATGTCATTAATATTTGGTGATGAACATCCTCTAGAGAGCTGCTTGTGACACCTGTGGTTTTCTCGTAAACTACTGAAGAGTTGTCTTGTAATGAAGTCCATAAAATCAGCAGAGAATGATTGCAAAAACACTTTGTATTCAGTAAATGAAAATCAGATGTCTAGACATGTCTAGTTCTTAATTATAATGCCCTTCTCCCCAGGATGCTTGCAAGATGTCCCTGCTAGATTGCACAATACAGGCCATTGTTGTTATTCATAATTTAGCTCTGGATCACGAGGCTGTGGAAAGAAATTTTAGAAGTGGAAATGCAAATCTCCTGGGTACAGAATCTTACAATAATTTTGGCAATGAGCATCTCTCAGTGAAAAACATAATGATCTTTGAACATAACTACTAAGCATTGTTGATTACCATCAGAGTTTTATGAGGATTCGTGACTTTTTTCTTTTAAAGCCATAATGTTAGTGGGGTGACAAAAGCTTGCAAACAAAGTACTCCTTGCTTAGTTTTTAAATATGTAATATCTACAAATCATAAGCTTCATGAAGACAGAGACAGTATCTTAATAAACTTTCTCCCAAAGCCTTGCATAACATTTTTTACACAGTAGGTGCTTAAATAATGTCTTTGGAAAGAAGGGGAAGGAGAGAATAATAGTTATAGCATGGTTAAGAGGCAACGAGGGCAGTGAATAGAGGGAACTGATCAGTCAAGAAGATCCAAGTTTAAATCCACTTTCTGTCACATATTTGCTGTGTAACCATGAACATATCCCTTACCCTCACAGTGTCCCCAGGCACTTCTCTCAGGGTTAAAAATTGTAGGGTGAGTTTTGATCAACGTTGATAAAAAAAAAACTTTCTATGCCAATGAAATCCATCAGATGAAAAAAATAGCTATGATTGATGGTCATAAAAGAGTTCTCACCTGTGAGAGTGCCTTTAATTTTTAATATATGGCTATGGTTTTTATGACTCAGGCCATAACTGAAAAGAAAATCTCACCATCCAGGTTATTAGAAAAGAAGAGAGCCCCACTATTCTTTCGTGTGCTGTGAAGTGTTCTGGGGTTGGTGGGACCTGAACAGATTCTTGCAATGGTTGTGTGATGAAGGCACCCAGGCAGCTCGTGCATTGAATGCACGTGTGAATGCATATGGATACAATATTCCATGTTGTTTTTGTGCAGTAATGTTCAACTAAGTGGCCCCATTGTGGGTTTTCTTGGCAAAGAGACTGGAGTGGTCGGTCATTTCCTTTTCTAGGTGAGAAACCGAGACAAATACGGTTAAATGACTTGCCTAGGATCGCGCAGAGAGGAAGTGCCTGAGACATCTTTGAACTCAGGTCTTCCTGAGTCCACGGCTGGCTCTCTACCACCTAGTTGCCCAGAATTCAATGATACCTTTCCAAGAACTAAAATCCACCATTTTGAATCTCATTATACACCATGACTATAACACGGGACATAAATGAACATTTGTAATATGATAGCAGACACTGCCCGTTTTTTGGTGAACACGTCTGTGCAGAACTCTGACTAGAATCCCACTATTTCCTGATCAGTTCAAACCCACTAAATTTCTCCCAAATCTCTCCTCACCAACACTTTACAAAAGGCAAGAAGAGCTGGAAGTTGTATGAGCTTTAATTTCCTGTTTTTAAGGAACATCAAAAATTGCTATTTTTACATCTTTTTTGCAAAGATGTGTTCATGATTTATCAGATGATTTTAGATGGATTTCTAGAGAGACCATTTCTCTCTCTTTAACTAACTTTGTCTAACAGGTTAAAATGTCACAGGTGCTGCATAAAACTTTGGGTTTTGGAAAGTATCTTGAGTGATAATATTTGGATAAATTGTATAAAAGAGATAGCCTTAGAATCATAGCTAATTATCTCAGCAGTTCAACCAGTTGTCCCAACAGAAACATTTAATGCCCCTATCTTTTGTCCCAGTGCTGTTACTGAAGCTACATTGCTAATTTGAACATTATTTTTCTTCTCTTGAGCCATGGACCCTCAACATCCCACCCCTATTCCTGCCAGGACAATGCCCCTTCAAAATCCCTTCTGTCAAATCATCGGAAAGAGAGATGATAATTATGCATGTATTTTAATCATTTATATCCAAATATCTAACTTTCAAAAGCAACCTAGGGGACGGGGGGAAAAAGACTATTGTTTTTGAAAGTCACATGACATTCCAGAACACACAGAACGACAAAGTCCAATTGTAGGTACCTGCACAGATTTGGCATCATAGTTAGATATGATAAAGCTACCTGCCCACACGACCTGAACTTTCTCATCAAAGTGTCTATGAGTAGGATTTACATCCGTCGATCTTGGGACAAATTCCAATATATACGGATCAGTATCTGGGCTCTAAATTCAAGAATCCTATAATTTCAAAATTATTGGGAACATGAGCAAACATCTCGTACCACCTGGGCTTGAACTCCTCCGCCTCCTCCCCACCCTCAACATAACCACCACTTCTGTCCCCAAATGATCATTCACCCTTTTCTAAGAATTCTTGGGTGAAGGGGAGAAGTAATAAACTTACAGAGAGCTCTCTAATACTTGAAAAGTGAAGTCCCTATTTGGTACCATCATTTAATACAGGTTTATAGTTAAGTCTTGAAGCAGTTAGGCTCAAGTTCCCTGATGACCTTCCCTCCATTCCCTAGTCTACTCCTTGTTAGCAAACACTCCATCAGAATGCAACAAAAACCAGCTAATCTGTACCTGAGGATATTCCTTTCCCCTCCCTGTAAAGGTCCATATAGCAAATGAACAAGAATAAACAAGGCTAAAATGAGGACTGCAGAACCTCTAAGGGTAAAGATGCCAGGTGGGCAGGGAATGAGGAGACAGGAGAAAGAGTGGAGAAGAAATAATTTCACATGTCCTACAGTATGGCAAACAGATACATCCAGGCCAACAGGCAGTTCTATGAAGGCAGTCACTCCTTTGTGGGTCCAGTGAACCAGGCAAAACTTAATTTGCTTACAGTTACATTACGTTCAGGGTAGCAGCTCCTTTCTTTGCCATTGGTTTTGCAGTGACCACCCTACCTTTCTGCAGGGTCAAAGTTTCCCCATTAATACTCTGTTCCAGGAGACTTTCACCTCATGATTCTTCAGTTCCTTCTGCACTTCCCATAAATCTCTTACCAGTAAGAGGATACAGAGGCTGTTGGGTTCCCCCCTCATTATGCCTAAACTTAATGCTCCTATCCCCTATCTCCCTATTCCTAGCCAGGAATTCTTTTCACATGGCCAGAAGAACTTCATCATCTTTATTTGTCCCAGCAGATTCCAGGTAACAGCCTTATCCTTTATCATGTTCCTCAGGGAGGCCATCACCACTGTCTTGTTTGCAGGCTGGCTCCTCTTATTTTATGACTCATTCACATTTAGTACCAGCACAAAGGTATAACAACAGGGAAGCAAAATACAGATCATGGAGACAGAACATTCCTCTTGATACCTACTGCTTTGGCAGCCCACAGCACTACCACTAGATGGGCACAGCAGCAGATACGACGAGACCTGCTCTTGTTGCAACATTAAATTATAAAATTAATTCCACCCCAGAACTTGTAATTTGAGTGGTCCTGTTTCCAGCCCAGTCCAAAGACTGTGTCAGAAACCGTCTCCACTTAATACAGGTCTCATCATCTTCCTCATTCTTCCCAGAAATGCTAGTCAATGAGCTGTAATTTTGGAATAGGTTCCTCAAAAAGGTCATTATCCATGCCTGTTTACAGGCTAACCCCTCATCTTAAGAGCCATATGTAGTAGATGAAACTTCTGAAGCTAGAAGCATCAATGCCAGCACCATTTTCTTTCTCTTCTGCTGAATTCTGGGGAAGTATTCATTTTTATTTCATTTGTTTGTTACTAAAATAAATCTCTGAGGAGAGGTTTATGGTGCCTCAGATACGAGATAAACTTTATTCCTACTACAAAATTAGAAAAAAATCTTGGCAGACAAAATAGGCAGAAATTCTAAAGGAATTTTTTTTTTGGCAATTTCCAAGGAAGGCTGACTAACTTTATAAAATTCAGTGTGAAATAACATAAAAAATTTAGAATCTAGGTAGATCTACTTAGAATTTTGGAGAATGATTTTTTTTTTTAAATCCTGTATGGTATTCAGAAGCAACAACTCCCAAACAGGAGTGGCAGAAGCAGCTTTAGGTTACTAAACAGTATAAGAAATCTCCATGATGTCACAGGGTAAGTGCAGGAAAAAATCTCACCTAATGAGAGGGAGAGGGAGAACTTCCTGTGTGATGTCACAAGAATGGTAGGGTAATTTTCCTAGTTGTGTCATACAAAGAGCAGTACTAGTTATGTCACAGGAGAGGGCAACCTGGGTGTTTTTTCATTTGACGACAAATTTTTGCAAGCAATGTCATCCGGGGGGGTGCTAAGAGTTTGAATCAGTGGGGGCAGCAGTGTAATTACTAATTCAGCAGTGACTCAAAGGAACATATCTTATTTAGTCTTTAAGAAAGTGTTTTGTGAAACGTAAAGTACCTTAGAAATGAGTAAGTAGCAATAATAGGTCATAGGAAATCACCACTAACAATTCTGAAGGAGATGGTGCAAATATCGTTGGTATTATATTTCCAGGAAATTGAGACAGTTCAAGTGAGTTGACCAAGATCACACATTATGACTTAAATCTCGAGTTGCTCTGGTTCCAGTGCTTAAATCTAACTTCTCATAGTCCCCATAGTACTTTAGCCATAGTAGATATTCATTAAATATTTTGTTGCTGAATGAATGAAGACCTTTCAGTTTGTGGCAGCAGTTGATGTCAAGGGAAGGGTCTGATGATTTGCACCTTTGCTTCTGACTTGGATCTGCCCTTTCCTCATTAGAGCCACACGTGAGCTTGATTAGTTTGCCTGCTGCTGCTGTTTTGAAGCAATCAACCGCTCTGCCACCTTGTTTGAAATGCTGCTTCTTCCTAATGAGCACGTATTAGTGTAACTTAATGAGGGAAGAATTGCTCTAATACTTAGTATTCAGTTCAGAAGTCATTCATCATCTCATGAGATATTTTCCATGTAGGCCAGCCTTGGCCACCATAAATTGAGCTGGGTGATATGTTCAAAATTAGCATTAGTGCAGACATAATGTTGGCATTAATTCACCTCTACTTTTTGTTTACTCTTCCAGTTCTTCATTATTTATCCATGTCTCCCTATTAAGCTGCTTTGGGGTAGTGAAGCCTTCCATAACATAGACATGTAAATGCTTACGGATTGACTAATTCTCCTTTTAATGTCTTTCCTAGTATATAACATCATTAATGGTAGGTCCGCAATGAAAGCTTGTAGACTAAGTTGTGGACAAATTTCCTCCTAAGTGGGGCTTCCCAAGAACTAGGATTTACAAATGGCTTAGGATGATAGCATCTAAGAGTTGGAGAAGACATCAGAAATATCTGATGGAAGGTGATGAGTAGAGATCTCCTCAATGTTGTCCACAAATGGTTATTCAGTTTCCACTTGAAGAGTTTTACCCTAGTGATGGAAAACTCACTACCTTTAGAGATGACTCATTCTGCTTTTAGACAGTATTAATTTTTTTTAAGAAAAAATTCCCCTTATATTAAACCAAAATCTACCTCCTTGTAACTTCTATCCATTGGTCTTAGCCTACTAGTCAGCCTAATCGGTAGAGTAGTGGATGATCTTGGATTTACTTAGAATCAGAAACACCAAATTTCAAATTCTACCATGGAGACTTAATAGCTCTATAACCTTGAGCAAGTCACTTAATCTGTTTTAGCCTGAGTTTCCTCATTTGCAAATTGGGAATATTTGTAACGCTTGTCACACAACAACGTGTGAAGCATTTTGAAAACCAGCTATTATTAAACAAGATTCTTCTTTACATATTTGAAGACAGTACTCATAATCCCACCTAAAACTCTTCTCCAAGCTAGAGAAATCTCCAAAGTTAGCTCATTCTGCTTTTGAACAGTTTTAATTGTTGAGATTATTATTCCCTGGAGTAAGCCTTACTAATCTCTCTGCTGCTTTTATCCGTTGCTTCTAGTTGTGCCATTTACAGCCAAAGAAAACGAATTGAATACCTTTTGCACATAGTAGCCTTTCATAACAGCCTTCCAATTACTTTGAGAGATATCAAATCCCCCAAGTCTCTTTTTCTCCAGGCTAAGCACCCCAATTCCATCAAATGATTTTCATATGGTAAAGTTTCAGGTCCCTTCCTGTGGAGATACACCAGAATGTCTACATCCTTCCTTAATTAAAGCTTTCAGAACTAAACCTACAACATCCTAGACGTAGTCTGACCAGGGCATAGTAGAAGGACTGTCCCCTTTATCCTCATGGGCACTAGTTCTCTGTGAACGTAGCCTCAGATCAAAATGTCTTTTTTGTCTGCCATATTATACTTATTTGACAACCAAAAAGAAAGGAGAAATTCCACTTCTGAGCAAGCAATGCACTTCTAGCCCAGGACACCAACTGTTTCTTCAGTGAATGAATATAAGTAAATTGTAGATACCACTGTCTCACTATAGTCACTGACATATTTGTAGTTTACATCTGAATAGCTGCCCTAACTGGATTTGCTCCCTGCTTCCTCAAAGGCCTTCTCAACAACCCCCTTCTCGCCTTGCCCCAGTGGCAGCATATTTGAGGGATGCAAAGTGGGGAACTAAAATAGTGTAGGAAGGAGCACTAGAAGTCATTGAGTCACAGGGTCTTAGGACTTGGAGCTAGAAGGAACCTCAGACAGCTGTCTCTTTCATTTTTTCTAATGAAATAAAAGGGAAAAGACAGACTAAATGACCTGTATAAGCATATCTATAAGCATATTAATTTACATAGCAAGTTAATATCAAGGCTAGAACCCAAGGCCCCTGACTTTTAATCTAGTACTTGAGAGTAAACTTCTTTGCCTTCTTATAATCTATGAGTTAGGGAAAAATTGTGACTCAATTCTGGTAATGGGTATGGTTGGACAAGACTTTTAATCTAGTGCTTGATAGTAAACCCCTTTGCCTTCCTAGAATCTGTGAGCTGGGGAAAAGTTGTGACACTCCATTCTGGTAGGAGATATGGGTGGGCAAGAAACTTTGGTCTGAAGCAAGAGATCATAAAATGGAAAGAAAACAAGGGCAATTACTGGAGCCAAAACAAAAATACACATATAAGTGTACATACATGTATATAAGCCCTTTAAGGGTAAAGACTATTTCATTTGGGGGTTTATATCTTCCCATGTTTAGCACTGGATCTGCCAAATAGTAAGCACGTAGTAGGGTAGGTAGGTGGCTCGGTGTGGATAGAGTGCCAGTCCTGGAGTCAGGAAGACTAAACTTTGTGAGTTCAAATCCGGTTTCAGACTGTGGCAGTGGTGTGACACTTTTTTCAGTGAATGAATTTAAGTTCCTCATCTGTAAAGTGAGCTGGAGAAGGAAGATGACAAACCACTCCAGTGTCTTCGCCAAGAAAACTCCAAATGAAGAGTCAGATTGACCAACATCACAAAACAGGAAAATTACAAATGCTAGTGATGTGGGATAATTGGAACACTAATGCATTGTTGGTGGAGTTGTGAACTAATTCATCCATTCTGGAGAGCATTTGGAACTGTGCCCAAAGGGATATAAAAACGTGCATACCCTTTGACCCAGCAATACCCCTTCTAGGTCTATATCCCAAAGAGATCATACAAATGGGAAAAGGACCCATGTGTACAAAAATATTTATGGCAGCTCTTTTTGTGGTGGCCAATAATTGGAAATTGAGGGGATGCCCATCCGTTGGGGAATGGCTGAGCAAGTGGTATGTGAACATAATGGAATACTATTGTGCTGTAAAATGATGATCAGGAAGACTTCAGAGAGGCCCGGAAAGACTTGACTGAACCGGTGCTGAGCGATGTGAGCGGCACCTGGAGAACATTGTACATAATAACAGCCACAGTGTGCGAGGACTAACCTTGATAGACTTAGCCCTTCTCAGCAAGGATCCGAGACAGCTCCAAAAGACTCGTGATGGAAAATGCCATCCATATCCACAAAAGAGCTGTGGAGTCTGAATGCAGATGGAAGCATGTTACTCTTTCTGTTTAATTTGTTTTGTTTCTTCTTTCTCACATTTTCCCTCATTGGTTCTAATTCTTTACAACATGACTAATATGAAAATAGGTTCAATATGAATGTGTATGTAGAGCCTATATCAGATTATACCCTGTCTTGAGGTGAGGGGAAGGGGAGAGAAGGGGAGAAAATTTGGAGCTCAGAATTTTATGGAAGTGAATGTTGAAAACTAACAATAAATCATCAAAAAGAGAAAAAGAGTTGATCAGTGTATCCTGCCCAGTCCATCTCCTGGCTAGATGGCAGCTCGGGCAGGCCCTGTCCAAGGAGAGCAAAGGACCCAGGGAAACATCTGGAATTCAGTGGGAAAGGAAAACAAGATGGGTAATTAGATACAATTTAATAATATAATTTGATAGTTGGATTCCTAATTGCAGAGCAACTTTTGTCTGTGTTAGGGCGTGCCAGGAATATGCCAACTGCCAATTAGAGGCAGCTAAGCAAATTAGAGCATCCTATCGTCCCTGTCCCTGAAGTCCAGCCTTGTAGACTGCCTATTGAACGTTCAGGTTGCCAGGTCATCCATTCTACCTTCACAGTATTCATTTTCACCCTTCCCCTTTCCTCTACCCACACAGTTACCGCAGTAGTTCAGGACCTCCTCACCTCCCACCTAGACTATTGCAATGGTCTTTTACTTGCTTTCCTTGCCTGTCTCCTCTTTCCAATCCATGATTTTCTAAGGCTCAAGTGTGTCTTGGCATGCCACTTCCTGCTCAGTCAACTCCACTGGTTCTTTATTACCTCTGAGATTAAATACATTCGTCTGGTATTTAAAACCCTTTATATCCACCCGGGTTTCAGTCTGCCTTTCCAGGCGTATACATTACTCCCTGTCACATTCAAACCGCCATTCTCGATATTCCTCCCATGACAGCCCATCTCCTGTTCCTTTGTACAAGCTATCTCTCACTCCTTCTATCCCCTCATGTGTAGAACCCCTGCCTTACTTCAAAATTCAGTGCTCCTACACAAGGCTTTTGCATTCTCTGCTGCTAATACCCCACTAATATTGCCTTGTATTTATTTAGTTATTTTCTCCAATTCAACATAGACGCCTTGGGGGCAGGAGGGGGGAATATCTGTATGAATTTTTGCTTTGTATCCTCACTGCCTGGTGTATTCCTGGCATAGGATAGGTGATGAATAAATGAAAAGACATTTTCAAAGCACTTGCCTAGTATTGTGCTAAGAGCTGGGGATACAAGTGAAGCCTCTTCTTTCTCTTCCCTCGTCCCTTCCCCTTAATCCTCCCCCTTATCCCTTCCTGACATCCTGGGCTACTAAGACCCCACCTTAGGGGAAAATAAAACGCAGTCAGTTGGAGGTCCTTCCCAGAAGATGGAGCGTGTTGTGTGAGGAATATCAAGATAGCCATTTCAGCTGGCCGTTCTCATTGATTTCTGCTGATAATAGGAAGAAAAGAGAAGAGAGCCTACTATAAATAAATGGTCTTCCTCAGGAACTCTCAGTGAGAGTATGCTTTTATAAAATTCTTGAAAGACAGAGAAGCAAGCCAGGGTTAGTCTAAAATAAATCACCGATTTGGAGAAACCAGATTTCTAAAGGTTCAGAGAAAGATAGGATCCAGTTACCTAGTTATATTCTTGAGGGAAAATTAACATATGGGTAATGGACAACTCTCATGAATGAAATTCTGAACACTCAAACAGAAATTATCCTAGTTAGGAGGAATAAGAAAAGAAGGAACTAGGAAATAACCTCAAGATTTAGACAGATGTAGCTACATAGGGAACTCATGACCAACTTAAATTTATAAGAACATTTAGAAAATGAATGCAAAGGAAGTTCAAGGAGTATGAAAAACAGATTATTATTGTGCACATGTACATAATAGCTTCAGAATTAATAAGGCCTGAATGAGCCGAGAGTGGCATTGAATATTGAGGGCAGCAAAATAGGTTTTTAAAGGTATGTTGGAGGCAGGAGAGACTGTGATAATGAGTGATAGTGAGAAGCCTAAACAACTAAAATCTTGTTTTGTTTACATTTTCTTTCCCAAGGAAAAGTATATTGGAAAATAGAAGGGTAAGATAAAACTAGCTAACATGGAGTTGAAACTCGAGATAAGTGAGGAAATGATAAAATGACTAGCTGCACTTCGGTGAGTTTGTCACCAGATTCCAGTGTGCTGCCTTGTCAGGTCTGAAAGATGCTGAGAGAACTGGAGGACATGATTGCTAAGCATCTGGAAATGATCTTTGAAAGGTCATGGAGAATGAGAAAAGTGATGGGAAAAAAAGGAAAATGGGTTGATTTTCAAAAAGTAACAAGGCAGAATATATAAACCATAGGCCAGCAAGTCTGACTTGCTATTCATGCTAAGTCTAGATCTGATGATGAAGGGGATGGTTTGAAAAGGGAAGCAGAGATGACTGAGAGCCAGAAGATGTGGAAATTTGATAACAAGCACACCTTCAAAAAGAGGAGATTAGATGCAGTGCCACCTGAATATTAAAGGTCATGCCATCAAAACAAACTTAGAAGAGTACCAGGTCAAGTACCATCCAAAGCTGTCTTTTGTTGTTTTGGTTTTTTATCCCATGCTTACAACAGAGCCTAGTATAAAGGAAGCACTTAATAAATACTAAATGTGTATTGACTATGGATAGGGGAAGTTCTTAAACAAATAAAAGTATTGAGGTAATCATAAAAGATAAAGTAAGTAATTTTTACTACCCAAAACTGAAAACTTGTGCCCCAAAGAAGGAAACATATATTTAGTAAATGCCTCCTTATGTACCAGGCACCATGCCAAGCACCTTATGAATATTATCTCGTTTTATCCTTACAACAATTCTGGGAGGTAGGTACTGGTGTATGAATGTAATGAAATATTATGATGTGGTAAGAACCGATGAATATATAGATAATTAAATAGAATGGGGAAGATTTCTGTGAACACATACAGGGTGAAATAAACGAAAACAAAAATAATGCCAGACTGCAGCAACATAAAAGAAAGAAGAAAGACAAAAGTGAACACTATAAAATGATAACCATTAATTTGTTCCAGAAATAGAAATGAGAAAACGAGGAGCTGTGGGTGTAGAGCATTGCAAATGTTGTGACTCGAATGATTTTGGGGATTTTTTTTTTGCATTTTATAACAAGGGATTGCACATGGACCTAGAACATTCTCAAAGGACTCTAGAGGCAAAACGCCATCCTTGTCCAGAGAAAGAACTATGGAATTGGAACGTAAATATTTTTTCTTATGTTATGCTTTGTTTTGTTTCGGTTTTTTTCATGGTTTCTCCCATTCGTTTTAATTCTTCCATGAAACATGACTAATGTGTATGTGTAGAACCCTATATAAGACTGCATGCTGTTGTGGGGAGGGAGAGAAAAATCTAAGACGTATGGAAGTGATTGTAGAAAACTGAAAACAAATTAATATAAAAAAGGGATTGCTCACTGGCTAGGCAAAAGAAATACTTAAAAATAAAAGTGATAAAAAGATATCAATAAAAATTAAAAACATCATGCCAGACTAACTTTATTTTCCTTTTTTGGCAGTATTCACATCCATGTAACCTGTCCAAATACTGTATAGTATGAATGCATTCTGTGAATTAGGGTGGAGATAATTTTATATCCTGTCTCTGGTTCAAGATGAGGTCAATTCCTGGCTCAATCTTCAAGTTTTAGTTCGAATCAGAAAACAAAAAAACTGGAGAGCCTGAAAATGCTTATTTTCTGTGGAACCATTTTGGAGACTGGAGCCAGGGAAGAAATTATGGTTCCATGCCAGCCCCTTCACTACTATATATTATCTAAACTACCGATAGCAAAGATGGCAGTTCCACATTCCTGGAGTCCAACATAGAAGTGTTAGCTGGTGGTGAAGAGAATGAGAAAAATGAAAACTAACCATGATATGGTATTCATTAATTGGCTTCAAGTTTCCTCATTTGTCTGCACAAAGGAGTATGTTGGTGGCTCTGTGCTACTTCACCTTAAACCAACCTGACACATTTCCTTCTTTTAGCCATTCGTATGGAAACCAAATTTCCTAGTTCTGTATTTTTCTCCTCTTCATTCCTGTCTTGAATGAAATTTTCCACAACCTTTGAGCAACCTCTAGTGGGTGTTGGATAAGACAGCAGTGGTAATCACCAGCTGTTCTCCTGGAAAAGAAAAATGCCTGACTTAGGAAGAAGTCTTCTAAAACTCTTGACACTTGTATAATCATTGCTGTGTTTAAATGTCCTTTCATGTATGTGAGTAAGACAGTCCCACGACTGTGCACTTACCTCTCACGTTATTCTATTTTTGATTATGGCTGAGAAAATGAAAAGTAACCTTGTGGCCATGTGGACTGATACTGGGCTTGGAGCCAAGGAAAGAGAGGCAGCCTGGGACAGGAGGAAGAAGGCTGAGATCCAAGTTAGAGGACCTACGTTCATATCCCACGTCTGAAACTGATCTTGGACAGATCAATTAACCTAATTGACCCTCACTTACATGACTTTTAAAATGAGAGGATTGACCTAGATAGAGCTTGAAGTCCGTCCCAGCTCTAGACTGATGATCCTAAGACCTGACTTTAGATCCCTTCTAGTCATTTAGCTCTATTTGCCTCAGGCAGCTGTCACACACGCAGTAGGAGTTATACTGAGCCAGCTTGGTTGGATTTGAATTATGTTACTTATTTTCCCCAGACCCACCTTTCTTCCAAACTTCCCTGTTTTCTCTTGAAAACTCCAGCATCTTTTCAGGTTTACAGTCTAAGTGTTACCCTTGCACTCTACACTTTCTCACCCCACAATCTAATAGTCGACTACAAAATCTTGCCATTTCTATGCGTATGATAGCTTCTGCACCCACCGCTTTCTCACTCTAGCTCTGGCCTTCATCGCCTCTTCTCTGTGCTGTGTGCTGTTACAATAGCCTGCTGCTTGGTCTCCATGACTTGTGCCTCCCTGGCTCCAGCCCATCTCCCACAGCTGCCGATGTGATTTTCCTAAAGTGTAACTGACCGTGCCACTCCTCTGCTCCGTGAACAGTAGAGGTTCTCTGTTGATTCTAGGGTCAAACATTATTTCATCCTGGTCTCCTACAGAAACAATAGCTTGGTCCAGTGTGTAGTCGGTAGAGAGCTGCCCTCTAAGTTCAGAAAGTGTGGGTTCAAATAATGCCTGTGACATTTATTGTCTGACCTTAGGCAAATCCTTCAACTTCTCCAGGTCTTTGTTTCCTTACGTGTAAAATAGGATACCCAAAGTAGCTAGCTCCAAGGTCTTTACAGCTCTAGATGTATGACACTACATGGAGTTAACATTTGTCATAGCTCAAGGTCCTAGCTTAAGGCTTCTTCATGGTGATATGATATAGTGGACAGAGTTGGCTTTGTAGCAAGGAAGACCCCAGTTCAAGTACTAGTTCTGACATGTAGTGGCTGTGTGACCTTGGGCAAGTTGAACTTCTCAGTGCTGTATAAATTCTCTAAAATTCTGAATTGCTGAGCAGGCGTACTGGCAGAGGGAGTTTCGTCATTTGAGAATTCTTTATAGCAGTGAAATCACAGGTTCTCCTCTTTCCCAACTAATCCCAGGTCCCAGAATGATTTAGTCTGGCCTGAGAAGAAAGGCTTTTTAGCATCTCTCAAATTGTACCTCAGTGGTAGCTGCCCACTTTTCAATTCAAGAAATATTAAGTACCTACTGTGTGCCAGTCCCTATGGTAAACATTGGGGATACAAATGAGAAGAATATAGTACCTGCCTTTAAGGAGCTTACAGTCTGATAAAGAAAGACAGTGCATAAAAGGAAGCCAGAAAAGGGAGTGGGGAGGCCTTGGATATCATAGCACAAGGACCTGATGTTCTGTGGAGAGCTGCTGGTGAAGAATGGAGAGTTACCTGGAAAGTTTTGAAAGTTCAGAACTGTCTCTAAAGAAATATTTTAGGAAGTTTGCTGCTTCACCCTCCAGCCCTCATACTCATGTCTGTAATCTACCAGATCAAGTGCAAGGCTGCTGATGCCTATAGGTCACTGCGCAATGGCCTGTTGGCCCCTCATCTGGGATTTTAGAAGGCTTGGCAGTGGACATGGTACTGGCCCTTCTTGTTGTGGCAGTTTTAATTCTACAACTGTGCTTTCAAATAAGTGCAGACCACTGATTTGTGCAGACATTTCATCCACTTCTCCTTCCCCTTCTTCCTTTCTCTTCTCCACAATCACTCCAAAGCTCAAAATGGGTCAGTAGGGAGGGAGTCATGGAGGAGTCTTGTGCAGGTGAAGTATTTCAATTTTTCTTCCTATCTCCTAGAATACTGCATTTCCGTGTCTTAGTACTGGATTTATTCCAAGAATAAAAGAGGTCTATGACGTTAGCACTTCCCTTACCTCTAACTTCACCAAGGGGCCGGAGATGTATCATTCTTATTGTGCTCCTTGGAAGACCTGCCTATACACATGCTCTGTGGAACTCTAAAGAGGGAAATATTTATGTTACTCACCTCACAGGGCTGTTAAGAAGATACCTTAAAAACCGTATTGCATAAATAGAGAGGCAGCTTGGTGCAGTGAAAAGCCTGCTAGATTAGAGCCAGAGTAGACCCAAGTTCAAGGTTTACTTTGGGATTTCACCAGCCTTGTTAGATTCTTGATCTATCACTTCATCTGAATTAGGAGAATAATACCAACGCTACTGCTGTGATCGAGTGAGTTAATACATATACAATATTTTACAGACCTGGAAGTGCTTTAAAGACGGCAATCATCATTCCATGTTACTAGCTGTTCTGTGACAGTCCTCTTCCACAAGGGAGTGCATCCTGGAGCGACATAGGGTGTCTCTGTTTACCCTGGCTTTCTATTACTGGACTCGGCACCATGCTTCTCCAGTGCACATGTGCTTATCAGCAGGGTTAGTCCTTGTCTAGGAACCCAGTTTATGACTAAGGAGAGACCCATGGGTCAGAAAGAGACATGGTGAAAATAATCCATTAATGATTTTGGAATGCTAAGAATAACATAAGATGAGAATCACTTCAATGTAAAGTTACATTGCAAGCAATGGGAAAGAAAGGGAAGGAGAGGAGAAAGGGGGACCCTGTATACAATTCAGGCATACATACTAACAGTGTAATAAGTTATTTAAGGTGGTGCTGCACTGAGGAGCACAGACGGGTCCATTCAGGAAGAGCCTACTCTAAGATACCCTTCTGAGAGTGGGGTTCTTGCATTCTGATTTTGGGTAGTCCCCTTAGAGTTGGTAGATTTGCATATCAGAGTCAGGGTACACAGTGGGGTTGCGTATTAGGGAAAAACAGCTGGTGATAGATAAAATATTATTTTGGGGTATACAGCTGTACTAACCTTAGAAAAATGTCATTGTCAGTATTTTTTCATGAGTGTGTTCTATAAACTTACAGGCAAAAGGAGACTGGCAGAGTCAGAAGGCATGGTTTTGTGTTTCTTCTCTGATATTTAACTAGGAATGTGACCCAAGTTATTTAACCTAAGTCTCAGATTCCTTTGCCATAAAATGAAGATGGCAGCATGTACTATCAGACAGTTTAGGAAAATACTTTGTAAACCTTAGTACTCCACTGTGCCAATGCGGGCAATCTTATCAGGGTAGGCACTCTGTCCAAGGGATCTCAAGGCCATCAAAGACTTCCTACCCTGTATGACTTTTGTCCATGGTAAATACACCACAAAGGGTCCATTCAGGAGGCCCTAATCTTGGGACTGCATGGCTACAAAGAAGCACAGTGATTGCCCAGAGGTGATCCACCACTCCCAAAACATGGCCAGATGACCCTTATATATTCCTCTGCCACATCATACCTGTAACCCAAAGACCTTCCTGACTAGGTAACCTTTTCTTTTTACCACTTCCTTTTTGGTCCAGGCCTCTGCATCTTTGCTGTCAGCTGTGAGAGGGTTGAAATGAAAGATTATGGTACATAAATTACAGGATTCTCTCATGATGATACTTTTTCCAATAATAAAAAGCTTCCTTAATAGCTCAGTTTCTTTTCCTAACTTCTCAGTTATCGTGCCTACACACATGGAATGATTAATGGTTAATTCACTCAGAAAAGTATGTTGTGTGTGTATGTGTTTTAGCTGAGCTGTGCACAATTTAGCTCTATCTAGCTTCCCAATGTCTTTAAAAATTTAATTCAAATATTTTCACATACTTATTAGACTATTACAAAGCAAAATACCTCAACAACGTTATTTCAGCTCTTCATACAAATGCCTTTACTGAGCTGTGATAATGTGACCCAGTGAAAAAGGTTCTAACCCTGAACCGTAGATCTGGATAAATCACATCAATTCCCCAGGGCTTTCATGTTCTACTTAGAACCTGGCCACTGACTTGTACCGCTTACATCACAGGGCTATCACTTTTCACTTTTACTCCTTAGGGAGCAGTGAATATGATGGCTGAAGTCCAACGTGGCACCTCAACTCCCAACCTTTTTCAGTCCCTAAGTGGATTTGGAGTCTCGGAAATCCACCCCACTCAAATTCTAAGAGCGTGTTCCCCTACTTTCCACACTGCCCATCTCCAGTACTTATTTCCTATTTCCCCTATCTTCACATATCTCAGACCATAAAATGTTTTTTAGATGGAAAATAAAGCATATATGTTAATAAATAATACAACAGGATTGAGTCAGGAGAGGCAGGTATTTTTCTTTATCCCCTCAAAAATCAGAATAATTAAAGTTGATCCACAGGACATACCAAAAGTTCAACAAAAACCAAATCTTTTGCTTACCATGCTCCCTTGGATTGAGAAGTATGGGGAATACACATATACTTATAATTCAACCAAGTCTTTGGAGGTAAACAAATAAATGTTTTGTCTCCAGAAAAAAATGTGTGTATGACATTTTAAAGTTCAATCTGAATTATGAACGTTTCCTCTGTCACTTCCTTAAAATCATACAATCAATAAAACCGAACCCTAACTTATGGTGTTTGCTGATTTCTGAAGTGAAAATGCTAGCATTAAACATTTAACAATCAGCTTTCTTGAGCTAGTGTGAACTGGCTACAACACGCCCACTGGGGGTATGAGTTCTTTTTAAGAGATCTTCTTAAACAACACAGAGAATGACTTTAAACAACTCAGAGAATCTGAGACATAGCAAGGTTTTTTATGATGCCTAAGGCAAAGTTAGATGATGGGACAGTCTCTCCCCACCTCCATCCCACTCATCCACCCAACTTGGGTGCAGTGAAATTCATGTAGGTCCCTGGGAAGAGAGAAGAGGTGACATGGGGTAACAAAGAAGGAAGTCTTCCTGGTTCAGGAATCCCAGGTTACCCCAAAAGGAGTTACGTGGAAAGATAGTAGGAAATGATTCATCCCAGCAACTGCAGCTTGGAACTGAAATGGATGAAGTGGCAGATGGGGCAAAGCTCAGCATGTACCCCAGGAGCAGTGAAGGGTGGAGAAGGTACAGCACCAGTACAGTAGAGTAAGAATAATGTGAAGGAAAATGGCTTTGAAATGCCTCTGAACCTTCATCAAAACAGTGGGCTTAGAACACACCTTGTACCTCCTGGCAGAGGGTGGTGGAGTGGAGGTCTGTAATGAGATCTGCATTTTTGGAAACAGTGTGCTGATTTTTGTTTGGCTTGACTTTACATGTTTATTTTAAGAGAGAAGTCTTTGCAAGGAGAGCTTCCATAGGACTTGCAAGTGCTGGGATAGGGTAGGGAAAAGGGCTGCTTCTAGGATACTAAACCCTCATTATAGCTCTGGGGATCATTTTCCCATTGACCTTTTCACTGCTGTCACCCACAAACCTCTTGTTATTCTCTGTTCCTGAAAATTTACCTTATCTTAGGGACCAAAGATTCTCATTAACTTTATGTCACAAGTCTGTCTTCTCAGTGTAGTATGTATTTGAGAACTGATGGGCATTGATAGCTCAGAAGGATGAGCATTTTCCCTCAGCTCTAAGAGTGATTTGTGACAATTGAGATCTTTGAGTCAAAAGGCAAAACTGAGTCATGAGCAGGCATTCTTACAGGGACATTCTTATTGGCTAGAGAGAGGGAGAGGGGAGAGAGAAGAGCCAATAGGGGTCCACCTCCCTACCCCTACCCAGGACTTAATGAGCTGAGCCAGGAAGAATCAGTAGCACAAGGGCAGGAAGCAGAAAGTAGAGAATGGAAGGAGAATTGGAAAAGAGGATGGAGCTGCATCTAAGACAAACTGCCATCAGCTCCTTACGAGTGTATCAAGGCAGAAGACCTGGGATGAAGCTAACCACTGTACTGACTCTTCAAGAACTGAGGCTCTGTACTTCTAATTTCCTTTCTCTTCTCTGTCCAATAACTGACACTATAATATTATTTCTTTTACTTGTGTCTTGAATTTTGTCCAACCATAAAGAGCTAATTGTGTAGTAAGGTGTGCCTGATTAAATCTCTGCTGATAAAAAAGGGTAGAGAGGACAGCCTGGTGATAAGTACCAGCCTCCAGTAGCACCTTTCTCCACAGTACCCACAGCTACCAGGATTACAGAGGAATCTTCACTTTTCTTCTCCAAAAGGGGAAATAAACTAATCTTCCCAAAGAGAAGTCATGGATTCTGAGTGCAGAAGGAGATGTATATTTTTTGAATGAGGACAATGTGGGAATTTGCTCTGATTGCATTTCTTAATAAGAGTTTGTGAGATCTGAGAGGTATGTAAAGCCATCACCAGCCATGAACATATATAATTAATAAGTCATCTGATTGAGGATGGAGAAAATGGGATAGTGGGCAAGTAAGCAGTGGAAAATACTGTGAATTTTAATGCAGCAGAGGAAAGAGACCTGGAGCAGAGAATGCTACCTGAAAGAGGTCCTGTCACAGAGACTCCTGAGGGACCTGGGAAGGAAAGAAAGGGGAGGAGAAACTGTCAGGAAAGGGGAAATATGGGGTGCTGAAAACAAGGCTTGCTGCCAAAGACAAAACATTAGTGAAGTAAAGTAAGTGAATTTCCATAAAAGCTAAAATACAAAACATTCCCTTTGCTCAGAAGGGGCAAATTCTATGGATTCATAACCTGAAAAGGCCTGTAGAGGAGCAGATTCTCTGTGGATGGAGGCTTATGTATAGCTTGTTGCCCTTGTCCTACTAAGAAACCTTCAGTATCATTATAGGTCATGGGGAATAGATGCATGTGCTTGCATGGCTGTGCTAGCTGGGTTCATGTTTTACTTCTTACTAGTTGAGGTCATCAAACATATGCCCCATCAAGTTCTTTCCTCTACCGCTTTTACCTCTCAGTGCCCTCTTCTGTTCTTTTCCCTTTCCTTCTACTCTCAGAGTAGGAGCCTCTGGCAAGTTCCCTCTTCCTTTACCCTAACAAGGTTTTTTTTATGGTGCCTTGGTCTCTTGTCTTCAAATTCTCTCCCTTAGTGAAGTTATGGATCCTTGTTATTTCAATTCATTTCTATTCAGATAAGCCTTAAATCTGCATCTCTATTCCCAACCTCTACCCAGATTTCCAGTCCCATATTTCTGGTACTTTGATGGAGATACATACTTGGATGGATGGCCCACTGGCACCTCAAATTCATCATCATCTCCCACCCAACTCCCACCTTTCTGATCACTCTGGCTCATAAAGTTGTCTTCCAAAAGTAAGTCACGTTACCTCTTCTTCTTTCCACTGCCATGGCTGCTGCTGTTGTTGTCACCTTCGTTGCCCTGTCAGCCACCTCTTCCTGTCCAAGCCCTCTCCAGTCCGTGAACCTGCCCAAGTAAGCTTCCTAACACTCTGCTTTCTGAGCATGTCATTCCTCCACTTGAAAGCCTCAGTGTTTTCCCACTGCCAACAGATAATGAACTGGATGTAAATACAAACTCCAGATCGTGGCTAGCATCGCTGGCCTACATAATCTGGGATCGCTCTTTTCTCTGCCTTATCTTACTGCTCTACTCCATTTCACACTCCTCTTGCCCTCTCTTAGCTACACACATTAGCTTATTGTGTCCCTTTTACTTATTTTATCTGAAGACCCTCTCTTCTTTCCTCACTTCATCTCAAGGAGTCATTTTCTTCCATGAGGTTTTCCCTGAACTCCTCATCTGAAAATGGTCTGTTCTGCAGTTTCTCATGGCATTTTGCCTTGAGGTAGAATTTACATTCAATTTTTTTGTGCATTTCTTTCTCCCCCATTAGATTTTAAGCTCCTTGACAATAAGGTCTATGTATCTATCATCTCCCCAGTGCTTCCCACAGTCTGTGCTTCATAAATGTTTGCTAAATTAATTCTGTTAAACATAATTCTGTTAAAGCAAAGTAGAAGTCATTGTGATAAAATCTACAGACACAGACCGTGTGCCCTCCAGGAGATTGCATTCTGATGAGTGAAGGGATCCATGACTGTTAAAGCATTTTGGAGGTAAAGATACACCTTACACATCTGTGGTGCCTCCCATCACAGTTTTTCACTAAGTTTTTTTGTTAGGGTATTTCTCAGACATTAAGGCCTCCACCAACCTGATTTAGTTTTACTCTCTTCCAATATGAAGTAGCCAGTAGGTGGCAGTACAGGGTTGCATGGCTGACTGGGTTGACCACTGCACAACAGTTTCTTGGCCTTAGAAGAAATTTTCTTCAGTGATTGAACCACAATTCATTTCTATTTAAAAAAAAAAAAATCTTCATTAGCTTCTAAAATGATTCTCATACAATAAATATTTGCCAAAAACTGCATTAAGAGCAAATCAGAACGAAATATGTGGTTATACTGATCAACTTTCACTAGACTGAGTTCTTTATCCTGTTTTTAAGTGCCCATTGCCTGGCATTATCAAGTCTACTGATGTTCTAGTTGAAAGAATACTAGCCTTAGACTCAGGAGATCTGAGTTCAAATTTAACCTCTATCAGTTCTGACCTGTGTGACCTCAAGCAAGTCAGTTTAACTTTCTGAGTCACAACTTCCTTATCAATAATGTGGCAAGAGTAATTCCTGTTCTACCATGCAATATTTTGTAAAAATTTCAGCTGAGATTACGTATTTGGAAAGTGTAAAATGCCATGGAGATATAAATTATTGTTATTACTTAGAGGCAGCTTGGGGTAGAAGATAGAAAAGACCTAACTTGGAGTCAGGAAGACCTTGGTTTAGACTGTGCTTCTGGCACATATTACTGTGTTGACCCTGATTAAGCCACTTAATCTGCCATTTGCAGAAGCAGCTGAAGGTGCAGTAGATAAAGTGTTGGACCCGGAATCAGGAAGACCTGAGTTCAAATTTGGTTCCCAACATTTGCTAGCTATGTAACCCAAGGCAAGTCACTTAAATTCTATTTGCCTCATTTTCCTCAGCTGTAAGACGGAGATAGCATAGCACCTACCTCCCAGGATTCTAACAGGTTTTGTAATGATCCTCCTTGTAGAAGTTGAAAGAACTTTACAGGCCATCCAGTCTGGCTTACTCGTTTTACAAATAGGAAACTGAGGCCCAGAGAAGTGAAATGACACATCTTAGCAGAACTAATATTCCAATCCAGGTCCTCTCAGTCCACATTCAGTATCCTTTCCCTAGTGTCACACTTTCTGCATTCTAATACCGATGACCTTCTCTCCTTCTTGGGAGTCTTTGACATCTGAGGTCTCCCAAAGTTCTTTAGCCTTGGAAAGGTATCTGCAGGGGTGTTTTGAGGCTCAAATGAGATAATGGATGTACAAAACTTTGTAAACCTTAAGGTGTTTTATGAACAGTTATTATTATATCTGTGATTATTAGCTGGGTCACCAGGCCTCCAGTCTGGTGATGACTTCTGTTCCCTGAAGCTTCTACCACACTCTTACTAGGCTCAAGTAAGTTTATAGAGCAGTACAAGGTTTTCCTGGTGAATGTATGCACGCACTTTTAAGTTTAATCTGCATTATTAACACTTTCTTAATTCTAGCAGGGGTCTAGCACACTACTCTCAGAGGGTCAAATCAGGCCTTACATTACAGCCTGTAGAGCTAAGAATGCTTTTTGCTTTTTAAAATATAATAAAACCTGATTTCAAGTTGTAAAAATGATGCAGCTCACTGGCTGTGCAAAAACCGGCTTCTGCCAGATCTGACCCCACCAGGAAGGCAGTCGACGAAAAAGTCAAGTCCTGGTTTGTACAGTTTGCTGATTTCCGTGCTGACAGTGAAAAAGGTAATAATGGAAAACTGGTTAGAACTGGTTCCAGCACACCCCTAGGTGTTTGCTAATTCTCATTTGACTCCTGTGATTCATAGACTCATAGGATTTAGAATGAGAAAAGTCTTGAGAGGTCATCTCAACCAACTATTATTTCACAGATAAGACTAAGATGTAGACAGGGGAAATGACTTTTCGTAAGGTCTCATTCCAAATTTGGGTCACATTCCAAATTCAAAGCTCACCCCATTGCATTCATTAAGTATGGTTGTTCAAAGAAAATTTTTGTGTAGGCCATTGTGGTTCAATTGTGTCTCACTGTGACTGCATTTGGTAGGGTTTTTGGCAAAGATACCAAGTAGTTTGCCAATTCTTTCTCTAGGTCATTTTACAGATGAAGATACTCAGGCAAGCATGGTTAAGTGACTTGCCCAGAGTCACACAGCTAGTGTCAGAGGCTAATTTGAACTCAGTTCCTCCTGACTCCGGGGCTGGCACTCTATATCCACTGTGCCATCTAGTTGCCTCATTCAGTCCTTTACCCTCAATAATGAGGCAAGTTTGAGTAGAAAAAAATTAAAGGAGTTTATTATGCACCTAAAATGGGCCCCAAATTCAAATTGGGGGCTGCATGTCATAATAAGCGAAGGCAATCCTGAGAGGTACATGTTTTCAAGGAGGGATGAGCGATAGCATCTCAGCTTCTTTCTTCTTTCAGCATCATAGGGAAATGAGATTAGAGGCAAGGGGGTTAGGATAAAAGCTCACCCACTAAAGCAAAAAGGCTAGGAGATGGGTCAGAGTACACGTGGCCTTTCCCAACAGATTGGCTGACACCTCTCTAGATAGATGTTGGCTTGTAAATGGAAAAGCAAGTAAGCCAAGAAACAATGGAGTCACTGGGTCTGAGTCAGCATGACTTTCAAGACTGCCCCAGAGGGTGTGAACTGATCCACCCATTCTGGAAGGCAATTTGGAATTATACCCAAAGGTCAATCAAACCATACATACCCTTTGGTCCGGCAGTACAAACTACTTGGTCAGTATCCCAAAGATATCATAAAAAAGGGAAAAGGACCCACAGGTACAAAAGTATTTATGTAGCTTTTTTTGTGGTGGCAAAGAATTGGAAATTGAGGGAATGTCCATCAGTTGGTAACTGACTGAATAAGTTGTGCTAAATGATTGTGTTTTATCCTCCAGGAAATTGGAAACCACTAGAATGGGTTAAGTCACTTGGTCAAATCTGCCTGTAAGGACATTTACTTTGACAGTAGGATATAGGATGGACAAGAGGGGGAAGAGACTTGAGACAAGGAGAACAACTAGGAGACTGTTGTAATAATCTAGGGAAGAAGTAATGAGGGACTAAAATAAGATTGTATCTGTGGAAGTAAAGGGACGGGGATTCTGTGAAATTAGAAACAGCCCAATTTGACAACTAATTTAATATATAGAGTGAGGAGTTCTGGATGATACCACAATTATAAACCTGAGACACTGAAACAACTATGGTACCTTGGACAGAAGCAGAGAGATAGGGGAGAACATGGGGGAAAGAGAATGAGTTCAAATTTTAGATACATTGCTTTTAAGATGTCCCCAGGGCATGCACTTTGAAAGTTTACTAGGCAATTTGTGGCCTAGAACTGATGCTTGGCGAAGAAGCTGTATTAAACATGCAATAATAAGAGTCAATATTTATATAGTCTGTACCAGATCCTGTGCTAAGCATTATACATATTATCTCATTTGAGATATAGATCTGGGAGTCCTCTAAACAGAGACAGTAGTTTTAAACCCATAAGAGCTGATGAGGTTATCAAGAGAGAGTATAGAGGAAGAACAGAAAAGTATTCAAGACAGAACCTTGGGGAATATATTAGTTAGAGGAGGGTGATATGAATGATTAAACAGCAAAGGAGAATGAGAAGTCAAACCGGTAGGAGGTAAACAGTGTTGTTAGCAAGAAATCCTAAAATCTGAAAAAGTTTTACAAAGAAATTTATTATGTTGTTTGGAATGAACTGGAAAGGAGGTATGGCTCCCTCTCCTTGAGGCTCCAGAAGGTTTACATTTTATAGAATTTGGACAAGGGTGCAGCACACCTACATTATTAAGCCAAGTTACTTAGAAGCAACTTGAAAACAAATTAGATTGAAGTAGATATGAATAACATTCAATACAATATGGTGAATCTGAAGCAGTTTGGGGTTGCTGAGAACTCCAAATGTCAGGGTACAGAGCTGCATCTACCTGGAATGAATTCATGCACTCAAACTGTGTTCCAATCAAGCAACAAAGTTTATTGTATTTATACATCTGTTGCCAATAAAGTGTGGCCCAAATTCAACCTGCAAACTAATGAGGATGAGACTAATGCTAACATAGAAAAGGACGGTAAAGATCTGGGTAAGATTAAGGAGTGCTTAGTAGTTTAGGATGGGACATCATGGGCTGATGTCTTGACTCCTGGATTTAGATTTAAGTGAGGCAGATTTGCATTGTCATCAGAGTTACTCTGTCTTCCGTTGTCACTAAAGTCAAGTGACAAGACAAAAGTCAAGATGACTGGCAGTGGACTGGGATGCAGTGGATGACCTTGGAATCTTCCATATCTGACTAAGCCATAAGCACTCCACTTCATCTGCTTCAGCTGCCTTCATGGTTGGACCAAAGTGTTCTTGTCTGCCCATTGCTATGGAGGAAGTCTTCACATGCTTGGGGTAGACATCCCCCTAGTGGACTGACAGATTTGAGGCCTGTTGTTTACCCTCTACCTGGTTTAGCACATCTGCTTTACCTGGTTTTACCTTGGTGTGGCCACTGTGTGTTCTACAACTTCTTGGAGCCACAGATGAGAGTTGAGTGAGAGGTGGACACCAAAGGTGGAAATAGCTGTGAAAAGGGTTCAGTAACCCTTGCTAGTTCTCCCTAAACACACCTGTATACCACAAAGATGCACCACCTCTACTCAGTGAGTGAAAGAATCAATCCAAATCAGAAATTCACAAAGGCAGCCTTACAGAGATCCTGAGATAAACAAGCAGGGTGATGCAGAGCTAAGCACCAAGGATGGAAAACATATGCCCCTGGGGTCTTTAGACTAGTTCCAGTACTCCCTGTCTTTACTTAGAAACACACAAATTCAGCCTTTCTACAGGGGCACAACTTTA